>NC_065575.1:14895500-16117500 GCF_937616625.2 Mercurialis annua | reverse complement strand
CAAGAATGGTTTCATAACTTTCCGGCATTGTTTACACTTGTAATTACATTCGATTTGGCTAATAAAATAGCTATCTTATTATAAAAAAATCATGGAAACTAACATCTCATCTAATAGCCCAACAAAGAGAAGTTCAATTTTTTAAAATAAGTTTTCACTAGAACAAAATGATGAATTCACCTCCTGAGTTTGGCACCAAATATCAAGAGTCATTGAGAATTTTAGGTCAAATAGACGCGCAACTATGTTAAAGTGCATCAAATCAGCCCCCTCCCCACTCTCACATGAGCAAGTGAATTACACTCTCCATACAAAAATAAAAAAAGATTAAAAAAACCGTTAATATTTTATTTATATCTTAATTTAATCATTGATACTTTTTAATTTTCAGTTGTTTTTATAATTTTAAAAATTCAATAATTTTTTTATTTTTTAGTAAAAATTTAGAGACCGAAATTCCTTTTTTCCCTTCGTCCCTTCCACGATCCTCCATTTTATCCATGCTTCTTTTTCTTCCCTTTCCACCGAATTCCTCCACCATCGCCGGTGCCCCTTCATTTTCAAGCAATGGACGCTCCTCTCGTTCTCAAACGAGAACATATTTGTCGATTCTCAGAGGAGAACAAATCTCTAAAATGACTTAATTTATAGATCGTGCCAAATTGAGGGGGTGAATTGATTCTTTGTTCGTTTTCACTATATCCTTCATTACATATAAATCTTTCAATAAATATCGATAATATTAAAATATTATGGTAGAGTTATAAAAGAAAACATAGTTAAAAATTCACGAAATAATGTAAAATTGATTAGTTAAGATGATATCAAAATCTTAATGGCTTAATACATAGTTTGACCCTTGAACTTGTACCCTTTTACCCATCTAACCTCTAAACTTAACGTCTCACCTATCGGACCTCTGAACTTGTTAAATAATCCGATTTGACCCCTGAACTTGATAAATATGTAAATATTAAACCCTTCGTGTCCACCTGTCACTTGAAACATTCTAGAAAAAATTGTGTACGGAGGGGTTCAATGTTTACGTATTTATCAAGTTCGGGGGTCAAATCGGGTTATTTAACAAGTTCAAGGGTTCGATAGGTGAGACGTTAAGTTTGGGGACTAGATGGGTAAAAGGGTACAAGTTCAGGGGTCAAACTATGTATTAAGCCAAATCTTAATACTCAGCCAGTATCACAAAAAACATAAAATGGACCCAAAAATATAAATTGATGACGGATGTCACAAATCTTATGCTTGAGTTTAGTTGATAAATTACCACGGCAAGAACACAGCCTAGCTAATTAACGATTGAGACTACAAAATGACATGGCCAATTAATATCACGTGGACCTTCCTCCCTATGCTAAAGGGAACTCTGCAGAACAATAGAAAAACTTATGCTTCATCGGTTCATTCCATTTCAGACCTTGTTTAATATAAGCATTTCCTGCTGCGTAACACCGATTTTTCACATCACTCGCCATTTACCGTGCGGATGTGGAGTTTGCACCGGTTACCCAGTACTGCTTGACCGCGATTAATATCTTCTCAGGAACTAAAGGACCGTCTTCATGGTCCACCATTTTAGTATCCCACCTCATTCCTGCTACGATTTTCTTCACCTTTATTAGCACATCAACTTCATCGCGGATTATAACTGCACCTTCTGGTCGTAATATCCTATCCATCTCTACAAGAATGTCCTCAAACTCACATCTGCAGAGTTAAAAAGACGTGGAAATTAGAAAAGTAGATAAAAAAGTAAGTTCAGTTCCGCCATATGAATAGATAGCGAAACCAAAAACATGAAACTTTGTCTAAGAGTATTATTGATGAATCGATATATAGAAGCCTGAACAAAACATGAAGATGATCAGTGAGCGCTAGCAAACAAATTAACCTAACTTACTACAACAATGAGCTGATTTGTGACCTAATTCTCTTACCCCCACATTTAATAAATAATTTGATGCAAATTGAACAGGAAAATAGACATACTTGTTCTTGTACAAACTGAAAACACCATTAGCATGAATAAGGTCATACGTCCTTGGGTATGTGGAGAAAGCTTCACACCTGAAACAAAATGAAGAAATACTTAAAAACAATTTTATAGTCCTTGATATATATATTTGTGTTAGACATGTTAGTGCTCAGAAACCAGCATAGGAAAAGTATCCATATATTGGTGGGTATTCAAAAGAGTCGGTCAAACAAACTACACGATTATGCAGTATGACAATGTTAAATATACGTGATCTTACCAGTCATGATAGATTCCAGTTAATCCTCTCTCATAAACGACACCCAATGTGTTTTTGTCAGCTATTGTGGGCACAACATTCATGACCCATAACTTAGGAGACTCAAGTGCTGCAGCAAATCCTCCCAACCCGGCATTCATATCCATAATGTTGCGATATCTTCCGGAATCAATTAGCCTATTGATTTTCTTATAAGCACTTACGTGCTTCTTCCAATTCTTATTATCCTCCTGGTAAACCTCAACAGAAACTCCAGGAATAGAACCACTGGCAACTCTGGGTGGAACAGAATAAAGCCTCTCTGGAAATGCCTTCAATTGCCCACCTGCAACTTCATCTTCACTACTCACATCAGGATATGGAGTTATACATGCCTCCATTTTCTTGTACCTATAAGCCACAGCAAATAAGATTAAAAAAAACAAGCAAACAAACAATTCTGTTGTATCATAATATTGGATTAAAGAGGTATGCAGTTCTTAATCACACATTGCTGACATTGCACATGTACATAGTGCACTGAGACCAAATAATTGATCCAAATTTATTACAGGTCCATACCACACATCATCTGGGTCTGCAGATCTGCAAAAGTTAGCTTGAGAATTATCTTGTCTGCTAGGGCAGGACTCGGTATTTACTCTCTTCTGCCATACGGCCATCTCGCCGTGTTCGAACTTCTTCTCCCAGCAAAGAAGTTTAGCATACTCTTCAATCTTTCTTTGCTCCTCCCGAAGTTCCTCCTCGGGACGCTGCCATGATTTAAAATTAGTCTTCCAGTTGATTGGTGGCCCAGAAAGCACCCAATAACCACCAGGTCTAAGAACTCGGTCGACTTCCATCATGTACATTCCCTCTACAAGGAGAAATAAATCACTAGACTGCAACTATAACAACTTGACAATTTCTTTATATGGTAATGTTATCACAAGCAAACTTTATTTATATTGAGATGTTCTCACCATTCGACCACCATTGAATCAAACAACGAGAGCAGTGAGCCATGTCAAAAGCCCTAGACGGATATGGCATCTTTATTGTACCAAGAACACCAATAACAGCAGGTACACCTCTTTCAAGAGCAAATTGAACCTGTGCTTCGTGTGAGTCTCTTGGTGCGAAGGACATGGCAATAACGTTCCTACTCCAAAGATACGCACCCCAACTGGCAACCTAATTTTCAAGGCAATACACACATTCTTAAGCAGAAACTAAGTTAGAAAAACAAAGAAAAGTCCTTAGGAAGACAACATACCCCACAACCAGTGTCCAATGCGGTCCTTACGGTCCCATTAGCAATCGGTATCACAGAAGCAAGCTGATCAATATACTTGTCAGCCCCTTGTGGAAACTGTGTCCCACCACCTGGAAACCTAAAAACATTGCCCTCGTATTGGACCCAATTCTGAATAGCCTTTTCAACGGTCAAGCTCTTATAAGGAGCATTAGCGAAAGGAACATAGTCACGACTCTTAGGCCAAGGAAACGGAGTTACATAACCTTCAGGAGCCGGAATCAAGCAACGCAGTTTCTCTTCCTTGGGGGGGCAATGCCGCTCTCTATACATCATGTTATCTCTAGGGAAAGTCATAGCACGCTTCTGATCTTGACAGGGAGTGTAGTCAGTATAACTGGCTTTACACGGCTTCAAAACATTCGGTTTGGATCCGGAATCCTTGACTTCACCACCGTGATGCGTTTCGAAATTTAGACTCGGAACTAAATTACAGTCTCCTGTATTCTTAGTGATCTCCATAGCCAGATTGTCCGCCTTCCCAAATCCACTCCTTTGCCATGCTCCTAGTATGTAGAAGAAACAGCAGAGCCCAACTACTATAAAAATTTGCACCGAACTTCTAGTTCTACTGTCACCTAAATTACTTTTCAATGCCATTTAAACCCTGAAATCATTAGCACATAAATCCAGTTTCAGCATCAACGATCTAGATCCACATGTAAATTTAAGACTAAACAATCAGTAAAGATGCAAATTTGAGCAAAGGAAAAATCAGTAAAGATGCAAATTTAAAGTAAGGTAGTTAGTGAAGTTTGAAAAATAAAGTGCAGTGTTTACTGTGTTTTAGGATTAGATATAAAGAAAGAAAAAGAGTAAGCTAAATCTGAACTTGAAAAATAATTGAGCTTGAAAATGGGAAAACAAAGCTTACTCACCAATCGCATGAGAGGAATTACAGAGTGACAAGAAAGATCTGTAAGATGTAAATATGAACTAAAATGTGTCTCTACGGTTTGCCTCTTTCCGATCTATAATCGACACAATTATAAATGGAAATAAGAGTTGTAACTAAGACTCATCTCACACGTCTTCTCCTCTCCACCTATTTTTCATTTTTACTTTTTCTTACCATGTATATCTATTCAATAATAATTTATATTACAGATATATTGTATTTAATATTAATTATTTTTTGCTAATCCTAAAAAAAAGGTTTGAACTCCCATCAAATTCATTTCAACTATTTTCCAGACATGTAAAAAGTGATAAGGGAATGAAGCGTCTCATAGTGATTTATGGAGAAATTCGTCCGGATGACAAGTTATCGATTCGTTTGTTTGAATTCAAACAGGCGTGATCAGTGCACAGCTGCGAACTTAAGGGGTTAAAACATAACTAGCCGTAAATCGGATAGTAAGGGGCAAACCTAGATAAGAGGGGACATGCCTCCACTATCCAGAGACGAAAATCTGATAGTAAGGGGCGAATCTAGATAACAAGGGACATCAAAGTCCTCACCAGAATCAACCAGAGGCGAATGGGGCATCAGATCTCCTTCAACAGAAAACCAAGAGGGGGCATCATGTGTCCGTTATCCGGACACCACAGGACTACAGGCTCCTCATTACAGTAACACCTTGGGACTACGGGTTCCCACTACTTAAGCATTCGGAGGCATCAAGACTCCACTATCCAGATACCATAGGACTACAGACTCCTAATTACAACAACACCTATAGACTACGGGTTCCCACTACTCAAGTACTCGGAGGCATCAAGTCTCCACTATTTCGACACCATATGACTGCAGCCTCTTAATTAAAGCAACATTTTGGGACTACAAGCTCCTACTATTCAAGCACTCAGTGGTCAAGACTCCACTATCCGGATATCACAGGACTACGGGTTCCTAACCACAATACTAGAAAGAGCTAGGCTGATTCTAATAAAGGACAAAAAATCAGGCTACTTCTCGCAGAACAAGAATATAAATAAGGCATCCAAATGCAAAACAACGAAAGAATTAAACAAGCAAAGCATCCAAACATATGAAATAATGTACTGATATACAAAAGGTCATTGTCAAAGCACGACAATATTTAAAACATCAAACGAATAGGCTAATAATCACCCACCCTCCTCCACCTTTACCCCAAACTTTCTTAAACCCTCTATACTTTCAAAAGTTTCCTTAAACCACCCAAACTTTATGGCGGCGCTCATTCACGGTCCTAATAGACAAAAATACCCCTCAAAGCCGTCTTTTTTTTGCGGCTGTAATTTTTTAAAAAAATGACGGCGCCACGTGTCATCTGCCACGTGGCAAAATATCTAAAAAAAATGAAACACCCAAAACACCCCTACAACCATTAAAATTTAATTAAAAATAAAAATAAAAAGCCAAACCAAATCAACTCATTCAAACCACCAAATTACTCAAACCAAATCGCCGCTTCCGGTCATCTTCTCAGGTGAGAAAACGACCAACCTCGTCGTGTTCTCACCTTAGAAGACGATCATCTTCTCAGATCTGAGAAGACGACCAGCAACTCGTCTTCTCAGGTCTTTTCTGGTTCTGAGAAGACTAGCAGCAGCTCGTCTTCTGTGTTTCTGAGAAGACGAACAGCAGCTCGTCTTCTCTGTTTTTGAGAAGACAAACAGCAGCTCATCTTCTCAGAGAAGACGAGTTGGTGCTCGTCTTTTCCAAATCTGTTCTTAGAGAACAAATATGAATCTGTTCTCCAAGAACAGATTCAGATCTACTCTTGGTCGGCGGCGGTTGGTGGCGAGTGGTTCGGGGTTGGCGGTCGGCGGTCGGTGGTAAATAGATTGACCGGTGGGTTGGGTTTGATTAAGTATAGTTGAATTTTGATTCGGTTTAATTCTTTTAGGGGGTATTTTGGGTGTTTCAATTTTTTTTGACATTAAATGACGTGTCAATTGACATGTGGCGCCACAAATGTTTTTCAAAAAAAAGGACAGCCGCCAAAAACTAAAGGGTAATTTCATCCATAAGGGCCGTGGGTGGCGCCGCCATAAAGTCCGGGGGGTTGCGGGAAGCTTTTGAAAGTATAGGGGGTTTAAGAAAGCTTCGGGTGAAAGTCGAGGGGGTGGGTGATTATTAGCCAAACGAATACGAGAATAAGATCTACTCATCATAATCCCAGTCCAGCACTAGAGTCTTTGTGTCGCTACCCTCGCTTTCAGAAATCATATCATTATCATCGCGCCCAGCTTGCGCACCGCCAGCAGAAGAAGCAAAGTCTCCACGACCGCGACGGGCTCCAAGTCCACGACCGCCAATCGGAAGGTCTCCACCTCTACCGTAAAAGAACCCGAGAGGAACGTCTTCTCCACTGCCAGTAGGACTCAAATCAGCCCGACAGGGCCTGTCCTCCAAATCATTAATGCAATACTGCAAGAAGCAGATAACAGTCAGAGCTATAATTGCATACATACATACATGTAGAATAAATCATAGGTATATTGCATTTTTACCCTCATCTGTGCAGATACACTGCATAGCCGGTCTCGCCAATAATAGACCGCATCATCTAGTTGAATGACGTCTGATACCAGCACCTGTAAAGCATAAATGAGCAGTCAGCCAAGAGGGGAACAGTCCCAATATAAACATAAGCATAGACACATTGAATAGAATCACAAGGGTACAATCAGCAGGTTCAAAAGAATGCACAACATATGTAGTGTAAAGAGAATCCTACGTAGATCCACATGCACCACAGTAACGGGTAGACTTCTCCGACATCTCATACAAAGAACCAGTAACAATCCCAGCGGAGCTCAAAATATCTTGCTTGCCAGTCGAAACTCAACCAGGGGATCCGGGAACATCTATCCTGGCAGGGACAGCATGGGTCCCGTGCCAAACTCCTCCGTTTAGAATACACCAAAAAAGAGAGTCAGATAGACATTGAGTCTATAAACATAAAAACCAAAGAAGGGGTACATACTTGTGGCCTTATAGCCGCCCGCTGGACTAGAGCATCCGAAACAATAGGAACTTGACGCCCCGACACTTCAACCAAAGGCAATCTACCCAAAAGATGGCACCTCGCCATATCGTCCATGTAGCTCAGCTGAGGAGAAGACATATTCTATGTGGCAGGATAACCCCTCATATCCAGAAGAAGAGAAGGCGATACGATGTCTCTACAACGCATCATTGACAGAGGTGGATCCCTGGGAACCATACAAGCAATGGGACTGACCCACTAGTGGAGGACGCGCTCATCTAAGAACCAAGACCAATAGTTCGGTCATGCATTAGATAGCGCATGCTAGACATATCAATAGCACCCCTCAGCCAACGAGACTAGTGATCCCCGGAGGAGTGTTCCTAGATGAGTGTATCTGCAAAAAGAAAATTGCTACAAATAAGCGTTGAAGTTCGAATAACAAATCATTGAATGACAAGATCGCAAGTTACGTCGATCCTAGCTTGGTCGTTAAGCCAGTCTCTGCACTCAGCTCCCCAATGATATGAAAAAGTATGAGAGAAATCCCAGAATGTCAAATGAGAGATACTTGATGCTGGAAGATCACCTAATCCGGTCAAAATACCCATCTAAACGCCCCAAATCTAAAAAAGGGGAAACACAGAATTGGATAAAATGATGAAAATTGAAATACAACATAGAAAAGATAAAGAGTCAGGAAAATAACTCACATTCACAACGGGCCACATCCCAGATAGGCGGGATCCCCATGAACAACCTAGTCCATGCTGCTATATAAATAATCAAGGGCAGTAGACCCAGTCATAGGACAATGACCTGATCCAAGTCCTCTAATGCTAGTAGTACACAAATGGGCAGAGTCAAACATGAATTGTAGTATAGCGTGGTCCCTAGCAAGTAATATATAAAGGCTCGAGCAAGCATATCAACCTCATCCCCGGTCCTCGAACACAATCTCGATACCGATCATACAGCTCAGTATTAAAAAGGGCCCGACCCTTGATCTTTGGTACAAAACCAAACGTCTCTGAGATATACGCATCATGTCGGTCAGAGGTCGCCAAACCACTGTTAAATGGCACTGCCTGACCTCCGAAAGCTATCCTAGTAATAAGCGAGAAGTCCAGGGGAGTCACAGTCAACTCTCCTACCAACAAGTGAAAAGTATGAATGATGTCCATCCACCGCTCCATCAAAGCGCGCAACTAAGCGTTGTCACATACCCTCTCCGTGGTAAACAACGTACTAGCCAAAACGGCCGAAGACTACAACATCTACTCAAGACTAACAGCCGGGGGCAAAGAGTTTTACCAAGTTTGAGCATCGACAAAGTTCCCTGAAGTATGAAACGACTCCTTACCCTGAAAACACAAAGAACATCAATACTGAAGTTAGAATCGCCCGAAAAAGCAAAAAATCAGTTAAAAACCAAGCACTAGGAGTGCGCTGGCGCTACCACCATGAGTTTCAATTTTTAGACAGAGATAATGACATTGATAACGAACTACATACTAGTGATAGTGACATGGATATATCTTGTAGTGAAGTTAGTGTTATTCAAGAAACAAAAAAAAAACAAATGAAGATGATCAATTAATTGATGATCTAATGAGTGATGATCAATTGAGTGAAGAAAATAGTTTATCTTTAGAAGATGAACCAAAAATTAAGAGCAAAAGAAAGAGAAAAATGAAGGACCCTCTTAAAGGGTTATACAGTAAACCTTACACTGCTGAAGAGGGAACAAATATTACCTTTCATTAAGGGCAAACATTCAAAAGTTCGGAGGATTTCGGAACTGGTTTGGCTGACTATATCATAAAGGGTGGTTATCTTATTCGCAAGAAGTACAATGATAGAAGAAAGGTAAATGCACCCTGCGAGGGGGCTTGTTGTATATGGAGGATTCATGCCTCACTAACACCGGATAGGGTATCATTCATGGTTAAAAAGGTTAGAGATGGGCATTCTTGCACAAGAGTAGTGGATAACAAATCTTCTTTTGTGAACTCCAAGTGGATATCCACTAAACTACAAGACAAACTATATGCATATCCTTAAATAAGCTATGACTTGATGATTGAAGAATTAAAGAATTTGGGTGTGGATCCACGTGCATTTCTGAAAATCGGTGCGGTGGTCCAGGGACTTAGCTCACGTGCCTTACCTCACAGGCAGCATTGTCCCAAACCATGCATCCAAGCAATATGTTCAATAAAATATATCGAACACTTTCCTTTTCAAAGCGTTATATCAAACATATTTAAAACATGCACACAAACGTAAGGCCAGCAAAACTATACACAGTGTCTTTGCACACCAAAGACACAAAAGCTTAACCTACTCGTAGAGGGACACCACAAAACACCATATGCATATTAAGTAGCCACCTAGTAGAGTTAGACAAAGTCAGGTTCCTATCAGAGTATGTTAACAGAGGAACCCTGACGTGGCCACAGGCATAGCACGCCTATATACACCATTGCAGCATCTAAGAGTTTAATGTGTTATTTACATATCAATAAAATAAGATTTCCTGATGGAAAAGGGTGGAAGCTCAACCAAACCTGATAGCTAGGTACCTGAAAAATGATAAAAAAAACAACGGAGTCAGAAATATAAATATTTCTGAGTGAGTAGATAGGTTTACAATTAAATACCAAAATCGCATATAGATAAAATATCGGTATATATAAAAATATTACCATTCCTCGATCCAAATGAAACTCTAGTACTGTTACGTTATAATGCTATCATATGTAATGCATATGCTCAACTCTTGTTTAATACAGGATGAGCTGTATACATATGTATCACAACCATCTTAACTCTGTATAGGGTTGCTGGGCCGGAACCTAAGTCACTGCCACCTCAGGACTACCCGATAGGTTTAAGCCGCTTTGCAAGCATTTGGCTTAACCTAATCACAACGTATATGCTTATAATGTTTACCTCTCATCTAGTTCATTAACACCTGTGATCACACAGTCCTATTGTTGCCCAATAGATAGCTCGTTTCAGTGGATCTTCCTTGGCTAAGTTTCATACTTAGTGCGATTTATGGATTTAAAAACAATTCAATACTAATATTCAAAAGTAAACAAATGAACTCACAATCACCGCTAGGTCTGGAACTTAATCTTGTGGTTGAGGTCAGACTGCTGGCTAGCTGGTCGGACTAAACACACAAAGCAAATAGGAAAAAACACATCAATATATGTTTCCTATAAAATTTCTAGGTCCATAAACCCAGTTCTAGGTCAAACATACAATCATATAAACGCGTAACACTTATGGTTTCTTTTCTTTTAAAACCACATTTTAAATTCTCGTTTAGAGAAAACGTTTAAACTTCTCTCTAGAAGTTATTTTAGGTATTACAATACCTAAAGAAAACCATTTATAGTATAAACTTAATTGTCAAAATAATTCTTAGTCATATACTAAGTATTTAGTAAAACCGTTTGCTAAATCTTTAAAACCGTTTAAATGTCGACTTTAACTCTTTAAAGTTCGTTATAAATGTTTAACTTTACTTTTAAAATCTCCTTTTAAAAGTCTTTAGGTTTAGTTTATAAAACTCTTTTTACTTTCTTCTAAAAGAAGTTATCGATTTTAAATGTTTTGGTTCGACAAAAATACGTCAAGTTCATAGGAAAAAAAGCCCAGAAAAGTCCCCTCTCATCGGCATCTCGGCATGGTGCACGATCGTGCACCTTGGGTGCAGGATCGTGCACCACAGGGTTGTGCACGATCGTGCCCCATTGGTGCACGTTCGTGCACCCCACATTGGTGCACGGTCGTGCACCCGAGTGCATAGCCCGGGAAAGTTGATTTTCGGGCTTTCCGACGTGCTTTGACCCCGTTTTTCCGTCCTTAACACGTATAGACAATCCAATCTATCCATATTCACGTTCGAAACGTAAAAATAATACGTATACGTAAAAATAATACGTAAACGTAAAAATCATGCACTTTAAACCAACTTCTAAACTAGTCGTCCGTGGTCTAAACGGAAACAATTTCCAAATTTCGTGAAAATTTTACCAAAAATCAAATAAAACATAACAAGAATAAATATATAATTCTTATTCTCATCCAACTTATATTTTATTCTTAATAAATCATTTTCGATTTATTAAGTCCCGCATTAACTGCGCTTGATAAAATTTCTTCTTCCAAATTCTATCAAATTTTCACGATAACCTTTTTAAAATATTTCGCGAATATTAAAAATATTCACCAAGGACTTATGAATTATTCTGCACCCAATTCATAAATCCATATCGTCCCCGTTAACTACATAGTTAACCAAATTAAAATTCTAAAATTTTAAATTTGCAATCTTATAGTTACAATATAAATTTAGGGACACTTGTAAATTAAATTTATCCTTAAATTTAATTGACCTACTCCCGTCTAATAAAATATTAGACACGTGGCTATATTTTATACCTTAAATTTCTGGGTTATTACATAAGGGAAAGTTATCGAAAGACTTGAAAATAGAGATTATTTTACAAATACCCGAAAAAATAAGAATATTTACAAAGATACTACTTGCATTTTTTTAACAGAAATATAAAAAATAATTATAAAAGTACAAATTTTCAAAAATATTTACAAAAACACAACTTTTTTATATAAACGTATAATCTGTATATTATCTATATAATTCGTATATAATACGAATTATATACAAATTATATACGTCTTTTTTAAAAGAAAATTCAGATCTATCAGATTTGAAAATTCAATTTGTATATTATATGTATATAATCTGTATATAATATAAATATTTACGATTTTTTTAAAATCAGATCTAAAAATAAAAATTCCAGATCTGAAAAACAAAGGAGATGAGGATGAAGACGAAGTAAAAATTCAAATCACGAATCATGTACAATAAATCCTAAATCTATACATACAACAAGAACAAAATCCTAGATCTAGACATACAAATCCTAGATCTAAACATACAAATATGATTTCATAACGTTTGAAATCCGATTTTATAAAATAAATATGAACGACGGCGTGAGGACTGCAGAGGAACAACAGCGAGATCGTGAGGGAGGGCACGGCGGCGGCGGCGAGCGAAGCAGCAGCGGCGGCGTAGAGAGGGTGCGGCAGCGAGTTGTTAAGAAGGAAAGTAGATTATGGTGGTGATTTTATAAGATTAAGATTGATGTTAGTGGTGGTGGATGTTAATGGAGGAAGAGAGAAAATAAAATTAGGAAGAAAAAGGGAGAAATGATATTTTTGTTAATAAAAAAGATAAGGTGGTATATTTGGAACTATGAAAAACACACTTGTAAAGAGAAAGTATAAGTTAACATGTTTGTAAATATTTTACCTTATTATGTTATAAAGTGTAAATATTTCTTGAAAATATTGTTTTTTTTAGTTAAAGGATAAAAGAATACGATTAAATTTAAATTAGAGAACAATTAATTAAAGGACTTACAATTTAAATATTTAATAATGAGTTACGTGCGCAGTAAAATTTCTAATATTTAAAATTCAATAAATTAATAATTTTAATAATTAATAAAAATTTAGGGAACTGATGGATACCGAATCCTACAATAAATACAGTGGAGCCGAGTCACAGGAGATCCACTCTCGGGTGATATCGGACTCCCCGCGAAGACCTGAATATATGACGCCGAATCCCTTGAGATTCGGTAATGTACCGACAAAGACCGAATCCCATAGGATCCGCCTAAAGCGCGTTATTCCGGGATTCGGGTAGATCGCCGTATCCATAAGTATCTTCCTATTTGGACACAAACTCCAAATATGGAAGGATAAGCTCTATCTTAGGAAGATGGGACTGTTTAGGAAGACGTTCCTAAATAGGCCTCATGTCTGAATAAGGTAGATCATGACAAATCAGGGTGAATCCCTACAACGTAGTCTGATTCCTACAAAGTAGGATTCACTTACCTATTACGACTCTACAAGGTATATTCGGTTACTATAAAAGGAGCATGAGGTATGCCTATAATCACAATTACATTCATATACTCTAAATGCTGCTCAAAGCTCTAAACTGACTTTAGCATCAGAGAGTTAATCGGACAACCACCGTCCGGTTAGCTTCTATCTTGTTTTGCAGGTCTTACTCACCGGTTGAGAAGGCAGACTCCATCAATTGGCGTCGTCTGTGGGAAAAGCTTAACTAAACTTTAATTCGAAGGAACTTTTCTGAACTAAAAAATAAATTTCATTGAAGAAGATGACTTCTGAAAGAGTGAACCTGAAAAACCAAACATCGCAAAGAAAACGAAAAGCAATAGAACTCTCAATTCCTCCGCCGGTAACCTTCGACGGGGAAGATTTCGGGAGAATAGCTGAAGAGCATAACGAAGCTCTAGTGGTGGCCATGGTCATCGAACACTGGAATGTTGAAAGAATCCTGGTCGATGAAGGAAGCGCAATAAACTTAATAACAAGAAAGGCTTACGAAAGCCTAAAAAGAGAGCTAGCAGAATTGAAAAGAAATGCCACACCCGTGGTAGGATTTGGGGGCTCACCAATTAAGCCCAACGGAACAATCACACTTGACGTTAAGCTGGGAAGGACGAGGAAAAGCGAGGAATTACCTACACGATTTAGTGTCGTAGAAATCGACTTGCCGTACAACGCGATATTGGGGAGACCTTTCCTCCACGATTCAGCAGCTGTAACTAGTGTAAAAGCACTAACTATGAAGATACCAACAAAGCAAGGAATTATCGCAATGAAAGGAAACCGAGCCGAGGCAAAGAAGTGCTACGATCGGTCAATAGAAGAATCATGCGAAGCAATGGCGATAGAAGAAATCCTTAACCACGACATCGAAGAAAAAGAAACAGCACCCGAAGGCGAAACGAAGAAACTAGAACTTGGCAAGGAAAAAAGAGTAAACCTTGGGGCGAACCCTAAAATCGAAGAAGACATCACGGCGATATTAAAAAACAACATCGGAACCTTCGCTGCCAAGGCGTCAGAGATTGTCGGAATAGACCCCCAAGTCATTACACATGATCTAAATGTAGCAGAAACGGCGAATCCTGTCAAAAAAAAAGGAAGTTCTCTGAAGAAAAACAGAAGATAATCGCAGAAGAAGTAGAAAAATTGGAGAAAGTCGGATTCATCTGAGAAGTCCATTACCCCGAGTGGGTAGCTAACGTAGTTATCGTAAAGAAAGCTAACGGAAAAAACAGAATGTGTGTAGATTACACCGATCTAAACAAGGCGTGTCCTAAAGATAGCTACCCACTGCCTGACATTGATCAACTCGTGGACTCTACTGCCGGACACGCAATGTATAGCTTAACAGATGCGACTCAAGGCTATCACCAAATCCAAATGAACGAACAAGACCAGGAAAAAACATCATTCATCACGGAGGGAGGAACCTACTACTATACGGTGATGCCCTTCGGGTTGAAAAACGCAGGAGCAACTTACCAAAGGCTTATGAACTTCATGTTCAAAGACGAAATAGGGAAGCGAGTCCAGGTGTATGTAGACGATTTAATTATCAAGAGCGAGAACGAAGAAACCCAGCAAAAGATCTGGAAGAAACATTCAACATACTAAACAAATTCGGAATGAAGCTGAACCTAGACAAATGCACGTTCGGCGTCCAAGGCGGAAAATTCCTGGGATTCATGACATCCCAAAGAGGAATAGAGGCGAACCCTGAGAAGATCAAAGCGATTATGGACATGAAAGCACCAAGAAACATAAACGAAGTTCAAAAACTCAACGGGCGAATCACAGCACTCGGTAGATTTATGTCCTGCTCAGCAAAAAGATGCTTGCCTTTCTTCAAAGCCTTCAAAGGAACGCAAAAGTTTGAATGGAACAAAGACTGCGAAAAAGCTTTTGAAGAATTAAAAGAGTTCCTTGTCACCCCTCCATTGCTTAGCAGACCGCTGAAGGGGGAGACGTTGTACTTATACATCAGCACCACGAAATAGACTATCGGAACAGTGCTAGTAAGGGAAGAAGACAGTGAAATGAAGCCAATCTACTACATCAGCCGAGTCCTGAAAGGCGCGGAAACGAGATACCCCGAGATCGAAAAAATGGCACTGGCTGTAGTAACCACAAAAAACTGAAATACTATTTCCAAAGCCACAACGTGGTAGTAAGAACGAATCAACCATTGCGAAAGGCGATCCAAAGACTAGAGACATCCGGGAGATTGGTCCATTGGTCCATCCAGCTCAGCGAGCATGACATAAGATACGAACCTCGCCCAACTCTCAAAGCGCAAGCCTTGGCAGACTTCGTAGCAAAAATAACTCTGGGCGAGAACAGTCAGCCTAAACCAGATTTAATATGGGAACTCCACGTAGATGGAGCATCAAATGAAAAAGGAGCCGGAGCAGGAGCCATCCTCAGAGGACCCGGGAAAGTCAAAATCGAGTATGGAGTAAACATCCATTTCACTGCCAGCAACAACGTAGCTGAATACGAAGCCCTGATCGCAGGTCTCGGTCTAGCATTAGAAATAAAAACGGAAATCCTAAAGATCTATAACAACCTAAATCAGGTCAAGGGAGAATATCAAGCCAAGGAAACAGGAATGATCGAATATCTGGAAAAAGTCATGACACAACTTCAACAACTGGAAACACAAGGAGGACAGTGGGAGATCATTCAAATTCCAAGGGAGAAAAACACCGAGGTCGACGCCATCGCCAAATCTGCATCAGAACTCGGAGACCTATTCACCAAAATGCAATTAAAAGAAACTCTTGAATCGCCAAGCACCAGAGAAATAGAAGTCATGGCAATCGAGGAAGCCGATTCCTGGATGACCCCATTAATCAAATATTTAGACCACGGCGAACTGCCAACGGACAAAACCGAAGCCATCCGAATCATCAGAAAATCTGCCAACTACTCATATCACATCGGAGTTCTCTACCGAACCTCCTTAACTCATCCGTGGTCAAGATGCGTCTTGCCTCAAACATGAAGATCCATCCTAAAAGAAATCCACGAAAGAATATGCGGAGCACATGAAGGACCAATCACCATAGGAAGAAAAACAATACTCCAAGGGTACTACTGGCCAACCATCAAAGAAGATGCAAAAACGTTAGTGAAGAAATGTGATATATGCCAAAGACATGACAATGTCAGACGCAAACCAGCAGTACCTCAAGGATCAATGGAGAGCCCTTGGCCTTTCGCCACATGGGGGATCGATATATTCGGACCGTTCAAGACGGGAAAATATCAATTGAAATTCCTAATCGTCGCAATCGAATATTTCACAAAATGGGTTGAGGTGGCGCCAGTCGCAACCATCACTGCAGCCAGAGTAGAAGAATTCTTCAAGAATGAAGTGATATGCCGATTTGGCATACCTCACACCGTAATAGCAGACAACGGCAAACAATTCGACTGCAAGCGATTCAAGGAATTCTGCAAAGGGCTAATGATCAACTTGAAATTTACTTTGGTGGCGCACCCTCAAACAAATGGAATGACGGAAGTCACCAACCGAACCATAGCACAAGGAATAAAAAAGAGGCTCTTTCAATATAAGGAGAACTGGGCTGAAGAACTCTACAGCGTTCTGTGGGCATACAGGACAACTCCTAGGAAAGGAACGGGCGAGACACCCTTCAGACTCGCCTATGGCACCGAAGCGGTAATCCCGGTAGAAATTGGCACACCGAGCATCAGGGTGAACTATCTGGAAGAAGAAACCAACGAGGCTAGAACAAGACTATGTCTAGACCTACTAGAGGAAAGCAGAGATGAAGCAGTGGTCCGAGCCGCTGCATATAAGAAACAAGCTACAAGATATCATAACAAGAGAATAAATTCGAGAGAATTTCAAAAAGGCGATCTAGTCCTACGAAACGCATAAATTGGCAGAGGAAACGCAGGAGTAAAGAAAATGCAAGTAAACTGGGAAGGCCCATACATTGTAGAAGAAGCTACTGGCAAAGGCGCGTATAAACTAAAAACAACAACCGGATCCATGGTACCCATATATTGGAATGTAGAGCATATGAAAAAGTATTACCAATATATTAGTTCGTGGCATGTACTTATTTCCATTTTTGAAATAAAAAGGCGATTCGGCGTTGAGAAATAAATTTTAAAGGCTCGTTCGAGTACTAAACCAATATATACAATTTAACAAGAATCGTTTGAATCTTAGTTAAAAATAATCTAGACTTGTCTGAGTCAGAATAAAAATTAAGGATCCAATCGGACCTACAAATAAACCATACACCAAAAGAAGATTAAATTAACTTCTGAAAATAAAGAACGAGTTTAGATTAACTCTATAAATGAACAAAAGAAAAATCAATGGTCAAAAAGACCATTATATTAACAAGAAAAATTACAAAGGATCCGCCTAGATCCGATACAAAAATCGAAAAACAGAAAATAAAAACTAAGCTTTTTTCAAAGCATCTTGTTTCTGCTTATCAAGCTTCGCCTTCACTTCCTTCGCCAAAGAGGCAGGATCCAGTTGATTGACACCAGAAAGATCGATGCTAGGATTCTGCTCCCGCAGTTTTGCCCCGATCGCTAACCGGTACTGAGTCATGACTTGGGAATAAAAGCTCCCACAGTCACCCAGACGCCGGCGGAGACGCCCCTCTTCTTTCTTCAGATCATCCCTCTCCTTCGTGAGAGCATCTGAGGAAGACTTTAGAGACTCGATCTCATCAGACAAAGTCTGAACCCGAGCCTCTAAGGCGGAAATCTCCCGACTCTTGTCAGATACGGAAGAGCTCAGCTGTCGTATTAGACCAGTCGCTTCACCAGCCTCCTTCTCCATCTTCTGCTTTTCGGACAGCCAGGATTCATTGTCCTTCTGAAGTTTCTTCAACTGATCCACCACATCTCTACGGCGACACTCCAAAACAGCGATGGATTGAACCACCTACAACATAAAGCAATAAAAATAATGAACATAAAGCAACAAATCGCGATATGGAATAAAACAAGAAATTAAATTAACGAAAAGGTAAATACCTTGCAAGCAAATATGCGGGATCAAAAGAAAGGTAGGGAGCAACTCGAAAACGAGGAATCTTGAAGGCAGAAAGGAAACCCAACCAAAGTCTGAAGAGAATTTTCTGAGATGCAATAAGAGTAGTTGCAGAAGAAAAGCAAAAATGAAGGAAAAAGAAAAATGAACACTTATATAATCCAAGGCAAAGAAGTTGAAGAGACGAAACCCTATAATTGAAATAGAGGAGCAACAAATGGCACACGAAGACACTTGTCCCTCATCCAGAGACGACCCTTCGCTGATAAGCAACACGTGGCAATATAAGGAATCTTACCAGAGAAGAAATGCAACCCACCAATATACGAAACAACTCGCCCATAATACGAATCGCCTCGCCCATAATATAAAAAGACTCAGCTCCGAAAGAGCTAAAATCTACTAAGGCATGAATACCAATCACTTCAGCTCACTTGCGGGGGGGCTAATGATGGATACCGAATCCTACAATAAATACACTGGAGTCGAGTCACAGGAGATTCACTCTCGGGTGATACCGGACTCCCCGCGAAGACCTGAATATATGACACCGAATCCCTTGAGATTCAGTAATATACCGACAAAGACCGAATCCCATAGGATCCGCCTAAAGCGCGTTATTCCGGGATTCGGGTAGATCGCCGTATCCAGATGTATCTCCTATTTGGACACAAACTCCAAATATGGAAGGATAAGCTCTATCATAGGAAGATGAGACTATTTAGGAAGACGTTCCTAAATAGTACTCATGTCTGAATAGTAGATCACGACAAATCAGGGTGAATCCCTACAACGTAGTCCGATCCCTACAAAGTAGGATTCACTTACCTATTACGACTCTACAAGGTATATTCGGTTACTATAAAAGGAGCATGAGGTATGCCTAGAATCACAATTACATTCATATACTCTAAACGCTGCTCAAAGCTCTAAACTGACTTAGCATCGGAGAGTTAATCAGACAACCACCGTCCGGTTAGCTTCTACCTTGTTTTACAGGTCTTACTCATCGGTTCAGAAGGCAGACTCCATCAGGAACTAATGAAAACCAAATTCTAGCATAAGTATAATGGAATCTAGTCGTACATGATTAGCTCTTCTAAGCTGATCCCTTGACTCGCCTAAGGCGAAAGCCGAACAACATCAACATTCTAGTCCACGAGACTCGCCATGCCTAAAGGCTAAAAAGGGACTCGTCCGAATCCCCAGTAAGACCGACTCTTAGAAAATTCGGTCAATATATAGAATCTACACCAAATCGCATCATCAGAGACCTAATTACATGGAACAAGAATAATATTTTAATGACAGAATATACAAAATCACTTTTCTATTTTGAGTAAACTCCTATCTTGGAAGATAAGTCTATTCAGGAAGATATTCCTGATAAAACTCTCATTAAATAAGGAATACTTTTCCTATTCAAATAAGCTACTAAATAGGAATTACCTTCCTATTTGGATTTTACTAGATATTCTATTTACTACTATTATATAAGGAGTTTCGGTATGTATAAACAGACAATTGCATTTGATACGCTAAAACGCTGCTCAAAGCCTAAACTGACTTTAATATCGAAGAGTTAATCAAACAATCACCGTCTCATTTGGATCTACCGTATTTTGCAGGTTTAATTAAGACGTTCTGAACAGATACTCCATCAGCAACCAATTTTAAAATCATATTTTATTTATGGCCTAATTACTTAAAAATACCCTCACCTTATAACATTTTTTTGTTTATAGCCTGACATAGGAAAAAGTTTATTTGTATCATTTTTTTTAATTTCTCGTTTTCAACTGTATACCAAAGCATTAAATTGAACTCTTTTTATTTAGAAAAAAATTTAAAATAGTCTTTCATTTTTTAGCCTATATTTTAATTAGACTTTAAGATTATTAGTAGTATAAAAATACCTTCTTCTTTATAAAATTAAACTTATAATAATTATTTAATTCATATTAATTATCAATAATTTTTTAAATATAAAATCGTAAAATTATATAATTTTTAATAAAAAAAAAATTCTGACTCTCCGTCCGAAAGGAGGAGCCCGCTGCTCCTCCTTCTAGAAAAATTAAAAAAAAAATTATTTTTTATAAAAATTATTTATTTTTTTAAAAACATTATCAGGGTTTGATAGCGGATTTGTAAATTGAAGAAATACAATGGTGGGTCGGAAGTTTTTTAAATAAAAAATTTAAAACGATTAATTTTTAGGATTTATTTGATAGTTTTAAAGTTAAAGGATTTGTTTGTTTTTTTACTAATAGAAAAAAGTATAATATAACTCATTTATTTAATTATTTTTAATATTTGCATCAGTTAATTAATTAAATTGCCAAAAAATTAAAATTTTGGAGATAGTTGAAAACGAAAAATAAAAAAAGGATACAAATGAATTGTTTCTTAAATCAGGGTATAAATAAAAAAATGTCATAAGATGGAGGTTTTTTAAGTAATAGATTTTTATTAAATAAATGTGATAAGATGGAGGTTTTTTAAGTAATTAAATTTTTATTTAATAAATTACTAAATTTTTAATTTATTATATATATTAATTATTAAAAGGTCAGTTGTATTTTTTTTTAAACAACAGACAATGACATTGCATATGAACTTGATGTACTTTCTCCGTTCCGTTTAAAAAGTCCCATATTCTATTTTGGGATGTCCCATTTAAAAGATCCCATTACTATTTTTAGAATGTTTTTCCATTAAATACCCTATTTTACCCTTATTTTTGTTATCTTAAAAGAACTCCATGGAAAATTCCACTATCATTAATAGGAGCAAAACATGAAAAAATATAAAAAGACAAAGATAATTAATGTTTTCTTAGTCTGTGTGTAAAATCAAATGAAACTTTTAAAATGGGACAGAGAGTATTATTTTCTGAAATGCACAATTTATTAGTATTTTGGACCGTTCATAATACTTATTGAATTGGTAACATCTCTATAAAAAATGGAAAAAGAATAAGTCATACTTATTATTATTGAATTCAATAAAATATTATTACGATTCCATCCCGCAAAATGGCCGACAGACCATTCATCCATTCCATTGATTTAATTATAAATCAAATTCAACATGCCAACAAGCAGGCCACCATTTAATTGGTCTATATATATATAAAGTCAAAGCTTACCATGTTGTTCCATGATACTAATATTCTTATCCAAAGTCTTATTTTTGTTTTGCTTAAAATTTAGAGTTTGTTCAGTATGATTCATGAAATTTTATTTAGCTCGAACTTAAAATAGCAGATATTTAATATAGTGATTGAGTATAAATGGCTAAACTAAAAAAATAATACTCCCTCCGTCCCGTTTAAGAAGTCCTATATTTTATCTTGAGATGTCCTATTTAAAAAGTCCCATTATTATTTTTAGAATATTTTTCCATTAAATACCCTATTTTACCCTTATTTTTGTTATCTTAAAAGAGCTCAATGGAAAATTCCACTATCATTAATAGGGGGCCAAACCCATCATGAGATCCCTCTACTCTTTACTTTTTTTTCAGGAGGTCCCTCTACTTTAATTTGGCGTTTGTATGTCCCTTTACTTCCATTTTTCTTGTCATAAATGCCCCTTGATGGATGGAATGCGGAGAGTGTGCCACACTCTCCATTAATGAGAGTGCAAATAAATTTATAGAGCAGCATAAGGACTTAACTCATACAAAATCATAACTTAAAATAAAATCGTAATACAAAATAAATCTGATGGTAAAATGATAATTTTGCCATCATCTTCTTTTTCTAATTCTCAGTACAACATTGACGAACTACAAAACACTTATTAGAACGATTATTGCTTTGAATGTGACCAAGACGATGAACAGTGTAAAACGCTTATTAGAACGACTATTGCTTCGATACCTAAGTGAATGTAACAGCGATTTTGGCGGTGAAGGTGCTGTTTGGCTCCTGTTCGGTAACCGATTGTGGCTGTCAAAAAACAGAGTTTTTTCTCGATCTCCTTCTTTTCCTTGTTTCTTGCTTTTCTGAATCAAACAAAACTCATGTCGAGTGAGAGTTCAAAGAGAAAAGTGAAAAGTAAAACTGGGAGGAAGAAGGATTTATTGAAGATTGTTCTTATAAGACATAGACTTCATGTTAGGCCTTCTAATTCTTATGCTCTTTTTATTATCTGTTTCTGCAATTTTGGATGCAACATTTTCTTCAATTCTAAATCCCAGTGGAATTGTTTGTTTGTTAATTGGTAAATTTAAGTTTTAAATTTCAGAAAAGCAATTTGTTAAATATTGCGTTCTTTCATTTCATAATGGTTTATTCATTCTCTACTATGCTCGCAGGGTGTTTGAAAAAATTCTTCAACCAAATTTCTACATCTAGAACACTCTTTCTAGAATATTTAGAGGATTAAGAACATGCAATTTAGTACAAGTAAAAGACCCATTTTCCCTCTTACACACTTTAATTTCAATTTTCTTATATCAATACCATCTGTCCTTCTTCATCTTGGTCTCATTGTTTTAGAGTTTGTTGATATTTTCTAATTCTTTTAGACTCACTAATTAAAAAGAAAAGAGTTGATTTGGTGCAGGTGGGTGTTCTTATGTTGTTGTAAATGGAAAAGTTGTTTCTCTTGGCTCACAATTTTTTTTGAAAGATGAAGAATTAGTGGTGGCTTAGGTTGAATCGATAGAGATAATAATTATAAAAACACAACAACAATTGTGAAGTGTTGAAATTTTTTGATTGTGTACTGTTATTTTTTTTTTTGTAATTTGAAATGACATTTGAATTAAAAAAAGACTGAGAAGCCAAAAAGTTAGACTCCAGCGATAGGGAGAAGAAGATTAAAGGAAAAAAATGTTAATTGATCCTTGAATTTTAGCCACATTAATTTTTACTTCGACACGTCATTATTTAACAAAAGTTTATTATTTAACGGAGAGTGTGGCACACTCTCCCCATTCCATCCGTCTAGGGGTGTAATAACAACGAAAATGAAAGTATAAGGACGCGTAAATGTCAAATTAAAGTAGAGGGACCTCCTGAAAAAAAGTGAAGAGTAGAAGGACATTGGAATGGGTTTGGCCTTAATAGGGGAAAAACATGAAAAGACAAAGATAATTAATATTTTCTTAATCTGTGTGTAAAGTCAAATGGGACTTTTAAAATGGGACAGAGGGAGTAGATATTTATAAATTCATTTTGAATATAAACATCTAATTAAGTAATTCACATATAGTTCTACAAATAAATTTGAGGAGGGAACATAAATGCGATGTCTCTCTAAAAAAATTGGGGAAACGCAAACCCTAGTTCTACATATCATTTTGTTCCAGCATCATGCTCACTTCATCATCATAAAAAAAACGACAATTCTGGTTTAGGAAACAGCTCAGGGGTTATTTACTTCGAAAACTTTCTGAAAATTTGGAGACATTACGACCTAAAAAAAAGTTTTTGCTGGCTATGAGGTGATTGATAGGGTTTTACTGACTAGAAAATTTACTAAGCGTAACGTTAGCTTTGGTTTTTTTTACGTCCGAAATCGAACAAGGATTCAGTTTGGATCATTTGATGGTTGAATATGGTCTCTATATGAAAATTTAGACTTCGTGCTTTTATTTCAAAATTCCTGAAGAGGAAGGTACCTATTGCTGATGTGAAGGTTTTGAATTCACAAGCTTGAGTGGTGGCTTCTCTTTCATTCAGAGACACGATATCATACAAGGAAGCATCGCTCGGAGCAACCGTTGCGTAAAATGAACAACCTAGGGCAAAATTTATAGCTCTGATATTAGAGTATCAATCCCTAATGATTTAATCGATGAGGGAGGGAATGGTTAGATCGTTCGATTGTGGCTAGGGTTTCTTACATAACCATGATTTTGAAGGTGAAGAGTTACACGACAAAACTGAAAATTGACATTGAGAATATTAATTTTTTTTGAAGTAATGCAGTTTTAATGACGTATTCCTCGTTGGATTGACTGAAAATTTCTTGTTGTACAGGGGCCCTATTCTAATGGATTTCTTCCAATATTTTTCATGGGTTGAGGATTTAAATCAACCTTACACAAGACTAGCCTGGGTTACAATAGGGTTACCTATTTTCCTTTGGTCATAAGCAATTTTTATGGAAATTGGGAACAATATTGGAGAATCTATTATGGTTCATCCATTAGATTCAGATAGGAAATTTATGGACTCATGGATGATTCCTGATACAAATTAAGAACTCCGAGATCGCCTCTAAAGCTCTTCCTACACAAAGAACAAAGTAAGCTTAAAGGATCTCGTGGTTGTATTGCCTGAAAGTCTCTCTGATGCTTCAGTCAGTAAGGGTTTTTTGGTAGATAACAAGGTGATAAATATTTAAGGATAAAAGAATGAGTACTTTCCCAAGAACCGGTGGAATTCTATTTATAAGCCCTCTAATGGCCGGTTATCGTGTTATGGATCGTGTCTTATGCCCACGATCTTCTGTTGATACATGGCCACATTTTCCAAGGAATCTGCTTAGTAGGAGAGAGGGACTTGTGTTCCTCTTTACTTCATTCAGATAGCGAAGTCTCCATATGAACTAGGGAGAACTTGGATATAAGACGGTTTGAAGTCTTAAAGGCGATCCAGGTAAGGAGGCGAAGCCTATGGTTCAGACATTTCTAGGTCGGTATCAGATGTCCCCCTAGGTTAACCTAGTCAAAGAATTTAGGCGGTTCTTTCGTCGTTTTAAATTTTAAATTTGGAAATTTGAACCCGTTTGAATTTCAAATGTTTTGACGGTTACTCAGAATATAAAGAGTCGCGTCTCTTTATTTTCTGTAATGAATTCCCTGCCTAGGAAGCTGCAGCCACACTGCCACGCACTCAAGTGCTTAACTATTACTTTTTCCTATAATAGAAGGTAAATGAATTTTTTTCATATGCATTCATTTGTTTTTAGGAGTTCCTTCTCGTCTATTATTCTTGCTTTTTTAGGTTTTTCTCTCAGCAAAGCTTCAAACCTTCATCAATGATAAGTAAATGTTCTTCCTTTCTTTCCTTTTGTTTATTCTTCTCTGTTTTTATATGTGTGCTTTTTCTCTTTTTTTCTTATAAAAACCAACCATGTCGTTGTTAGTGATATGCACTAGGTCAATCATGTTTGACCATGTTTTGACTTTATCATTTTATTATTTATTGATTGACAGTTTTTATCATTTTATATTAATGATTAAAATACTTGAATGGTTAATTCTTTCTAAGGTCATCAAGTATGTGACTTGATAGTAGAACCCTTAGGTTTAATAAAAGAATTATATACCATCTATCCCTAGTCTTAATACAACATTGAGACTAGTATGATGTTGACTGATGATTATGTTTTACTAATCATGTATATGAGATATTAAGTCAAATCATAGGTGCTATTTGAGAAATAAGGCACTGGATGACCCACTGTGAGAATACTACATAGATCACTGTCATAAGTAATTCTCATTACAGTTCTATTAGTATAATCCTTTGACCTTGAAATCATCATGGATTTCTACATAGCTATTTCATATTTTGATATAGTCTTACATTATCTTTAACAGGATAATGGAATAGATTGTCATTGGATATGAAAGTAACTATGTGAGAAATGTGAGTGACTGAGAAGGAATTTGTCCCTCATTTATTTGAGTAAGATATCTATGGGCCCCTTGAAGAAGATAGACTGAAGGAAATGCATGGCCATGCTAATTGATAAGGAGTTATCATTTTCAGTCTACTTAGAGTCGAGAAACTAATGATTGAATATTATAAGGATGACATAACTATGCCTTATATTCATTCTAGATATCGAGAGACAAAGGGATTAAAATATTATTGTAAATGGTTAAATCGGATTATCGATATTCATATAACTTGGGTAGTCATAATGTCTTGCTAGAGACCACTTATGACTTGTGGGCTGAAATAGGGATTTCGAGCCTACTGCCAACGTTATATGAACCTACAGGGTCGCACACTAAGGACAGGCCCAAAACAGTTATGGGTTGTACAAGCCCAATGTGATTAAGTGATTAATTATATATATATATATATAATTCGTAATATATATATTAATAAATATATATTAATTCGAAATTTAAGGATAAGTGTTTTCCTTAATTTATTATTTTTGAAAGATAATAAATATAGTAATTAATATATATGGATAATTATCATAAAGGAGTTTTTGATAAACATAAACTTGTAGAATTGCAATGAGATTGAAATTCGAATTTGTCTCAAACCCTAGTGTTGTTTATCACTATAAATACACATTAAGCAATTGGTTTGAGAATCACGAAATTCATTATTCACTAAATCACTAAAATTTGAAATTGCTTGTGAAGCAATAGTGCTAGCACACAAGCACTAGTTTTGGCTAAGGTCTGTTCGTGTGGATACTCGTAGAGGACGCGTTCTTTTGGAGGCATTTCTGATCCGAGGCCAGGTATCACCAAAGTGAACCACCTCCTTCCTTCCTACATTGTTGTTGAATTCGACATACAAGTAAGTAATTATTCTGCTAATTCGAATTACATGGATCTTGGTTTGGGTTTTTAGATAAATTTTTGAAATTCCGCTGCGTTATGAACCTATAAAACCCAACAGTCGTGTCCTTCTTCTGTTACTTCTTGCTCCAAGGGGCATAGTGATAGATCAGCCTCCTGCATTCCCCCTAATGTTATAGATTTAGGCTTTTATGTGGAGGAGTTAGAGAACAGGATTGTGGAATAATAGTGAGGCGAGGGAGCGATGAGGTTGTGCTGGCTACTGATATAGCAAGTAGAGAGGGTGAAGGAGAAGATAATCTTGAAGAGGATTAGGAAGAGGAAGAGGAAGAGGAAGAGAAAGAGGAGGAGTTTGAGGAGGAGGTAATCATTATAAAAAAACGGAAAAGATCGCCTAAATCTCCAAAGTCGAACATTGTTCCTTCAGAAAAGAAACCCCATATTCCCCTCATTGAGTTACCTTGTGTGTTGGATGGTATTTCCATATATTAGATCAAGAATAGGTATGAAATCCATGTCTCAATCACTTTACGGCTTCCTGGGCCAGGCTGTGCTATGAATCAAGATCTATAGCACAATAAACAAGTGATTGTTGTTCAGGATTTGGAGGCGGGGTTGAGACTACCTCTCAATAAATATATACCCAAGATATTTTCGACCGCCTAAAAATTTCTTTGGAATAATTTCATCCCAATGGTCACAAGCTCCTGAGTGGTTTTTTAATATGTGGGATTAAGTTTATTAGGGAGGTGAACTACAATATGGTTTAATCTGTATATTACCTCCAAAAGGAAGCTGGTGATGAGTTTTACTTTCTTCAGCCCGGGAGAGATCTCTTTAAGAGGCTTCCAAACTCATTGAAGAATTGGAAAGATAATTTTATTATCGCCAAGTACGAGGGCAGATGGGAAAAGATCCCTAACATATGGAAGGAGTCCATCAAAAATCTAGATCGCGTGACGCTGGGATCAGTTGATAAGGAAGCCGTTGACCACCGCCTGGGGCTCTGCCCCCGGGCCCCTCCAGGGGCGCTGCCCCTTGGACCCCGCTTGGGGCGCTGCCCCTTGGACCCCGCTTGGGGCGCTGCCCCCAGACCCCGCCAAGGGGCCGCGCCCCTTGGACCCCGCTGATACACCCCATTAAGGACCGTTATCCTTTTAAGCCGGCGTGTTTTTGTCATGTATTTTATTTTAATACTTTAATGATAAATTTTAAATATGATTTAAATTATCATGAATAACATATTTATATGATTGTTGTTAAATATGATTTAAAATAGTAAAATAATATGTTTTTAATGTTTATCTTATTGGTTATATGCTTTGCATGATTATTTTACATGTGATAAGATAGGATAACTAAATAGGATAAATAACAAACCCTTATTTAATATTAAGTCTTCAATATACCTCCCATTGTAATAACACTTATCAAGACTTAGATTGCTGTGTATAGGCTATGCCAAAGCATGATGTATAAAGTCATCTAAGTAAGATAAGTTGGATAAAAGTGATATCCATATGTTTGATTTGGTTAGGCTTAACTAGGTTATCAAAATAGTTTTGAACCTAGGGTATAAGATAGAATATCAAGATTACATGTGATGTTAATATTCTATGTTCAAGAATTGCATGAGATGTAATTGGTAAAGTGTTACCTACCTAAATAAACCACACTTAAAGTGATAAGCCAAAGCTTACTTGAAGTAGGGTGAAATATGGATCTTGTCCCACTATTATTTTTCAATTGTTGAAATTAATATTAAGGGTTTTTATATGAATTATGTATATATGTTGTGGGAATTTTATTGTGCCTTTTATTAAATGCTACTTGTATATTTATTGTTGTAGAGATGGCTACAAACACTACACATACTTCATCAGTGCGATCAATCCTTGAGAAGGATAAGCTCAATGGCACTAACTTTCTGGACTGGTACAGAAAACTAAGAATTGTTCTTAGGTAAGAAAGAAAGGAATATATCCTTGATCAACCCCTCCCTGAGGAACCAGCTCCTGCTGCTACTAGAGCTCAAAGGGATGCTTATACGAAGCATCTCAATGTCTCTACTGATGTCACTTGCATTATGCTTGGATGCATGGAGAATGAACTCCAAAAGCAAATGATGGAATTGGATGCGAACACCATGATTACTGATCTCATGGAAATGTTCCAAGAGAGAGCAAGAATTGAAAGGTTCAATACCATCAAGGATTTGCTTTCTTGCAAGTTGACTACTAGCGGCTCAGTTAGTCCTCATGTTTTGAAGATGAAGGGTCATCTTGAACATTTGGACAGGCTCGGTCTCCCAATTGTCCAAGAGTTGGCTACACACATTATTCTCCAATCTTTGCCTGAGGCTTATGATGGTTTCATCATGAACTTCAATATGCATAATATGGAGAAGACCACGACAGAGTTGCATGGGATGCTTCAAACTGCTGAAAAGAACATCAAGAATGAGATTAAGGATGTTCTTATGGTCAACAAGGGAAAGGGTATGAAAAGGTCTGGTAAGGGAAAGGGAAAGGCTTTCAAGAAGTCTAAACCCAAGTCCAAGCCCAAGACCAAGGATGAACCCAAAGCAAAACCGCCAAAGGAAGGAACTTGCTTTTTCTGCAAGAAACCTGGACATTGGAAAAGGAATTGCAAGAAATATCTGGATGATCTGAAGAAGAACAAGGGTAGTGAGACTATCACTTCAGGTATTCATGTTATAGAAATTAATCTTTCTACTTCTGATTCATGGGTATTAGATACTGGATCTGGATCTCACATTTGTACTAATGTGTAGGGTCTCAAAAGGAGTAGAACTTTGACAAAAGGCGAAGTGGACCTACGAGTTGGCAATGGAGCAAGAGTTGCTGCTTTAGCTGTAGGGACTTATGAGTTATCTTTGCCTAGTGGACTTATTTTATCTTTGAACAATTGTTATTATGTACCTACCATGTGTAGGAATATTATTTCTGTTTCTTGTTTGGACAAGGATGGTTTTGAATTTATTATTAGGAATAATAAATGCAGTATTTCGCATAATAACATTCTTTATGGATATGCTCCACGCAGTACTGGTCTTTATATTTTAAATGTTGAAGATACTAATGAAAAATCAATCTATAACATCAATGCTAAGAAGTTTAAGTCAAATGATTTAAACTCTACTTATCTCTGGCATTCTCGTTTAGGCCATATAAATGAGAAACGCATATCAAAACTTCAAAGAGATGGACTTTTGAATTCATTTGATTATGAATCATTTGAAACATGTGAATCTTGTCTAATGGGCAAAATGACAAAAACACCTTTTATTGGACAAGGTGAAAGAGCTAAAAACTTATTGGGCCTTATACATACAGATGTATGTGGTCCATTAAGTACAAATGCTAGAGGTGGATTTCAGTACTTCATTACTTTTACTGATGATCTCAGTAGATATGGTTATGTTTATCTGATGAAACATAAATCTGAATCTTTTGAAAAGTTCAAAATATTTAAGAATGAAGTACAAAATCAACTTGGTAAAAATATTAAAACACTAAGATCTGATCGAGGTGGTGAATATTTAAGCCAAGAATTTGTAGATCATCTAAGAGATTGTGGGATCGTTTCTCAATTGACTCCACCTGGAACACCACAATGGAATGGTGTGTCTGAACGGAGAAATCGAACTCTATTGGATATGGTTCGATCAATGATGAGTCAAACTGATCTTCCAATCTCATTTTGGGGTTATGCTTTGGAAACCGCTGCATTCATTTTAAATAGAGTTCCATCAAAGGCAGTTGAAAAGACACCATATGAGATATGGACTGGAAAAACTCCTAGTTTGTCTTTTCTTAAGATTTGGGGATGTCAAGCTTATGTGAAGCGACTAATTTCAGATAAATTAGCACCCAAATCTGACAAATGCCTTTTTGTAGGATATCCTAAAAAAACTAAAGGATATTACTTCTACAATGCTTATGAGAACAAAGTGTTTGTTGCTCGAAATGGTATCTTTTTGGAAAAAGAATTTATTTCCAAAGGAACCAGTGGGAGTACAGTACAACTTGAAGAAATTCAAGAACCACAAAATAGCATTGTACCAAGTATGGAACCTCAAAAGAATCAACAAGCAATTGCTGAACCAGTACAAGTACCACAAGGCCAAAGGAGGTCTGATAGGACACGTCATAATCCTATGAGATATGGATTTCTCATTACTGAGAACAATGATATGATGATTGTGGATCAAGAAGAACCCACATCCTATCAAGAGGCCATAAATAGTCCTGACTCTGAAAAATGGCTCGAAGCCATGAGATCTGAAATGCAATCCATGTATGATAATCAAGTTTGGACCTTGATTGACCCAACGGATGGTGTAAAAACCATTGGGTGCAAATTGGTCTTCAAAATGAAGACTGACATGGATGGCAATGTGCATACCTATCAAGAAAGACTAGTTGCAAAAGGTTTCAGACAAATACATGGTATAGACTATGATGAAACCTTTTCACCAGTTGCTATGCTCAAATCCATTCGAATTCTCCTTGCCATAACTGCATATTATGACTATGAGATATGGCAAATGGATGTCAAAACAGCGTTTCTTAATGGAAACTTACTTGAGGATGTGTACATGACACAACCTGAGGGTTTTGCCAGTCCAGAGAATTCTGGAAAGGTTTGCAAGCTTCAAAAATCCATTTATGGATTAAAGCAAGCTTCTCGGAGTTGGAATCTTCGTTTTGATGAAGCAATCAAAGAGTTTGGATTCATCAAGAATGAAGATGAACCTTGTGTGTACAAGAAGGTTAGTGGGAGCGCGATTGTTTTCTTAGTGCTTTATGTTGATGACATACTACTAATTGGAAACGACATTCCCATACTGCAAAATGTTAAATCATGGTTAGGGAAGTGTTTTTCAATGAAAGACTTGGGCGATGCTGCTTATATATTAGGCATCAAGATCTATAGAGATAGATCTAGAAGACTCATTGGCCTAAGTCAAAGCACTTATGTTGATAAGGTATTAAACAGGTTTAGTATGCAAGACTCCAAGAGAGGATTCTTGCCAATGTCACATGGCATCAGTCTCAGCAAGACTCAGTGTCCTAAGACACAGGATGAGCGAGACCGCATGAGTAAGATTCCATATGCTTCTGCTATTGGATCTATCATGTATGCAATGTTGTGCACTCGACCTGATGTCTCGTATGCTTTGAGTACAACGAGCAGATACCAGTCAAATCCAGGTGAAAGTCACTGGGCAGCAGTTAAGAACATCCTTAAGTACGTGAGAAGAACCAAGGATGCATTCTTGCTATATGGTGGTCAGGAAGATGAGCTGATTGTAAAGGGTTACACAGACGCTAGCTTCCAAACTGACATTGATGATTATAAATCACAGTCAGGATATGTGTTTTGTTTGAATGGAGGTGCTTTCAGCTGGAAGAGCTCGAAGCAGGACACCGTTGCTGATTCTACAACAGAAGCTGAGTATATAGCTGCTTCAGACGCAGCTAAGGAGGCTGTTTGGATCAAAAAGTTCATAACTGGATTAGGAGTTGTTCCTAGTATATCCGATCCAGTGAACTTGTTATGTGATAACAATGGGGCCATAGCACAAGCAAAGGAGCCCATATCACATCAGCGATCCAAACACATACTTAGACGTTATCATCTCATTCGAGAAATCATTGAGAGAGGAGACGTGAAGATATGCAGAGTTTCGACAAATGATAATGTTGCTGATCCGCTAACTAAGGCTCTTCCACAGCCTAAGCATGAGAGTCATACTAGGTCCATGGGAATTAGATTTAATGTAGATTGGGCCTAGTGCAAGTGGGAGATTGTTAGTGATATGCACTAGGTCAATCATGTTTGACCATGTTTTGACTTTATCATTTTATTATTTATTGATTGGCAGTTTTTATCATTTTATATTAATGATTAAAATACTTGAATGGTTAATTCTTTCTAAGGTCATCAAGTATGTGACTTGATAGTAGAACCCTTAGGTTTAATAAAAGAATTATATACCATCTATCCCTAGTCTTAATACAACACTGAGACTAGTATGATGTTGACTGATGATTATGTTTTACTAATCATGTATATGAGATATTAAGTCAAATCATAGGTGCTATTTGAGAAATAAGGCACTGGATGACCCACTGTGAGAATACTACATAGATCACTATCATAAGTAATTCTCATTACAGTTCTATTAGTATAATCCTTTGACCTTGAAATCATCATGGATTTCTACATAGCTATTTCATATTTTGATACAGTCTTACATTATCTTTAACAGGATAATGGAATAGATTGTCATTGGATATGAAAGTAACTATGTGAGAAATGTGAGTGACTGAGAAGGAATTTGTCCCTCATTTATTTGAGTAAGATATCTATGGGCCCCTTGAAGAAGATAGACTGAAGGAAATGCATGGCCATGCTAATTGATAAGGAGTTATCATTTTCAGTCTACTTAGAGTCGAGAAACTAATGATTGAATATTATAAGGATGACATAACTATGCCTTATATTCATTCTAGATATCGAGAGACAAAGGGATTAAAATATTATTGTAAATGGTTAAATCGGATTATCGATATTCATATAACTTGGGTAGTCATAATGTCTTGCTAGAGACCACTTATGACTTGTGGGCTGAAATAGGGATTTCGAGCCTACTGCCAACGTTATATGAACCTACAGGGTCGCACACTAAGGACAGGCCCAAAACAGTTATGGGTTGTACAAGCCCAATGTGATTAAGTGATTAATTATATATATATATATAATTCGTAATATATATTAATAAATATATATTAATTCGAAATTTAAGGATAAGTGTTTTCCTTAATTTATTATTTTTGGAAGATAATAAATATAGTAATTAATATATATGGATAATTATCATAAAGGAGTTTTTGATAAACATAAACTTGTAGAATTGCAATGAGATTGAAATTCGAATTTGTCTCAAACCCTAGTGTTGCTTATCGGCTTAATACATAGTTTGACCCCTGAACTTGTACCCTTTTACCCATCTAACCTCCAAACTTAACGTCTCACCTATCGAACCCCTGAACTTGTTAAATAACCCGATTTGACCCCCGAACTTGATAAATACGTAAACATTGAACCCCTCCGTACACAATTTCTTCTAGAACGTTTCAAGTGACAGGTGGACACGAAGGGTTCAATATTTGCATATTTATCAAGTTTAGGGGTCAAATCGGACTATTTAACAAGTTCATAGGTTCGATAGGTGAGACGTTAAGTTTAAGGGTTAGATGGGTAAAAGGGTACAAGTTCAGAGGTCAAACTATGTATTAAGCCGTTGTTTATCACTATAAATACACATTAACCAATTGGTTTGAGAATCACGAAATTTATTATTCACTAAATCACTAAAATTCGAAATTGCTTGTGAAGCAATAGTGCTAGCACACAAGCACTAGTTTTGGCTAAGGTCTGTTCGTGTGGATACTCGTAGAGGACGCGTTCTTTTGGAGACGTTTCTGATCCGAGGCCAGGTATCACCAAAGTGAACCACCTCCTTTCTTCCTACATTGCTGTTGAATTCGACATACAAGTAAGTAATTATTCTGTTAATTCGAATAACATGGATCTTGGTTTGGGTTTTTAGATAAATTTTTGAAATTCCGCTGCGTTATGAACCTATAAAACCCAACATTGGTGTCCTTCTTCTGTTACTTCTTGCTCCAAGGGGCATAACACTACTAAAAAACAGGCTGTTTGTGACGGAAAAATCCGTCACTAATCCGTCACAATCTGCCATTTGTGACAGATTTGTGACAGATTTTTGTCCGTCATCATTTTGGGCGTCACTAATAATTTGTGACGCAAAATGGAATCCGTCACAAATTTGTGACGGAATATTCCGTCACAAAACCCATTAGTCAATAATAAACAATCCGTCACAAAATTGGTGACGGCATTTCCGTCACAAATCCGTCATTAATTATGGACGGATATGTGACGGATAGAAGTAGTGACGGCTAAATCCGTCACTAAATAGTGACGGAATTGTGACGGATTGAAATAGTGACGGATATATCCGTCACAAATCCTCAATCTGTCACTAATTAGTGACGGATTAGTGACAGATTAATGACGAATCCTTATTAGTGACAGATGTTTCTGTCACTAAATTAACTATATAGAATTAAATTTTTTTTTCCGCATTTGAATTATCAAAATTATTACTTTAACAAATACATTGAATATTTAACATTAAATAATTATAAAAAATTACTGGCAAGAAAAATAGACACTGCCCATCAATATAAAATATGTTAATTATAAACACGGTCATCTACAAATATATAAATACATTGCAAGTATATGATTACATTATAAAAAGATAGAACAAACTACTAATATTAGGGGAGCCATTGATGATGTACCACAATTGTCGAACCTTAATGATGTAACTTCATTTAGCAAAGGACGAGTTGATTTTCCCTTTTATTATTCCAGCTGATGAGCCATAATTAAGACTTTCATCTGCCAAATTCATAATTTTCCTTTTTTGACGGAACATAGTCTAGCAAGCTCTTCTCGCTTTGCTCATAAACAAGTTGAGATTTCAAATCTTCTCAATGCACGAAAGTACCCTGATTAAGCAAATTAAGGTATAGTAGAGTTAGAAGATTTTAATAATTAAAGAATAATAAAGAGTAGGAATAAAGACGCAGAGGATCCTGAATTCCGATAATCCATCATAAACAGAGCATTTTGCGCTAACAGTAATTATACTGCACTAAATCTACTTACAGACAAGAATTCCCTGTCATGCATGTGTTTATGGTATCAAAATAAAATTTCAGTCATAAAACTATTATAAGGTATCATTACAAAATTAAGAAAAATGGAATTGAATACCTCCTATTTAACTAGTGATTCAAAAAGAAAAAAAAACACCAACAAGTATCAACTTTCAAACACCAAACTATTACCATTCCATCACCATTCGTAGTTCACAATTGCCAATTAATTCAGTGGATCACTTATCTAAAAGGAAATTATCCTAGCCAAATAACCATATCTATAGTTTGAAAAGCAATCGATTTAGCCAAGTGATAACTTCCAAACCATAACTATCTTTGGAAAGAAATATTCTTAGCTAACATGAAATTCATTAAAACCCGATTTCACAATTCAATTTAGCATTATAGAAAGGATTCAAAATATGCCCTTCAAAATCTTTATGTGGCCATCACAACCTTTCAAACTAGTGTTCAATAACTAAGTAATCACATAAAGAACATACCTTACTAAGCATAACAACAAGAAAACTATCTTCAGAGACCTCATTATCAGCCAATGTAGTCTCCTCATTCAACATTTTCCCATTCTGAATTAATAACTGTTGCCCAAATGGATAATTATCCTTTCCTTGCACATCCTCAGCATTCGTTTTAACTGCCATAACATTCATAAGTCAATATATAATGACAATTAATCAACAAACAGATATACAACTTTTAAATTGATCAAATTACTCAACAAAGACTCTGGCTGAGTTTTAATAAAATTAATCAAATCACCAAAACTTATGTCAATGTTTATTGAATAAGCACTTGGAAGCTAGTCAGTCCTTTCAAAGTTAAAACAAACTATATGTAATTCTACAAAAGAATTTACATTTTCCCAAGAATCAAAATTTCTGAAATTTACAAAACCAACCACGTAGATATGCATTCATATACAACTAATTAATGTGATTTAGGTTCTATTCTTTTCTTGACCAACTTAAATGTGCTAATATGACAAGATATTTTTATGAGCCTATCTTCAGACCATACTTTTATTCTAATCTGAACAGTGCAAATGGCCCTATTTAATCATTTCTTAAAACTAACCCAGATTTAATTTGCACCAATCAGTTCGGTATCTTAAAATCAAATATCAGTTTTAGCATATTTAACCAAATGAATCTTAAATGATCAAAAGGAGAAATTACAAGTTACCCCTGTGTAAGATATTGTCAATAAGATTATTATAGAAGGCAATTCCTCTTGGATTCACTGCTTCATGAGATTAAGAATCCATATGAATATAACCCAAGAGATTGCATCGGCTCAATATCTTCCTGCAAATTAAAGACAATAAAATAAAATTAGGGTTTTGAATAATTTCAACATTTTGTGGAGAAAAAAGATCAGAAAGAAAACATAAATTAATTAATACGATGAACAGATGATAATGATTGTCTGCAATGTCTCCATTACCATTAAAAAATAATACCTGAAATATGACTAGTATTAAGTCATTTTCCATTTTCAAGGTAAGATCCTTCAATCTCTAATTCGTACACTTTAGTTTATGCTGAAAATTAGGAAGTGCAAAATTCTATTAGACGCCTAATTAGAACTAGAAATAAAATTCTATTATAAGTACAAACGACGGCAGCAGCAATGGAGAGCGACGGCAGCAGCTGAACGGATACAAACAACATAATGAATACAAGAAGCTGAACGGAGAGGAGAGGAGCAGCGAAAGAGGAAAAGTGATGGACAATGGAGGAATTGTAACCAGCGGCTGAGATAACGAGAGGAAGCGTTTTAATTTTTTTTTTTAAGTTGTTGACCTAATGTAAAGAGTGTCTTTTCTTTTTATTGTTACAATTAAAATTCAGTCAGTGACGGATTTGAGCCGTCACAAATCTTTTGTGACGGATTGTCCGTCACAAAAGTTTTATGACGGACAAATCCGTCATAAAGCCTTCATAAATTTGTGACGGATTTTAATTTGTGACGGATTTTTCCGTCACAAAATTTAGTGACGGATTTTTGACGGAACTTTTCGTCACAAATTTTTGTGAAGGTAAATCCCTTCACCAATCCGTTACAAATTTAAAATCCGTCAGAAATTCTTCACTAATCCGTCACAAATTTGTGACGGATTTTTTCCGTCACTAAACCTAGTTTTTCTAGTAGTGATAGATCAGCCTCCTACATTCCCCCTAATGTTCTAGATTTAGGCTTTTATGTGGAGGAGTTAGAGAACAGGATTGTGGAATAATAGTGAGGCGAGGGAGCGATGAGGTTGTGCTGGCTACTGATATAGCAAGTAGAGAGGGTGAAGGAGAAGATAATCTTGAAGAGGATTAGGAAGAGGAAGAGGAAGAGAAAGAGGAGGAGTTTGAGGAGGAGGTAATCATTATAAAAAAACGGAAAAGATCGCCTAAATCTCCAAAGTCGAACATTGTTCCTTCAGAAAAGAAACCCCATATTCCCCTCATTGAGTTACCTTGTGTGTTGGATGGTATTTCCATATATTAGATCAAGAATAGGTATGAAATCCATGTCTCAATCACTTTACGGCTTCCTGGGCCAGGCTGTGCTATGAATCAAGATCTATAGCACAATAAACAAGTGATTGTTGTTCAGGATTTGGAGGCGGGGTTGAGACTACCTCTCAATAAATATATACCCAAGATATTTTCGACCGCCTAACAATTTCTTTGGAATAATTTCATCCCAATGGTCACAAGCTCTTGAGTGGTTTTTTAATATGTGGGATTAAGTTTATTAGGGAGGTGAACTACAATATGGTTTAATCTGTATATTACCTCCAAAAGGAAGCTGGTGATGAGTTTTACTTTCTTCAGCCCGGGAGAGATCTCTTTAAAAGGCTTCCAAACTCATTGAAGAATTGGAAAGATAATTTTATTATCGCCAAGTACGAGGGCAGATGGGAAAAGATCCCTAACATATGGAAGGAGTCCATCAAAAATCTAGATCGCGTGACGCTGGGATCAGTTGATAAGGAAGCCGTTGATCATTTTCATACTTTTGCCCTTCTCCATGTGAGGAAAATAATTAAAGAGTACTATGAGTGGATTAATGAGTTGGAAGATAAGAAGGAAGCGGAGGTGAAGAGGAAAAAAAAAGAAGAAAGTGGTGAAGCTTGATGCTTTGCCCAAAACTAATTTTTCTTTACCTAATACTGACCTCGCTCACCCTTTTGGTACTTATTTGTACCGTGGAGTTACGTAAAAAAATTTCTTTATCAGCATCACCCCTTATCTTGCAAATATATTTTGTTTTCTTTTGATCAGTGGTGAACTTCAATAAGCTCGTACGGAAGAATAGGGAGGAGAGGTCTAGAGAAAAATTGGAGAGGGAGAGGTTGGCAAAGATGTCAAAAGATATTGCTACCTCTGTAGAGACTTTAAAAGTTCCTCCGAAGTCAAGCGGGGCTCTTTCTAAATAGTCCAAGCCGAAGAGCAAGCACTCTTCCCCACCTTTTGTCCGAGTGCCTTTGAAGGGCGTGGTGTTTGCTTCCTACTCAATTGGTCAAAAGAGGAGAAATCCTCCTGCCGAGGGCAATGTTGAGTCTTCCAAGAAAGGTCCTTCTATGAAGAAGCCTTATAATTGAAAAGTAAGGAGCTAATGCTAATGCTCATCATCCTGTTATGGCAATAGACATCATCCACGGGTCCTTCTTGCTTTCAGATGTCGATTACTGAAATCCCAAATGCTACCTTAGAGGGGGGTGAATAAGGTATATTAATAATTGAAGAGGTTTAGAGATAGAAGAAGGGTTAATTCCATAAAAATTCACGACTTTTACACGGATTTTCATTTTAATCACGACTTTTAAAAGTTGCCATATAAAACCACGACCTTTCATTTTTTTTTCAAATCTATCACCAAATAAATTTTTGGTCTATTTTTGATGACGTGGCCACCATAATCCGGCAGATTTGAATAAAAATGAAAGGTAAAATTCACAGGAAAAATAGTCGGTGATAGATTTGAAAAAAAATGAAAGGTCATGGTTTTATATGGCAAGTTTTAAAAGTCATGATTAAAATAAAAATTCGTGTAAACGTCGTACTTTTTATGGAATTAACCCATAGAAGAAAGAGACAAGAAATTTATAGTAGTTCAGATCACAACTCGATCCTACTCCACTACTCAATTAAAGATTGAAATTTTGATAATCCACTAAATATGTGGTTTAAAACTAAACACTAATTAATACAAAGAGATTTACTAGAGCTAATCTCAAACTCACAAAGTGATTTTTCAAGACTAATCACAAACCTACAAACACTAAATGATTAATAAAGTAATTGATAATCAACAAAGAAATAAAAAGTAATCAAGTCAAATTGATGCACAATAAATATTAGATAAGAGAATTGAATGCTTGTTATTTTTGGTTGTTGATAAAGTGTCTAACCAAATAAATGTGGTAGACAAGGGGTATTTATAACCCCAACAACAATCCTTTGAGTGTTCTAGAAGGAAGCTCAAAATTGTTCTGAAAAGCACTGGGAAGCGTCCGCTACTCGTTGGAGTCGCACCCGCGACCTCTGAGAGGACTTCTGAAAATCCAACGGTCAAGTGCCACATGGAACCTCTTTACTGGGGCATTCAAATATGACCGTTCAGGGAAGTAACGGTTCGAAAGGTCGCGCCCGCTATCCTTCTGAGTCGCGCCTGTGACTAATGAAGTGAAACCAAAGGGTTGTCTAATATCTGGGTCGCGCCCGCTAAGGGTTTGAGTAGCGCCGGCTACTAATGTGTCGCGCCCGCGACTAACTGAAGGTAGCGGGAGCGAAAAGATTCTGGATCTCAAATAATTAAAATTTTCAATTATCACTAGAAACTTCCAAATCACTACACGATGGTTTTAATAGGTTCCTAAACACTAATAAACAATATTAGAACCTTTAAATTGATTGTCAAAAGTCAAAATTGAAGAGATCAAAAGGACTTGGTCCGACAATCTCTCCCTTTTTGATTTTGAAATCAATTTACTAAAATGGCTAAGTTTCTGGGAGTTCAAATGTTCTTTGACTCCCCTTCACTTTATGCACTAAGAATAAAAAGCAATTTAAAGGCATGAAGCAATAAAATTTTAAACACTTAGTCATTTAGAAAATTTTATAATTTTGATAGAATTTTGAATCAAAAGCAAATATTTCTCCCCCTTTGGCAGAAGGAAAAAGGAAAGGGCATATTCCAAAAAAAATTGATAAGGAGAGAAACATAAAATTATAGAATTAACTTGTATTAGAAAATAAAAGGACAAGTACAAGGCATTTTATAAAATAACTACATAACAAACATGTAGCCCTTTACATGAAGGGATACAAGGCATTTTTGTTATGATTAAAAATGCAATTTTTTTTAAAAAAAATGCAATGAAGAACATGAAATGCAAATGACATGAGTCTTCAATAGTAACTTTCGCTCATGACGTCATAATTATCATCGTTTCCATCATGAACCGATGGAGGAGATTGGGCACCAAAATGATGATCCATCCTTGATTGGAAAAGCCTCGCATTATTATCAACCGTATCAAACTTTGCATCAATTTGGTTGAAACGATTTTCCATATTCGTTTCAAACAAAGTCATCCTTCCATACACGTGAGAAAGAAGTTGATAAGTGTCAATCCAGGATGGGGTTGAGGGAAAGCTTGAGGTTCTTCCATAGCCGCTTCCGGGGGTTGATGAAAAGCCGCTTCCACACCTTCTTGAATTTGTGCCGCTTCCATTCGAACGACACCCCTTCGCCTTTTTACATGCCGCTCAATTTGAGTTTGCATTAAGTGCTCACCAAGTAGATGGATAAAGTGATCACCATACACACGGAACGCCTTGCAATTGTTGACCCAAAAATTCAAATCAAGCATATCCTTGTTCCAAGAGTAGACTTTCTCTTGAGAGTGCGGATTTGAGGAGTCCAAACCGAAGAACACCGCACCAAAGCCATCACAAAGGCACCACAACGTAGAGTACCCTTCCTTCCCATCAAGCCATCCAAGCGGCAAATAAAACTATAGGCACAAGACATCTTAATGCCCCTTTCCACCGCATACAAATACACAAGGTCTTTCAAAGGCATTGTATCATTTCCATCGTGCCTACAATTGATGGTGTAGGTAAGAATGCGATGGAAACGAAAAGATGAAGCGATTTGATACACCAAGCCGTTCCTTTCTTTGAATCATAGGCTTCATCCGTACTAATTTCCGCCCAAAAATCCTTTGGAACAATAGCCCTCCAAATCCGAAGCAGAAGAAGGCAAACCTTCTTCAAACCCAAGAATGTCACAAATTTCGTCGGTAGTGAGTTTTTCCAAACGACCACCCGCCCGAAAGGTGATCCCAATGAACCCATTGACATTATTTTCCCTCTTGATAATGTAAATGGATTTGAGAAACTCCTTTGTAAGTTCATCAAAAGTTTCTTCCCTTGTTTAAAGAATCAGTTTCTCCACCCCATAACAATAATCATACCTTTGATTGTAGCATCAAGTGCACCCTTTCCCAAATCGTTGAAATCGGGAAACGAGTGGGTAGAACCAAGCGCCCTTCAATCTTGGAAGCCCTTGCGGCATAAGTTTCAACCGTGTGAGTAGGAAGCGTTTCTTCAAGTTGTGAGAGTTTAGCACTTGAGGAGGTAACTTGCTTGGATGGTTGTCTTCTTGAAGCCATGAGTAGATGAATGAATGAGATGAATGAAAAGAGGGTGTTTTTGCAACAAAAATTTTGAGATTGGGAAGAAAAATGACATTTTTGCACTTGAGAAAGAGAGAGATGAGTAGAGATTTGTAAAACATAAACATTCTACTCAAGGGGGTTTAAATAGGTCTTAAAAACATCCTCAACGGATAAAAAACGGGTATATTTGAAAGATGCAATTTTTCACAAGTGTAAAACGGTTAAAAATTTGAATCTGTGTCTGGGTCGCGCCCACGACATGGGAGGTCGCACCCGCGACTCAGAAACTAGCCGTTATATTTAAACGGCTAGTAGTGTCGCGCCCGCGACATCTTGGGTAGCGCCCGCGACCAGTGTCATGATCTGACACTTGCATTTAATTGTCTGGTCGCGACCGCTACTCCAAGGGTCATCCCTGCGACACTCCAAAAACTTGCAAAAAGTTCAAAAATATGAATTTTATGCAAAACCAAGCCTTAATTCAATCAAATAGGGAATTAAAAATTAAAGGACATGAAAAGTGAAAATATTAATGAAAATGATAGATTTCTAATATTGGTCCAAACAATAATACAAAAATAACGAGCATAAAAAATAACAATTTTAAACAATTCAACATGTTCATCAAGACAAGGAGCTCCCAACAAGCATACCAAGATCTCTAATGATAAAATTCACACGTTCTTCATTAAGAGGTTTGGTAAAAATATCCACAAATTAGTTAGTTGTATCGATGAATTCGATTACAACGTCCACGTACAAAATAATGACGGATATCTATGTGTTTACTCCTAGAGTGTTGAATAGGGTTCTTGGATAGGTTAATTGCACTAGTATTGTCATATTTGATGGGAATGTGACTAAGTGTAACACCATAGTCTAAAAGTTGTTGCTTAATCCATAGGATTTGAGCACAACAACCACCGTCGCTACATATTCGGCTTCTGCAGTTCATAAAGCAACGGATACTTGTTTCTCGCTACTCCATGAGATCAAACTATGACCCAAAAATTGGCAAGCCGCGGAGGTACTTTTACGATCTAAAAGACAACCCGCATAGTCGGCATCGAAGTAGCCAAGCAACCTAGGGTCCACATTTCTAGGGTACCATATACCTAGGTTTAAAGTGCCATGCAAATACTTGAAAATACGTTTAACGATGGAAATAGGATTCCTTAGGACAAGCTTGTAAACGAGCACATAAGCATACACTAAATATAATATCGGGTCTACTAGCGGTAAGATAAAGGAGTGAACTGATCACACCTCTATACATTGTAGTATCAATGCATTTACCCGATTCGTCTCTATCCAATTTAGTTGTGGTACTCATTGGCGTCTTGCTACTAGATGAGGATTCCATCCCAAACTTCTTGAGCATCTCCTTCGTGTACTTGTATTGATTTATAAAGATGCCATCTTTATGTTGTTTGATTTGTAGTCTAAGGAAGAATTTAAGTTCCCCCATGAGACTCATCTCAAATTCCCTAGTCATACACGTAGAAAAATCTCCACAAAAAAGCTCATCAGTAGCACCAAAAATAATGTCATCAACATAAATTTGGACAAAAAAAATATCATGCTTATGAGTCTTTGTAAAAACAGTTGTATCGAACTTGCCTTTGGAAAAACCATTTAAAAGTAAAAAGTTACTCCACCTATCATACCAAGCTCTAAGAGCTTGCTTTAAGCCATATAAAGTTTTGTTGACTTTGAAAATATGTTGTGCATGCCAAAAACCTTCAAAACAGGGAGGTTGTTTAACATAAACTTCCTCTTCTATAAAACCATTTAAAAAGACACTTGTAATACCCCGAATATTTAAAATAAATAATATCGTGCCAAGTGTCATAATTTTCAATAAATTAAATCAAAGTGGATTTAATTTAATAATATAGGAAATTTAGAATAATTTTCACTAAGAGAAATTGTCGGGATTAAGAGATAATCCAGAAAATTAATATAAAATATAAATCCGGTGATGATATTTATTTCGCCCAAAACCGCAAAATATATTATTATATTTATGGTTAAAGTTTCGTATCAATCGGAAACCATTTAAAAATTCGGACGCGGATGTATTTTTGGGGTTAAATCGTAATTTTAATAAGTTGTGAGTTAAAGAAACACTTTGACCATGATATTTAACCTAAACCTTATCATTAAGAATTCATGAACTAAGATAAAGAAGAATCTAGAGAGAGGGAAAGAAAATTTGTAACTCCATTTTCAAAAACGATTCAAACTTTGATCGATCGCTGTTTTTTCGTTTCTCGTCCAAATTGAGCGATTCTTGCGGCCACGGAACGAGGAGAGAATTTTCTATCATCCTAGGGATTTTAATCAAGGTAAGAATTACATTTTTTAGTAGAATTTTGATCGATTATTGGCCGTTCATATTGTATTCGTCACCATCGATCATCGTTCATTGTTTTAGGTTTCGATCGTGAGCAGAATTCGTTAATTGGAGTTCCAAATCATTCGTATCGCAGTCGGTCAAGGTGAGACATGCGTGTTTCTATTCGATTGAATGATTTTAACGGTATATTGAATTGATGGGTTTTATACCGTTATTGAATCGATTATCGTTTTAGATTGAGATTAATATTATTTAGTGTTTTGATCTCATATTTGGTAATTTGGATATGTTATTGAGATGTGTTTTCAGCGATATATCGTTTTTGGGATCGGAAGCAAGTCGGGAGCCGGAATCAAGCCCGGGGTTAGAAAACCCGTGGCTGTGCGAACGCACAGCACTATGCGAACACATAGTTGCTCTGCAGGACTGTGCGGTCGCACAGTCTGTGGAAGAGACTGTGCGAACGCACAGTCTGCTGTGCGAACGCACATCGACTCGACCGATCATTTGATTTTCGGAATCCCGTTCCGTATTCGCCTATCGTAATTGAAATTAATTTGTCTATCTTACGTATGTAGACCTAAAAGTCTAGATCGGAGATCGAATCGAGAATTGAATTAAAAGATTGATAAGAATCAAAAGAGTTATAAATCGTTTATCGGAATTAATACGTGTGAAGGACGAAGGTCTATAATTTTAATGCGTCGTGCCATAAGTCTAGAGTCTATTCTAGAATAGGTTCATGATTTGAGTTTATATCGTTATAGATCCGGTGAACCATTCAGCTTGTGGACCGAGACCCCCAGGAACCTGATAGAGATAGTTGCTTTGCTTTTCCTGTTATAGCAAGATCTGTGAGTTTGTTTATTATGCTTGCGTATTATCGTTATAAATTGATTATTGTCTTACTGTGATGTTGATTGCATTGCTTATTATATGAATTGTACTATGATGTGATCGTGAATAGCTTGTATTGTGACATGATCGTGAATAGCTTGTTTGTGGTTGCGATTGTGATTTTGACGATCCAAAAAAACGTGCTACCTGTTGGACTTCAATAGGAAGATCACCGGTGAATGTGTAAGTCTAGACTGTTGTTTTGTGAGAGAAGTATGTTATACTAGATACACGGTTTAACTCGGTGGAATTATCTCGGTACCTGTATCTAATGGGTTAACTCGGTTGAATTATCTCGGGACCCACATCGATCGATAGTTGGATATAAGAAGTGGCCAGTTTAACTCGGTTGAACTATCTCGGGACTTGTGCCATGTGGTATAGGTTGAACTCGGTTGAACTATCTCGGGGCCATGCCACAAGGACTAAGAAAGTTATTATCGTTAAGCATCGAATAAGGTATATCGGTTGAGCTATGTTTCAGGATTAGGGTTTCTATCAGACCGGATTATTGATTTGCTGTGCAAACACTTGATTTGTTGATCGGATAATTATTTTGCTGACCAGATGTTGGTTTTACTTATCAGTTAATTACTTTATTTTGAATATGTGTTCGATGATCGAGTATTTGTTTGGTTTGCCATATGTATCCCGAGTAAGCAATTTATATGTTTAATACCTTCCATAATTGCAAACTCACTCAGTATATCCCTAAATACTGACCACCCCTCACAGTGTTTCTTTTCAGGTCTATCTTTTATTATTAAAGTTGAGCTTCCATCTCCGATTCTGAAAAGTCTCAGTCTATGGTTGTCTCTGGGAAGCTGTTGTTCCCTTCTAGAGCTGTAGTAGGCAATGGTAGTGGAGTTAGTTTATAATAATAAGTTAATTAACTTGTATACTCTGATATTTATTTTTATCAAATAAAGTTTTAAAAATGCGGTTTTGATAATCGAGGTTTAAATTAATGTGAAATTTTATAAATAAAATCTTTTGATCGATTTAGGCTTGCTACGGGTTCCGGACCTACCACTCCCGTTCCCTAGCGCCAGTCTCGGCCCATGAGATTTGGGTCGTGACAGGACTTTTGACATCCATTTGAAAAAGTTTAAAATTCATGCAATATGCATATGCTAACAACATGCGAATAGCTTCTAATCTAGCAACCGGAGCAAATGTCTCCTTATAATCAATGCCTTCCTCTTTGTTATAGCCTTGGGCAATGAATCGGGCCTTGTTCTGAGTTATCACTCCGCTTTCATCCAACTTGTTCCGAAACACCTATTTTGTTCCAATAATGATATGACCATTAGGAGGAGGTACTAATTCGCAAACTTTATTCCTTGTGAATTCATTGAGTTCATCTTGCATAGCAATCACCCAACAATTATCAACTAGGGCTTCACTAACTTTAGTGGGCTCAAATTGAGATAGGAATGCAACATTAGCAAAAGTACGGAATTGAGAGCGAGTACTTACTTTCTCCAATGATTAGATCTTGAGGATGACTTTTCTTAAAAGCCCAATCCTTAGGAAAATCATGGATGAGTTGAGCCGGAGGAGGAGATTCAGATACCACCTTGTTCTCCTCTTGAGTTAGTTGAGGTCTCTCCACTAGACTTGTAGGAACTTCTTAATTTTCAACCAAAGTGAGATCCGCAAAAGAACCTAAAAAATCATGAGCAAACGAGTCCTTTTCCGGAAAATCCTTAGAGGACTCATCAAATACCACATGCATTGACTCCTCAACAACTAAGTTACGCTTATTAAAGACTCTAAAAGACTTGATATTAGAGGCATAACCCAAATACACACCTTTATCCGTTTTGGAATTAAATTTTCAAAGGTCATCCTCGGTGTTCAATATGAAGCACTTGCATCCAAAAACTTTAAAATAGGATATCTTAGGTTTTCTTCCTACCCAAAGCTCATAAGAAGTTTTCAAACGATGTTAATAGCTTTGGCCCACAAGTAATTAGGCAAGTCATACTCATTGATCATAGATCGAGTCATTTAAACTAAAGTGCGGTTTTTCCTTTAAACAACCCCATTTTGTTGAGGCGTTCTAGGAGAAGAAAAATTATGAAAAATACCATTTTCTTCACAAAAAGATTTAAAAGATTCACATTGAAATTTGGTTCCATGATCACTTCGAATACTTGAAATAGGTAAGTCTTTTTCTTTTTAAACACGTTTTGCAAGACTTTTAAAATCGTTAAAAGGTTCATTCTTATGAGCCAAGAATATAACCCAAGTGAATCTAAAGTAGTCATCAACAATCACAAATGTATAATGCATGCAACGCAAACTAGCAACTCTCATAGGTCCACAAAAGTCCATGTGAAGCAATTGTAATGGTTTTGTGGTAGAAACAAAATTTTTAGCTTTAAAAGAAAATTTGTGTTGTTTTCTCATTTGACAAGGTCCACACACTTTGTCTTTTGAAAAATTCAGCTTGGGCAAACCTTTGAAAGTTCATTCTTGCTAACCTCATTTAAGAGGTCTAAGCTAGCATGACCGAGTCGTCGGTTCCACAACCAAGACTCGTCGCTAAGTATAGCCATGCCCAAATTTTATGGTTGGGTTTCTTTGGGAATCAAGAAGATTGTCCAAAGATTCCTTCCCTTTGTGAAATCTTGAGATAAAGCTATTTAGAGAAAGAATTTCACTATTTAGTGTTTCATTTTCCTTAAACAAGACATTGACATCTTGCTTAGGGATAGATTCTAAAGAGGACTTAAAGTCTTGAATTTCTTTCTTCAAATTTAGCATCTCATTTATAGCCTCAGAGGCTTCCTTTCTGAAAAGCTTCATTTTGGCATGATATTCACTACATTTGTTCGTTAGCTCATTTATCATGTCATAATATTCATCATCAATCTCATAAACCAAAGAGTTATCAACCAAAACATCCTCAACATTGACACCATTAGAAACACTAGCAATACATATCATTACAACAATATCACTAGAGCTATCATGAGATTCTATGCCTATACCATCCCAAGAGAGAAAGGGTAGATCACTTACCTCGGATGTTGACTCATCAACTAGAGCCATGAAGCAAAGATTTGCTCTTGCCTCTTCTTGGCACTCTTCATCGGATTCACTATCATCAACACAAGTAGTCAAGAATCCCTTTTTATCCTTATTAAAGGATTTTTTTACCCCTTGCCGGCATTCCGGTTTAGTGTGACCCGGTTTGCCATAACCGTAGCAAGTGGCATCCCTTCTAGGAGTAGAGGTTTCTTGCTTAGGAGTTGATGATCTTTTAAAGTTTGAGGAATCTCCCTTTTTCTCATATCTTTGATCTTGGGACTCCTTCTTCAATCTCCATTTCCTTACTTTCTTATACATCAAAACCATGTCTTCATCATCTTCATCCTCACTCACATTGATATTTTCTTCAACCTTGCTTTCAATTTCTTTCAATTGCTTTAGCCTTTAAAGCAAGTCCCTAAGTTTTCTCTTCTTGAGCCTTCTTCAACTCTTGGATACTTCATGTAGGTCATCTCATGGAGAAGTAAATTTCCAATAAGCTCATCGGTTCTCAACTTGCTCAAATCATGAGACTCTTCAATGGCGATTATCTTCGGTTGCCAATCTTGGAGAGGAAATAAACGGAGAATTTTTCCATTGATTTCACCAAGAGTATAGTGCTTACAAAACTTCTAGAGATTGGTAGTAATGGCAAGAAGTATGTTGGTGGTATCGGTGACATTCTCATTTGGCTTGTTCTTGAAAGCTTCATATTCTCCAATGAGAAATTCAACCTTCTTGTTCTTGACTTGAACTATTGCTTCGTGGTAGTTTTTAAGAATCTTCGATATGTCTTTAGCCGTTGTGCAATGTTGAACTCTTCCTTGCTCTTATCTACACAAAGAAGAAAAAAATTACACAAATAGCCTTTTGGTTGAGAGCCTTAGCTTGGATGTGATCCTTGGTCCACTCTTTTCTTGGCCAAGGTATGATATTATCATCCTTCACTTGAGTAGGAGCAGCATAACCATCAAAAACCATATTCCATAAGTAAACACCATTCATATCAAGATAATTTTCCATACGGAATTTCCAATTAGGATAATCTGTTCCATCAAAAAAGGGACGAAGAGTATTCGAGAAGTTTTCGGTGGCCATTTGGATCGAAGAACTCGCAATTAAGCAACAAGATGGTTAATCTAGCCTTAATACCAATTGAAATCGCAAATGCTACCTTGGGTTGAATAAGGTATTTTAATAATTGTAGAGGTTTAGAGATAGAAGAAAGACACAAGGAATTTAGAGTGGTTCGGATCACAACTCGATCCTACTCCACTACTCAATCAAAGATTGAGATTTTGATAATCCATTAAATATGTGTTTTAAAGAGAAACACTAACTAATACAAAGAGATATTCTAGAGATAATATTAAACTCATAAAGTGATTTTTCAATGCTAATCACAAACCTACAAACACCAAATGATTAATCAAGTAATTGATAATCAACAAAGAAATGAAAAGTAATCAATACAAATTGATGCACAATAAATGTTTAGATAAGAGAAATGAATGCTTGTAATCTTTAGTTGTTGATAAAGTGTCTAACCAAATAAATATGGTAGACAAGGGGTATTTATAACTCCAACAACAAGCCTTTGAGTCTTCTAGAAGGAAGCTCAAAATTGTGCTGAAAAGCACTGGGTAGCGCCCGTTACTCTTTGGAGTCACGCCCGCGACCTCTGAGGACTTTTGAAAATCCAAGTCAAGTGCCACATGACACCTCTTCATTGGGGCATTCAAATATGACCGTTGAGGGAAGCAACGGTTGGAAAGGTCGCGCCCGCTATCCCTCTGAGTCGTGCCTGCGACTAATGAAGTGAAACCAAGGGTTTGTCAAACATCTGGGTTGCGCCCGCTAAAGGTTTGACTAGCGCCGGCTATTAATGTGTCGCGCCCGCGACTAACTGAAGGTAGCGGGCGGGAAAAGCTTCTAGATCTCAAATAATTAAATTTTTCGATTCTCGCTAGAAACTTCTGAATTACTCCACGATGGTTTTAGTAGGCTCTTACACACTAATAAACAATATTGGAACCTTTAAATTGATTGTCGAAAGTCAAAATTGAAGAGATTAAAAGGACTTGGTCCAATAATTACTTTTTCAAGCAGAACGACAGAGATCTTGCTCACGACGTGCAACTCTCCTTCTTGAAGCTACTTTTCCTTCTTTCCTTCAATTTTCAATTGTTATTATTTATGTGTATGCCTTTTTATTGATTTGAGTTCTTCCTCTTCATTTCCTTGCTAGGGTGCCTTTGCCTTCCGCTAGTATCGTTATAACCATATTGTGTTTGAGGAAACTTATTCCAAGTTGAAGGAGCAGAAGTCTTGTGACTTCAAATATGTAGCTTTGTTGGGGTCACAAGCATTGTGACTCGAAGAGAGAAGTTATGAATTTTGACCTTCGAAGGCTTATGAAGAAAAGGGAGGCGATGATGATCTCCATGAGCACCCTTCAAGAGTAAGTAGCCCGCCTGAAGAAGGAGAATAATAATATGGCATGTGATCTAGTTTTGAAGACCACTGATTTGATTCCCTAAAGAAAGAGTTAGATATCACAATCAATTCCCTTAACCAAAAGCTTATGCAGGCTCATGAGCAACTTTATTTGAAGTAGGGGAGGCTCCTCCGTGATAAAAAGAGACGTAAGCGCATTACTAAGCAACTTACTGACCAACGCACCGAGTTTACCGACTTTATTGCGGAGGAGTATGGAAAACATCATCCTGGGGGCAATGTGGAAGTTCTTTATGATTTTCCTGAGGGTGAAGACAACGAGAGTGAGCCTGATGAGCCAGAGGCCAAACTTTCTATCGTCAAGGTGGAAAAGGCCGAACCGAGGGTGGATGAAAAATTTGCTGGTGGGGATGGTGCCAACAAATTTGAAGCAGATCGTGTGCCAGGTTTGGGTGGAAGTCCTAAAGAAGTGGATTTTAGACAAATTATCTCGCCCTTCAACCAATTTGCAGCATTGGAGTTGTTAGATTGCGCTGAAACTTGACTGATCTGCCTTCTTTCGACGTCTTAGAAGATGTTCCTTCTCCCACTCCGTCTAGTAACATTGTTTTTTTTTGATCTGGTGGCCAAGGAGTTCTTCCTAAGGAGGGTGGATCCTCAGACATCAGTGACAATATTAAGACCAAGATCCAAGATAAAAAAAGGTGAAGAGTACAAGGAGAAGGACAAAGTCAAGACCAAGATCCAAGACAAGGATGTTGTCGAAGTTGTGAATATTGAGTCATGACAACCTTGTAATTTTTCTTTTATTTTAGATTCTTGCTAAAGGATTGTTCCCTTTTTGTATATACTTAAGATATGGGGTTGTTCGACGTGCACCAACTTATTTCCTTTATCCATCGGGGTGGATGAATTCTGGCCAGGTGGATTTTTTGGGACCGAAGCTTCTGACTAATGTGACATTGTTTGTTTGATATCCTTTTAAGGACAAGTGATTTCTATGAAGGCTTTGAATATGTCTTGGTTCGTAATCAGATTCGCTCGTCTTTTAGTTTGTGTATTGCTACTCTCCCTTCTTCACTTCAATGAGGAAATAAGTTAGGCGCTGGTGGGCCTCCTCCTCCTACTCCATCGTTGATTGGTGGTGGTATATTCTTTTTGGGAGGGTCCAATCACAAACATAACAAGTTTTAAAAGACATCTGAAAAGAACACTAAAATAATAAGTTCCAAGCTCATAGCACCAAATGATATAAGTAAAGAACTCCGAGATTGTCTCTTAAACTCTTCCTGCACAAAGAACAAAGTAAGCTCAAATGACCTCAGGCTGTTGTTGCCTGAAATCCGCTCCGATGCTTAAGTCAGTAAGGGTGTTTTGGTAGATAACAAGGTGATAAGTACTTAGGGCTAAAAAAACTAATACCTTCCCAAGCACCGGTGGAATTATATTTAAAGGCCCTCAGATGGGCGGTTATCTTGCTCTAGATCGTGTTTTGTGCCCACGATCTTCTATTGATACATGGCCACATTTTTTAAGGAATCCGCTAGTAGGAGAGAGGGGCTTGTGCGCCTCTCTACTTTATTCATATGGCGAAGTCTGCATAAAAGTTGGGGAGAACTTGGATATAGGGCGGTTTGAAGCCTTCAAGGTGATCCAGGTAAGGAGGGAAAGCCTGGGGTCGAACACTTCTAGGTCAGCATCAATTCTAATTACCACTTCATGTTGTTCCATTATCTACTCTGTTGATGTGATTTTTGGAGATAAATTGATATCCATTTTTTAGTGGAATCGGTCTTATCTGTTGATTATGATGATCAACTTTATGAAGATGTTACTATAGAGCCGTTGATTTCTCAAAATCAAAGGGTTAGGAATGTGTCCCCTCTTACAGTTTCTAAAGATAATTTGCCTTGCGACGTTAGTGTAAGACAAGCTACGAAAGAGCTTGTTCATTCTAGTTAAATCAGAAGTGATGTGTTAGGTTTGAGCTTGGTAGACACTAATGCAGCAAATCTTCGTTATATCTACTTGTCTCACTTGAACCCTACAAATCCACAACTCCCGCCTTCTCCAATTTTGGACGTTGCAGCAGATAACAACATGCATGAAGCCTTCTTTTTGAACCGACAATTAGAAAAATATGCAAATGAGATTTTGTTATAAGGGAAGCAACTTATGTTGGAAGTACCTATATCTGGGCAGAATACTTCAACAACTCAACCGTTGAAAATTGTTGATGGTCCTGGTATCTTGCACTCCTGTTCTACAAGTGGTTTTGAGGAGGGGCAATCATCTATGATGGGAATATTGCAAACATGAACCATATTTTTATTTTAAGGATGGAGACGGTTTCTTCTACCCTAGAAAAAGATGAAGTTAACAAAACTTGGAGAATTGGTCATGAATTAGGCCTATTCAAGTTGGAGGACAAAGCAACAATTTTGGTTGATTTTTCAAAGAGGATGAATAAGAACCATACATGAGTAGTTTTGGCTATCGAGGTTTTTTTTATTTTTTTATGTCTTTACCGATTTTTTTTGCTTCTTGGAATTGTAGAAGGGGTTTTTTTGAGTATTAAAGAGCAAAATTTTATTCGGAATGTGGTAACAACTAGTAACTTATCTTTTATTAGTTTTGGTTGAATCGAAAAAGGAATCTATTGATGGTTTTTTAATTAGACTCTTATGGCCTAATTTGGATTATGGTTATGCTTGGGTTCCTTCTATTAGGGCTTCGGAGGTTTGTTGTTTATTTGGAATTCAATTTTGCTGAAAAAATATGTCTATTTTGAAGAGTGAGAGTTAGATTGCTGTAGATTTTATTTATGAATTTGCTATTTATCGTCACATTCTTATTTACGCTAGCAATCTGGCATTTGAGAGATTGTTGGTATGTCATGAGCTGAGTGGTTTGTTGGGGTCCAAGGGAACAATCCTTATTAGTGGTGACTTTAATGAGATTTTGGTTCCATAAGAGAGGTTAAATGGTGCATGGTATACGAATTCTATGGTTTCTTTTCTTGACTTTGTTAAGAACTATGAGTTGTTAGATTTACCGTTGCAAGGAAGGCTTTTCACTTGGCAGAATTTGATTTCACAATCAATTATTGACATATGTTTAATTTCGGCTACTACATGTTCTACTTGGCCAAATATGACCTTATTAGCTTTGCCTGGAGGTTATTCATACCATGTCCATATATGCTTCTGTTCGGCTAATGTTTTTGATTGGGATCCTAAGCCTTTTCGATTAGTGGACTCTTGGTGGGATCATGTAGAGTTCGGTACTGTTTTCGGGGAGAGTTGGCATTCTATCTGTGCTAACACTCCTAATCTTATTCAGAAGTTAAAGGAGTTTAGACAAAAAAATTAAAGTCTGGAATTTGGATTTTGGAGACTAGAACAGAAAAATTACAAATATTTATAAGAAAATTCTATCTATGGAATTAGCTGCAGAATCAGGTACTCCAACTGAAGAGGATAAAGCTGTTTATAATCGGCTTCAGGCTGATTTCTGGAATGCAGAAAAATGTGTGAATTTTTTGTGGGTGCAAAAATCTAGGCTCGAATGGAATGTGCATGAAGACAGGAATATTGAGTTCTTTCATAGTATGGTTTCCTCTCATTATGGAAATAACCATATTTCATCTATCCTTGTGGAGTGTACTACTTTTTCGGAGCCTAGAGATATAAGATTTCATATCAAGAATTTCTATAACTCTCTCTATAGCTGGGATACGAGAGCTAGTTATGATATTACTAGTCTTATCTTTCCTCAAATTACAAATGCTCATGCAGATTTTTTGATTAAGTCGTTTGAAGAGACTGAGATCTTTAATGCTCTTGCTTTTTATGGTGTGAATAAAGCTCCAGGTCCATATGTCTTCAATTTTTATTTCTATCAGAGAGCTTGGTTGGTGATGAATGATGTGATTATTGATTTTTTTTGGAGATTCCATGACTTTAGTACTTTACCAAAAGGTATCAATTCTTCTTTTATGGTTCTGATTCCTAAGGTGGTGGGGTCTTCTAACTTCAAAGATTATTGTCCTATTAGCTTGATCAATGGGTTTTATAAGATGCTTTCTAAAGCTCTTAGCAAGAGATTATCACCTATTCTTTCTGATGTTATTTCATATTGTCAGCATGCCATCCTTAAGGGAAGAAGTATTCTAGATTACTCTATGATAGTAAATGAGTTTATTCATATTGCTACTAGGAGGAAGGAAAAATTATTGGTCCTGAAGCCTGATTTTCATAAAGTTTTTACAGTATTGATTGGGAGTATTTATTCCAGGTTATGTGTTGTATACATTTTTTTGAAAAATTAATTGAGTGGATTTCTTATTGTTTGCCATCAGTTACTACGTCATTTCTTGTTAATAAGAGCCCAATGGACCCTATATTTTTGAAGAGGGGTGTTCGTTAGGATGACCCAAATTCTATTTATGTATTTCTTATCGCTGTGGAGGACTTGAATTGTATTTAGACAGATCAAAAGATTTGAGTTCCACTAAGGGTTTTCAGTTTGCTTCTAAGCATGATCCTATTTCGTTGTTGCAATTTGCAGATGACACCATTTTATACCTTCTGTATAATGTTGAACAACTTAAAAATTTGATATGTATTTTGCACTGTTTTAAATTGATCTTTGGTCTGACAATTAATTTCCATAAAAACTCTATTATGCGAACTAATGTTTGTGATTCTGAGTTACTTTTGCGGCTCATTTGGTTGGTTGCAAGATTGAATCATTTCCGATCAAATATCTGGGCCTTCCTCTTTCCAACATAAAGATGTCTTCAGGTTTTTAGGATTATGTTGTGGAGCGATTTAGTCGTGTCTAGCGCAGTGAAAAGGCACTATCTTATCTACTGCATGGAGGTTAGTTCTTATTAAATCAGTTTTTTTTATTGTTCCGGTTTATTTTATGTCTCTTTTTAATATGACCAGCTTAGTGTGTAATATATTGGAGTCATATATGATGAGATTTGTTTACAAGGGTGATGTGAATTCTAGAGTTTTGTGTAAGGTTTCTAATAGTGTTATTTGTCAAAATTTTAATAAAGGTGGGTTGGGGATTGTTAAACTTCATATTAGGAATCAGAGTTTATTGTTCAAATGAATTTCAAAATTAAGGTTGAATAAAGGACAATCCACTTGGTTCAAAATAATTTATTTGGGGGAAAAGGTGCAAAAATGACCCTCATGTATACCTCATGTATCTTATTGGCACTTCATGTATTTCGGATCTCAAATATGACCCTAACGTTGCGAAAAAGTATCAAAAAAACACAAAATATGGACGACGTTAAACATAAATGTGTACGGCCTTAAACGGAAATGTTAACGGAAGGGTCATTTTTGACACTTTTTCAAGACGTTAGGGTCCTTTTTGAGATCCGAAATACATGAGGTGCCAACATGAGACACGGGCTATACATTAGGGTCATTTTTGCACCTTTTCCCTTTATTTGGTTGTAAATTGGAATTTTCTCTTGCATGGCGATGTAAAGAAACTTTCTTTTATTTGGAAAAGCATTAGAAATTTGTGTTGCAATGATGTTGTCAGTTGGAATATTTTTGTTAACAATTTGAAGTATATGGTGGGAAAGGGTAATGGGTTTTCTTTTTGGAATGACAATTGGATGGGTAATGGTCCGACAACGTTGTTTTTTCCTTGGCTTTACAAACTTTCAAATAAAATAAACTATTAAAGATGTTTGGTGTGATATTTGGCATTGGAGACGTCGTTTAAGGGGTAATGAGTTACTCTTACTTGCTGATTTGCAATTAATTTTTGCATCTATTACTCGTACTTTGGGTCATAAAGATGAAGTTTTGTGAAAATCTAGTCTGGTCTCTTTAGTTCTGTTTCTTTTTGTAAGTTAAAAACTGGTGTTAGGGACAATTTTGGGGAATTAAGAAATGTTGTTCATCGGCCTTATTTTGGCTGTGTGGCATCTCGTATTGTGGAAGCAGAAACTGCCGAAAATGGGTCTATCAGTTCTGCCCGTACAGTGACAGGGGCGTGTATTGATGGTAGCTCAACTAGAGGTAGATCTGTTGTTGTGTTAACAGATGCCGTGAGAGCTGCAGTAGGTGCACCGATTATAGATTCTATGGGGGCTGTAGAGCTGCATTCAGCTATTATGGGAGATGAGACTCCAGTTTGGAAGTAACCATTAATTAACATGGATGGTTCGACTGAGTTTAATCTTTCCAAGATTGTTTGGAATTCTATAGTGCCTCCCCAAAGTTTTTTCTTTGACTTGCTTTTCGTGATAGAGTTCCTTCCTTTATTTTTTGGCTATTCGTGCTATAGTTTTTTTTAGAGAACTCTAGGTGCTTAATTTGTGATGTGGTCAAACCACAAGTGCATATTTTTATTAACTGCAACTTTGCTAAAAGTATTTAGTGTGATATTCTCTAGATATTAGACGTTTTTTGAATTTTTCCTTCATCTTTTTCAGATTTTATATTGCAAAGACAGTATATTATTTTTAAAGGTACTCATTGGAAATTATGACAGGTTACTTGGATACTTGTGATTTGGAAAATTTAGAAATGCAGGAATGGAAGAACATTTCAGGATAAAGCTTTGGATCAAGACGCGATGATTTTTAACTTTTTTTCCAAAGCATTTTGGTTTATCAAAATTTTTTATAGGAAATTTGCCTATTTGGGCTTGAATTGTTTTAGGAATTCCCGTTGTATTTTGTTCTCGGACTTTGTATTTTGCCTTTACTTTAAGTCGTAGCCTCTAATGCATCACTTTAAGTGTGCCGCTTTTTGTGCGAAAGCTTATAATTTGGATTTTTGTCTCTTTTTATGGCGTTTAATATACATATTTTTTTTATGAATAATATGTATATTAAGCCACCAAAAGGGGCAAAGCCAGTTCAGAGTTTTCGCACAAGTGACACTCTCAAGGAGGCACACTAGAGGCTACGGCTAAGAGAAAGACTAAAGAAATCAAACTCCTGGAAAAAGAATACAAAAAGGATTCATAAAGAAATCCAAACCCGAATAAGAGAAATCCTTATTACAGATTATGTAAAGAAAAACTGCCATTGAAAAACTATTCTGAAGCACCTCATCTACTTCCTGAGACTTATTCTGAAAAATTCTCCTATTTCTACTCTTCCAAATTTCCCAAATCACCATAAACCATAAGATCTTCCAAAGTTGCAAATAGGGGCCTCTATGAACGATACTCTCCCATTGAAGCATAAAATCTACAAAAGACAAAGGAAATATCCATACCATATCAAACTTACGAAGGATAGCACTCCAAATGCTTCGAGCAAAGGCACAATGAATAAAAATGTGATACTGCGTTTCGACCTTCCCACAAAGAATACATATAGAGTTTTCAATCGATACTATCGATCGATGTGCCAAAAAAACCAGAGAAGGAACTCTATTATGTAAAGCCAGCCAAATGAAAAACTTAACTCGTGGCGGCACTTTTGACTTCCAGACTTGCAGGAACGGAGTTAAAGTAGCTGGGTTTGTTACGCTCAAAGTGTCGAGATGTTCAAACCCCATATCACCCAGAACAGATGAAGAGCCACCATTTTCTGGTTGAAAGCCCCGACCTGCCACTACAGCCAAAACACCAACGTCTGGACCAAGATCAGCATTAATTTCTGCAGCAGCAAAAATCCTCTCGACAAAAATCCCCTCAGCATCATTGTCTGGACCATTATCAGCAGCAAAAGTCCCTTCGGCAGCTCCAAAATTTGCAGCTCTATTATCTGATTTAATTATCTGGACAGCAGTTGCAGCAGCAACTTCCTCATCAGTGTTCAAAATAATAGCATCAACCACCTCGTTATGAATCATAGCATCTATAAATCTACCGCCAAAAACTGCAGCTCCATTCGAATTTTGAAGACCAGCAGGATCAATAACTTCAGTAGCTGTTACTGCTTGAACATCAGCATAGCCATTATCTGAAATAATTCTCTGAACAGCAGTTGCACCATCAACTTCCTCATATGTATTCAAAATAATAGCAGCAACCACCTCGTTATGAATCACATCAGCTGTAAATCTATCCGCCAAAAACTGCAGCTCCATTCGAATTTTGAAGACCAGCAGGTTTAAGAACTTCAGTAGCTGTTACTGTTTGAACAGCAGCGTGGCCACGCAACTCAGCAGAGACAGAAGCCGAACCATTCCTCCCAGCAGCAACATAAGAATTACGAACATCAACGCTCTCCATGCAACAAGAAAAACGACAAAAAGAAGTTGCCGTATAATCCTTAGATTTAGAATTCCACCACATTATATCTAATTACCCCAAACGTTGAGAGATGAGATTAAAAATAGATAAGAGATCATTATGAATGAGTAATTCATCTCTTCTCAAACGACGTCTCCACCTCCACCCTTCACTCCAAACTACAAAAACGGTAGCTTGCTTTTGATTTGAGAGATTAAACAAACGAGGAAATAAAGTACAAGCCGTGCCCTTTCCGCTCCAATTGTCATTCAAAAGGGATATTGAAGAACCTTCACCAACCTTATAAATCAAATTAGTAACAGATACACCCCAAGCATGTTTGTCAATGCAACAAACTTTCCTTATGCCTTTCCAAATAAAAGACATTTTTTTAACATCCCCATTCAACAAATAATTCCAGTCCACAACAAGCGAGCAACTCGAAATAATCTTGTACCAGAGCGACTCTCTATTATTAATACGCATCTTCCAAACCCATTTAAAAAGCAAACTCTGGTTTCTAACTTTAAGCTTATACAAACCCAGTCCTCCATATTTAAAATCTTGACATATGACTTTCCAAGAGACTTTGCTCATAACCCCAGAAGAAATATCGCCCTTCCACAAAAACCTCATCATATAAGATTCTAACTGATTCTGAACTGATCCAGGCATACTAAACATGGACATAAAGTAGACAGGAATGCTATAGAGAACCGATTTAATTAGAACCAACCGACCTGCAGGAGAAAGAAGAGACCCCTTCCACAAAGCTAATCGAGATTTGAAGCGTTCTACCATCGGATCCCATGAACGAACTGAGAGTTTCCTATTCGAGAGTGGCAACCCCAAGTATTTGATTGGAAAAGAGTCAATCCTGCAACCCACAGTTTGCGCAGCAGAGAGCAAATCAGCTTCACTAACATTAATACCCATAATGGAGCTTTTATGAAAATTAATTGTTAGACCAGATATTAACTCGAAACAGCGAAGAATACGAGTCAAGTTGCTAATCTGATCAATGTCATAGGGAAGATAAAGAATAGTGTCATCTGCAAATTGCAGCAACGATATAGGATCATGATCAGCAGAGAAGACAAAACCCTGTGTAAATCCTAACTCCTCAGATTTATTCAAAATCTGCTTCAGACCCTCCACAGCAATGAGAAATAAGTAAGACTAAATTGGATCCCCCTGACGAACCCTTCTCTTCAGCGAAATCGGATCAATAGGACTACCATTAACTAAGACATACGTAGTTGCCGAAGATAAGCAGTAGGATATCCAATTAATCCATTTAACTGGAAAATTCATGCAGCGCATAACAGAAAATAGATACTCCCAATCAATACTATCAAAAGCCTTATGAAAATCTAGCTTTAAAACAAGCAATTTTTCCTTCCTTCTAGTAGCCACATGAATTAATTCATTAGCTATTGTAGAACACTCCAAAATACTCCTCCCCTTCAAGAATGCATGCTGATTTTCAGAGATCACCATAAGAAGGATAGTAGCCAATCTCAGAGAAAGCACCTTAGAGAGTAATTTGTAGAAACCATTTACTAAACTGATCGGGCGGTAGTCTTTGATATTAGTTGATCCTACCACCTTAGGAATCAACACCATGAAAGAGGAATTAATACCTTTAGGCAAAGTATTAAATCTATGAAAATTTGAAAAAATTTCCATAATAGTGTTCTTCATCACAGGCCAAGTTTTCCTGTAAAAAAAGAAATTAAACCCATCTGGTCCTGGCGCTTTCTTAACCCCACATGAGCATAGTGCACTAAAAACTTCAGTTTCCTCAAATTTTTTTGTCAAATGCCCTGCTTCATCATTAGAAAAACGAACAAAGCTAAGCTCAGAGATATCAAAAGCAACTCTCTCCTGTCGGCTATAAAGTTTGCTGTAAAAATCTCTGATATGAAAACTAATGTCCTTAGGCTCAGTAAAGATAGTACCATCCACCAAAATAGAAGAAATATGGTTGTTCCTAAAATGAGTAGAAGCTATGCTGTGAAAGAATTTTGTGTTCTTATCACCCTCCAAGTTCCACTTCAGCCTAGATTTCTGGATCCAAAGAGATTCAAGTCTTCTTTCGGCTTCCCATAACTCAGCTTTCAACTTGATAAGTTCGGAAATCTCCTCAGCAGATAAAGGGGCTGATTCGGCCGCCAAATCAATAACAAGAATCTTTTGAGAAATCTCTTGAATCCTTTTGTTCTGATCACTAAAGACTTCTAAGTTCCATGTTTTAATCTTATGTTGAAGACCCTTAAGTCTTTGGATAAGATTAGAAGAATCTCTACAAACCAAACTCCAGCTATCCTCCACAAAATTTTTGAACTCGCTATGATCCCACCAAGCATCCACCGAGCGAAAAGGTTTCGGTCCCCAATCAATAATGCTCGCGGATCGAAAACTAATCGGAACATGATCCGATTGGCCATTGGGCAAGGCAGATAAAGACATACCTGGCCAAAATGTACCTGCAGAGGCTGAAATCAAACACCTATCAATACGAGATTTAGAGATAGAATTTTGCCAGGTAAATAATCTTCCTTGAAGGGGAAGATCTAAGAACTCTGAATTATTGACAAAATCACGGAGGGCCATCATAGATGCAGTGTATCCTGAGCCATTCAATCTCTCCTCGGGAATCATTGTTTCATTAAAATCGCCACTGATGAAAACACCTTACTGTTCCCTCTCTAAGATGCCTGATCTCCCTGTAAGCTCATGTTCCTTAAAGAATTTGGTTCTGCTGCAATATGTTTATACGATAAACCTCCTAGATGTGCAGCATTAGCATTTTCTAAAATTGGAACCACTACATCTAACCCAATTTCAGAAGAATGGATGAGTTCTTCCGAAGCTCGTCCTGTACTAACGACAAAGTGCACATGGTCCTCTATAAAATTCGCAAATAGCGAACGATGATGCTCAGAATCAGTTGATTCTACCACCACCCATGCATTGTTATCAAAGTCAACTGATAGAGCAGTTTTCCGTCACATAACCTGAAAACAGTTTATCCACAAAGGTCACCTCAATCAACTGATTTATGTAATGGCAAGTACTTGAAATTAGAACAAGTCCAGAATCCAAACGAGACCGATTAATAGTTGATTGATGAATCAAAACTGATTCACCGATTGCGTTCTTAATCTCAGAAAATACTCCTTCTGACCATAGCGAAATTGGTACACCTGATACAGCAACCTAGATTAAGCGATTATATGCTTGTGGAAAATCTTCCACCCATGAATAAGATTGGAAAAATCCGAGGAGATTCTTTCCTCTGTGGATCAGAAAATCCTCAGCTAATCTCAGAGTTTGGAAAGTAATCAACACTGCATTACTTCCCATCAACGATATCTGTTCAAATTCAATATTCTGATAGATCATGAAACTATTCGCCTTCAACACCATTGCAATGTCAGAGACCCTAGCAATAATAGAACGATGCCTCCAATCGTTATCTGCTTCCGTCAACTCCTGTGGTAATGAAAGACGAATTCTAGACGATTCCATCTTATTCAACTGCTTAACAGGAGGTGCCATATTCTCTCTCGTCACAACATTGCTGTATGACCTGTTATCGCGTAGAGAAGGAGATGACACAGCCTTCACTTGCTGAATCGCCACAGGCTTAGCAACAATCTTGCTATTATTCTTCATAGAAAACTTGGACAAAAAAGCTCGGAGTCTGAACTTGCCTATAGAAATCATATTCAACCGATCAATTATCCAATTTGTCGCCTTCTTCGATTCAGGACGAAAGAAACCAAAACTGACGTTGCGCTTCATAAGTTTTGTTGCTAAAGATACCCTTCCATGTACTCCGTACTTTGCAAAAACTTTTTCTAGGTCAAAGTGTCTCCACGTTTTTGGATAATTCTCAAAGTAAATCACCACCGGATTGTTGTACTTCCCTACCTTGCTGATATTGTTGTTAATCTCATCACGCCTGATCGTTTGATTAGTTGAGCTTGTTGCCGGAGCAGTGAATGTTGACAAGATCACGTTAGGGTTTGGGGGTTTCTCCTTACTTGCCATGATCGCCTTTATTTTTTTTTTTACATATATTATTTATCAGAAAAAGTAATGCTCATATAAAAAAAATGATGTAGCTAGCTGACCTATACATTGTTATTCCTTTAGATTTTTTTTTTGAAATAAGCAACTCCTACAATCTTATTTATTGTGACATGTATAAAAGTTCTTATAATAAAGATGAGAATTTAAGAATAATTGAATGGAAGCATTAATAAAAGAATTAAATGAAAAGGAAATGTTGGTAAAAGTAGTAACACCATAAAATCTCACTAAGGTAGGTATGCTATTAACGACCCAAACCCAATATCAATCAAGGGTTGCACACCGACAGAACACGACGGGAAGATGAAAGCGAGATCATTAGAGTATTGCAATAAAATTGAAAATGAAGTCTTTGTTATATTAAATAATCAATGTAATGATTGAATATATAGGATCAGGTCCACCTTCAATAAGATCTAGACCGCAATGCATTTATGTACATTTATTTAAAAAAAAAGCTATTTTTTTTATTTTTTATAAAATTTATCTAAATATTTATGAGTTTGTTAATTTATTCAATGGAAAAAATTTCTACAATATACTATTTTATACTTTATTTACTATTTTATATTAGCATAATATTTACAGTTTTTATTTCTTTTTTACTAAAAATATCTTCTTCTTTTCTAATTTCACAAATACCTTTCTTCATTTTCAATAATTTATTTTTTTATATATTTTTTTGGTGTTTTATTTTTATTTTTTTAATCGTGTTTTTTAGTGTAACTATGGTGTATTTATAATATTTATATTGTGCTTTTCAATATAAATATGGTATATATATTGTATTTATGGTGTTTTGTAGTGTTTTTATGGGAACAAAGGATCACATTATCCCCTGAACTTGGCGCAAAGTATCAAAAACCTCTAAATTAGCAAAATGGGATCACTTTTACCCTGAACTTGTCAAATTTGGTACAAAAACACCCCTCCCCACTCTCACTTAAGAGAGTGAGATACACTCTCCGGTTTTCAAAGGTGGTTTTTTCTTTAAGGTGGTTTTAAATAAAAAAAAGGTTTAAAATGGTCCTAATTTTTTTAAACATTTTAAATTAATACCTAATAATATAAAAAAATAATAATTTCACCCCTTTAATAATAAGTTTAAAATGACAAATTAACCCTTCAGATGAGCAGCAACTCTTCTTCTCCCACAATCTCCGTTGGTTCAGTGGCAAAAGACTCTACGTTCTTTTTCAGTATCTCTGTTATTTCCTGGGCTATCATTTCTGGTACATCAGTGCCTATTTTGACAGTCTTGGTCTCAGTTAGGCGAAGTTCTTTCATAACGCCTACTGGCTCTGCCCCCTGTGACTCTTCGTCTTCTACTGCGTCTCCTGGGAACGCCTCAATAGTCAAGCTTTCATCTTCTTTTGTCGTTACCATGCAGCATTCCTTAGCCATCTCCTGGTCTCCTCTGACTACTACTATCCCTGATGACGTTGGCATTTTCAGGGTCAGCAGTCTGATGCTGGTCACTGCTCCCGACTGGTATAAGAATGGTCTGCCCAGTATGCTGTTGTATGCCAGGGGGAGGTCTACTACGTTAAACTGAGCATGCATCTTTTTGACTGGCCCTTCATTTCTGTTTCCCAATTCTACATATAAACTCACTGTCCCTTCCCGACGTATTGGTGCCCCTCCCAGGCCTACTAGTGGGACTGAGGACTTCCGCAGGTCTGTTCCTGAGCCTTTCATCTCTTTGAATGCCTCCAAGGTTAATAGGTTCCCAGAACTGCCTTCATCTACCAGTATTCGTTTTACTAGGTGATTTCTGATTATGGCCTCTATCACCAACGCATCATTGTGTGGTCCCTTCACGTGATGTCCATCGTCTGGCCCGAATGATATCTCTGGGATTACTTCTCTTTCAATTGCGAACACCGCGGCTGACCCTCTTCTGTTTCTTTTCTTTTTCTGATTATTGCTGTAGGGCTCTCCTCCTTCTATCACGTTTACTACGCCTGCGGCCTCTTTTTGCTTCTTGTTCTGTTCCTCTTTCTCTGTTGACTCCCCTTTCCTTTTGTCTCCAGGTCTGTTGTTGACAAACTTCTTCAAAAGTCCAGACTGAATTAGCTGCTCTATTTCTCTCTTGAGGTCCCAGCATCTGTCTTTGTCATGGCCGTAGCCCTCATGGAAACGACAGTATTTGCTTTTGTCTCTCTGGATGTCAAGATCCATCTTCCGGGGTGTGTTGAACATCACTCGGTTTTGTTTCATCCAGCTGAGTATGTATACTGGAGTTTTATTCAATGGGGTGAAATCATAGGGTCTATGCCCGGCGCCATATCGCTGAGTCCGTGGCCTTTCTTCTTCCTTTTTTCCTCTATACCTGGAATTATCCTGCTTGGTGTGCTCATGTTGTTTCGTGAGGGTCCTTCGGGCTTCGTCTAGTTCCACATACTTATGAGCGATTAGCATTAAGTCTTGAAAGGTGGTTGGCTTTTTCATCAGGATCTTGTCACGGAGTTCCTCAAACTTTGTTCCCATTTTCATTGCTTCGATGGCTGTGTCATGGTTCAGGTTTTCGATTTGAACTGCTTCTTTGTTGAATCTTTCTACGAAATTTTTGAGGGACTCCTGCTCTCCTTGCTTGCACTTCCTCAAGTCGCTAGAGCTCTTCTGCATGGGAATATTTGTTCTGAACCTTGCTTTGAATGCTGATGCTAAGTCGGAGAAAGAACTTATTGACCCTGCCTTGAGACATGAGTACCATTTTTGCGCTGATGCCTTTAACGTCGAAAGGAACACTCTACAGAGCATGGGATCAGTTACATCTTGTAGCATCATGATTGTCTTAAACTTCGAGATGTGGCTTTTCGGATCCCCTGTTCCATCAAAAGGCTCAAAAGTTGGTAATTTAAACCTCAAAGGAAACCTTACCGACTGTATCTCTGAGTTGAGTGGGGAGTCTTCGTCCTCTCGCTCCTCCTCTGTTCCCTTGCCTTCTTTTTGATACTTCTTCATGGCGTTCTTGATTTTCTCATCGATGTTGCTCCTTTCGTCTGCTCCCTTCCTCTTGTTGGATGAATGACTTTCTGCATCCTTGCTGTGCTTTCCTGGCATCTTGGTTCCCTTTGATTTGTCGTCATCGATCACATGGATTCGACCACTGTTCCGTGCTGCTACTTCTATGACCTTCTCCTGGGCTGTCTTGTCTCCAAGGAGCGGGATCGTTCCTGGTCCCTTGTCTAGCCCATCCTTCTCCTTTTGTAGTACCGGTTCAGATTGTCCCTTTCTCGGTGCGTTTCCTCTTCCTTTCTCCTTAGTGACTGGGGGATCCTGTCTGCGTGTGGTCTCTGCGTCAACTCCCTTGTTTTGCTTCTCTGCAAATTTTTCCTGATCTCTTGCCAGTCCTATCAGGTGGTCCTGGAAGTCATTGATGCTCTTCATTACTGCCTCATGATAGAGGGGCGGCATAGGCACCCCCTGGGGTACGTATGGGGGTACCTGTGCCGTAGACGTTACTGTTCCTTCTGTGTCTAGGGACGGGAAAGGAATAGGCTGGACGGGTCGCGGATACCCTGGTTGATTAGGTTGACTCCACGGATAGTAACCTGGATACCATCCGCCTGCCGGTTGCTGGTAGGTCATAGGTGGCTTGTATTGTGGAGTATAATATCCCCACGGCGAGGTTGTGTTCCTTGGTGGGTGTATGCCCTGAACGTTTCTTATCATGGGTGGTGGTGTGATGTCGTACGCGACTCCAGTGGTTGCTGGTGCGGTCCCACTGGAGATCGGAACGTTTATTCTTATTCCTCCGTCGGGTATCAGGGGCGGGAGGATCGGACCACCGCTTGCTGGTAAGCCTGCTATTGTCACGACCACTCCCGGCGGTGGTCGTTCTTCTCTTTCATCCATTCCGTCTTCAAAACCAAGATTAAAACTTATATTAGAAACGAATATCGTTCCCACAGACGGCGCCAAATGATGGTTTTGATGATCGTCTTTGTCACTGTTGTCGCTGAGCTCCCACCTGTCAAGATTAACAAGTTAGAAGGATTTGAGCCGGTGTTGGCTCGAACACCCTCTGATGCCTAAGTCAGTCTGCGATGGAAACCTCGAAGGAAACCTTACCGACTGTATCTCTGAGTTGAGTGGGGAGTCTTCGTCCTCTCGCTCCTCCTATGTTCCCTTGCCTTCTTTTTGATACTTCTTCATGGCGTTCTTGATTTTCTCGTCGATGTTGCTCCTTTCGTCTGCTCCCTTCCTCTTGTTGGATGAATGACTTTCTGCATCCTTGCTGTGCTTTCCTGGCATCTTGGTTCCCTTTGATTTGTCGTCATCGATCACATGGATTCGACCACTGTTCCGTGCTGCTACTTCTACGACCTTCTCCTGGGCTGTCTTGTCTCCAAGGAGCGGGATCATTCCTGGTCCCTTGTCTAGCCCATCCTTCTCCTATTGTAGTACCGGTTCAGATTGTCCCCTTCTCGGTGCGTTTCCTCTTCCTTTTTCCTTAGTGACTGGGGGATCCTGTCTGTGTCTGGTCTCTGCGTCAACTCCCTTGTTTTGCTTCTCTGCAAATTTTTCCTGATCTCTTGCCAGTCCTATCAGGTGGTCCTGGAAGTCATTGATGCTCTTCATTACTGCCTCATGATAGAGGGGCGGCATAGGCACCCCCTGGGGTACGTATGGGGGTACATGTGCCGTAGACGTTACTGTTCCTTCTATGTCTAGGGACGGGAAAGGAATAGGCTGGACGGGTCGCGGATACCCTGGTTGATTAGGTTGACTCCACGGATAGTAACCTGGATACCATCCGCCTGCCGGTTGCTGGTAGGTCATAGGTGGCTGGTATTGTGGAGTATAATATCCCCACGGCGAGGTTGTGTTCCTTGGTGGGTGTATGCCCTGAACGTTTCTTATCATGGGTGGTGGTGTGATGTCGTACGCGACTCCAGTGGTTGCTGGTGCGGTCCCACTGGAGATCGGAACGTTTATTCTGATTCCTCCGTCGGGTATCAGGGGCGGGAGGATCGGACCACCGCTTGCTGGTAAGCCTGCTATTGTCACGACCACTCCCGGCGGTGGTGGTTCTTCTCTTTCATCCATTCCGTCTTCAAAACCACGATTAAAACTTATATTAGAAACGAATATCGTTCCCACAGACGGCGCCAAATGATGGTTTTGATGATCGTCTTTGTCACTGTTGTCGCTGAGCTCCCACCTGTCAAGATTAACAAGTTAGAAGGATTTGAGCCGGTGTTGGCTCGAATACCCTCTGATGCCTAAGTCAGTCTCCGATGGGGTCCCAGTGAGAGTAATAATGAGAAGTGAATATATCTATTACCTGGCTTAGGCTTTCTATATATATACATTCCATAGTCTTTGTATCATAGTAGGATTGTTTCTCTATTGGTTTCGGTTATCTCTTTGAGATTCGCCTCTATCCCTGATCATAAGGGATTTCGGTGTTATCTTGATATCTTCAGCTGTTATAGCTGCGTACTGGGTCAGGGACCTGAATAGATCGGTCTCTGGGTCTATACTCAGGGTCGTTGTAGTGAGTCTTGTCCCTTGTTCTGGTCCTTTATCCATCAGTAGCCGATGAGAAACAATAGGACATCCACTCTAACCATTTAGCAGGAATACATCTCAACACCGACAACAAGTAATCCCATTCAATAATATCAAAAGCCTTATGGAAGTCAAGCTTTAGAATAAGAAATTTAACCTTCTTACTTGATGCTGAATGAACGAACTCATTAGCAATCATAGAGCACTCCTGAATACTTCTACCCTTTAAAAAAGCATGCTGATTATCTGACACCACTTTAGGCATCAAAGCATAATCTCCGAGAAAGCGTCTTAGATAGCAATTTGAAGAAGCCATTGACAAGACTAATAAGATGATAATCTTTAATATCAGCTGAACCCGCCACTTTAGGAACTAAAACCATAAAAGAAGTGTTAATACCCTTAGGCAAGGTATTAAATCTGTAGAAGTCTGAAAACAATCCCACAAACACATCTTTCATGAACGACCAAGCTCTTTTGTAGAAATAGAAGTTAAACCCGTCTGGACCTGGTGCCACAAGAGCACAAAGCATCAAAAATTTCTTTCTCAGAAAAAGTCGTGACCAGCGAATCTCCCTCTACTGCCGACAAGCAATTGAAGCGCAACCCAGAAATGTCAAACCGAATCTTGTCTCCTTTATTGTACAAGCGTCTATAAAATTCTCTGATGTGGGATTTGATGTCATTGGGCTTTGTATAAACCATGTCATCCAATTAGATCGAAGAGATATAATTATTTCTATAATGAACAGAAGCCATGCTGTGGAAAAATTTAGTATTTTTATCCCCCACCACACTCCAGTTCAATCTAGATTTTTGAGACCACAGAGATTCCAATCTCTTTTTAGCCGACCATAGATCCTCTCTGAGACTAGAAAGCTCCTGCTTCTCTACCTCATAAATAATTCCCGAGTCCCCTGCAATTTCTTTAGACAGTATCTTCTAAGAAAGGTCCCTAATGTGTTTTTCTTGATCACCAAACACTTCCGAATTCCAATTTCTAATACGAAGCCTCAGTTCTTTTAATCTCTGAATGAGATTAGAAGAATTCAAGCAGATATAAACCAACTCTTCTTAACGAAACCCTCAAACTCTTCGTGATCCCACCACGCATCAACAGACCGGAAAGGCTTAGGACCCCAATCAACTATATTTGAAGACCGGAAACAAATCGGAACATGATCAGATTGACCTCTAGGAAGAGCAGATAAACACATCATAGGCCATTGAACACTAGCTGCAATAGAAATTAGGCATCTATCAATACAAGACCTGGAATGAGAATTTTTCCAAGTAAAAGTCCTTCCCTGAAAAGGCAAATCCATAAAATCAGCATTGTTAACAAATTCACGAAAAGCCAACATAGAAGGAGTATAACCCGGCGCATTCAATCTGTCTTCGGGGCACAAAGTTTCATTAAAATCTCCACTTATGAAAATAGTGCCCATGAAACTCAAATAAACATCTAGATGCTGCCAAAAAACAACCCTTTCAAAAGCATTGTTACTAGCATAAATCAAAATATGGCGGCATGGAGAAGAATCATATAAAAAATCCATAACAATACACCTTTGCCCTTTAGTAAAATAAGCTCATTACGGAGGATTATAGAATTCGAAATAAGCAACAGACCTCCAAACGCACCAGTAGAGGGAATAAAATCAAAATTATAATCCAAGTTAGGCCAAAGCTTATTAACAAGAAAGTTATCCACAACTTCCTTTTTCGACTCAATTAAACCAATAAAAGAAAGGTTATGTTTAGAAACCATGTTTCTAACAAAATTCTGTTTCCTGAAGAACAACAGACCACCACGACAATTTCAAGAGACAAATGATAACAGCAACGACATAGTTACTAAAAAAACCTTGAAAAAGAAAAAAAGCTAATGTCTATTGACTTCCAAAGCCATTTTCTGCTCCAGTTTCGATACCATTGCTGATTTCATTTCACAATCAAAAATCCCTAACTCATGACCAATTTTCCATGTTTTGCTAACCTCATCCTCTGGATAGCTGGAATCATTCCGTCATCTTGCAATCTGTTTAAGGGGCTCGTATTCTCGATGTCAGCGTCTGAAAGTTCTCTTTCCTCTTCTACTTGAGAAACAGAATAGCTCATAATAGCTCCTAATGCATTTAACTTCTTGAAAGGTCTGCAAGATGAATTTACCCTCTCTTCATTTACTTTGTTGCTATATTTGTTATGAGAGAAATCTGCCAAAGCCGGACCTGAGAACTCCATGTCAATCACCCATTGCTGACCCAAAAAATCTGTTGTTTGCACCTGACGTACCTGCTCAACAATAGAAAAATTGTTCCCTGCAATTTCAGCGTTAAACTTTGGAGAATTATTCAAAACGTGCATCCCTACTGCCTGTTCAGTGTTATCCCGCAAAAATCCTCCTATCTGTGTGATCTGGTTACACTCCACCTCTTGTATATTCAGTGGGATCAGCTTTGGTTCATCACAAAAATTCCTCACAGGTCCACCCAACAACTGCTCACCGTAAAAACTCCTACTACCATCTTCATTAATCGTATCCGCAACAACCGTATCTAATGATTGCAGCAAATTAACTCCATCTAATGATGATGTTAGCAGGTGGTTTGAGTGTTTATCCCCCTACGAGAGTTCTCCTCACCATCTACCACGCTTGAGTTTGAAGGAAACTCAGCTTCCTACAAACAAATCTGCTCGTATGTTTCTGCTGCAAAAACTGAATAACTCTCATCTCCGAAATTCAGTCTAATTGATTGTTTGATAAATCTGTAGGAAGTGGAAATTAAGACAAGTCCTGAGTCTAAACGTTGCCTTTCATCAACCATTCGATGAGCAATGATTGTTTCTCCCAAGGAATCCCCGATTTTTTGGAACGTTTTCGAGCTCCAATGCGTAATGGGAATTCCAGTCACAGATACCCAAACCAATCTCAAAAAACAATGCTGACAATCTTCTGCCCAAGCAAAAGATTGGAAAAAATCCGTGAGAGTTGGGGCAATGTTGACAATAAAATCCTCCGCATTCAAAATCATATCAAACGTAAGCATTATAAGGTTGCCACCCATTAAAGACATGTTTTCAACCTTTATCTTCTCTCTAAAAGAAAATTCTTTGTGCTGAGAATTTTTTGAATGACATTCACCCTTCCCACAATTGATCTATCCATCCATTCCACATTAACTATTTCCACGCTAACTGCTTGGACATTCCCCACTTCCAACTGTTCGTTCCCCGAGCTCCTCGACTCTCTACGAACTTTGATATGTTGTGAATCTGAATACATGACATCTTTATAGGATCTACCATCTCTAAAAGCGGGAGAGCTGATAATCCTTGGTTGCACGTTCTTAATCACTGGCTTCTTGATGGGGTTCGAATTTGTTTCAGGAAACCTAGCCACATATGCCCTAAGTTTGAATTTGCCAATTGCCACCATGTTCAATTGGCTGAGAATCCACGACACGTGTTTATCAGAATCAAGCCTTAGAAACCCAAAGCTACAGTTTCTCTTAGAAAGTTTAGTTGCTAAAGAAACCCTACCCACGACACCATATCTCTCAAAAACCTTCTCCAAGTCTCGGAATCTCCAAGTTTTTTGGTAGTTCTCAAAGTAAATCAATCTTCTCTTTTCTTCCAGCTGGACAACTACTCCATTCGAATTCCTTTTGTTATCATCTACGCTGCATGGTTTGTTAGGGTTCCTATAATCTCCATCTGGAATTGTGACCTCCAAGGAGATAGGATGGCTACGTGTGTACTGCCTATCTGTGTTGCTGTTGATGATCGGCGGTTGGCAGGAGCTGTTGGCTGTGATGAGCGGTGCACAGTGATTGTGGCGGTCAAGACTGTTTACTGCACTTGAAAATTTATTAATTTTACTAATCTATAGTATAGTATGTATTATTTTAAATATAAATAAAAAGGAAATGTAAAATTATAAGAATTATAAGAAATATACATTTCATATACCTCTTTGATACATGAATTAGTTCATACATATTAACAACACTAATTTATTGTTTTCTTCTTCTAGATACATCTTCAAACTGCAAAAAGTTTTTTTATAAGAATATCATCATCATCAAACTACATTATGAATGTATAACATGATACAAACTAATGTTACGTCGTTTTTCTTCCACAATACATTTTTCTTTAAATATAGTCTTATGTGATTTATCCACTAAAATAGTGTATCTAAAAGATATTAATAACATACATTAGATACATTTTTTAAAAATAATACAGTCACTAAATTTCTTACACAAGACATTATTGAAACTATTAACTTCAAAAAATACACATAAAAACTTAGCAAACAAAATACATAAATGATACATTTCTAAAACACTATAGATAAATGATACATCTCAATTACATAAATAATACACAACACATATAATTTATTGATTAAGAAACACAAAATTATCATAAAAAGATATTAAAAATTTTAAGTATAGGAATGCATTTTAAAATATATATAGTACACTTATAAATTGCTAAAAGAAATCAAATGCAAATATACATGATGGATACGCAGTTGACCCCAGTACATATAGTCAAATAAGCACGGTAGACAGCAGATACCGAGCAGTTGTCATTAGTCGGTAGACGCAGATCCTAACTGATCTGATCTTTGGAATCCGGAAAGATTGGGATTGACCCAATCCCTATTTTCCAGCATGAGTCCGAATTAAACACAATCACAAGAAGATGACCTTGAGTCGACTACTGAGAGAGGATTCTATATAAATAGACCGAAGACCAAAGGTAAAACCCGAATTCATTCTCTTTAAACTACGTCATTTATTTTTGAACCTTACAAGGTATTTGACTTAGGAATCGGAGTGTTGTCGGACACCGCGTCCGACTCATTCTAACCTGTGTTCTTGATCTCAGGTTGACAAGAGAAGATCACTACCATTCACAGAACCATCATTTGGCGCCGTCTGTGGGAAACGATTGTTCTTTCCTAAAAAAAAAATCAATCAATTTTGGTTCTACGAACTGAAACAAACTCATGGACAACCATGATGAACCACCACCACCTGGAGTCGGAGTTAGAAATAGAGAGATGGCCGGAGGCAGCAATCCAACTCTGCTAGCAAGAACAGACAGAATAGTTTTTCCCCTTCGCCCACCTCCGGCGGGAACTGCGGGAACGACAAAACCTTTGAGGACAAGCTCTGGAATCCCAGTGGGAGCTGGAGCCACAAGTGCGGGCATCACACCACCGGTTTCCATACCCGGATCAACAGCGGGATTAATGGGCAGAGGAGCACAACTACCCGGAACTAGTCAGGTATTTCCTCCTTGGATTTATTATACGCCACAGAATATGTACTATCCATCGCCCATGTATAATCAAAACGCGACGAGTTGGCCGCAGACGTATAGCCCATGGGGCAGCCAGTATCACCAGGGATATCAAAGACCCACCGCACCAATTCTTTTTCCGTCCCTAGATGTAGAAGGAACCGTCACCGCGGCGACAACAGGATACATCCCACCATATGTACCACCAGGAGCCCAGCTACCACCGCTCTACCATGAGGCGGTGATGAAGAGTTTTAACGACTTCCAAGATAGGCTGATTGGGATCGCGAAGGAGAAGACAGTAGAGGCAGATAAAACACCAGCTCAGAGAAGGCAACAATCTGAACCGATCCCAAGAGGACGAGATAAAGACGCACGGAAAGATAAAGAGACGGCTCCCCGACGTGTTCTCACTGCACCACTCCCAGGAGACGCAGGGAAGAAAAAAAGGAGATGACGCTGCACGGCAAGGCGAAGAAGCAAGGGACGAAGAAGTCGCGAAAAAGCAGAGAGAATACGTAGACCTGAAGAAGGAAGAGGGAGGAAGCAGACGGAAGGAACGAGACGCAGAAAGCCACAGTGGTCCCAGAAGAAGGAGTGGCAACACTAGATCGGGTGCGAGTCATGATGCGAGGAAAATAAAAATAGAAAGGAGAAAGAAAATACCTGGTAAAAATGGAGGGGACGGTCGCCAAGAAAAAAAGAAGAAAACAGAAATTTGCAAGAAAGAAGGAAGAAAACAGAAACTTGCCAAAATGAAAGAAGTAATGGGAGAAAGAAGAAAGAGAAGCAGTTATAAGGAAATGTGTGAAAGGAAACGTGGAGAAGGGAGAGAGTATAAGAAACGGAAAGGACGGGTATTTTTGATTTTCAAATTTTTGAAATTTCAAATAGTAGACCACGCGGCATGAAAATAGGATAACTACTTCATAACTAAGGTTACCCTGCATTTAAGTTATCCGGATAATATTTCAAACAACCATAAATGATTGCGCTACGGAATAGAGAGGGGAGGGGCTAATGATGGATACGCAGTTGACCCCAGTACATATAGTCAAATAAGCACGGTAGACAGCAGATACCGAGCAGTTGTCATTAGTCGCTAGACGCAGATCCTAACTGATCTGATCTTTGGAATCCGGAAAGATTGGGATTGACCCAATCCCTATTTTCCATCATGAGTCCGAATTAAACACAATCACAAGAAGATGACCTTGAGTCGACTACTGAGAGAGGATTCTATATAAATAGACCGAAGACCAAAGGTAAAACCCGAATTCATTCTCTTTAAACTACGTCATTTATCTTTGAACCTTACAAGGTATCTGACTTAGGCATCGGAGTGTTGTCGGACACCGCGTCCGACTCATTCTAACCTGTGTTCTTGATCTCAGGTTGACAAGAGAAGATCATTACCATTCGCAGAACCATCAATACATTTCTAAGTATCATTCCCCATCAAAAATAATAATTTTTTTAAAAATATTAAATTATTAAGTACAACAAAAGAATATAAAATATATACGTAACCATAAAAACAAATAAAAAATCAAGTATAAATAATTAAATAAAGTTAAAATAAAAAAAATATTGTATTATTAATGTAACATATTCGAAAGATACATATAAAATACATTCCAAAACATATTTGATACATGAGCATAATTTATTATCAAGGAATGTTTTTGATTAATTAGTGAGCAACATTTATGCAATAAGCTAATGTAATCGCCAAAGTGAATGTTATTGCTTACTGGTAACCCGCTTATGCAGTGAGCAAATATTATTGACAGAGACAAAAAAAATCCTTTCTTTATATATTTAAAATTAAACTCATGATTTGAATCTAAGATAACAAAAAGTTAATGAAAGAAGAAACACAAATACAATATATATAAAAAAATATGGTGATAATATAAAAAAGTGAGATAAAATTCGACCAGACCTTATCGAGCAACCAAACTCACCGACCGAAATCAAATCTCTCTGTAGTTACTAGTAATTGAATTGAGAAGTACAAGAATATATGTAGGGCGAATTACTTCTACGGTTTCGACATAATTTTTGAAAAACAACTATTGTGTACATTCATATTTTAGTTTAGTTCTTATTTTATTGTCTTCGTACCGGTAACTCATCTTCCTCATGTATCCTGTATCATTTCACCTTATGATAAAACGTTTCTTTTGATTAGCATGACGATTATAGGAAACAACATGGATAATATCAAATGTCCATGGAGTTCCGAAAGAATATGAAATTTAAAGTGGAATTAATGGTTGTGATTTCAGTTGAAAGAGCAAATAAAATTTGAGAGAAATTAAAAGAAAGAATAATAATGAAAAATTTGTTGCAAGTTGGACTACATTCGTTTTTTTTTCATATTTTTTCCCTTCGCTACGTGTTGGCTTAAAGAGAAAAGACATTTAATGAAAAAAATAAAACAGTAAAGTCATTAATTGTAAATGTATAGCTAGCACTAGTAAAAAAATTATATAAAGTTAGCATTAGTGAAAAGATTAGCCCTTTTTAGAAATACCTTTTAATTTTTTCTATTTAAAAACCACCCACCGAGTAATTTTTTTTATTTGTACTATGATCTAGCAAAATTTTTAATTACACCCTATTTTTAATTTTTATATATAAAACTAAAAAATTTTAAAATTTAATTACTATAAAAAAAATATTAAAAACAATTAAATAGAAAGATTATATCATTTTTTTTATTTGAAAATATACAAATGAAGGACTAATTTAAACGATTTTTTTAAAAAAAATAGGTCATAGAGATAAAATATAAAAATTTAAAATAAGGTACAATTAAAAAAATTTCTAGATCACGATATAAATAAAAAAAAGTTATAAGATGAGTGGTTTTTAAATAGTTAGGCAAAACAAAATAAACTGATTTTGTCTCCGCAATTACATATAAGTTTTATTTCATAATTATCAAAATCTGTTCATGTATATGTAATCAAGTGACAGTAATATTATTCGATTTTTTTAAAAGCAATGATAGTATAAATGAATATGTTATTTTTTTTATGAATAGTATGTATATTAAAAAGTCATAAGGCAGAAAACCTTCACTCAAAACTTTCGCACAAAAAGTGAATTACAGAGATGCATACTAAAAATTTAGGCAAAGACTGAAGGAGCAAAAATAAACTCACCTGTTCTAAAACAGAATACAACATGAATTTCTGAAAAAATCCAATCCATAATAAGCGAAATCTCTATTACAAATCTTGTAAAGAAAAGCAGCCCTCATAAAACAACTAAAAATCATATCCTCTTTTGTCGAATTTTTGCTTTGGAAAACTCTTCTCTTTATGCATTTTCAAATTTTTGCTCAAGATTTGCCAAAGAGTGCAGTATGGACTCTAAGAAATAACACTCTGCCACTAAAACAAAAAAATCTATGAACGAAGAAAGAGCAACCCAAGCAATATACATTTTTTCAATCATACTAACCCATATACTCTTCGCAAAATCGCAATGAATAAAAAGATGTCATTGCGTTTCCAAATTATAACAAAGATAACATAAAGCGTTCTCAACCGGAATAATAGAACGTCTTGCCAAAAAATCAAGAGTAGGCACTTTTCCATGTTAAGCGATCCACAAAAAGAATTTTACTCTATGAGGAGCATTACTCTTCCATACTTGCATAAACGGCGAGTAGCTACAACGACGAAGTCTAATTTCAGCTACCTGCTGTTGTGACTAATCCCCAGCAGCTCTCCGATGCCTTCCATTAACAGCAGCAACCATGGAATCAGCAGCTGTAGCAGCATAATCATCAGCAAAAACAGCAGCAGAACTCGTGAAAACGGCATCAGAAACAGCAGCAGAAACAGCAGATCTCCGCTCTCCGGCGACAAAAACTTCAGCAGCTCGCAGTTCTCCATCAGCAGCGTTTCAAGCAACATCATGCCTAGAAAAAACCTCATCTTCTACCCGCTTTGCTGAGAATCAACGTCAGCAGCAACAAGATCACCATCAGCAGTCACAGTCCCCGCTTCCATAACAGTGGATACAGCTGTTCTACCCGTTAAATTCCCAACAAAACAACAAAACGATGCTGATGTATAAATACTCGAAGACATATTACATAACACCTCATCTTCACAACTTGAATTATGTCTTAGATCGGAAAAAATAGATTGAAATTCATTGAGCAAAAGCAACTCATTTCCGCGTAATCTACGCCTGCACCTCAAGATCCCTCTCCAAACATCCGCAATAGTTGCTCATTTTTTATTCCAAAGAATAAAGACGAGGAAACAACATAGTCACTGGCCCATTTCCCATCTAATTATCATGCCAAAGAGAAGTAGAATTCCCTATACCAATCTTGAATTTAAGGTTAGTAATGAAAACATTCCAACCATCAATATCCTTACAACAAATTTTCCTAATGCCTTTCTAAATAAAAGACATCTTCTTCACATCTCCCTAAGTCAGAAAATCTCAATCAACCATTGAAGAACAACAAGAAATAACATTGAACCAAAGAGAATCAACATTATTAATTAGAAGTTTCCATACCCATTTAAACAAAAGGCTTTGATTTCTAATAGAAAGATTTGAAATTCCCAAACCCCCTTTGACAAAATCATGACACACAACCTTCCATGCCACCTTGCTAAGAACTCTTGAATTACCTAAGAAGGAGGGGGGTGAATTAGGTTTAATGGCTAATTAAAAACTGGTTAGAAAAGAAAGTGATGGAGTTAGGGTTTAGAAGAAGGAACAAAGAGATTTTAGAGTGGTTCTGATTAAACACCAATCATACATCCACTACTCAATCAAAGATTGAGATTTTCCACTAGAAATAAACTTGATTACAAGTTACAAAAATGATGCTTTAAAGCTAAACACCCAACTTAGAGTTTTTCCAAAGCTAAACCCCTAACTTACAACTAATTGATTTTTACAAGACTTAATCAATAACCCAAAAAATAACAATAAATGCTCTAACTAACTAGAGCAACAAACAATCTATATGAAGAATTGATGCACAATAAATTTAAGAGAGTTTTTAGTAGTTGAGAGCTTTTAAGATTTGCAATAATTGTTCTAACCAAGCTGAAGGAGTTAGAACAAGTCTTGAAAGGCTTCTTGCTGATGTGCCCAAGTCCCGTTGGTACAATAAATGAATATTCCCGTTATTTTGGCTTCAAGAAACTCAGAATCCATTCTGAAAAACCCAAAAGACGATCGTCTAAAGCAGGCAGACGATCGTCCATTTCCAACGGCTAGAATATCATTCAAAATCTTTAAGGTAGACGATCGTCTTACTCTTATAAACGACTGTCTATAAGAGAGACGATCGTCTACCGGCTCGTCTGTTTGCTCGTCTACCCTTCACACCTTTATGAATTGTTGCATCTCAAAACGGTGCGTTTTGAAGTGACAGACGATCGTCTAAAAGGACAGACGATCGTCTGTTACTTAAAAACAGCATAAAAAAATGCTGTAAACTGACTATAAACTGCATATAGACTTGGAAAATTAATAGAAACAAATATACGCCAATTTGATTGTTTATATCAAAATTAGGAACATTAAGACGTATAGTCTAACATTCTTCTGCTTTTTGATATAGACAATCAATCCGCCTAAAAATGAAATAAAAGCGGATAAATACGCTCCCCTTAAAGATGTAATGAAACACGGTTTTAAGTACAAAAGACAAGAGAGCGTAAAAACATTTTTAGACAAAATTTAGCTAGAAAATGGTAAATACTTTCTCCCCCGATTGACTATACGTAAAAAGGGTAAAGAAGAAAACGAGCTAGACAAGAAAAAACATAGCCATTAGAAGAAACATACAAGATAAAAGATCTTAAAGAAAAACGGTCAATGCATAAAAATAAACATCCAAAAGAAATGCATTCAACCAATGGTCCAAAAACGATGAGCCCAAAAACTAAAGGTCCAAAAAGCATAAAGAGGCCTAAAAGCATGGACCGGACCCAAAAACATAACATCCAATACTAAGACAAACATAAACATACCACGAAAAATAAGAAACATGATACTAACAAAATGTGTCCATACTAGATACAAAAGCAAACATCATAAGTAAGATAAACCAAGCATAAATCAATCATATGGAACACCATCACCATCACCCGTATCGGTATCCATTGGAGCAGGAGGAAAGTAGGAACCCGGAGTAACTCCAAAATGAAAATGAAGACGCCGCATATCTTGCTCAAGACTAGTAAGCCAATCACCAAAGGCCATCTCAATATTATCAAATCGTGAATCAAGAGAGTCAAAACGAGAGAAAACCGAGGTTTTGAAAAGACTCAAAGTTTGAAACAAAAGTTTGAAATAAAAGTTTGAAAATGATAAGTGTATATTTTACGTCATTTAGAGGTCATTTAATTACTAGTTTTTAGTATTTTATGACGTAAAATATACGCCTATTTAGTTAATTTCACTTAATTGTTAAATTATTTGTAGAATGTAAATATTTAATGTTTCTTGAGTTTTTAGGAATAAAACAGAGTTTAAATGCAAAAATAGTCAGAGCCAGAAGGATTCGAGTCAAGTTCAAGAAAGCCAACCAAGTTTCGGGTCGAACCGAGTCAAAACCGAACCAAACCGGAAATGAGCTACAAGCAGCAGCTCAGCCGGCCTTCAGCCGGCCCACGACTGGCCGGCTGACTTCTGATCTCGGAGTTCAACTCCGATTCTTGGGAATCGCATGGGGATTCTTGGCCGATACACTCACACACCTTCCATAAGCAACATATATTGGGATCGCACTCAAAGAGATCTTCCTTGGCTTGCACTCAAAGTATGTATCAAGATGAGATTTAATCAAGCTATCTTTGGAAACGAGATAAGTGAACCATGATTCACTCAAGACGGTTATGGAAGAACTTGCTCCCTACTCCGCTCTACATGGAAAGAAGAGATCCAAAGCTTGATCATCACTCAAATTCCATGAAGAGAATAGAGATATTTGACTTGAACTCCACTCCTAGCAACTCTATAAATAGCTTGCAATTGTGTAGAGAAAGACATACTTTGCAGGATCTTAAACATCATTGAGATCACCTTTGTAGTTTTCATCTTAGATTATAGACAAGCCATTAGAGGTAGTCTATTTTAGTATCATTTCTACTCTATAGTTTGGGATTATTACACAAAACATATTGGAATTCCGGAGTTAAGGTACAACATTATTGAGAGATTAATTACCGTTGTGTTCTTGTTAATCATGAATTCCATATATGTTACTATTGAATTTCCTTTAAATATGAGTAGCTAAACCCATTTTCGGGGATTATTAATTGGACTTATGTATACTTAATCATATTGGGATATTGGATTGTTATTAAAATGATGTGTTAATTAATGCTCATAATGCTTGAATGTTTTTGGCCAATTCATTTAATGCCCTATGTTTTAATTATGATTTGAGAGAGCTTAATTGAAATAGATCGGTTAATTAACAACGTATGAATTAATAACACGAGAGTGAGTTAATGAATACGTGTTCTTGATGTTTGCTTAATAAATATCATTTAATCACTTGATGTGGTATTTTATAACACGAGAGTGAGTAATTTGCCTATTAATTGGTTATCTGTATATTTTTATCTATAGCGGCTTGAGAGAGAGTTATAGATGCATTAGACTAGCCTGAACCATAAATTGATAACATAATCCATATATCCCATGAGATTAATGACATAAAGAAAATTAATAATCCCTAATCTTCCTTATTATTGTTTAAACCCATTTTTTATTCAAAGCTTAATTTTATTTTAAATTAAATCTGCTTAATTCTATTTTATTAATTTTAAATCACTTCAACCAAGTTATCTTTTTGGCTATCCAACTTGAGTATCGTAATTGGGTGTATTTAGTTGCTTTCCTTGTGGGTACGATATCTGGACTTCACAGTCTATATTACGAGTTGACACTGTGCACTTGCAGCAATTTTCTCAACAAGTTTTTGGCGACGTTGCCGGGGAAGCATATCTTTAACATCTAAGTTAGGATAGCTCGGCTTGTTTTTGTCTTTTATTTTCTTGTTTTACGTGTGGACTTTGTAGTTTTTGTTGATACAGGTACTCTTCTTGTAGTGTATGCATAATACACGTCGCAAAGGTCTACCTTTAGAAACATTTCAACCGGATCTCACATCTTTTGAGCGAAGCATCAGAAAATCAGCTCAAAAGAATCTAAATATGGCAGATGAAGAAGGTAATCAGCTTGGATTGAATAATGAGGGGGATAACAGAGTAATCCCACAGAATCAGCAGAATCAGCAGGATCTGCAAGGACAGAATAATAACAGGCAGAGACAACCAACATTGATGGAATTCTTCCAGCCGAATGTAGGAAATACTACGCATGGTTACTTAACACATCCTGTGCGGGAAAACCATTACGAGATTAAAACCAGTATCATTCAGTTGTTAGAAGCCCGCTGTCAGTTCTATGGGCTACCAAATGAAGATCCAAATGCGCACCTCTCAAATTTCCTGGAGGTGTGTAGTACATTCAAGCTCAGTAACATGACAGAAGATGAAGTTTGGCTGCGCTTATTCCCATTTTCTCTAAGGGATAAAGCGAAGATCTGGATTCATGCTCTGCCTAGAGTTGGCATTAACAGATGGTCAGATTTGGCCAAGGCATTCCTGAACAAGTACTTTCCCATGGCGAAGACCGCAAAGCTGACTAGAGATATCATGCTTTATCAGCAACTGGATAGAGAATCAGTGAGTGACGCATGGGAGCGGTGCAAGGAATCGCAGAGAAAAGTTCCTCATCATCATATTACGAGAGAGAATTTGATCCAAAATTTCTATAATGGGTCAAATGATCAGACCAGGAGTATCATTGATACAGCCGCAGGAGGGTCATTGATGAGGAAGACCACTGATACAGCATTTGAGCTGTTAGATGAGTTGGCAGTGAACAGCTGTTCTTGGCCAACTGAGAGGGCGAAGGCACCTGCTCAGAGAGGAGTGATGGCAGTTGCTACTGACCCAGTAGTGGAGACGATCAAATCACTATTACATGATTTTCTCACAAAACAAGTTGCAACACCCAACACTCATAATGTTGCTGCAATTCAGAGTAACTGTGAGGTTTGTGGAGATCCTAGCCATATGGCGAATGAGTGCTATGTGATGTCGCAGCAGATCAACGAGCAAATCAACTATGTGGGAGGACAGAGACCAGGAAATAATCCATATGCTGCCACTTACAATCCAGGGTGGAGAAATCACCCAAATTTCTCATGGAAGGATAATGGAAATCAGACCCACAATCAGGCAGGTCCTAGTTTTCAAGGAGAACAAAGACGACAGCAGAATCAGGGAAACTTCCAAAATCAAGGAAACTTCCACCATCAGAATAATAGGCCGCAACATCCACCTGGTTTTCAGAAAAAAGAAAAGGGAGAGTCTCTACATAGTAAGATGGACAAAATGATGGAGTTGATGCTGAAGAAGGACGCAGAGACTTAGCAAGCACTCAAGAATCATGCTGCTACTATTCACAATCAAGAATTGCAAATACAGCAGATGGCGAAAGCACTCCAAAACAGGAATCAAGGGGGTTTACCATCCACTACTGAGGAAAACCCCCGAGAACATTTAAAAGCGATTGAACTGAGGAATGGAAAGGCATTGGATGATCCATATGCAGCAAGTACTAGCGCAGAGGTAGAAAAGTAGCAGAGTAAGGAAAAGGAACCTGAAAAGGTAGTCACTAAACCTACTCCACTACCTCCGTATGTACCAAAAATACCATTCCCTCAGCGATTGAAGAAACCGCAAGATACTTGGAAGTTCCACCAGTTTTTAGACACTTTCAAGAAACTGCAAATCAACATCAGTTTGGCTGACGCTTTACGCGAAATGCCACATTATGCCAAGTTTTTAAAAGAGATCATCACCAACAAACGGAGTTGGGAGGTAGAAGGTACAGTACCCATGACAAAGAACTGCAGCTCAATCATCTTGAGCAATCTTCCGACAAAACTTCAGGATCCAGGGAGTTGTATTATTCCCTGTACTATTGGTAACATGCAGCCCATTAATTGTCTGTGTGATTTAGGTGCTAGTATAAATTTGATGCCCCTATCTTTGTTCCGGAGCATGTTTGGTGATCAGCAGGTACAAGCTACCCCAATGATGTTACAATTGGCAGATCACTCTTTGAAGAAGCCACATGGGATTGTGGAGGATGTTTTGGTTAAGGTTAACAAATTTATATTTCCTGTAGATTTTGTTGTCCTTGATTATGCAGCCGACAGGGACTGCCCGATGATCTTGGGGCGACCGTTCATGAACACTGGCAGAGCTCTTAGTGATGTGCATGATGGTAAACTGACTTTGAGAATTGGGGAAGAGAGTGTTGAGTTTGATGTGAAGAAGATTACACGCCACCCCAATATCGAGGAGAAATGGATGCAGATTGACATGGTGGACAAGCTAGTGCAAGAGCAGATAGAAGAAAACAACTCCATATTGAACTCTGATTGGGATCAGGATGACATAAGTAGTATGGAGTTTACTTGTGAATGCCCTGTGGCAGACCAGAAGACGGAACTGGAAAGTCCCGTACGAACACATATTCGTACTTGTGCGAATGCACAACTGGTTTCCAGTCAAGAAGAGGAAGAGTGTGAGGAGGAACCAGTTCTTGAGCCATTGGTCAAGAACAATCACATCACTCTTCCTTCTTTAGAAAAGCCACCGGAGCTGGAACTCAAGACTTTACCAGCACATCTTCGGTACGCTTTCTTGGGAGCTGACAGTACTTTACCAATCATTATCAGCAATAAGCTCACCAAGGAGCAAGAGCAGAAGGTCATCAACACAGTCAAGGGACGAATTTTGGCTGATGGTTGGCAGATCTCATATATCAAAGGGATCAGTCCTTCAGTGGTAATGCATCAGATTCATCTCGAGGATGAATCCAAAACCTCTGCACAGAGGCAGAGAAGGTTGAATCCAAATATGAAGGAAGTAGTTCATAAGAAAATTGTGAAACTACTTGATGCGGGCATTATTTATCCCATTTCCGACAGTGCATGGGTAAGCCCGATTCAGTGTGTACCTAAGAAAGGGGGTATGACAGTCGTGGAAAACGACAAGGGAGAGCAAATCTCAACTCGCACAGTTACTGGCTTGCGAGTATGTATTGATTACAGGAAGCTGAATACAGAAACGAGGAAGGATCATTTTCCACTTCCATTCATTGATCAAATGTTGGAAAGGGTGGCAGGTCATGCATTTTATTGTTTTCTTGATGGATACTCGGGATATAATAAAATTTTGATTTATCCAGAGGACCAAGAGAAAACTACATTCACCTGTCCGTACGGTACTTTCGCATATCGCCGTATGCCCTGTGGTCTGTGTAATGCTCCTGCTACATTTCAGAGATGCATGACTTCCATCTTCAATGACATGATCGAAGACATTATGGAAGTATTCATGGATGACTTATCGGTGTTTGGAGATTCCTTTGAAAGATGTCTTCAAAATCTTGACAGAGTCTTGCAAAGGTGCGAGGAAACTAATCTGGTATTAAACTGGGAGAAATTCCACTTCATGGTGGAAGAGGGCATTGTTTTGGGGCATAAGATATCCAAGAAGGGTATAGAAGTGGACCGAGCAAAGACTGAGGTGATCGAGAGACTGCGACCTCCACTTACAGTGAAGGGAGATCGTGCCTTCTTAGGGCATGCAAGGTTTTATCGCCGCTTCATTAAAGATTTTTCATCTATAGCGCGTCCTTGACAAACTTACTTGTCAAGGATGCGCCTTTTGTGTTCACTGATGCCTGTTTAGCTTCGTTTCTCAAGTTGAAAGAGGCTCTCGTTACTGCCCCAGTCATATCTTGTTTAGATTGTAATCTTCCATTTGAACTCATGTGCGATGCAAGTGATCAGGCTTTGGGTAGTGTTTTGGGGCAAAGGAAAGATAAGGAGCTTCATGTCATCTACTATGCTAGCCGCACACTTTCCGGAGCTCAGCTGAACTACACTACGACAGAAAAAGAGATGTTGGCTGTAGTGTTTGCAGTGGATAAATTTAGGTCATATCTTCTTGGCTCTAAAATTATCATCTACACTGACCATGCTGCACTTCGATATCTTTTTGTTAAGCAGGATGCTAAGCCTAGATTGATTCGATGGATTTTACTCCTTCAAGAGTTTGATATCGAGATCAAGGATAAGAAGGGTACTTAGAATGTGGTCGCAGACCACCTATCAAGATTAGAGGTGCCAGAGCCCGTAATAGATGGAGATTTCATCAATGAGAGTTTTCCTGATGAAACGCTCATGTTCATAAGAGACAAAGCGAGGCCGTGGTATGCAGATTTTGCAAACTACCTCTCCGCCTCCATCATGCCATCAGACTTGAATTACCACCAACGAAAGAAATTTATGTCTGATGTTAGACGATATCTATGGGATGATCCCTATCTGTTCAAAGTTTGTGGAGATGGAATGATTCGGAGGTGTGTTGCAGAAGAGGAAATGTTTCCCATCATGAGGCAATGCCATGCTTCGGACTATGCAGGCCATTATGGGTCAGCTCGGACTGCAGCTCGTGTCTTGGAAAGTGGATTTTTCTGGCCCACAATATTCCGCGATGCTAGAACATTTGTGGAGCATTGTGGGAGATGTCAGCGAACAGGAAATATTTCGAGGAGGAATGAGATGCCGCTTACTTCCATTCATGAGGTTGAAATTTTCGATGTTTGGGGTATCGATTTCATGGGGCCATTCCCTGTATCTTTTGGGAACCAGTATATCTTGGTTTGTGTCGACTACGTGTCGAAATGGGTTGAAGCAGCAGCTTTACCTACCAATGATGGAAAAGTGGTCTTGAATTTCCTGAAAAAGATGATCAACACATTTGGAGTACCACGTGCTATTATCAGTGATGGGGGTTCACACTTCTGTAATAGACAGTTTGATGCTTTAATGAAGAAATACAATGTCTACCATAGAGTGGCAACTCCTTATCATCCACAGACAAGCGGACAAGTTGAAGTATCCAACAGAGAGCTAAAACGGATTCTGGAGAAAACAGTCAATAACACACGCAAAGATTGGTCTCTGAAGCTGGACGATGCACTTTGGGCATATCGAACAGCCTTCAAAACACCAATTGGTATGTCTCCTTATAAGTTGGTATTTGGAAAAGCGTGTCACTTGCCTGTGGAGCTAGAACATCGAGCATATTGGGCAATTAAGGAGCTGAATTTTGATCCCAAGGCATCTAAGGAGAAGCGGTTATTACAGTTGAATGAACTTGATGAGTTCCGCTTAACAGCCTATGAGAATGCAAAACTCTACAAGGAAAATACTAAGAAGTGGCACGATGCTCACATTGTGCCTAAGCAGTTTACAGCAGGCAGTTATGTGCTACTGTATAATTCTCGCTTACGTCTGTTCCCTAGGAAGCTTAAATCAAGATGGAGTGGACCATTCAAGGTACGACATGTAGCTGATCACGGATCAATTGAGCTGGAAAATGGCAATGGTGAGTCTTTCAAAGTTAATGGACAGAGGTGCAAACCATACTTAGGACCGTTAACTGATGAAGGGCGAGAGTGTTTTACTCTCACCACCCCAGCTTAATCCAGGTAACATACGGTCAAGGCTAGTGACCTTAAACAAGCACGATTTGGGAGAAATTCCAAATTGCTCAGTCGCATCCCCATATTTTAACAGACATGAATTTTTGATATTTTCATCTGTCTGTGTGGGGATGCTGTGCTCTTATTTATTTATTTATTTTTAAGCTTATTTTTCTTTAGCATTGTCTAAAGATAAATTAAAAAAAATTAATATATTTTTTCATATTTAATCTAACTTCTTATTTTCAAATGTCAATTTTTTCTTTAACATGTATTCTTGTAAATAAATAAAATGGTGATTTTATCACACTAAAAAATAAAATAAAATATTGTCTTTGATTTTTCATTAAACAAAAAAAAATATTCTTTCATTTAAATTTATTTCACTTTTTATTCATGTTCACATTAGCTATCTTATTTGATTGTATTCATATTAGCAAATATGGTGTATATTTTCATTTCCTAGTAGAAAAGTTAACTTTTGCATGAGTTTATTTCTTTAAATATAAGTGGTATACAAGCTAACTTCCTAATTATAAAAATGTTTACTTGTGCATGGATTTATTTCTTTAGGAAAAATTGTACATATGTTAGTTTCCTATATTAACATTTAATTAGCTTATGTGTGCTTTAATTCTTAAGACAACTATCTTTTCTAGTTTTGTTAGCTTCCTAAATAGATTGTTTTACCTTATTTAGCTACCTTTCGAAACCCTATAAATAGAACCACTATTCCCACCAATTCTTCATCTCAAACATAATTCTCATAACTTTCTTCTCATTCTTCCAACACAATTCTCATAACTTCCTTCGGTATCATGGGTTATTATTCCGGTTACTCATCCGCTACTCATTCGGACACCGAGGATGAGTACGAAGCTCCATCATATGAGTACGAATCTTCATCGTATGATCCTTATCCCGAGTTAGAACCACTTGAGGCATATCAGTGGCCTGAGGAACTCGAACCTTGGATTCCAAAGGGTGTCTATGATGAGAAGATAGTTGTCTTAAGAAAACTATTTCAACCAATACCACCCAATGATGAGATGGATGACGAATCCGAGAAAGATACGGATGATGAATCCGAGGAAGATTCGGATAGCGAATCCGAGGAAGATCCGAAAGAGGATGAGGGAAAAGAGGGTCCGGAGGAGTCATTCGAAGTTGAAACTCCTAAACCTAAGGAGAAAGAACATTCTCTTTTAGGAATGAGCTCTCCTCCATACACTTCTTCTCCTTCCACTGTCTCTTCTACTCCGGGGGATTTTTTCTTCCCCTCGGGTTGCTTTTTCAACCCCATTTAAATTTCGGATGATGAGGGGGCCAAGGAGGCAACTCGGCGTGCTACGCGTAAACTTTTTGAAGATGAGGTGGAGAAAGAGCGAGCATTTTACGTGGGTAATGATGAGGTGATGGAACCCTATGAGGCGGATAATCTTTTTGGAGAAATGGTTCGAGTTAGGGGTCGCCCGAGAATTATCCGTACCGGGAAAGTTGGACGCCCTAGGAAACAATTTTGCATGAGGCCAAAAAATGCTTTCTAGGGACGTTTTGGTTCAAAATTGTGGGCTAGGAGGAGTTAGTAGTGTGTGTCCGTCATGTGTGTTTTGACTTTTATGTTTCGTATGTGTTGTTTGTTTTATTTTGTTTCTTTTTTTTTCTATGTTTTATGTCTTGTTATTTAAATCGAATCAAATAAAATAGCCCATAAATTTTCATGTGTCTATCATGTCTTGCACCTTATGTTTGCTTTAATTTACGTTTTTCTTATGTTTAATAAATTTAGAGCTCAATATAAATCAAAAAAAAATTAAAAAAAAAAAAAAATTCTTTCCAGCAGGTCAGCCGGTGCTTAGCCGGCCCTCGAAGTCAGGCCGGCCAAGCACCGGCCGATTAATTAAAAAACGAAATTTTTTTTTTGAAATCTGAAGCAGACCTTCAGCCGGCCTTCACCGGCCCACGATCGCAGGCCGGCCAAGGACCGGCTGATGGTCTGAGTCCGTTTTTAAGAAGAATTTTTTTTTGGCATTTTTCACTTCTTTCCCTCCATAGCTCTTCCATTTTCAAAAGCTATCATTTATAGTTTTTTCAAACACCAAATCAAGCTAAATATTAAGCATTCCACACAAATTGAGAGATTCCACCATCATCCCCAAGGTTATTTTGTCCATATTCATCAAATAAGGTATGCTTCTTTCACTTTTTCTCTCTAGAATTTGAAATTCAATTTTTACTAAGGTGTTGTTGTTAATAAAATTGGTGAGGATAACATAGTTAGTAAGCTTTTAGGTTGTTTACCCAACATGTAATTTGAGTTTTCCAACCTTAGATTGCATAAAATTGACAAAATACAAACAAAAATTAGGAAGAACCCTAGAAATTGAAAATTGGGGAAATTGAATAAATTTAAATTCTAGTGTTAATAGAAGTTGTAATCATTTCTTGTACTCTAATAGGATTCACCCACACACTTTTTGCACATTATTTAGGCTTAATACCATAGAATTTGTCAAATACAAATAAATAATGTTGACATGTAGTTTAAGCAATTTGATGGAAACAAATGTGAGTGATTGGGCACCTTGTGAATATATTGTTGGTTGTTGTTAATATTGGTGGAATTTGTTGTGTAAATTTTGTAAGTATTTCAGGATAAAATGACTCAGAAATCGACTGCAGCTGGGACTTCGAGAGGAAAACAGGCACAGAGAAAACGAAAGGGTGTTCCTCATGACTCTAGCAGATTTCTGACAGCAGAAAACAGTGACTGGTTCGACTCATCTACGTCAAACACGATGATTCTTGAGAAGACGGTCCATCAAGAGGTTGATGCAGAGTTTGAGATCAGAGATGCTTTTGCTAGCTTGGGTTGGGCTAAAATACTTGACCTTAATGGTGAGTATTATCCAACTTTAGTGAGGGAATTTTATGCTAATATCAAGTACAAGGAGCAAGCAAAGGTGGCTGTCATTGAGAGCTTTGTGCGTGGTCGACAAATCAACATTTCGATGGATTTGTTGAATGAATTGTTGGAACTACCAGTTCAAGGCGAAGGTTGTCCTGAATTTCATGCCTTTGGGAAGGAAACTATAAGTGACAAGGAATGGAGTGTGGATATTGCCAAGCATAAGTTCCACATTGATTGGGTAGCAGAGAGGGGAATGAGATGCTTTCTAGCTAAGAATTTGGAGCTTCGTCTGCGGTTGTTAGCTTATCTTTTTGCTTTCAATGTTTCACCTAAAGCTAGTGGGCTGAACGAGGTACGAGTTACTGATTTATATTGGATGGATAGGATGTTGTTTGGTTTTCCAGGTCGAGTTCAGGGGATACCTCTTGCTACCATTATTATGGGCCATATTTTTGATGCTGCACGGTTCAAGGGAAAAGCACTGGTTTTTCCAATTTTGATTAGCAGAATTCTTCAGAGGGCTCGAGTAGGGATTCCGACTGGCGAAACCAAGGTCACGGAGCGTCGTGACATGATTACTTTTGAGACCATCGAACGCCTCAATTTTCAGAAAATTCAAGGCGTTTGGCGAAATATTCAGGCTCATCCTGTTCAGGCAGAAGAAGTTTCACCACCTCCAGTTGTCGATCCACTTGTTCCTCCAGCGGTTCCAGTTGATATACCAGTGCAACCTCCTGCTAGAGCACATATTCCATTGCGCACTTTACTTAGATGTCTGACTCACATCTGTCAGAATGTTCAGAGGGACGTAGCAGATGCTCGGGCAGTTGTTGATCGGATTGAGACTGACGTAGCAGAGACACGGGCAGCAGTTCGACGGATTGAGCAGGATGTGCGAACCAACCGAGACGCGATGGATGAATTTCGCAGAGGGTCTCGATCTCGCAGAGGAGGCAGTGTTTGAGTTTGTTGTTTTATATTGTTTTCGTACTTATTAGTTATCTTATGTTTTAGTTTGACTTATTACTTATTAGTTTTATTATGTTTTAGTTTGCTTTAGGACTTACTAGTATCTTTTGTTATGTAGCACTTTTCAATTTATGTTTCAGTTTTTATATTAACAAGTTTCTTTAGCTTTTATTTGTTGTCCAGCCCCCACCATGTGCTCAAAGCAGGCATTGTTATCAGTCGAATTCAGATAGCAGCTCTGTGGAAAATTTTGCTGCAATCTTCAAAAGGGAAATTTTTTTATTATTATTCTTGTTTTGGTGCACTTTTATTTACATTGAGGACAATGCATTCTTTTCAAGTGGGGGTAGGGAAAGAAGAAAAATAATAAAAATAATAAATAACTGATTAAATAGATTAGAATAGATTATATTAATAAATAGTGTGAGGAGGACTCCTATTTTTAATTTTTACTTGTCATTTTAGTGTTTTAGGCGTAGTTTTGAAATTTTTTCATTAATGGTTATCTCCCGGTCAATGAATGTCTTAAATGCATTTTCTAGTTTAAACAATTAAATATTGATGCTTGCCTAATGAAATGCAATTTGTATGACATGTTTTGATGAGATTTTGATGAATTCTGATGATTGGTTGTGAAATCTCGAGCATGATCAAAGTTACCTAATGCGGATGTGTGATGTGCGTAAAAATTGGTTAGATTTGACAATCTTGGGCATAAATTGACATGATTTCATAGGAGTCAAGCATGTGGCATAACATCACCATATTTTGAGCGTTTTGAGCCTTGTTAATTATTGATGAGTGTTGATTGCATGCGAAATTCCTAGAACTTGCTCGGTGTCCGTTCAAGACTATACAACTGAGTTTTTGACAACTAAATGATTATGGCATTAGGATTACCCCATTCTTTTAGACCACTTTCAAAAGCCTACCCTTTTTACCCTTAGTTTACACCCCTTGAGCCTTAGCCATTTCTTTGATTTTAACCACTTTTCAACCATTTACCCTTTCACACTTTACCTCTTTGAATACCCCAATTTGACTTGGTCAACTTAAGTTGAGAAAAGAAATGTGAATCTAGCTTGACGATAAAAAAAAACTGTGAACAAGTGTTGTAAAAAGAAAATAAATGCCTTGAAAGAAAAGAAAAGAAAAACAAGATAAAAAAATGAATAATAAATAAAAATAAAATCAAAAAATTAGAAAAAATAAATAAATAAATAAAGGCAAATAAAAGAAAGAAAATGTTCACTTGTGCGAAAAATTCCAAGCTAATTATTCATAGAAAATGTTGTTTTCCAAGTCAAGTTGTAGCCAAAAATTATCCAAATTCTCCTACTCCCAACCATTAGCCAAGTTACAACCCATTTAAAGTCCATATAATAGTTGTCATTTACCGAGCTAAATAGTGGAGTCCTGGACTAAGAGCAAGCTTATGGCGAATTTGCATGTTTAGTAAGCTTCATTTTCACACCCGAAACACTTGAGTGTTAGAGTGGTATCTTGTGAGAAATTGTGCTTATTCTTGATACTTATGAATGATATGCCATAACTTGCCCATCGATTGTTTTAACTAATTGATCGCATGTCCCGCAAATGATTGTAACCTAGTGATTGTCTTGAGTTAACATGGTACTAATTCAAGAGGATTCTCAATGCCATCAGAATGAGTCATTATAATTGCATTCCTCATTTGTTTGCATCTCTTTTAGTTGTTGACATTAGACGATTGCATTCGTGATTTTCGTCAGTCGTGAGTAATGTTGTTGACAATTGTTCAAAATTGCTTAGGTAGTTAGATTTGTGTTTTTAAATAATCATACTCTTACTTGAGGACAAGCAAGGTATTAGTGTGAGGAGGTTTGATAAGTGTATATTTTACGTTATTTAGAGGTCATTTATTTACTAGTTTTTAGTATTTTATGACGTAAAATATACGCTTATTTAGTTAATTTCACTTAATTATTAAATTATTTGTAGAATGTAAATATTTAATAATTCTTGAGTTTTTAGGAATAAAACAGAGTTTAAATGTAAAAATAGTCAGAGCCAGAAGGATTCGAGTCAAGTTCAAGAAAGCCAACCAAGTTTCGGGTCGAACCGAGTCAAAATCGAACAAAACCGGAAATGAGCTACAAGCAGCAGCTCAGCCGTTCTTCAGCCGGCCCACGACTGGCCGGCTGACTTCTGATCTCGGAGTTCAACTCCGATTCTTGGGGATCGCGTGGGGATTCTTGGCCGATACACTCACACACCTTCCATAAGCAACATATATTGGGATCGCACTCAAAGAGATCTTTCTTGGCTTGCACTCAAAGTATGTATCAAGATGAGATTTAATCAAGCTATCTTTGGAAACGAGATAAGTGAACCATGATTCACTCAAGACGGTTATGGAAGAACTTGCTCCCTACTCCGCTCTACATGGAAAGAAGAGATCCAAAGCTTGATCATCACTCAAATACCATGAGGAGAATAGAGATCTTTGACTTGAGCTCCACTCCTAGCAACTCTATAAATAGCTTGCAATTGTGTAGAGAAAGACATACTTTTCAAGATCTTAAACATCTTTGAGATCACCTTTGTAGTTTTTATCTTAGATCATAGACAAGCCATTAGAGGTAGTCTATTTTAGTATCATTTCTACTCTATAGTTTGGGATTATTACACAAAACATATTGGAATTCCGGAGTTAAGGTACAACATTATTGAGAGATCAATTACCGTTGTGTTCTTGTTAATCATGAATTCCATATATGTTATTGTTGAATTTCCTTTAAATATGAGTAGCTAAACCCATTTTCGGGGATTATTAATTGGCCTTATGTATAATCATATTGGGATATTGGATTGTTATTAAAATGATGTGTTAATTAATGCTCATAATGCTTGAATATTTTTGGCCAATTCATTCACTGCCTTATGTTTTAATTATGATTTGAGAGAGCTTAATTGAAATAGATCGGTTAATTAACAAAGTATGAATTAATAACACGAGAGTGAGTTAATGAATACGTGTTCTTGAGGTTTGCTTAATAAATATCATTCAATCACTTGATTTGGTATTTTATAACACGAGAGTGAGTAATTTGCCTATTAATTGGTTATCTATATATTTTTATCTATAGCGGTTTGAGAGAGAGTTATAGATGCATTAGACTAGCCTGAACCATAAATTGATAACATAATCCATATATCCCATGAGATTAATGACATAAAGAAAATTAATAATCCCTGATCTTCCTTATTATTGTTTAAACCCATTTTTTATTGGCTTAATTGCACCAAAAATCACCAACTTTCGCGTGATTTTGGTATTCAACATAATCTTTTTTTCTTGGCATAAAAAATCATCAACTTTCATTTTTTGGCATATTCGTCCACATAACCGTTTCCTTTGAAAAATTAAGCGCAAAATGACGTCGTTTTAGTGCAAAACGGTGCCGTTTTACATTCAAAACGACGCCGTTTCACATCCTGTGAACAAACATGCCAAAAAATGAAAGTTGATGATTTTTTATGCCAAGAAAAAACGATTATGTTAAATACCAAAAACACTTGAAAGTTGGTGATTTTTTTATGCAATTAAGCCTTTTTTATTCAAAGCTTAATTTTATTCTAAATTAAATCTGCTTAATTCTATTTTATTAATTTTAAATCATTTCAACCAAATTATCTTTTTGGCTATCCAAATTGAGTATCGTAATTGGGTGTATTTAGTTGCTTTCCTTGTGGGTACGATATCTGGACTTCACAGTCTATATTACGAGTTGACACTGTGCACTTGCAGCAATTTTCTCAACATGAAACCTAATACCTTGGGACCTAAGAAGGTAGTCGATATCCATAAGAGATAAGGTAGTATGAGCAAGAGTAGGAAATACATCATTATATGATGCTCCCCCCACATGAACCGCTATCCGAGTGATATATCGACCAATGGTGATTTCACCGTGTGTATCCTTAGCTTGAGTAGTGAGGAGATTAGCCAAAAAATAGCTACATTGAACTTGTTCATCCTCTAAGACACACCACATAAAAAAGAGATCATTTTTGAAAAAAAAAATCATGAGAAAGACCTCGAGAAGTGATTGTATAGGTAATAAGTCGATGAAATTACCAAAGAGGCAATGACTTAAAACTTGACGCACTATAATGTTTACGGAGACCAACCCCGACCATTATAAGAGAGATTTGAGAAAACAAAGATGGTTTAAAATGAGCGGGAACAAAGACATGTCCCTTGTTTTGAAAACCAAAAATATCATCAAGCTCTTCTTTAGTAATTATAAATGAATGACCTTGGATTTTAAATGACATGGCATAGTAAGGAAAAGCGGGATCATTGCTATGTTTTTGAAGCTTGAGCGTTAATAAAAATTCTAAAGATAGGGTCTTATCATTGACATTATCAATATTAAAAAACTTTTCCCAACCTAACTTTGCAATCCAACCATCAATCTCATTGCTAATACCTAAAGTATCACAAGAACTAGGAGAATACACCCTAAAGCTAATGAATTCACGGTTTTCAAGTTGAGCGAGGCTTACCCGTTCATCTTTTGTGAGTTCCGTTGCTCCGGAGGGGCGAGAGCCACCACGAGTTTCCCTTGAGGTTGCCTTTCGTTTTCCAGTATCCCGAGAGGTAGACATAGCTAAGCAATTGAAGAAGAAACAACCAAAAAAATGCACAAATTGAAAATTGGGGAAAAACTTAGGGTTTTTGATTTTGGGTAAAACAAGATGAAATAAATCGAAATAAGTTGGTTAGGGTAGGTTTTAGATGATTTAAAACAGTTTGGTAGGTTCAATTTTGAGTTCAAGGCATGAAAAGTAGGGTTTTTGGTGAAAAAAATGAGAAAGGGGGCGAGGGTGTTTGATTTTGAAAGATGAAGGATAATGAAAAAGGAGGAAGAAAGCTGCAGTTAAAAAAAACTTGGATTTTCCCAACAGACAATCGTATCAGCGATACAGACGACTGTCTATGAACTGACGATCGTCTGATAGATCGTCTAGGCGATCGTCTACCTTTGGCACATTTTTGAAAAGGCTGAAAAAATTTATGACGATCGGCTAAGCCTATAGACGATCGTCTAATAAAATGATTTTGAAAAAAAAGATAAAATAGTTCAAAAATGATAAAGGTGCAAAGGAAAAACATATTTTAGCAAAAGTATGGACTATGATTGATATATACTCATAAAAACAATGAAAATTTTAGTATGGGAAATAACTATTTTTCAATTTGTTTGAGTAAACCAAAAGCAACTACATAAAATACTAAACATAAACACTTAAGAATATCAAACACATAACATATTATTTAGTTCAAAGAACTACAATCAAGCATACCAATTTCTCTAATATTGAAATTTATACGATCTTCATTTAAAGGTTTGGTAAAGATGTCAGCAAATTGATTTGTTGTGTCTATGAATTCAAGCACAACGTCACCATTTTGCACATGATCACGAATGAAATGATGGCGGATATCTATGTGTTTACCCCTAGAGTGTTGAATAGGGTTCTTGGAAAGGTTAATTGCATTTGTATTGTCACATTTTATGGGAATGTTAGCAAGTGTAATACAATAATCATCAAGTTGTTGCTTAATCCAAAGGGCTTGAGCAGAACAACACCCGGCCACTACATATTTGGCTTTTGCGGTTGACAAGGCCACAAATACTTGCTTTTTAGTACTCCAAGAGATCAAACTATGACCTAAGAATTGGCAAGTCTCGGAGGTACTTTTACGATCAATAAGACAACCTGCATAGTCGGCATCGTAGTAAGCAAGCAACCTAATGTCCACATTTCTAGGGTACCAAAGTCCTAGGTTCAAAGTTCCATGCAAATATTTAAAGATACACTTAACGGCATGCAAATGAGATTCCTTAGAACAAGATTGAAAATGAGCACACAAACACACACTAAACATGATATCGTGCCTACTAGCGGTAAGATAAAGAAGGGATCCGATCATACCTCGATACATTGTGATATTAATGCATTTACCCGATTCGTCTTTGTCTAATTTTATTGTGGTACTCATTGGTGTTTTGCTACTAGATGAAGTATCCATTCCAAACTTCTTAAGCATTTCCTTGGTGTATTTGGATTGATTTATGAAAATTCCATCCTTTTATTGTTTGATTAGTAGCCCGAGAAAGAATATAAGCTCCCCCATAAGACTCATCTCAAACTCCTTAGTCATACACTTGGCAAAATACTCACAAAGTTGTTCATTAGTAGCACCAAAAATAATATCATCAACATAGATTTGAACAAAAAGGATACATGCTTATGATGTTTTGTGAAAAGTGTCGTGTCAACTTTGCCTTTGGAAAAACCGTATTTAAGCAAAAATCCACTCAATCTATCATTCAAAGCTCGAGGAGCTTGTTTTAAACCATATAGAGCCTTGTGGAGTTTGTAAACATAGTTTGGATGTTTAAAATCTTCAAAACCGGGAGGTTGTTTAACATAAACTTCCTCCTCTATAAAACCATTTCAAAATGCACTTTTAACATTCATTTGAAAGAGTTTAAAATTCATTCAAGATGAATATGCTAAAAGCATGCGAAGGAATTCTAAACGAGCAACCAGAGCGTAAGTCTCTTCATAATCAATGCCTTCCTCTTGGTTATAGCCTTAGGCAACCAATCGGGTCTTGTTCCGCGTTATCACTCCGCTTTCATCCAACTTATTACGGTATTGCCCATTTTGTTCCAATAATGGTTTGACCATTAGGAGGAGGGACTAACTCTCAAACTTTATTTCTTGTGAAGTCATTGAGTTCATCTTGCATAGCAATCACCCAATTTTCATCAACTAGAGCTTCACTAACTTTAGTGGTCTCAAATTGAGATAGGAAAGCAAGATTACCCAAAGTACGAAAGTTAGAGAGAGTACTTACTCCCCTTCATGTGTCACCAATAATCAATTCTTGAGGATGACTTTTCTTGAAAGCCAAATCCTTTGGTAGATCATATGAACTACATTGAGCTTGAAACGGAAGAGGAGATTTAGTTTCTGTTTTGTCCACTTCTTGAGATGGTTAAGGAGTCTCCACACTAGTAGTTGGATTTTCTTGATTTTCAACAATCTTGAGATCCTCAAATGCACCTATAAAATCATGAACAAACGAGTCCTTTTCCGCAAACTATAGGAGGACTCATGAAATACCACATGCATAGACTCTTCAACAATTAAGGTACGCTTGTTAAAGATTCTAAAAGACTTGCTATTAGAGGCATAACCCAAAAACACACCTTCTTCCATTTTGGAGTCAAACTTTCCAAGATCATCCTTGGTATTCAATATGAAACACTTGCATCCAAATACTCTAAAGTAAGATATCTTGGGTTTTCTTGCTATCCAAAGCTCATAAGATGTTTTGTTCAAAATAGGTCTTTTGAAAATACGGTTTGAAACATAGCAAGCGGTGTTAAGAGCTTCGGCCCACAAGTAATGATGTAAGTCATACTCGTTGAGCATATATCAAGCCGATTCAACCAAAGTGCGGTTTTTCCTTTCAACAACCCCATTTTATTGAGGCGTCCTAGGAGAAGAAAAGTTATGGAAAATACCATTTTCTTCACAAAAAGTTTAAAAAATTCATTTTGAAATTTGGTTCCATGATCACTTCGAATACTTGAAATAGTTAAATCTTTTTCTTTTTGAACACGTTTTGCAAGACTTTTAAAACAGTTAAAAGCTTCATTCTTATGAGCCAAGGATATAACCCAAGGGAATATAGAGTAGTCATCAACAACCACAAATGCATAGTGCATGCCACGCAAACTAGCAACTCTCATAGGTCCACACAAGTCCATGTGAAGCAATTTTAATGATCTAGAGGTAGAAATAACATTTTAAGTTTTAAAAGAAGACTTGTGTTGTTTTCCCATTTGACAAGGTCCAAACACTTTGTCTTTTGAAAAATTTATCTTGGGCACCTTTGACAAGATAATCCTTGCTAACCTCATTTAATAGGTCTAAACTAGCATGACCAAGTCGACGGTGCCACAACCAAGACTCATCGCTAAGTGATAGTAAGCACTTGCCATCCCGATTTTCAAGCGTATCCAAATCAATTATGTAAGTATTTTTCCTTCGATTTCCTTTGAAGATAACCGTGTTATCCATTGGTTGGATAGCATAGCAAGCCTTGGAATTGAAGTTGACATTATAGTCCTTGTCACAAAATTGACTTACACTCAAAAGATTATGTTTTAGACCATTTACAAGCCACGCATTTTCTATAGAAGAAGAAGAAGAATTACCTATCTTTCCTATCCCCACATGTTGACCTTTGGCATCATCACCGAACGTGACATTTCCCAATTTTTTATGTTCCAATTGGGTGAAGTTGGAGATCTGGCCGGTCAGGTGCCTAGAAGAACTGCTATCGACATACCATTTGGTTTTATTCACCACGGTTTCCTTTGGTACCTAGAAGAAACAAACTCAAACTTTAGGTACCCAAATAACATTGGGTCCTTGGAAGTTAGCACTAGAATAGTCCAAGAGAATTAACCTCAATTGGACCTTTCTAACATAGCAATCAATACTCTTGTGACCATATCTCATGGAATAAACACATTGAAGCCTATGGGATACGTGAACATAAGATCGATAAGTCTTAGCTCTAGGAGCCTCACATGTGTGAGCATAAAAATATGCACAAGAGTGATCATAGGTGTATGCGGGAGCATTGTTATGAGAATGAGCATAAAGATATGAATGAACATGATTCTTTTTCATACTTCTCTTCTCCCATTTGTGACTATATTTAGTAGCATGGGTCTAGGGGGTTCTTGTACCCAACTTGCTCTTATTCTTAGGAGCCACAAATGGCTTAGCCTTGGGAACTTGAGCATACCTCTTCTTCACCTCTTTTAGTTTGACCAAAGAAGGAGGAACTTCTGTAGAAGAAGTTTGAGGTGAAAAAGCTTTCACAAAAGTAGTCACACTTGAGGAAGAGGGATTGTGACTATAGCCAAGCCTAAATTTTATGGTTGGGTTTCTTTGGGAATCAAGAATATTGTCCAAAGATTCCTTCTCTTTGTGAAATTTTGAGATAAAGCTATTTAGAAAAAGAATTTCACCCTTTAGTGTTTCATTTTCCTTAAGCAAGACATTGACATCTTGCTTAGGGATAGATTCTAAAGAAGACTTTAAGTCTTGAATTTCTTTCTTCAAATTAAGCATCTCAATTTTAGCCATAGATACTTCCTTTTTGAAAAGTTTGATTTTGGCATGATAGCCACTACATTTATTAGTGAGTTCATTTATCATGTCATGACATTCATCATCAATCTCATATACTAAAGAATCATCAACCAAGACATTCTAAACATTAACAATACAAGAGGTACTAGGGGTATTTTTAACAACAATATCATTAAAGCTATCATGAGGTTCTATATGCCTATACCATCCTAAGAAATAAAGGGTAAATTACTTACCTCGGATGGAGACTCATCAACTAGAGCCATAAAGGAAAGTTTTGCTCTTGCCTCTTCTTCGCACTCTTTATCGGATTGATAGTCACTATCATCATCCCATGTAGTTAAGAATCCCTTTTTATCCTTTTGAAAGGATCTCTTTGCCCCTTGTCGACATTCCGGTCTAGTGTGACCCGATTTACCACAACCATAGCTAGTGACTTCACTTCTAGGGGTAAGAGTATCTTGTTTAGGAGTAGTTAATCTTTTGAAGTTTGAAGACTCACCATTTTGCTCATATCTTTGAGCTTGAGACTTTGTCCTTGTCCTCCATTCCCTTACTTTCTTAGACAATAGTACCATTTCTTCATCATCTTCTGCAAGACATGCATTGAGCTCCTCTTCAACCTTACTTTCATTTGCTTTAGCCTTCAATGCAATTCCCATAGTTTTCTCTTCTTAAGACTTATTCAATTCTTGAATTTCTTTCATGTAAGGCATGTCATGAAGGAACAAGTTTCCGATAAGCTCATCGGTTCTCAAATTCCTTACGTCATGGGCTTCCTTAATGGCGGTTATCTTCGGTTTCCAATCAAGGAGAGGCAATGAACGAAGAATTTTGCCATTGATTTCACCAAGATTATAGTGCTTACCAAACTTTTTGAGATTGGTGGTAATGCCAAAGAGTCTATTGGTAGTTTCGGTGACACTCCCATTTTACTTGTTCTTGAACCCTTCATATTCTCCAATGACAAGCTCAACCTTCTTATTCTTGACTTGAACCCTTCCTTCATGGTAGTTCTCAAGAATCTTCCACATATCATGAGCCGTTGTGCAATGTTGAACCCTTCCTCGCTCTTCTCTACTCAAAGAAGAAAAGATCACACAAATAGCCTTCCGGTTGAGAGCATTAGTTAGAACATGATCCTTGGTTCACTCTTTTCTTGGTGAAGGTATAACACCACCATTAAACTCTTGAGTAGGAGCTACATAACCATCAAGAACCATATGCCATAAGTTCACACCATCCATATCAAGATAGTTTTCCATACAAAATTTCCAATTAGGATAATCTGTTCCATCAAAGAAAGGACGAAGAGTATGAGTAAAATTTTCGGTAGCCATCAAGATCTTGAACTCGCGATTAAGCAAAGAATGAGCAACAAGGCTCTAATACCAATTGAAATACCTAAGAGGGGGTGAATTAGGTTTAATGGCTAATTAAAAACTGATTAGAAAAGAAAGTGATGGAGTTAGGGTTTAGAAGAAGGCACAAAGAGATTTTAGAGTGGTTCAGATTAAACACCAATCCTACATCCACTACTCAATCAAAGATTGAGATTTTCCACTAGAAATAAACTTGACTACAAGTTAAAAATGGTGCTTTAAAGCTAAACACCCAACTTGGAGTTTTTCCAAAGCTAAACCCCTAACTTACAACTAATTGATTTTTAGTAGGCTTAATCAATAACTCACAAACAAAAACAATAAATGCTCTAACTAACTGGAACAACAAGCAACCAATATGAAGAATTGATGCACAATAAGTTCAAGAGAGTTTTTAGTAGTTGAGAGCTTCTAAGATTTGCAATAATTGTTCTAACCAAGCTCAAGGAGTTAGAACAAGTATTTAAAGGCTTCTTGCTGATGTGGCTAAGTCCCATTGGTCCAATGATGAATATTCCCGTTATTTTGGCTTCAAGAAACTCATAATCCATTTTGCAAAATCCGAAAGATGATCGTCTAAGGCAGGCAGACGATCGTCCATTTCCAACGGCTAGAATATCATTCAAAATCATCAAGGTATAAGATCGTCTTACTCTTATAGACGATCGTCTTAAGATAAACGATCATCTACCTTCTCGTCTGTTTGTTCGTCAAGCCTTAAAACTTTTCTAAATTATTACAGCTCAAAACGGTGAGTTTTGAAGTGACACACGATAGTCTAAAAGGACAGACGATCGTCTGTTACTTTAAAACAGCATAAAAACTACTGTAAACTGACTATAAACTTCATATAGACTTGGAGCAATATTAGAAATAAATATACGCCAATTTGATTGTTTATATCAAAATTAGGAACATCAAGACGTATAGTCTAACAACTCTATTAGAAACACCACCCTTCCAAAGAAAATGTATTATATACGATTCAAATTGAGTATAAACAATACTAGGCATTCCAAATAAAAGCATAAAGTAAACCGACACACTGAATAAAACCGATTTTATAAGCACTAACCTTCCGGCCGGAGAATGTAGAAAACCTTACCATAAAGCCAACCACAATTTAAATCGTTCCATAACATGACCCAAGAACCCGAAGTAATGTTCCCATTCGATAGAGGAAGACCCAAGTAAGTAATAGGAAAAGAATCAGTCTTGCACCCTACCAACTGCGCAGCACAGAGCGAATCTGCCTCATCAACATTAATTCACATAATAGAGCTTTTATGGAAATTTAAAGTTAAACCAGAAATCAACTCAAAGCAACATAGAATCCGAACTAAGTTATCAGCTGCTCAATATCATAAGGAAGATAAAAAATAGTGTCATCCACAAATTGTAACATAGAAATAGGGTCGTGCTCATCAGAGAATTTGAAGACATGCGTATATCCCAAAACACTACATTTATCTAGAATACGCTTCAGACCCTTAACTTCAATAACAAATAAGTAAGGCGAGATAGGATCACCCTGACGGATTCCCCTGCGCAAAATAATAGGATCTACAGGGCTGCCATTAACAAGCACAACAGTGGTCGCCGTAGATAAGCATTATGATATCCAATCAATCCATTTTTAGGGAAAATTCATGCAGCGCATAACCAAAAATAAGTAATTCCAGTCAATGTTGTCAAACGCCTTGTGAAAATCAAGCTTTAAGACAAGAAGTTTTTCCTTTCTCCTAGACGCCATATGAATGAGTTCATTCGCTATCATGGCGCATTCTAAGATGCTTCTGCCTTTCAAGAAAGCGTGCTGAATATTTAAAACCAAGTTAGTAAGAAAAGGCGCCAACCTGCGAGATAGAACTTTAGAGAGAAACTTATACATCCCATTGACAAGACTAATAGGTCTATAGTCCTTAATGGTAGACGATCCAACAACCTTAGGAACCAACACCATAAACGAAGAATTAATACCCTTAGGAAGGATATTAAATCTGTGGAAGCCAGAAAATAAATCCGCAATAACCTCCTTCATAACTGGCCAAGCTCTCTGATAGAAATAGAACTTAAACCCATACGGAACCGGTGATATCTTCTTGCCCCACGAAGACACAGCATTATATATTTCTAACTCTTCAAACGGCTTAATCAACAAAGCTGCCTGCACATCAGAGAACTGCTGAAAATTGAACACAGAGATATTAAAGGTGACACCATTCTATTGATAGTAGAGGGCACTATAAAGCTCTCGAATATAAAATCTAATACCTTGTGGCTCTGAAAGATATGTCAATCCATAGAAACAAAAGAGATGTGATTGTTTCTGTAATGGGTAGAGGCAATATTATGAAACAATTTTGTATTCTTGTCACCTTCCAAATTCCATTTTATTCTAGACTTTTGAATCCAAAGAGATTCAACACGTTTCTATGCGTTCCATAACTCGGTTTTCAGAATAGCAGTATCCGCTATTTCCTCTTCAGACAACAATGTCGTTTCTACAGCTAAATCCCTTGCATGTATTTTTTCAGAGAGTTCCCTTATTTTTATATTCTAATCAGCAAAAACCTCTAGATTCTATACTTTAATCTTCGTTCGTAGCTCTTTTAATCTTTGAATCAGATTAGGAGAATTCAAACACACAAAACTCCATCTCTGAGAAATAAAGTCTCCAAACTCCTCATGATTTGTCACGACCCATTTTCATAGATCGTGACCGGCGCTAGGCTAAGGGGATGGTTGTACCGAAACCCATAGCTAGCCTTGCGAATAACATACAATTATCATTAACAACATTGTACCTGCATAAAACCACATGCTCGGGGGCAACGAGACTACAGCCTAGTCTAGCAGTATATTGAAACAACATATATCCAAAGTGTACTTGGCTCAAGTCATAAACTCTAATCGTATGGTAATATATAAAATAATCATAAACAGTGTAAACATGTCAATAACAATAAATAAACAGTTGGACCACTCCAACAAGGTATACGTCTAGATCATAAACATAAGTCTAAAACATAAGACATCTAGTACTACTGCGGTCTAAGAGTTTAAAACAGTTTGATCATTTATTCTGAAAATAAAACGAACCTCCAAAGAATGAAGAAATCATAGATCAACCAATGCTCAAATAATAGACCTGGAAAATTGGGAAAACAACAGGGTCAGATCTAATGAGACGAGTTCATATAACCATTTACATTTATTAAGTTAGAAAACCTTTAAAAACCTTTATAAAACATTTATATATCATTAAAACCATAAACCACAATTCTAAACCCATTTTTCGTATCGGTGAGACGTATATCCATAACCGATCCCGACTGTCACTTAATAAACATGTGAGTCTCAGGAGACGTATCTTCCACCGGCGCCCTCAATAAGGCGAGACATATCTCTAACCAACCTCATTGCTATATGATCATACCGATGCGCACGCAGTCTCGATGATGCCCATCGGGTAGACCGTTCCAAATCAAATTCATAATGTCGAAAACAGTTCGAAAGCTGTTTATACAATATATATAAAAAATAGAGATATGAACTCACTGCTTGCTAATCCACGTGATAACTTGGCAAGCAATCTAATCCTTGTTCGCCTCAGAAACACGAACGATCGACGAGACTAGAAAAGGTATAAATAATAATTAAAAACGAACCCAAACTCAAAAGAGTACTAGACACCACATAGGACTAACACAAACAACAAGTCATGGTAAGCCAATCAAGTAACCATAATACTCAAATAATAATAAAGCCATAAACAAGTCAGGCCAATTGACTTCTCGCTTTAAAATCCATTTAGAAAAATATTATTTAGATGAGTATTAAATAATAATTTAATTCGAATTCCAAATAGTGGGTTAGCCGAGTTACCGATAACTACTAAGCTAACCTCACATGTCGGGCGACCCTAGTCTAACCCGATTTACATATTTATTCAAATTATAAACCATAGTTTATAATTATAAAAGCAACTTTGATAATAATAATAAAAATTTAAAAATGGAACTCAATAGCTTTGAACACAAGTAACCCAAGTTACAATCAATTACTTAACTAAAATAAGTTAAGAAAAATTTATAAAAAAAAGTAAATTGTAATTTAGCCGTTTTGACATATCAAACCAAAATTCTCAAAACGATAAACACCCAAATAATTATCCCAATAAAAGATTATAAAAATAATTGTCAATTTATAACACTCCAAAAAACGATATTATTTTGAAAGAAGTAAGCCGTCATTAATTAAAATCAAATTGTTATTTAAAAGTTTGGTTTTATTAATTGATAATAACAAAATCAAAAGCTACGTGAAAATACAGTTAATCCAAACAAAAGAATACACTGCAATCAACCAAATTCTCATAATCGTGAATTTATGAGATTTCAAAGTTAAGAATATGAACAGCCATAAGCTTGTTCATGCAACCAAAAGTTTTGAATCAAAATAAAAAAAATACCTAATGGACTCAATCTTATTATATAATGAAACTCAACAATTCTGATAACGAATTCAACCCATTAATGAACAAATCAAACCCAATAACCCAAAGCAACATGAATTCATAATTAAGAAGAACCCAGGTTAATGCAAACATGAACAAACCAAAAACATGGGTAAATGGCAGCCACGGCATAGCGATTCAAAACAGAAAATCCTAAATGAATAACACTCAAACAATCACAACCTAAGCAATACACATCTCATATATGAACAACAATTCAACCAAGAAAACCCATGACAGCAATAACGAACACAACAAAGAATAGAAAGCTCAAGAGATTCGACATACGAATCGAGCTAACGTGGCATTAATGATTCAGAGATGAAAGCTCAGACTATACGTGAGATATAGGGCCTAAGGACAACAAGATTCATGCCCACCATGATTTAGAAATCAGCAGCAATATAAACAAAGCGATAAATCGTAGCGACGTAAGGATAAATGGGGGCGTTGAGTACAGACGTATAGTCGAAGAAATCCTCAGATCGAAACTAAAACAAATGAGATATGAATTAAGAACGATAAAGACGATATCGAATAAAAAGACAGAACTAGCGTAAGAAATTTACCAAAATCGAACACTAATGAAAAGGAATGAAGAATGTTTCAGAGAGTTTGGGTTTGAAAAAGACGGTTAGGGTTTGTCTTTAGAACGAGAGAATGAAATAGGGTTTGGAAAAGAAACGTATCAGGTCTATTTATAGAACTGTTACCCACACCAGAAGTGGACGATCGTGCACTAGGCAAGGCAAGTACACGATCGTGCACACTAGTGCATGTTCGTGCACTAGGAAAGGCAAATGCACGGTCGTGCACTTAGACTGCACGATCGTGCACTCCATCTCAATTAACCCGAACCCGCAAATGAACCACAATTATAACTGGAAGCTCATCAAAAAATGTTAAAAAACACGGGATATTACATTATCCCCAACTTAGAAATAAACTCATCCTCGATTTCAAACGCAACCAAAATATTTCATTACAAAAAAACCAAGTAAACACAACAACCAAAGATAAGCACATAAGCAATGATACACATACCTCAAGGAAAGAGTAAAGGATAATGTTTTCGCATATCGGACTCCGTCTCCCAAGTGCACTCCTCAATAGAATGATTACGCCACAGAACCTTGACCATCGAAATCTCCTTGTTCCGCAACTTACGCACTTGCGTATCAACAACCTCAACTGGCTGTTCCTCATATGATAACTCTTGGTCCATCTCAACACTCTCAGGCACAATCACATGCGAAGGATCATAGATGCACTTCCGCAACATAGGAACATGAAACACAGGATGCACTAAAGACATATTCGGTGGCAAAACCAGACGATAAGTCATAACTCCAACTCTTTCTGAAATCTTGTAAGGACCAATGTACCTCGGTGCTAACTTTCCCTTAACACCGAAATGAACCACGCCTTTCATAGGCAAAACCCGAAGAAACACAAAGTCACCAACCTGAAACTCGATGTCTTTCCTCTTCGGATCAACATAACTCTTATGTCGACAAAACACAGTCTCCAAAGTACGCTTGATTAACGGTACCTTCTCTGAGGTAATCTGAATAATCTCAGCGCCAGACAACTTACGCTCGCCGACCTCTTCCCCGCAGATAGGAGATCGACACTTTCGTCCGTACAAAGCCTCATAAGGTACCATCTCAATGCTCGATGGTAACTGTTGTGAAAACTCAATCAACGGCAAATGAGTATCCTAGCTACCCTAAAAATTGAGAATACACATTCTAAACATATCCTCCAACGTCTGAATAGTCCTCTCAGACTAACCGTTAGTTTGAGGATGAAAAGCTATACTGATATCCAACCGAGAACCCAAAGGATTCCTGTAACGCCTTCCAAAACCTAGAAGTAAAAACAGAACCCCTGTCTGAAACAATCGAAACCGATACACCATGCAAACTGACAATCATGTCGATGTACAAGTGAGCCAATCTTGAAGAAGGATACAAAACCTTGATCGAAAGGAAATGAGCCGACTTAGTCATACGGTCGACTATCACCTAGATGGAATCGTACCCCTGTCGAGTACGTGGTAAACCAACCACAGAATCCATGGCAATTCGCTCCCACTTCCACTCAGGAATTGGTAGTGGCTGCAGATAGCCAAAAGGTCCATGAGGTTTCGGCTTCACTTGCTGACAAATCAGACACTTGGAAACATACTCTGCAACATCCTTCTTCATTCTGCTCCACCAGTACGTACCCTTGAGATCATGATACATCTTGGTAGGACCTGGATTAACACTGTAGCCTGACCTATGCGCTTCCTCAAGAATCTTGTCCCTCGAACCATCTTAATCTGGAACGCACAGTCTAGAACCGAGCCTGAGAATTCTGTCCACAAACACAAACTCAGAATTCTCATCAAGATAGATCTCATCGATAATCCATTTCAATTGTGGATCCTCAACTTGTAAAGCTTTGATCCTATTAATCAAAACTGGTTGCACCTGCAAAAGCGCCAACAGACTACCACCCTGAGAAACCTAAAAACAGTGGCCTGAAGCTATCAAACCGTGCCACTCTCGAGCTATTGGACTATGCCCAACCTCAGAAACATGGGCCAAACTGCCTGAAGATTTGCGACATAGCGCATCGGCAACCACATTAGCCTTACCCGGATGGTAATGAAAGATACAATCATAGTCCTTCAGTATTTCTAGCCACCTCATCTGTCTCAAATTCAACTCTCGCTGATCAAAGATGTATTTCAGTCTCTTGTGATCTGTGAAAATTTCACAAATCGCACCATACAAGTAGTGCCTCCAAATCTTCAGAGCAAAGACCATAGCTGCTAACTTCAAATCATGTGTAGGGTAATTCACCTCATGCTTCTTCAATTGACGGGAAGCATAGGTAATCACCTGTCCATGTTGCATTAACACGCAACCTAACCAAGTCCGAGAAGCATCACAGTTCACTGTGAAACCCTCAATGCCATAAGGTAACGCCAAAATAGGAGTTGTAGTAAGAATCTCCTCCAGCTTCTCAAAGCTCGCCTCACACTTGTCAGTGCACTCAAACTTCACACCCTTCTGTGTCAGCTTAGTCAACGGTGTAGATATTCGAGAGGAATCCTGCACGAATTGATAGTAGTAGCCAGCTATCCCAAGAAAACTCCTGATCTCGGTAACTGACCTCGGCCTCTGCCAATCCATCACTGCCTCAATCTTCTTCAGATCAACCTTAATCCCATCTTTTGACACCACGTGTACTAGAAAGGTAGCCTAATCCAACCAAAACTCACACTTGGAGAACTTAGCATACAACGAATGCTCATGCAAAGTCTGTAAGATCATCCTCAAGTGGTAAGCATGCTCCTCCTCACTCCAAGAGTAAACCAGAATGTCATCTATGAACATGATAACAAACTGATCCAGAAACTGCTTGGAAACCCGATTCATCATGTCCATAAACGTTGCTGGTGCGTTATTCAAATCAAACGACATGACCAGAAACTCAAAGTGCCCATAACGCGTCCGAAAAGTAGTCTTATGCACATCAAAGTTGGTGATACCCGGACCTAAAGGCGATCATAGAGAAGCACATCGCACCTTGCAACTGATCAAACAAGTCGTTTATGTGAGGAAGGGGATATCTGTTCTTGACAGTTACCTTATTCAACTGTCTCCAGTCAATACATAGGCAAAAGGAACCATCTTTCTTTACCACAAACAGAACAGGAGCACCCCACGGAGAAGTACTCGGTCAGATGAAACCACTGTCTAGCAACTCTTGTAACTGATCTTTCAACTCCTTCAGCTTAGTAGGAGCCATCAGATACGGTGGTAACGAAATATGAGTTGTTCTAGGAACAACATCTATGCAAAACTCGATATCCCGATCAGGTGGTAATCCAGGCTCTGGAAAAACATCGGTGAACTCATTCTCTATTGAAACACTGCTTGCACTACCCACCTCTGCATCCACATCTCGAACCATAACTGAGAATCCCTAACAACCCTTTCTCATCATACGATTGGCCTTAATCGTAGATATCAGATTCTTAGGTGTCTCCGCCTTCTCCCTTTGGAACGAAAAGGGTAGATCACCCGGAATTCGAAACTGAACTGACTTCCCTTGACAGTCGATTGAAGCATAATGACGTGCCAGCCAATCTATCCCTAAAATCATGTCAAAAGATAGGACATCAAGAACAATCAAGTCAGCACACAATCTCTCCCATGGATAACCACGGAACATGATGGATAGACAACGTCCACCACTACAATATCAGATAGGGGACTAGACACAGATAAAGTTTCACTCAAACTAGATGGTGTTAAACCCAACTTGTCAGCAAAACAGGTAGACAAAAACGAATGAGTTGCACCCGCGTAAAACAATATTAAAGCATCTACAAAAGAAATCAAAATAGTACCTTGCACCACTGCGTTAGATGCACGAGCATCCTGGGTAGTCAAGGCAAAAAAGCTGGCCTGACCTTGACCCTACTGCAGCGAACTCTGCCCGATACTATAGCTATTAGAACCTCTACCGCCGTTACCATGGCCACCAAAACCTCGCCCTCCTGAACCTCGGCCCCGCTGGCCACCAAAAGAAGTGGCAGGTTGAGGAAACCCCACCGGCGAAGAGAAAGTTGGTCTCTGATTCTGATAAGACGGCTGAGCAACACTTACTGTTGATATCTGCTTCCCAGATGCCTGACACTCTCTGAAAAATTGACCCGACTGGCCACAAGTGAAACAACCGCCCGGTGCTAAACGACACTCGCCCGGATGTCGACGTTTGTAATTCTTGTAGAAAGGAAAACTAGCACCTCCGCTGCTACCACTGTTGCCTGAACTTTAAGTATATTGTTTGAATCCCTTCTTGACACCCCTCTTTCTATTCTTGAAATGGGAAGGTGTCGATTGTTAGCTTCCACCACTACTCTGCTGTCCAATGCCAGAAGACTTCTTAGTTTTAGAAGGATCAGAAATCTCCCCAAACTGCAACAACGTGCTCTCCAGACGACGAGCACTGTCCACAACGCTAGTAGAGTCTCTGTGCGTCTCAGTCAATAAACTCACAAACTTAGGGTCTAAACCCTTCACATATCTGTCGTACACTCTCATCTGATCCTCCTGAATATTTGGAGAAAAACGACTCAACCACACATACATCGTCGTATACTCTGATACCGACCTATCATCTCTAGAAAGTGTTAGCAGTCTATCCTTGTGACCTTTTGTCACTGAAAATGGAAAGAAGTACTCTCTGAATCTAGCCACAAAATCAACCCAGGTAGCAGTAGTCATCTCAGGATGAATTACCCTGCGAAACCAGTCCTTAGCTAGACCTTTCAACGACATCTCAACAAGAACAATGGTTTGACGTTCGGTAGCCTGAAGTATCCGAGCATTATGCTCAACTTCCTCGAGAAAATCTAGTGCACCACTAGTACCGTCAAACTCAATCGGCTTTAGCCTCATGTAAGCCAACACTAAATCCCGGTCTGTAGTTCTAGCACCACGGACAGTTCCACCACAAACCTGTGGTTGCTGTTGCTGCACTAATTGTCCAAGCACTGCGTACTAATCCTGCATAGCGACTTGTCCCGCTTGCAGTTGAACCTGGTTGGTCTGTAGAGCAGCAATCCCTGCAAAAAATTTAGTGAAGTCAAAAGCTTCCAACGGTGGCTTTGCCGCACCTGGTTCTTGAACACCCCTTGCACCACTGCGTCCTCTACCTCTACCTGTCCTCTACCAGCTTGAACCCCTGGTTCATTCTGGTCCACCTTGATAAACATCGCGTCATCAGCCTCAGCATTATGCTGAGCCCCAAGATGAGTATGCGTATTCATTCCTAAGAATGAAACAAAACGACCCTTAACACAAGGCAAAACTTAACAATATAATCATAAGCAAGGCATAATAGCCAACAAGTAATCACCCAAGTGAAAACAACAATTTAATAAGCAATATATCAATTAAATCACACACGTGACTCACGACATTCCTATAGGAGTAGGAAGAAAGTTTTGAAAAACAAAAGATGATGTGTCAAAGACATGACTCCAATCTTAATTCCGCAGTAGGTTTTAGGGTAAAACGGCCACTTATCATGCCAAAAAAAATAAACACATAACAAATAAAAGGCACTGGTTTGAAACCAAAGCTCTAATACCAACTGTGTCACGTCCCATTTTCATAGATCGTGACTGGTGCTAGGGTATGAGTATGGTTGTACCGAAACCCATATCTAGCCTTGCGGATAACATACAAATATCATTAACAATATTGTACCTGCATAAAACCACATGCTCGGGGGAAACTGGGACTTCAACCTTGTCTAGCAGCATATTGAAACAACATATATCCAAAGTATACTTGGCTCAAATCATAAACTCCAACCATTTTGTAATATGTAAAATAGCCATAAACATTGTAAACATGCCAATAGCAATAAATAAACAGTTGGACCACTCCAACAAGGTATAAGTTTAGACCATCAACATAACTCTAATACATAAGACACCTAGTACTACTGCGGTCTAAGAGTTTAAAATAATTTCACCATTTATTCTGAAAATAGAAAACACCTCCGAAGAATGAAGAAATTGCAGATCAACCAATGCCCAAATCATAGACCTGGAAAATTGGGAAAATAACAGGGTTAGATATACTCAGATGAGTTCATATATCCATTTATATTTATTAAGTGAGAAAATCTTTAAAAACATTTATATATCATTATATATCATTGAAACCCTAAACCACAATTCTAAATCCATTTGTCGTGTCGGTAAGACGTATCTCTATAACCGATCCCCGATTGTCACTTAATAAACATGTGGGTCCCAAGAGACATATCTTCCACCGACGCCCTCACTAAGGGGAGATATATCTCTAACCTACCTCAATGCCATATGATCATATGCCGGTGTGCACGCAGTCTCGATGATGCCTATCGAATAGCCCGTTCCAAATCAAATCCATAATGTCGAAAATAGTTCGAAAACTGTTTATACAGTATACATACAAAATGTATAGTTTACTTAATAAAGCGGTAAATAGAGATATAAACTCACTGCTTGCTAATCCACGTGATAACCTGGAAAGAAATCTAATCATGGTTCGCCTCAGAAACACAGACGGTCGACGAGTCTAGACAAGGTATAAATAATAATTAAAAACGAACCCTAACTCTAAAAAGTACTAGACACCACATAGGACTAGCACAAAGAACAAGTCAAGATAAGCCAATCAAGTAACCACTATACTGAAATACTAATAAAGCCATAAACAAGTCAATTCTATTGAGTTCTCGCTTTAAAATCCATTTAGAAAAATATTAATTAGATGCGTATTAAATAATAAATCAATTCAAATTCCAAATACTGGGTTAGCTGAGTTACCGGTAACTACCAAGCTAACCTCACATGTTGGGCGACCCAAGTCTAACCTGACTCACATATTTATTCAAATTATAAACCACAGTTTATAATTATAAAAGCAACTTTGATAATAGTAATGAGAATTTAAAAACAGAACTCAATAGCTTTAAACACAAGTAACCCAAGTTACAACCAGTACTTAACTAAAATAAGGTAAGAAAAATATTAAAAAATTAAATAAATTATAATTTAGCCAATTTGACATATCAAACCAAAATTCTCAAAACGATAAATACCCAAGTAATTATCCCAATAAAAGATTATAAATATAATTATTAATTTATAACACTCCAAACACGATATTATTTTCAAAGGAGTAAACCGTCATTAATTAAAATCAAGTTGTAATTTAAAAGTTCGGTTTTAGTAATTGATAATAACCAAATCAAAAGATAAGTGAAAATACAATTAACCCAAACAAAAGAATAAACTGCAATCATCCAAATTCTCATAATCATGAATTTATGAGATTTAAAAGTTAAGAATATGAACAGCCACAAGCTTGTTCATGCAACCAAAAACATTGAATCAAAATAAAAAAAACAGCAAATATGAAATGTATAACCCTCAAACAATCACAAACTAAGCAATACACATCTCATATATGAACAACAAATTCAGCCAAGAAAACCCATGACAGCAACAACGAACACAACAAAGAATAGAAAACTCAAGAGATTCGACATACCAATCAAGCTAACGAAGCTTTAATGATTCAGAGATGAAAGCTCAGACTAGACGTGAGATATAGGGCTTAAGGACTACAAGATTCATGCCCACCATGATTTAGAAGTCGGCAGCAACATAAACAAAGTGATAAACCGTAGCGACGTTTAAATGGATTAGATTTACGTACCGAAATCAATTCCAATGCGTAAGGATTAATGAGGGCATTGAGTACAGACGTATAGTCGAAGAAATTATCAGATCGAAACTAAAACAAAAGAGATATAAATTAAGAACGATAATGACAATATCGAATGAATTGACAAAACTAGCGTAAGAAATTTACCGAAATCGAACACTAATGAAGAGGAATAAAGGTTGAATGTTTCAGAGTGTTTGGGTTTGAAAATGACCGCTAGGGTTTGTCTTTAGAAAGAGAGAATGAAATAGGGTTTGGAAAAGAAACATAAAAGGTCTATTTATAGAACTATTACCCGGCCAGAACAGTGAACGATCATGCACTAGGCAAGGCAAGTGCACAGTCGTGCACTTAAACTGCACGATCGTGCACTCCATCTCAAGTGCACACAAATATTAACCCAAACCCGCATGATCGTGCACTCCATCTCAACTGGCAAGAACAATTGTGCTTGCTTCAGGTGCACGAGTTAGGACCAAAAGAAAGACTCCTTTGAGTATGGCCCACAAATATTAACCCAAACCCGCAAACGAACCACAATTATAACTGGAAGCTCATCAAAAAAACGACGAAAAAACACGGGATATTACATGATCCCACCACGTATCCACAAAACGAAAAGGCTTTGGTCCCGAATAAAAAATATTAGTAGACCAAAAAATAATTGGGATATGGTCCGATTGTCCGCCAGTCAACGCAGATAAAGATATATGGGCTCAAGAAGTACTCGCTGAAGCAGAAATCAAGCATCTATCAATACACGATTTTGAGAAAAAGTTTTGCAATGTGAAAATTTTTCCTTGAAGAGGGAGATCCAATAACTCAAAAGAGCTTAACAAAATCGCGGAAAGCCAACATAGACGTAGAATAATCCACATCATTCAACCTTTCCTCCCGAGCCAAAGTCTCATTAAAATCACCACTAAGGAAATGGTACACATACAGTTCAGTAAATGGGTTAACTCCTGCCATAATAAAAGTCTCTCTGCTGCTATGTTTCTAGCATAAATAAGAATATGGAGAAAAAAATCATTGTCATAGATAAAATCCATAGCAATCCATCTATTTCCCTTCGAGATCGAAACATTTCTCAAGAGAACCAAATTTCATATAAGAACCAATCCCCTAGAAGCACCAACCGACAAAAGCCACGCAAAATGACAATCCAAGTTAGGCCATAAATTTCAAAACAAAAAATCATCTACCAACATTTTAGATTCCACCAAGCCAATGAAAAATAAATTATGATCTGATACTAACTTACAAATAAAAGACTGCTTCCTCATATTAGAGAGACCACCCTGCAATTCCACGAAACAAAACAAAGTGGCATCGACATAAACAATAAATAAACCCTAAGTGAGAGAAGAGAGATACTGCCCAACACCATAGACCTTGTTCAAAAGCTCTTTCATTGTTGCCTCCTTAGACTCCATTTTAAATACACCCAAGTCATACCCAATCCTCCAAGTTTTTTCGACCTCATTTTCTGCATTTGACGTAGCCGAGTTCTCCCTCACAGTACTGTTTAAACGATTCTTGTTAGCTATGTCATTATCAAATAATTCATTATCCTCTTCTACTTGGTTTGTTTAACAAGAATGAATTATCCTTAAGTAATCTATCTTTTTAATCGTATGACCAGCTGACCCCTTACTAAAATCCATCCTCTCCACCTCATTTTGATTCGAGTTAATTTACTGTTCTATATCAATTCCTGCCATATACTCTCTGGAGATCTACTGATGTAAATTAGCTTGATCTGATTCCTCCCTCTCAATTTCAACTTCCACATCAACAAGCCCTCTCCTTACCGCCAATAAATTCATCAGCAGATTTGTAGCAGACTGTTGCTGCAACTATTTCTGCACAACAAGTTGATGTTCCCCAGATGCAAGTGAGTCCATATTGTCTATTGAAGGTGCTGCAAATTTATCCTTTCCTTCCACATCACCCACTTTTAACGTGGATATTTGTTTTGAAGCAACAACCACTACCTGTACTTCTTCAGCATCATCAAATGTAACAGGCATAGACGATTCCACCGTATGAATTGAAAGTTGTTTGTCTCCAAGTTTAATCTCCACCAGATGGTTAATAAAATTACAGGTGCTCGAGATGAGAACAAGTCCCGAGTCCAGTCGACATTTACTCAAAACTTCCGGATGAACAGTAATGGAAACCCAAAGCAAAATAAGCATTCCAACTTCCATAAACACCTTCGCATTCCATAGCAAAATAGGCAAACCTATAATGGAAACCCATACCAATCGTGTTAAAGATTGATTGAAATCCTCCACCCATGAAAACGATTAGAAAAAATCCAACCGCGATGGCTCGACTTGCAGCATACAATTCTCAGCTTTAAGCAATGAAACAAATGTGACAAGGACGTTGTTTCTTCCCAAAAAAGCCACTTTCTGCACCTGAATATTCTAATCCACAAGAAAACATTTCACCTTAATAATATTTTTGATATCTGAAACCCTATAAACAATGGAATTATTCATCCAATCATTACTTGCATGTGCTATCCCATGCGGAAGCTGAGAATTCACACTCTAAATCCTTTAATCCAAGCATAAGAACACTTTGCCTCATTTAATTCATAAAAATCCCAAATTAGGTTCATAAAACCGTAACTTTTCTAACCTTAAATCACCAAATTTAGCCAATGAAATCTCAAATTAGCTAACTTACCATGGCTAGCCTTGAGATTATGGTTGATTAGCATCAAATTTCATGAGTTTTGGTGAGGTATGGAGGAAGCTTGAAGAAGAGAGGGGTTCGGCCATCCATGGAGAAATGAGACCTTTTTTTATTTCTATTTTCTTATGCTTTCTTCACTTATGGGATGGGATGACTACTTCTTAAGGAAGTAGTGGCTAAAAGGCCATTTAAGCAACAACTTCCTTAGGAAATTTGTGGTTTAAAGTCCATTGTAACTCAAATTTCAAACCGACGTGCTTAACTCTCAAAACGACTTCCCATCGTGCTTAATTCTCAATTCGATTTCCTATTTATTTATAATAGGTGAAATTAATAAAAAATTCATTTCCTTACTTAATAAGTCGTTGGTTAAAGGTCCACATTAGCTCAAGGAGGCTGAAAGTCCATTTTAGCTTAAAATGGTTAATTTGCACTTTAGCTCAAACTCTCAGTTAACCACCGTGCTTATTTTTCAGAATTCCTTTTCCGATAAATCCTTATTCATTAAAATAATAATAATATTTTTAGACCATTATTAGTTTAAAGTCCATATTTTAATTTCTTATGTCGATGTCCATTCCCGACCTACTTGGTCCAATTCACGAAATTTTAGGATTCCTAGCACAATCAGACACTTAGATATTTTTAGGGTTATTACATTCACCCCACCTTATAATGAATTCGTCCTCGAATCCAAACTTTTGCCACTTATTTAAATATACTAATATGCGTATCCTTATCACATATTCAAATTTACTTACACCTTTCGTTACCTAGTATGAACTATCATACCTTGGGGATAATGTTCCCCTCTAATGTCCAAGTTGGACTACACAGGTGTATCTCTTATGTTTCATTATTTGTGACCTTGGATAATTGTCTTTTTTATCCCGTCTTTCGTTTCATCTTATGGTAGTTGCTAACATTTTATAAGGATTGTTAGTCTTATATTACATTCCTTCGTATCATTGTTACTTGTCCGTCGATGTCCAATGTTCGCTGTAAAAGAGATGACCAATCTCTTTGTGAACTTTCCTAGTTCGCGCTTAGCCACTTCGTATACGGTTCCCGGAACTGCATGAAAACATCTGTTGTCGCGTTTGGATTACAATCCCCTCGTGTACTAACTTTTAGCCTTAAAAGGCTCGTATTCTTTCACTTCTTTATCTTTCGTATTCGTGCATCTTTAGTCATCATTCGCCCCTTAACTCTATATGGGTCATATCACCCTTGATACTAGATTTGATTTATGCATGTTAGCTTTAGGCATAAACTTGACTTATACTTTTCAAGTTTTCTTAAACTTGGTCCAAAAATCATCCTTCTAGCTCACTTCGGCTTTCCAAATTGCTTATTCAAAAGTGTTTGTGCACTATTTAAAATTGGTATTCGTATAGTTCACAGTCTCCTTTATCACTTCTATTGGAACTTTGGGTTGAGATTGATACCCGAAGGTATCGAAAATAGACCCAAAAGTCGCTTTCTAGGGCGATCATTAGCCGCTTGCATAGACTGTTGTTTGAGTCTATGAACTAAGAATCCAGACAATCCTTATCTGAATTACTTTCTGTATTCTTATACCTCATCTTCCTGTCTACTACTTCCGTTTAGAGTTGAAGTACTTGAGACATGTTCTTAACCTCTTTAAGTACCCACTTGTACTTGTCCCTTTCTTTTTTAGAATAAGGTTAATCCTTTACCTCATCTCGAGGCTTATTCATCTTTAGATTCTTACCTCGTGATGTGTTATTACTTAACACATGTTCCTTATCCTCAACTTGGGTCTTTTCTTGTCTTATATAGTCTTGCCTCTTACTCCTTTTAACATACATGAGGAACTACTAGTCCATAATAGTTCTATCAATCTCTTTCTGATTATCTTTTGAGAACTTAGCCTTAGTCGTAACTCTTAGCCGTTAGGTTGTACTTAGTCCATAAGGAACTTCTATTTCATCTTTGCTTTTTACGGACATTCGTGTTTATCGATGTCCGACGTTATTTCCTTGACATTTCTCCTCTTCCTCGTATTCAATCACATATGTGATTGTCTTTTCCTCCTTTGCTTCCACCGCGATACTCTGATCATTCATTTCTTAATTGGTGTCTTTACGGTTATGACTTATACGACTTTTCATCTGATAGCCTTACTTATGTCTTATGGTAGTTAGGAGTACTTTTTTCTTGACTACCCATCATGCAATTCATGGCTTCATGAATCTCATGAAGTTGAATGCCTACTTGGCATTGCTAGATATGTATCGAGTCCTTTTCCAAGATATACCTTTTTGGACTGGTAATATCCTTTACCAGTGTCCAATGAGGTCTTTATCTTCATCTTATCACATTTCTTAATCATCCCCGACATCTTATTCCAATATCTCCAACCTTATCTTTGACATAAGGTCAAAGGTTGTTCCTCTTGATCTTACTAACGGATTGCACTCTTGTTCGTGGGTACATACTATCACATCCTTACTAACGTCTCGTCCATTAGTGGGTTGGTCTTATGCTCATGCCAACTCTATCTTACTCATTTCTATGTGTCTTATGACTAAATAAAAGCTGATTCCTCTGATTACTTTCCAAGTAACTCTCTCGCTTCCTTTCTCCGATTACCTTTATCGAGTGTTGTTATATATACATAAGTTGTTAGACCTCTTCTATGTCGACTATCTTAGTCGATCTCTTTGCATCCTTCATTCATCTTTACTTCTTATACTTCTTTATACTTGAATGCCCCTTTTATGGGTATCCCACTTCAAGCTCTCATATCTCCTATCTCGACCTATTAGATAGCATCCTCGTACTGTAGCTCAACTTCTTTGTTGAGTATCTCCTTTCTATTTCATTACATCCTTTGATGTCCACATGGCTTATTAGCCTCATCGATCATTTTCCTTATTTACTTATTTTAAGCGTTATCGACCTATATCTTTATTCTCTTTAGAATTCATGTGTTTTCATATTGCGAGTTCACATCGTTGTGATAGTTCTATACATCGATCCTACACCTTGGTATCGATAACTTCGACGTTGTTATCCTTGTTTATCGTTGCATCTCTTACTCTCAAGGTGACTTACTCCACTTTATATGATTCCTACTCTTATAGGCACTACCTATAAGGTGTGAAACTATGTTCACTATCGACTATCCTTATGCATACAACTTCTTTATTTGCAGCTAAAAGTCCTTCTCACTGCTTTATAGCCGCTATTACCTTTAATTAACCGATTATAAACTTCTCACTCTGTTTTCAAGACATTTCATATTAAAATAAAAAGTCTCTTTCTTATTTTCAACCTTTGGTCGGCCATACTTAACACTTTTCTAGCTCGACTTTCAAATCCATGTTCTTTACATGTATATTCCGTACTTGCCAGCCACATCTTCACAGTTACTAGGCTCGGTTATCGAAATTTTCACAATTTTATTGAAATATAGGGAGCTTACGGTGGTAATCTTTAGTTAATTAAACTATATGCATTTTACTTTCCTCCTTTACACTTATTGGCTTATTACCAAAGTTAGCGCAGGTCTTCTGTCGTTACTTTCGACAACCGCTATCTTTTAGTTGTCTGTTCGACGATTACACACGGTTAATCCCTAGGTAACCGTCTTAGGAATATCATATTCCAAAATTAAACTGATCCAACGGTTCAATCAAAAGATATTAGGATTTTCCTATGCCTTGTCTATTTTCAGACATCTTTCTGAAACTTGTCTCATCGGCATACTATCTATTACACTTGAATCATGTACTTTTCACTTGCCTTGAGTCATCCTTAACTCAAGTCGTACCCATCATTAGTGAGAAATTTCATATATTTCTGACATCTTAGTCAACTAGTCGATTAGTAGATTCTATATTTTCCTTTTCACGTTTCTAGTATCTCAGGGTAAAATGCCCTGGACATATGGTCTAGAGATGTTCCTATCCGTAGCTCGTCCTAGCTCGAATGTAATATCTCGATCCTACACAAGTTGTAGTTTGCTTAACTACAACTAGTTGTGTACTTCGTAGTCCCAATCATGTTCTCCAACTTCCATTCTTATACGTTTCTGTTGTCCTCTCGAGAATCACTTACTACTTGATCTCGATTATTTACTGTTGTTACAGAGTTCCGGTCTAGGTATACTTACAATAAAACAAATTTGTTTAAAATATTTCCATCTTTTGTGGCCACTTTCAAAATGATTTGTTTTTTGAAACATCAGCATAATTGTGCATACGGTGATGACGTCTCATCTCCAAGTGATACGAACCTTCAGCGATAGGCTATACGAACCCTTAATGCAATGCCCAAGAACCCGTATAATCACTAACCTAAAAACCCAATACCTATCTGATTCAAAACCCTAGGATCACTCTAGATCAGATTACAAAGATCAAGTGTAAATAGAACCTAAAAGATTTAGTCTTTTAAATCATAATTACTAGCACGCCACAAACATTGATCAGATCTTTGATCAGTGGAAAGCATTCAATATGAATACAAGAATAAAACAAGGGTTTCTATGAAACAAATATCAATATATCATAATCTGATAGTAAAACCCTAAAACAAAGTATTTATAGTGTCTCAGCAACCAATGGTATACTTGTAAATAAGTAAAATTCGAAATAATAAACCCTAGTCTTGAATATGGGCTTCAAGTATGTTATACAAAGCCCATTCTTCAGAATCTTCATTTGAATAAGTTTGAAGATTAGCCCAGCCTTGTATATAACCATTTAAGATCTCTTGAAACTTCTTGGCCCGTGACCTTGTAATTGGTCCTTGGGATAAACTCAACGGATCTTGGATATGCATTCTGCCCTCTTCATCAAGCCCATCAAAATTAGCATCTTCAAGCTTTTGAAGTCCTAGCCCATCCGTAACATTCCCTCCTTCTTTTGGATGATTCGTCCTCGAATCAAGCTCATCGCCTACATCAAAAGGAGTTCAGTCAGCAACATTGGATGTACCACTAACATTATACTAACATTCTTTCCAGCACTTGAAATGGACCATCTCCCCTTGGACTCAATTTTGACTTTCGTTGGTTTGGAAACCTTTCCTTTCGAAAATGAACCCAAACCCAATCACCAGGTTGGAAAATAATGCGCCTTTTTCCTTTATTCATTCGCCTAGCCACGTTTTCATTTTGCTTCTCAATTCTTTCTTTCACCTGTTTGTGCATCTTTTAAACCAAATCAGCCTTAGAAACACATCAGCACTAACAAGGTTAGTCATAGGCAAAGAAATTAAATCAATTGGAGACAACAGATTAAAACCATACACAATTTCAAAAGGTGAAGTGTGTGTAGTGCTATGAACAGCCCTGTTATTTGCAAATTCGACATATGGTAATAAATCCTCCCAAGATTTTAAATTCTTAGAAATTAAAGAGCGAAGCAATTGCACCATGGTTCTATTAACCACCTCAGTTTGCCCATCTGTTTGTGGATGGCAAGTAGTAGAAAATAGTAATTTAGTACCCAATTTAGCCCACAAAACACGCCAAAAATGACTAAGAAATTTTGTATCCATGTCACTGACAATTGACCTAGGTATTCCATGTGAACGCACAACTTCCCGAAAGAACAAATCAGCAATATGACAAGCATCATCAGTTTTATGGCATGGTATAAAGTGTGCCATCTTGCTAAAACGATCAACCACAACAAAAATACTATCCTTACCCTTCCTAGTTCTTGGCAAACCAAGTACAAAGTCCATAGACAAATCTGTCCAAGCCATATCAGGTATGGGTAAAGGTGCATATAATCCATGAGGTTTCAGTTTAGACTTAGCTTGCATGCAAACAATACATTTACTACACACTTTATGAACATCTCATTTCATGCCAGGCCAAAAGAAATGATCACAAATAATAGCATAAGTCTTACAAACCCCAAAGTGACCCATCAGTCCACCACTATGTGCCTCGTTTATCAACAACAAACGCAAAGAACAACTAGGCACACACAACCTGTTCTTTTTAAAAAAAATCCGTCAAAAACATAAAAATCATCAAATGCATTCCCATTAATATAGGTTCTATACACATTGTGAAAATCAATATCATCTTTGTACAAATCCTTAATATACTCAAAACCTAACAATTTAGAATCAAGAGTATTAAGAAGTGCATACCTTCTTGAAAGTGCATCAGCAACCACATTTTCTTTACCTTTCTTGTACTTGATGACATAAGGAAAGGTATCGACAAACTCCATCCATTTAGCATGTCTTCGATTCAACTTATCTTGCCCTTTTAGATGTTTCAAGGATTCATGATCAGTGTGAATCACGAACCCCTTAGGCCACAAATAGTGCTGCCATGTCTGAAGTGGGGCGTACCAAGGCAAACATCTCCTTGTCATATGTTGGGTAATTCAAGGCTGCCCCATTTAGTTTCTCACTAAAGAAGAAAATTGGACGCCCCTCTTGCATCAATACAGCCCCAATTCCAACGCAACTTGCATCACATTCAATCTCAAAAGATTTTATCAAAATTAGGCAAAACTAACAAAGGTGCACTACATAATTTTTCTTTAAGTAAATTAAAAGCATGTTCTTGTGCATCACCCCAATTAAAAGAAACATTTTTCTTGACTAATTCATTCAAAGGTGCAGCTAAAGTACTAAAATCTTTAATGAAACGCCTGTAAAAGCTAGCCAATCCATGAAAACTCCTTAATTGACTCACATTAGTTGGTTTTGGCCATTCAAGAATTGCTTTCACCTTTTCAGTATCAACCTCCAAACCATTAGAACTAACAATAAATCCAAGAAAATTGACTCGATCTAAACAAAAACTACACTTCTTCAGATTGGCGAACAACTTTTCTTTTTGAAGAACTTCTAAAACAGCCCTAACATGGATTGTATGATCAGAATCAGACCTGGAGTAAACTAAAATATCATCAAAATAAACAACCACAAATTTACCAAGAAATTGACGCAAGACATGGTTCATCAATCTCATGAATGTACCAGGTGCATTTGTAAGCCCAAATGGCATAACTAGCCACTCATACAGCCCATACTTGGTCTTAAAGGCAGTTTTCCACTCATCCCCATTTTTCATGCGAATTTGATAATAAGCAGATCGTAAATCAATCTTAGTAAAAACACATGCACCATGAAATTCATCAATCATATCATCTAACCTAGGGATAGGATGGCGATACTTTACCGTTATCTTATTAATTGCACGACAATCCACACACATTCTCCATGTGCCATCTTTTTTTGGAACCAGAATCACAGGAACCGCACATGGACTTAAGCTTTCTTTAACATACCCTTTCTCCATTAAATCATCCACTTGCCTTTGAAGTTCCTTTGTCTCTTCAGGGTTACTTCTATAGGCTGGTCTATTTGGTATGGCAGCCTCGGGTACAAAATAAATTTGATGCTCAATGCCTCTTTCAGGTGGTTAACCACTTGGCATATCATCGGGAAAAACATCATCAAATTCCTGCAACAAATAACAAAATTCTCTTGGCAAGGCAAGATCAAGATCAGAAGTCTTCAAATATATATCCTTGTAAGTAACCACAAACACTACCCTATTAGAATGCAATGCATGCCTAATTTCGCCTTATTTAGCGAAAAAGCTACCCCTGTTGTGTTTTGATTTCTCACTTGATTGAATACCATTGTTTTTATCACTCTTTAGTGATTCGTCAATACATTTGCTATTTTCAGTTTAAGCTCTTTCTCTCTCAATTTTGCACTGATCATCATACACATCCTTATGAGAAAGAGGTGTTAAGATAACTTTGCTTCCATCCTTTGCAAAACTATATCTATTAAGGAAACCATCATGTGTAGAGTTTCTATCAAATTGCCATGGTCTACCTAATAAGATATGTCCAGCATGCATTGGTACTACATCCCATAGCACCTCATCAGAATATCTACCAATTTTGAATGGTACAATAACCTGTTTAGTCACTTTAATCTCACCATAATTATTAAGCCAAAGCAATCTATATGGTCTAGGATGAGGTATGACATTCAAATTTAACTTTCGAACCATAGCAATACTAGCAACATTAGTACAGCTACCATTATCAATAATAAGGTTGCAAATCTTACCTTGTACATGGCATCTTGTGTGAAAAATGTTGTACCTTTGCTACTCTAAGTCATTTCCATCCTTCATTTGTACACAAAGTGTACGTCTAGCAACCAGCAAATCGCCTCGCATTGGTTCTTCAATACCATCATCACTATAATTTTCTAGTGATGGAATCTCTTCATTATCACTTTCGTCACTTTCAGTCTCAATATCACCGTGATTTTTGAGCACCATTGCTCTTCGATTTGGACATTGTGAAGCAATATGACCATTACCTAGGCACTTGAAACATTTTATATCTCGGTTTCTTACCATAGGTGTCTCAGATTTGAATGAACTCTTTGAATCTGCCACTCCTTTTTTCTTAGAATTCTGCAAAACAGATTTGTTAGAATCAAATTTTCCGCCCTTTGAAGATCCACCCCAATTAGGTTTTGAATTTGAAGTAGCACCCCAATTCGAATTGGAATTTGCATTTGATGTCCAATTACACTTGGCTGTCCAGTTTGGTTTTAATTGCTTCTCAATCTTGATGGCGAGATGCACCATTTCTTCAATCTCTCTATAATGGTTTAATTCAACCCGGTCAGCAATCTCCTTATTCATTCCTCTAAGAAAACAAGACATGGTTGCTTCCATTTCCTCATGTAAATCTAGCCTAACCATTAACATCTATATTTCTTTAAAGTAATCCTCAATATTCTTTGTACCTTGTCTTAAGTACTTAAGTTTTTGGTACAGCTCTCTTTAATAATATAAAGGTACAAATCTTCTTTTCATCACATCCTTAAGAGCTACCCAACTATTAATAGCATTTTCTCCACTTCTGCGCCGAGCTATTACAATTTATTCATACCACATAATGGCATATTCAGTAAAATGACTAACCACTAACTTCATTTGCTTCTCATCAGAAAAATTATGGCAATCAAAAATGATATCTACCCTTTTCTCCCACTCCAAATAGGTATCAGGGTTAGTCTTACTGGCAAAATTAGGAATTTGAAATTTGATGCTACCTAGGTTTCTGTCCACATCATCGTGATTATTATGCCAATTGCTACCATAATGACCACCTGGATTGCCTCTACCAATATTAGGGTTTCTCCTCGCACCGGGACCAGCAACAAATCCTCTACCTAAGTTAGGTTCATGCCGATCAAACTCATCATAATCGTCATAATCAACATCTTGAGGATGCCCATTATTATGAACTCCCATGTTCACTCCCATGTTCACTCCCACATTAGGTACATTAGCTCTCCCATTTATTGCATTTACACCCAAATTTGGAGCATTTTCCCTCACTTCTTGTCGATTTGCACCTACTGCCCCAGCAATTGCAGCAAGTTGCTCTTGTAAAGTCTGATTATTAAGCTCCATTCTTTCTAATCTTTCAACCAGATTAGCCATACTCCTTTGTACTCTTTCACTTTCTTGAAATTGTGCTAAAGGAATACCTTCATGAGGTAACCTAGTTGTATCATCACCAACCCGTTCACCCGTTGATCCACTTGACATAGTCACCCTCAAAAAGAAAGACGGCAGAATAGCAAAAGAAACAAAAAAAAGTTAAGAGCAAACAGATTCCTCACACACTCCCTCACGTGTTTGCACTCAAAAGATAGGGTTGTTCACTCGTGTTTAACACACAAAAATAATGATCTCACAAGGCTTAATTCACATCACTCAAGCTTTATATCAAGTATGCTTATGTGAATCAGTTCAACTACAAATTTCCAACCAAACCTTATGAAAATACTAATAATAAAGTTTTAAATACTTAAGAAGCAAAAAGCGCAATATATATCAAGAAAACAGCAAATGTGTATCCAGATCAAAGAAAACAGAATTGAAAGAAAAGAAAACTCAAATGGAATCAAAAGACAAATAAAAGAAATATCTAGATGCAAGAATATGTTTAGGAAACAAGAAAAAAAAAGGTAAAGAAAAGCAATTTGGAAAGTAATCAAAGAAAGCCTAGAAAACTTTAATATGAGTTGAAAAGATCTTATATGGTGTCAATCCTTTCAAATTCGAATTTCTCAAATAAAACACTTAAAACAGCCTTAAACTCAATACAAGATCCCTTTAGATTAGAAAAAAATTCAGAACTGATTTGCCAATTAATAACCCCTTTAATGCTCTTGATTTTCACCACTTCACTTACACACATTAATTTTTGCAATCAAACTCACAAATATCAAACCCAATAAAAAGACCTTATAACTTCTTTAAGATTTCAGATTCCTTTTCTCTCTCTTTTTTTTTGTACTTTTCTTTTCTTTTTTTTTATATGAAATTTCAAGAACAGAATTTCGGATTCCTTTTCTCTCCCTTTTTTTTTGTTTTAAACAACAAATTTAAGAACAAGAACATTAAATCAAACACATGAAATAAATGGATAACCAACCTGATTTTCAAGAGCCAAAGCTCTGATACTAAATGATACGAACCTTCAGCGATAGGTTATACGAACCCCTAATGCAATGCCCAAGAACCCGTATAATCACTAACCTAAAAATCCAATACCTATCTAATTCAAAATCCCAGGATCACTCTAGATCAGATTACAAAGATCAAGTGTAAATAGAACCTTAAAGATTAAGTCTTTTAAATCCTAATTACTAGCACGCCACAAAGATTGATCAGATCTTTGATAAGTGAAAAGCATTCAATATGAATACAAGAATAAAACAAGGGTTTCTATGAAACAAATATCAATATATCATAATCTGATTGTAAAACCCTAAAACAAAGTATTTATAATGTCTCACCAACCAATGGCATACTTGTAAATAAGTAAAATTCGAAATAATAAACCCTAGTCTTGAATATTGGCTTTAAGTATGTTATACAAAGCCCATTCTTCAGAATCTTCATTTGAATAAGTTTGAAGATTAGCCCAGCCTTGTATATAACCATATAAGGTCTCTTGAAGCTTCTTGGCCCGTGACCTTGTATTTGGTCCTTGGGATAAACTCAACAGATCTTGGATATGCATTCTGCCCTCTTCATCAAGCCCATCAAAATTAGCATCTTCAAGCTTTTAAAGTCCTAGCCCATCCGTAACACCAAGAGTTGCCACAACTTACGCTTTTTTAAATCTTTATAAATGAAAAACCATAACAGGTCATAAAATTTAGTTTTGTAAGTTTCTTCCTGGTCCTAAACACTGTAACTAGTAAGAATTCCCCATACCACTTCATTTCTTTGAGTTCGTGCTTCTTTCGCAAAACGCCCCTTTGTGCTACCGTTGAATGACTTTGACAGTGCCTTCACGTTATTTCATGCTTGATATGCAAGCATCGATATTGAGTCGTCTAGACTATACGCACGCATATATAATAGTCTTATATCCCAAAAGGGAAGGTTGAGAACCTAGGAGACTTAAGAATAGGTATGGGAGACATGACTCGAATCCTATAGCTGCAGTAGTTCCTAACTTAACCTAGTGACAACGTAAACCTAGGTACAAACAATCACTAATGGCATATGGGCAATGGCTATGAATCTAAACATTGCTCTGATACCAACTTTGTCACGACCCGAAATCTCAAGCCGCGACCAGCGCTAGGGAATGGAAATGGTAGTTCCAAAACCCGTAGCAAGTCATAAAAAAGCGTTATAAATTTTTTTTACAAACATTCAAACATACAAATCCTCTTTCGTACATAAAAAGTTTTTGTAAAAGCCTTATCAAGCTAGACGTATACTAATGTCTGTTCAAAACTTGAAAAAGTCACATAGGAACCTGGGTCTTACCATGCGATGTCCCACATCCTAGTACAACCCATTCCATATCATACAAATGGTTTTAATGCGCAGTTTCATACATTATACTCATATCAGAGTCAAAACAATCTTTTTAAAACCATTTGTCAAACAAACATACATACTAGGAATTGACCTACTGCAGCACTACTGATTGACTCCTTCTTCATGATCATACAGACTTTTGGAACAAAGGTAGAAGTTCGTCTTGTCATAGACCACACAGCTGCAACATACACTGTTGGGGGGAAGGGGGGTCAGTCGAGACTGAGTGAGTTCACTAGTTTACAGATGAGTATTAATTAAAACATTCAAAACTGTGCAGTTTTAATCAATCAATCATATGCATCCATGTATGAATATCCAACTGAAACCTTAACACTTATGCTAGAACCAAACTATTCTCAACTTCTGGTCGAGATAAATTACGAACGATTTGCATACTTATTCCGTATGGTATGCTCCCGAGATAGTTCAACCGAGTTATCCGTACTACTGCTCATATCCTTCAAACACATAACTTACTCCAAATGGTAGGGTCTCGAGATAATTCCACCAAGTTGTCCACTACAAAGTAGTACAGTACCACGATACTTTATCGAGTTACTGTACCACTTCCTTCGAACATCTGAGTCCCGAGAGAATTCCATCGAGTTACTCCATGATACAGGTCTCGAGATAATTCAACCAAGTATATCATTTATCAGACATACAAGCGAGGAAGACGTCTTCAAATAATGATCAGATCAAATACCATAGAATCCCTAAACTTATACCATCGAACACTTAAGCTTAACTAGTGATCACACAGTTCCTATTGCCGCTTAATAGGAAAGATTGTTTCATCGGATCTATACCGGTTCCAAATCATGATATGTGCATTTTAAACAAAGCAATTCATTTATAAAATGGTGCTATGCAATTTGTATAAACAATTTGCATATAAAGAAATGCATTCAAATACGTCAAATGTAAACAACCACATAGTAAAACTCACTGCTTGCTTATCCATAATCTTTGATTTATATAGTTTAAGTTCCCTAAGCTCCTTGTCCGCTAGTAGGTCGCTTTTTAGAACCTAGGACAAATCATATACATCTTGAGTGAGGTTCTAAGACGATAGACACATAAACTCGAGATTAAACAAGTTCATAACTTGTTGCATTATTGACCTTGTAGTCGACTATGATTGCTAATGTAAAATAGTCCGACCTCTATATGAAACCGACATTCGTAAAGTTTAGAATGTCATCTTTGGTTTTTGTTTAGGTCTCGGACTAATTCTAGCACCCGAAGGTGTCGGAAATTAGCCTGGAAGTTAATAACTTGGGGTTGTCCCGATTTCAGAACTGTTACGTGCAACTTAATGTCCTGCTTCATTTGGGGCACTTAGAGGCCAAACTAGCAGAAACCTAAACTCAGACACTCTTAGATAACATCTTTAAGTTTTCGTACCAACAAACGGAACTTAATTCGAAGATATAAATCTCGAGATATTACCCTCGCAATATTGATATTCTGCAGCGCAATATTCTGCCATCAAACACTTAATTACTCTATATCAATCCAAACACTTTTCGTTTCAGTTCTAAATACATATAAACAAATCCTATTACTATCATTTAAACTCCAAATCATGTTCTGGACATAGGGGGCGAACCCTATTTAGCATTTGATGTCCAAATTTTTATCTATTAAATCACATATACACAACCATAATCCTAAGCAAATCGAACACCCTGAATTATGACCAATCATGCCGAATTCTTAAGGCATCAAATTCAAAATTTTGCACACCTTGAAATAATTCTCCATGCCGATGGTTCCAATTATCAGTTCACACTCTAAATCTTTTAATACAAGCATAAGAACACTCTACATCAATCAATTCATAGAAACCCCAAATTAGGTTAACAAAACTCTAACCTTCCTAACCTCAAATAACAAAATTTAATCAATGAAATCTCAAATTAGCTAACTTACCTTGTCTAGCCTTGAGATTATGATTGATTAGCATCAAATTTCATAAGTTTTGGTGAGGTATGGAGGAAGTTAGGAGAAGATAGGGGTTCGACCATCAATGGAGAAATGAGAGCTTTTCTTTTCTTTTTTTCTATATTCTTATGCTTTCTTCTCTTATTATATGGGATGATTACTTCTTAAGAAAGTAGTGGCTAAAAGCCCACTTAAGCAACAACTTTCTTAGGAAGTTTGTGGCTTAGAGTCTACTTTAACTCAAACGTCAAACTGACATGCTTAAATCTCAAAACGACTTCCTATCGTGCTTAATTCTTAATTTGATTTCCTATTTATTTATAATAGGTGAAATGAATAAAAAATGCATTTCCTTACTTAATAAGTTGTTGGCTAAAGGTCCACTTTAACTCAAGACGGCAAAAAGTCTATTTTAGCTTAAAATGGTTAATTTGCACTTTAACTCAAACTCTCAATTAGCCATTGTGCTTAACTTTCAGAATTCCTTTCCTGATGAATCCTTATTCATTAAAATAATAATAATCTTTTCTTTAGACTCATTATTATTTTAAAGTCAATATTTTTAATTTCTTATGTCGGTGTTCATTCCCGACCTTGTTGGCCCAATTCACAAAATATTAGGATTCGTGGCACAATCCGACACTTAAGATATTTTTAGGGTTATTACACGAACAGTTTTATAATTATAAGAATTTAAAAAGAATATAACTGTTTCTAATAAACTGACATAGAATAAAATGTAAAACCTTGGTCGCAGATCATCTTATAAAATAAAAATTAATATTACATAATTGCTCTACCATTGTAAGAATTTAATTCTTTGATGTTTGATAGAAGACTCACCAATTATCACCTACTCTTCATAAAAATACGGACAAACAAATGTTTCATAGAGAAATGACAACAATTTGTTTTTGAAAAAAGGCAATCACCAACATTCAAAATAAATATGTTATCATTTTTTTTACTAATGTTATTAAAATATTTTAACATTATGTATAATTTTTAACTTGCATAATTATATGTTAATAAAAAATATTTACAAATACCGTTTGTTGGATGGAAAATGGAGAGTGAATCTAACTCTTCGTAATCCAGAAGTTAAAATAAACAATTCGTTATATGTTAATAAAAAATGTACAAAGATGATCTCCTACCTTAAAATAATTTTTTTTCCCTCATATTGTTATTTCATATATTCCACCAATATCACCAATACACTAACTATTACAATAACATTATATATATATATATATATATATATATATATATATATATATATATAATATTTAGAATAATATTTATTTATAAATTCATCAGTAATTGATGGATACCGAAACCTATCTTAACTACAATGGAGCCGAGTCGTAGAAAATCCATTCTCAAACGATACCGGACTCCCGCCCGAAGGGCCAAAACATACAAAACAGGTGGCTGAATCCATAGGATCCGCCTCGACTGAAACAGCACCTGACAGGAACAATAGCGAATCCTTGAGGACTCGGACAAAGCGCGAGTAATGTGTGATTAGATTAATAAAAGTTCAGTTTTCAAGTAATGTGTGATCCGCCAAACGCAAAAAAGGAACCGAAAAAGAAAGCAAAGAACCAAAGATAAAGGGCTTTAATTAATCTCGAGCAAAGGCGAAACGATAAAAATTGAGTTTAGATTAACTCACACAAGGCGAAACGCCAAAATAAGAGTTTAGATTAATTCGCACAAGGCGAAACGCCAAAATAAGAGTTTAGATTAACTCGAGCAAGGCGAAGCGCCAAAATAAGAGTTGAACCCGACGTCTCTTCTGAGAAGGCGAATCAATATGACCTTGACTCGGGGAAGCCTCCTCAGAGTTTAGGACAATTGCCTTGTCCAATTCTAATACCTAAAACCTTTTTCGAAGGAATCACCGGAGGTAGGGGAATGGGAATAGCAACCTCATCATTTGCGGGCTCATCCACTGCAGCATCTTCCGCCACGACGATTATTCCATTGCTGGCTAATAAAATCGCCCCAGCAGGAACCAAGGCGACTTGAGCTTCATCTTCAGGAATCAGCATCATCTACTTCAGGACCGCCCATCGGAACGTCCAGATCTATACTAAATCCGGAAAGCAGAACATCAGATGAAGATGACATCCTACAAAAGAAAAGAAAAATAACAAAATTATAAATAAATACCTTCAAGAAACGCACAGTGAAGATCCGCCAAACCACGCGAAGGATCCTTCAAAAGGAGCCATCGATACCGAATGTGACAATTAACCAAACAAATCTAAGATTGGACGCTGAAAAATATTATGGAATAATAAATCAAAAGCAAGGATCGACTCGGATAAAATTGAAGGAGAAGGATAGTTTGAAAGGCGATAAATCGAAAAACCATTCAGAAAATGAAGAAAAGCAAAATTATGAGTGATTATGAAAAAGCGCTTTCGCCAACCATTGTCCAAACAGGGAAAATAGATTTACGGGCGACCCTTACGACCAACTGCAAAATAAAACAAGCATCGCACTTCCTTAACTCTAAAAAATAATAAAAAACGTTAAGTGAATGTGGATTGGCCCCGAAGCCTACACGCTTCGACAAAGGCAAGAAGGACTTTAATTTTCCCGGGATGGAGTTGTCCTACATAAATCCTTAAGTCTCTACATAACTCTATCAAGAAGAGGTCTAAGGGAAACCGAAGACGAGAAACAAGCTGCTCCTAAAAAATAATAGCCCTACAAGGCGAACCGGGAGACTCGAAGGCATATTTTCCGTAACCAGTAAGTTTCACTCTATACTTAGAAGGGAAATTATATTTATAATAAATGTCCCGAACTTCATCTTTGCTAAGGCAGGAATCAGTAGGAGCCATTGAGGCATATGCCGCCTTTGCCCTACTAGTCGACATTATAAACAGGAACATGAAATATACGAAATTGATAAAGAGGAAGATCAAACAAGGGAAATGATCAAGAACACCAAGAACACTAAAGGAAGTTTACCTAGAAAGTTGAAAACAATTAAAACCAGAAGTTGCAGATTACAAAAGAGCAAAGGAGTTATTTTAAATCACTAATTCAACCACAAGGAGTACTTGGAAACTTAACTTGAAGAATCAGGAATCAAAATAGAAAAATTGCAGGAGAGCGAAAATGATTTCAGAGGAAAAATGAATATTTTCAGAATGAGAATAAGTAAAAATGGAAGAAGAGGATATGAAAAGTTTATATACAAGGAACAAGACACAAACAGACACTTGTCTTGAAATCAAATTACAACAAAGAATCAGCAAATAACACGTGGAGGAAAGAAGAAAAATAGAAATCTTGCTGGAGAAGTAGGTCTGTTCTCTGGTGAACAAACCCATCAATAGTGGGTCTGTTCACTAGACACCTTCAAAAAAATAAAAAAAAATAGATTTATTTAAATTTTTAATATTAAAAAATATTATTTATTTAATTTTTTAAAATTAAAAAATATTATTTATTTAATATTTATATATTATTCACTTAATTTTTAAATGATTCAAGGTTTGGTTTTATTATGTTCGATTTGATTGGGTTTTTGGTTGGGTGGATCATTTTAGATTTGGTTAGATAGAGGTTGTCTGGTTTGTTTGTATTTTTTTTATAGTTTTGAAGGGTATTTTGGTCAATTTATGCCAAAAGGGGTTTAGTTGATCATTAACTAAAGTTTAAAGGGTTTAGCGGCCGATTTAAAGTTCAGGGAGTTTAGTGATAGGGGACCCTAAGTTGTAGTGTCATAGCTGATTAATAGCCTAAGAAGCATATGATGAGAAAAGTTAAGAGATAGACAACACGTATTGTGATAAGTAAATTGAAAGTTTGAAATCTCCAGTACAAAGTATGTGTTTACTAAGTTGATTAATAGACTACAAAAAGTATGAACACGATGTATGTTTGTGGAGTGTCGGAGTTTAAACTTAAGATTCAGACAACAATAAGTAAAGTATAGTACGATAGATATATGAAATAAAAGATAGGAGAGGTACTCATGGATGAGAAGGAATAAACACCCAACAAAATAGATAGAAGATACGAAAAGATCGGTTAAGATAATTGGTATTAAGAAGGTTTGAACAACTTGCATATATCGTATAATACTCGATAAAGGTAATCGAAGAAATGAAATGAGAAGGATACATGGAAAAAAAATTGACAAGGAGATGAGACAATAATCGGGATATGTGGTGTCAAGGACACATATTACTAAAAAGATTTGACTTGACATGGACATAAGCTTGGCCTTATTGGTAATTAAGATGTCAATAAAGATACAATAAGTGGATATGTATGTGATCAAGAACGCAGCAAACCAAAAGATTCAAACGGAATAGACTACGGTCCCCATCGATAATCGATATCAAAGATGCTAAAACAAAGAAGTACAAGATGTACGAGATACGATGAAGAAGAAATAAGAAGTATAGTAGAATGTGATCAAGAAATATGATAAAAGTAAGAGTAAAGGATAAGACACGAGTTTATAGGATTAAAGCACCGATGCAACTAATCCTATTAGATAACTAAGGATAACGGATTGAGAGAATATTGTAAAGAAAACATCAGCAACCTATATGAGATGAAGATCGTAAGGATTACATCTACGGTATAGATAAAAGAAAGAAGTTTTGAATAAAAATAGTAAGATTATGGATAGTTACAAGAAGTAAACATAAACCCATATGTTAGCAAGAGAAATAGTTTGGAAACCAAGAGCCAAACTAAGATCAAGTATTGGAAAAAGGGAGATAGATGGAGAATCGTTAGATTATGACAAGGGATGCTAGGAGTATATAGAGGATCGGAAGATAAAAGATAAATAAGATGTGTACTTATTATGGAAATAACGACATTGCCAAAGGAAGTCCACCGCGAGAAAAGCTTAAGAGATTGAGGAATCTCATTGGAAATAAGTAAAAGGATTGGTTGAATAGATCGAAGAATATGTAAAATATGAATGAGAAGATCGAGCATAGAACAAGTAGCCACACCATCAAAGGATTAAAGATCCTCACTTAAGTAAGTGAACAAGAGAGTACAAGCATAAAAGGCTTATGAAAGTGTTGGTTACACACTGACATTAGGGTAAGGATTCAACAATAAGTAGATCGATTCCATTTGATTGTAAACCAAATTAGTGAAATAAGTGTAAGTGAAGTAAGAAAGACGAGAAATTGAAAGGAAAATGCGTCGCACCTTAAGAAGTAGGGAGCAAGTCAGCGGACACACAATGAATAAAGAAGCATACGAAGTTAAGAACATAATAAATAGATCGTGTAAGTCCCTATAAGGAAAGTATAAACCTTATAAGGATTCATCATGAGAATTCATCTCATGAATGACTGTCGATGAACGACGATAGTAAAGAATGAAGTAATATAAGATAAACGAAATGGTAAGACATAAAAAGGATAGTTGATATTGGGCTAAGGATCCCAACATAATGAAGAATAGAATTGAACCGTGATATTGGCCAATTGAAGAAGATTGCGAAGTACGAGTTAATAAAGCGTCTACATGGTTCGACAATATACGAGAAAGTCTAATGACGAAAGTTATCGTTTCCAGTGATAAGATATCACTAAAAAAACTATAATTGGTTATCAGAAAGTGAAACAAAAGGTTTAATTAAGAGGAAAAAGAATTAATATCATTAAGTATCGGATGAAGAAAAATGATAGAACTATATACATCGGATAAAGAGAAAGAATCAAGGATAAAGGGTATATCGATAAGATTGTTAGCTTTCACGGAGTCCTAGTATCGATCATTTCTGACAGAGGTTCGGTGTTACCTCTCATCTCTAGAAAAGATTACAATAGGTATGGAAACACAATTAGTCTGAAAGGGCAATTCAGACTCTAAAAGATATGATTCGATTATGCGTTCTGGATTTCGGAGGTAGTTGGGATACGTACCTACCTCTAATCGAATTCGCCTATAACAACAGTTATCATTCGAGTATCGAGCCTTTAGTTGACTGAAGAGCTACGCTGACCTTATAGGAAGCATGTGGAATTTCAAATTGGAGATTACGTTTTCCTCAAGGTGTCACCGATGAAAGGAGTACTTCGTTTTGGAAAAAAAGAAAAAAGAGAGAGGTAAATTGGCCCCAAGATACATCGGACCTTACCAGATAGTGGAACGTGTGAGCTCAGTTGCCTACAAGATGGAATTACCATCGGATATGTCGCGTGATTCAACCGCAAGCGGTGAATGTAAGTGAGGAGCTATCGTATAAAAGGAAACAAGTACAAATCGATGATACATAAGTACGGAAATTGCGGACGAAGCAAATGCATATAGTTAAAGTTTCCTGGAGAACATTACTCCAGTAAAGAATGTACATAAGGATCAGAAGCAAATATGAGACAGAATTATCCATATCTGTTTTCTCAAATTACGTGGCTAAAGTTTTAAATTCGAGGACGAATTTATTTTAAGAGGGGGTGAATGTAATACTCCGAATATTTAAAATAAATTATATCGTGCCATGTGTCGTAATTTTTGATAAATTAAATCAAGCAGATTTAATTTAATAATATGGAAAATTTAGAATAATTTCCATTAAGAGAAATTGTCGGGATTAAGAGATAATCAAGAAAATTAATATAAAATTAATATAAATCCCATGATGATATTTATGTCGCCAAAGTCCGCGAAATATGTTATTATATTTATGGTTAAAGTTTTGTGTTAATCGGAGACCGTTTAAAATTCGTACGCGGATGTGTTTTTGGGGTTAAATCGTAATTTCAATAAGTTAATGACTAAAGAGCACTTTAGCCATTATAAGTGGACAAACCCCTGACAATAAGGAATCATTTTCCTTAGTTTGAGAATGATCTAGACATGTAGAAAAAGAAAGAACAAGAAACAATTCATAGCTATTTTTTTATCCAAAACGATCCAAACTTCGATCTATCACCGTTTCTTCGTTTCTCGCCCAAATTGAGCGATTCTCGCAGTCATGAAACGAGGAAAGGATTTTCTATCATCCTTAGGCATAGGATTGAGGTAATAATCACGTTTTTTTGGTTACGATTTGATCGTTTATTGGCTGTTTATATTCGATCGTTATCATCATTTATCGTTCTTCGTTTTAGGTATCGTTCTTCGGTTTAGGTATCGTTCATGATCGTTTATTGGCGGAAAAAAGAATTGTTCCTACCGTTGTGTAGCTTGAGGTGAGCCCTTTGTTTTGTTGATTGGTTTAAGGAATTTGATGGATTTTTGAAGTGAAGCGATAGGTGTTTTTGCCGTTTTAGAATCGATTACCGGTTTTGGATCGAAGTTATCATTTAATCGTGTTTTTGAAGAGATAGATTCATATATGAGTTGAGGTATTGAATTTTTTGTGTTTCAGACTTGAATAGGGATCGGAAGCTCATCGAAAGCCGGAATCAAGCCCCGGGTTAGATAACTCGTGGCTATGCGTGGCAGAGCTCAGATGTGCGAACGCACAGCAGGACTCTACGGTTGCACAGTCTGAACTAGACTGTGCGAATGCACAGCCAACTGTGCGAACTCACGGTTTGCTGTGAACGCACAGTCAGGCGTGCGATCGCACGGCGACTCGACCGATCGTTCTGTTTTTTTGGAACTTTGTCTCTTATTCCCGTATCGTAATCAAAATTAATTGGTCTACCGAAGGATTTACGTACGTGGATATAAAAGATCCAATCGAGAATCAAATCGAAAGATCGATAAGAATCGAATGGATTATAAATCATTTATCAGAATTGATATGTGTGAAGCATGACAGTCTATAATTTTTAATGTGTCGTGTCGTGAGTCTAAACTCCATTCTAGAATAGGTTCTTGATTTGAGTTTATTTGATATTGTTATAGATCTGGTGAACCATCCAGCTTGTGGACCCATAGCCCCAGGAACCTGATCGAGATAGTTGCTTTGCTTTTGCTGTTATAGCAAGATCAGTGAGTTTGTTTATTATGCTTGCGTATTATCGTTAATAAAATGATTATTGTCTTATTGTGATAGTATATGAATTGTATTGTTATGTGATCATGAATAGCTTGTATTGTGACATGATCGTGAATAGCTTGTTTGTGGTTGTGATTGTGGTTTTGACAATCCGAAGAAACGTGCTACCTATAGGGCGTCAATGGGACTGTATGATCACCAGTGAGTATGTTAGTCTAGTGTGTCTAGATTGTTATCGTGCTATGGAATTATATCGAATATCGAATATCGAAGTTGGATTACTTATCGAAATAGATACGAGGTTGAACTCGGTTGAACTATCTCGGGACCCGTATCTAGTCGGTTTAACTCGGTTGAACTATCTCGGGACTCGTATCTAGTCGGTTTAACTCGGTTGAACTATCTGGGGATCCACACCTTTGGATTAAGCGAGGGTAGAGGTTGAACTTGGTTGAATTATCTCGGCTCTCTAATAATTGGATCAATCGGACTGATTATCATCGTTAAGCATCGAATAAGGTATATCGGTTGAGCTATGTTTTGGGTTTAGGGTTTCTATCGGATCAGATTATTGATTAGCTGTGCAAAAACTTGAGTTGTTGATCAGATAATTGTTTTATTGACCAGATGATGGTTTTGTTTATCGGTTAATTACGTTATTTTGAATATGTGTTCGATGATCCAGTATTTGATTGTTTTGTCTTATGTTTTATGAGTAAGCAATTTATATGTTTAATACCCTCCATAATTGCAAACTCACTCAGTATTTTCCCAAATAATGACCCTCTCACAATGTTTCTTTTCAGGTTTAGTTTTTATTGAAGTGGTCGAGCTTCCTTCTCTGATTTTGGAAGTCTTAGTCTATGTTTGCCTGGGAAGCTTTTGTTTCCTTCTAGAGCTGTAGTAGTCAGTGGTAGTAGAGTGAATCCATAAATAAACGGTTTACATAATTTTCATACTCTGATATATCTTTTTATCAAATGAAGTTTTAAAATTATTGTTTTGTTATTCGAGTTTTAATTAAAAATGAAGTTTTAACACAAGTTTTTGATCATTTTAGGCTTGCTACGGGTTTTGGAGCTACCACTCCCGTTCCCTAGCGCTGGTCTCGGCCCATGAGATTGGGTCATGACACAAATTTGTTGGCGCAGCGGGAGGCGCGGGTACGGATCATATATTTCAATTCAAAATCGAAATTCCAACAATCCGGATCCTAAAGTTGATCATATCAACAACAAATGGATCGTCGTATCATTTAGTAATTAAAGCACGCATCTAGGAATCATAAGAAGAATACCTATGTCGATTCTCCAACGATTCTTGTAGTCCCAAAAGTACGGTGACCTCAAGCTCGTCCACACGAGTATGCGTCCGATTGAATCCTCGCCTTGAAGTAATCTGCAAGAGTTCCTCTTGCCGAGCAGCCCTAAGCTCAAACTCTCGCCGCGATCACTACCTTGCTCGGATGTATGAAAAACGTCGCCAAGTTTTTCCCGTGATTGATGACTACTTGAACTACTTCAAGTGCTTTCTCTCTCTACAACTTTGGTGTGAGATGTGTGTTGTGTGGTATATTGAAATGAGCAAGGACATGCTCTATTTATAGGCTAGAGCATGTCTTAAGAATGCAACACCTTGCATGCTAGGTGTCACACACCAAGCAAAGGTGTTGCCACCACATGACACCTTTCATGTGGTGACATCACATAGGTGACATCATATAGGTGATGTCATCATATGACATCACATATATGACATAAGCTTATCTCATTACATCATCACCATGACATCATCATTCCATTAGCTTATGATTAATGATTGAAGTATCATTAATTACACTAATTAATTACTTAAGCCTTTTAATCATAAAACTTGGTTAAAATATAATTAGGTTCCTACTAATTTGTAACTCTTATAAATTAGTCCCTAATTAACTTTGACATAGTACAATTAGGTTCCTACTAATTTATAACTCTTACAAATTAGTCCCTATTTGTACTTGTTTTTCATCTTAGATTAATTTCCGACATATGCTAGTATCCATATGAAATTGATCTTTCGTAAACTCAATCGGTTGCACACTCTATTGTGTGTGACTAACTAGGTTCACATATATATGGCAACGGGAGACATAAGAAACGCCTTTCTTATATTAAATAATTAAATCCCATTTAATTATTAATTCTCGTAGATCGAGAGTGACGTCTAGCAACATATCACGACCCCTAAATAGAGATGAATGTTTCGATGCATTCTTTTTGAACCAATGTTCATAATTACCGTACACTCAAAATTCCATTATCTAAATTCCAATCTCGACTAGTGTCATGGTTAAGTCAAACACTGTATGTCTTGATCATATCACCTCATCTCTCAGTTCTAATTCTTGATAAATATGACTTCCACTAGAAACAACTTTCTATGTAAGTCATATACACCTGCGCAGGTTTTATCATCCATCAAGAACAATTTGAGATAGCATAGAATCTTGTCTTCGTTCATCCAGAGTGATGAATCCTTTCTAGGTTAAACCCCTATCTCCATATACAACTAACTAGAGCCAACACATCCCGCGGCCCTAGCTCATGAATGATCTAGGGTTAACGAGTATCAAACTCTAATCACCTATATACAAGATAATGTCACCGCAAGTCAAAGGACATATGTACAATTATGAACTAGATGACATTAAATTGACTTTAATGAATTACCATATGACCTAAGAATTGGCAAGTCCCGGAGGTACTTTTACGATCAATAAGACAACCCGCATAGTCGGCCTCAGAGTAAGCAAGCAACCTAGGGTCCACATTTCTAGGGTACCAAATTCCTAGATTCAAAGTGCCATGCAAATATTTAAAGATACGTTTAACGGCATGCAAATGAGATTCCTTTGGGCAAGATTGAAAACGAGCACACAAACACACACTAAACATGATATCGGGCCTACTAGCGGTAAGATAAAGAAGGGATCCGATCATACCTCGATACATTGTGATATCAATGCATTTACCCGATTCGTCTTTGTCCAATTTTATGGTGGTTCTCATTGGTGTTTTTCTACTAGATGAAGTTTCCATTCCAAACTTTTTAAGCATTTCCTTGGTGTATTTGGATTGATTTATGAAAATTCCATCCTTGTCTTGTTTGATTTGTAGTCCGAGAAAGAATTTGAGCTCCCTACAAGACTCATCTCAAACTCCTTAGTCATACACTTAGCAAAATACTCACAAAGTTGTTCATTAGTAGCACCAAAAATAATATCATCAACGTATATTTGAACAAAAAGGATATCATGCTTATGATGTTTTGTGAAAAGTGTCGTGTCAACTTTGCCTTTGGAAAAACCGTTTTTAAGCAAAAAAATCACTCAATCTTTCATACCAAGCTCTAGGAGCTTGTTTTAAACCATATAAAGCTTTGTGGAGTTTGTAAACATAGTTGGGATGTTTAAAATCTTCAAAACCGGGAGGTTGTTTAACATAAACTTCCTTCTCTATAAAACCGTTTAAAAGGCACTTTTAACATCCATTTGAAAGAGTTTAAAATTCATGCAAGATGCATATGCTAAAAGCATGCGAATGGCCTCTGAACGAGCAACCGGAGCGAAAGTCTCTTCATAATCAATGCCTTCCTCTTGGTTATGGCCTTGGGCAACCAATCGGGCCTTGTTCCGAGTTATTACTCCGCTTTCATCCAACTTGTTACGATAGACCCATTTTGTTCCAATAATGGTTTGACCATTTGGAGGAGGGACTAACTCCCAAACTTTATTCCTTTTGAATTCATTGAGTTCATCTTGCATAGCAATCACCCAATTTTCATCAACTAGAGCTTCACTAACTTTAGTGGGCTCAAATTGAGATAGGAAAACTAGATTACCTAAAGTACGAAAGTGAGAGCGAGTACTTACTCCCCTTGCATCACCAATGATCAATTCTTGTGGATGACTTTTCTTGAAAGCCCAATCCTTGGGTAGATCATAGGTAGTCCCATGATATTGAATCGGAAGAGGGGATGCGGTTTCCACTTTATCCACTCCTTGAGTTTGTTGAGGAGTCTCTACATTAGTAGTTGGATTTTCTTGATTTTCAACAATCGTGAGATCCTCAAATGTACAAACGAGTCCTTTTCCGGAAATTCCTTAGAGGACTCATCAAATACCACATGCATGGACTCTTCAACAATTAAGGTACGCTTGTTAAAGACTCTAAAAGACTTGCTATTAGAGGCATAACCCAAAAACACATCTTCATCTGTTTTGGAGTCAAATTTTCCAAGATCATCCTTGGTATTTAATATGAAGCACTTGCATCCAAATACTCTAAAGTACGATATCTTGGGTTTTCTTCCTATCCAAATTAGCTCATAAGATGTTTTGTTCAAATAGGTCTTTTGAAAATGCGGTTTGAAACATAACAAGCGGTGTTCATAGCTTCGGCCCACAAGTAATGAGTTAAGTCATATTCGTTGAGCATAGATCGAGCCATTTCAACCAAAGTGCGGTTTTTCCTTTCAACAACCCCATTTTGTTGAGGCGTTCTAGGAGAGGAGAAATTATGAGAAATACCATTTTCTTCACAAAAGGTTTTAAAAGACTCATTTTGAAATTCGGTTCCATGATCACTTCTAATACTTGAAATAAATGAATCTTTTTCTTTTTGAACACGTTTTGCAAAACTCTTAAAACCGTTAAAAGCTTCATTCTTATGAGCCAAGAATATATAACCCAAGTGAATCTAGAGTAATCATCAACAATAACAAATGCATAGGACATGCCACGCAAGCTAGCAACTCTCATAGGTCCACACAAGTCCATGTGAAGCAATTGTAATGGTCTAGAGGTAGAGACAACATTTTTAGTTTTAAAAGAAGATTTGTGTTGTTTTCCCATTTGACAAGGTCCACACACTTTGTCTTTTGAAAAATTTAGCTTTGGCAAACCTTTGACAAGTTCATCCTTGCTAACCTCATTTAAGAGGTCTAAGCTAGCATGACCAATTCTACGGTGCCACAACCAAGATTCATCGCTAAGTGATAGTAAACACTTGCCATCTCGGTTTTCAAGCGTATCCAAGTCAATTATGTAAGTGTTTTGTCTTCGATTTCCTTTGAAGATAACTGTGTTATCCATTGGTTGGACAACATAGCAAGCCTTGGAATCGAAGTTAACATTATAACCCTTATCACACAGTTGACTTACACTTAAAAGGTTATGTTTTAGACCATTAACAAGCCACACATTTTCTATAGAAGGAGAAGAAGAGTTACCTATCTTGCCTATTCCCACAACTTGACCTTTGGCATCATCATCGAAGGTGACATTTCCCAACTTTTTATGTTCCAATTGAGTGAAGTTGGAGATGTGGCCGGTCATGTGCCTAGAGGAACCGCTATCGACATACCATTTGGTTTTATTCACTACGGTTTCCTTTGGCACCTATATCAAACAAACTCAAATTTTAGGTACCCAAATCACATTGGGTCCTTGGAAGTTAGCACTAGAATAGTCCAAGGGAATTAACCTCAATTGGACCTTTCTAACATAGCAATCAACATTCTTATGACCATATCTCATACAATAAACACATTGAAGTCTAGGGGACATGTGAGCATAAGATGGACAAGTCTTGGCTCTAGGAGCCTCACATGTGTGAGCATAGCAATGTGCACAAGAGTGATCATAAGTATATGTATGAGCATTGTTATGAGAGTGAGCATAAGGATATGAATGAACATGATTCTTTTTCATACTTCTCTTCTCCCATTAAGCTTGAAATGAGTTAGACTTAAATAAACGCCAATTGATTGAATATATCAAAATAAGGTTAAAAGACACATGGTCCAACACATAGAAACGCCAAAACACGGTAGAGAAACACCGAAATATGGTATAAAGACACCATAAGTTGCAGAAAGACGCCAAATCCTGATGGAAAACATCAGCATACGGTAGAAAGACACCGGCATCCGTAAAGCGTGGAATAATTAACGGAATTCAGATACCTATTTGATAAGGTGGCCTTTGGGACGGCCAATGGATCCTGTCTTTTCTATAACGAAGTCTCGGACAGGACAATTACCAGGGTTCGAGCCATCGGACCACTCTAGGGACGGACCGAGAGTTTATAGCTCCATTGCACGGGGCACGCACTCAGACAGCCCGGGTTCAACAGCAGCTGAGAAGACTACTCCCTGCCAAATGCGGAGTAGACCAAAATCAGAGGTGCATGAGGCCAGAGTCATACGCCACAGCGGGAAATGCTCAGGCTAGGGCATTACCACATCACCAGGCGAGCGAGCGCCTCCGATGGTGGGTAGTATCCTTGTCGCTCGTCTAACAGCAAGTCTCTTCTTTAACAAGAATTGACCTAATTCGTCAATTCTCATTAAGAGGGGGCAAACTGTAGACATCTATTTATCGAACAGGTAAAAAGTGATAAGGAACTGAAGCATCCGATGATGATTTCCAGAGAAACTCGTCCGAGTGACGAGCTTTCGATTTGCTTGCTGAAATCTAAGCAGGCGTAATACGTGTATAATTGCAAACTTGGAGGATTAAAACGTAATTAACACTTTCGGGCACCAAAACGTACTTTTAGCAATCTTTTACTTAGTCACCAATCCTTAATACGAATTTAACTTTAAAAAATAGAGTTTTTAACTGATTATAATACCTAAAGGCGTATCACTTCACACACTTTCACCTTAGAATATTCTAGAAGATTCTAGAAAACCCTAGGTCATCCCTAACCACTATAAATACAGTCTTAAGCCAGCCCGGCTAAAGGCGGCACACAAACCCTAGATATCATACAGTAAAATTCGGCCACCACACGTACACACACTAAAATCCAGTCCTGAAAACACTAATACGTGTTAGTTCTCCAAGAACGGAACATCCGCATGGATTTGAAGGCATCCACTTCGCCAGCAAACGAGCCAAGGACTCAGACTGGTAATTCAGAGGACCCACAATATTATTCCTTTGATTTTTCCATTAAATTGTATGCCATAAATATCATAATTGATGTGATTGTGTGTTTTAGGGTGTATGTTAGCTTATGTGTTGATTTTAGCCATACAATTGCCATAATTAACTTAATCATTAAATTTCCAAATTGCAATAGAATTTGGTGAAAAGCATGTTAATCACTATAATTAGCTGTTTTTAATGTTCAAACCCAGAAAACACCTGATTAGGTGCCTTAGAATGCATATTTCTAGGAGTTTTTAAGTGTTTTTTTTTGCCATGAAAAAGCTTATTTTCGAGTTGCTTCCCAGAAAAAAACTTTGTCTAGATAAGCTTTAAACACTCTGCTAATGCTATACTGGACTCCTTGTTCGATTTTATGCGATTTTGACTACTTTTGCATGAGAAACGGAGTTGAAACGAGTGAGAACAAAGCAAAACAAAACGACCCCTGAAATTGCCGAAGAACTGCCGCCTCCGCCGCTGTAACTGGCGGCGCCGCCACAACAAACCGGCGGCGCCGCCAAGTCATCCTTCTGGCGCCGGTAGCTTAAGCTGGCGCCGTGCTCCTCCTCAAATGTCAGTCCACATCGAGTCATATACGCGTCAAACGTGTTTACTGCTTTCATACTTGTTTATTTACAGCTTTCATATCCTGTGAACTGCATATACTGTTGAGATGAGATATAATACGAATATGTCCAGTAAATAAAGCCGGTAACCGATAAGCCAAGCAGAAGAGTCTCGGGGAAGTGCAGGAATCCTAGTCTTTGGTCCAATGCACGATAGTCTTACCGAAGGCGAGTAAGGCTATCTAGTTGATTAAAAGGCATTTCGTAGTTGAACTAGGTGGCGACTCCATTTTTCAAATCATTTCCATATCGAGAAGTCAGCTATAAGCCTTGGGCGAGCGTCCCCCGAACCCCACGCTGCTCACAGACGTCTAGAAACATATCACGATCTCCAAACAGATATGAATTTTTCGATGCATTCTTTATAAACCAATGTTCATAATTACTGTACACTCAAAATTCCCTTCATTTAAAATTTCGATCTCGACTAGTGTCAGAGTTAAGTCCAACATTGTTTGTCTTGATCATATGACGTCATGTCTCAGTTCTTATTCTTTATAAATATGACTTCCACTATAAACAACTTTCTGAGTAAGTCATATATACTTGCGCATGTTTTATCATCCATCAAGAACAATTCGTGATATCATAGAATCTTATCTTCGTTCATCCGTAGTGATGAATCCTCTCCAGGTTAAACCCCTATCTCCATATACAACTAAATAGAACCAACACATCCCGCCACCTTATCTCATAAAATATCTAGGGATAAGGAGTATCAAACTTTAATCACCAATATACAAGATAGTGTCACCGCAAGTTAGAGGACATATGTACAATTATGAAATAGATGACATTAAATCGACTTTGATGAAATGCCATGTATAAGTCATCTAGCGTCACCTGCTCGACTCACTCAACCCTCTGAGTGTCCAGCTGTTTATTCTACTCCCCATCAAGTAGTATGAGGTTCACTACTTCCTATAATTAGTAACTCTCTACTAATTAGGAGAGTAAGCAGAGGTGACGATCTTTCCGGGATAATATGATGCCCTTATTCGTAGGACCCCATAGATCGTGAATGGTTATTTAGATCACTTGCATAATAAAATATGTCAATCATATCCTTAACCCATTAAGAATATATTAAATCATAATAAGATAAGGACAATATGTGTCACGACCTGATTTCCGCCCGAAACTCGAGTCAAGACCGGCGCTAGGGATGGGAGTGGTTGCTCCGAAACCCATAGCAAGCCTAAAAACCTTTATTAAAATTTCCCAAATCAAGACCATACATCACGTATGATATGTTTTTAGAAAACATCGTTAAAACCTTTCTCTCGTTTAACGAAGACACATTTCTGAAAACGGGGTTTGTAAAACCCCGATTGTATTTCAAGAAACGAGAGCACAAACATCAATCTCATATGACGTACATGCTCTGTTTCCAATACAATCCAAAAATGCTAAAAACATGGATCTGGTGTATCTCTCAAACAACTAGTCAAAGCATTTTAGAAAACACGCGACTTTGCAAACTTATATTATATACAGTTGTTCAAATCAGAGTTTATCAAAATAATTTGAACTGCTGTAAACAGAAAGACAGACTTCCCGGTACCTAACTACTTGCAGCTCTAGAGGTATGGCTGACATTGACTTCCAGAATTATTGTCGAAGTCCAACCTCGTACTTGATAACCTGAAAGATGGATATTGGGAGGGTCAGAAATGTAAATATTTCTGAGTGAGTCTATAATTTTTACAATTGAATATTCTAATCGTATATATATAAAACATTTGTACATATAAAATATTACCAATTACTGGATCCAGACGAAACCCTACAAGGAAGACTATTGTATAGGTCTCAACCTATATGACTTGGGTCTTAGACCGTGAACTGAATCACTGCCGTCTAATATGGTGTCTGGACTGTAACCATAAAACTGCCATCACAATGTTACTTGTTGCCGTAACCGTTACTGCCGTCTTAAACTATTAAGTCAGGGTCACTAGCACTTCCAACGCCCAATGCTTTAACTGACCTCTATGTCAGACAAAGGCTCATATCGAGAATACTACTGGTGATCACAGATTGTTCATGGTCTATTTATACTAGTGCGATTTGTTATTTAAAAACAGTTTAAATATAAATATTCAAAAGTAAAAACTACAAAGTAAAACTCACAAAACCGATGTCCCCCAAAAGCGTATACTCCTGGTAGCCCACTAGTCAAACACCTTGGTGTTCTGACTTGGCAGATCGACACTCGTCGCATCTAGTTAGATTTCAAATATCAAAATAATATCAGACATCGAATTCCTAACTTTAGTCCTATTGTAAAAACGATAGACTTTAATAATTATCGTTATATACGACTCTTTTATATTATCTAATTCTATTAGATATAAATTTATAATCCCTTTTCCATTTATCGATTTAATCGATCGATAAATTAATTAAAATGTCGTAACGTTTTGATAAACCAATTACTTTTCATTTAATTTTTGTTTTTCTTTTAATAGGTTTAAATGACCTATAATTAAATTAAAACGTCGTAACGTTTTAATAATTCGAATTTTTTTATAACGTTTAAATCTTTTAAACGTCCGACTCTAATTTTTAATAGTCCACGCAAATCCTTTTCGGATCGATTAGAACGAACCACATTAAATCAAACAAATTGAATCAAACCCATTTAGGTAAAAGTCCATATTAGTTCCCCGGATTAACCTACTGTGCGTCCGCACAGTAGGTACTATGCAACCGCACAGTAGACATACCGTGCATTTGCACAGTATGGTTACTGTGCGTTCGCACGGTATACATTAATCACCCATGGCCCCTGACTTTAGGGGTATCTTACGACAAACCCCCTGATCTAAAAAAACGATCAGTAAACCCCTGATATTTGTGACGGCGCTCGCTAAACCACTTTTGGACGAAAATACTCCTAGCGTCGTCTTTTTTGGTCAACTGACATTTTAAACAAAAAAATCTGACGACGCCACGTGTCAGTTGACACGTCATCAAAAGACAAAAAAGTTCAAAATACCCAAAACACCCTAAACTACCCACAACCCAAATCAGCCCCAAACAACTCAAATCAAACCAAAATCCAACAACCCAAATTTAACCAAACCATTTATCAACCTCTAACCACCGCCAAGCCGGCCACCCCCTCCGGCCTGGTCACCATCTGTGACCGTGTTCTCAGGTGAGTGTCTCACCTGAGAAGACGGTATTGTCTTCTCATATGATGATCTGAGAAGACAAACGTCTTCTCAGATCATCATCTGAGAAGACCGTTGTCTTCTCAGATGGATCTGAGAAGACGACGCGTTTTCTCATATCTCTGAGATGACGAACGCGTCTTCTCAGATCCATCTGAGAAGACGATGCTGGTCATCTTCTCAGTTGAGAAGACGACCGAAATTGGGTGGGGCGGGTGTTGGGTGGGGTGGCGGTTAGGGTTTGAATGGCTGGTTTGGGCGGTTGGATTTTGGTTTGGTTTGAATTGTTTTGGGCTGGGTTGGGTTGTAAGTAATTTAGGGTGTTTTGGGTATTTTAAATTTTGTTGTCTTTTGATGATGTGTCAATTGACACATGGCGTCGTCAGATTTTTTTTAAATTTCAGTTGACCAAAAATGACGGCGCCAGGGGTATTTTTGTTCAAAAGGGGTTTAGCGAGCGCCGTCACAAAGATTAGGGGGTTTACTGATCGTTTTTTTAGATCAGGGGGTTTGTCGTAAGATACCCTTAAAGTCAGGGGCCATGGGTGATTATTAGCCCGAGCGTTCGCATAAAATGTGTACTGTGCTTGTGCACAGTGCACGCACAGCCTCGGAACATCAGTTTCGGGCTTCCTGACCTACTTCCAACATTAAATTTCAATAAACGTTAAACCGGTCAAATTTGATCGATTCGATATTATTAACGCTATATATTCAATTATAAACTGTTTAATATATAATCGAATTTAAAATAATGGTTATTACCTCGTCGATTATCGAATTCTCGAAGAAATTTGAGTTAGAATCGAGAAATTGATCGAGAAATGGAGAATCTCTAATCGTTCTAAGCATCACAGCAACAGAGAACTCAAAGAAATGAGAAATGAAGAAGTTGCTGCTTCTTTTGAAGGGTTGGCCACATTTAAATACATAATGGCTAAAGTACCATTTGGTACTAAATCAATCATGCACTTTAATCCTAATTCTTAATTAGTCGTCTGCAATTCAAACGGAAACAAATTCATAATTTCGCAAAATTTTATCCGAAAATCCAATAAAATATAAAACGAATAAAAATATAATTTTTATTCGCATCCGACTTATATTTTATTTTTAGTAAATCCTTAAATGAGTCCCACTTGACTAAAATTACTTCGTCCAAACTTCGTAAAAATTTAACGGTAACTTCGTCAAATTATTCGCTTGGGAGTTAAGAATTATTATATTTTAATTTCTACTAACGAATAATATTTAATTAGCTAATAACTAAAACTAATTAAAAAAAATCAGGGACTAAACCGTACTCTTTTTCTTTCTTGCTCTCCACAACACATAGCTTTTATATATATATACATATAACTTATTTTTTGTAATTACTCGTCAAGACTTCCGAGTTTCGACATTTTAATTTCAGGGTTTTGTCCGAAATATTAAACTCTCCATCTAGAATGGTATATTAATATATTAACTATCAATATATTTTTATATACGACGCCCAGTCGTATTCTCTGTATTATTAGTCCCATTCATATTCCTTTATTCAAAATTAAATTCTCGATTTAAATTTTAAACTTCTATTATTACGATATACCTTTAGAGATACTTATAAATTTAATTTACGCATTTCTGACTAATAAAATCTTGATACGGCTTATGTAATACCCCAAAATATTTAAGTATTTAATTGGACCATGTGTCTAGTTTTGATTCGCCAGGGCGGCGATATCAGAAATAATTTCCAAGAAATAAAAGTAATTATGCGGAATTTTATATCATATTCCAATTCTAAAGTTGGAATTTAAATTAAAAGGAAAAATGACAAGAAAAGTCTCACACTGGAGTTCAGGGACTAAAGTGGTAATTTAACAAGTTAAGTCCCGGAAAAGGAAATTATTTCGCCAGGGTCCGCGAAATGTTTTATAGTAATAGTGGTAAAAATCTCGGGTCAATCGAAGACCTTTTAAAATTTGGACGCAGATGCGTTTTGGGCTAAATTGCAACTTTTGAAAAGTACAAGGACCAAAGTGCAAATTAACTAATTAAATATCGAGGATAGTAATTAAAAGATTAGTGAAGGAAAAAATTATTATTATGTTGGTATTATTTATTTGGATATAAATAATACGTATAAGATGGATAATTAATCATTTGGTTAAAAGAGTAAGTTTAAAAGAGAAATGGTTTAAGTTAAAGAGTTAAAGGACCAAAATGGATAATTAGCCAAATATATGTATATGATTTGAAGGAGCTGGATCTAGACCTGTTCATGGGCTTGGGTACTCGGCCCGCCCGCCCAGGCCCGTCCTCTTAGGATCGGGCTTGGACACCAATTTTTGGTTCCAAGCCCGGCCCGAGCCCGAACCCGAAAAAAGCCCGATTTTCTATGGGCGGGCTCGGGCTTCTAATATTATAAAAAAACAACGTAAGCCCGCCCAAGCCCGGCCCCAGCCCGTAAAAATAGAGTATTAGGGCCGGGTTTGGGTAGAATATTTAAAGCCCGAACCGGGCTTGGGCGGGCTTGGGCGGGCTTGGGCTTGCCTTTAAAAAAGTCAAGCCCGGCTCGAGCCCGCCCAAGCCGGCTCATGAACAGGTCTAGCTGGAACCATCCAGAGAAGAGAAAGAAAGAAATGTTACAGAGCGAGAGAAATTCTACAATCGATTACGATCCGCCACCGTTTCGCCGTTTCTCGTCCAAATCGAGCGTTCTTTATATCGATTTGTTCAGAATTCGATTCTCTATCATCTTTAAGCTTCAAATCGAGGTAAGCTCAACGTTTTTGCAACGAGAATCGGTATATAAGGGTTATTTCGTTGTAACGAATTAAACGAATCATAATCACGTTTTTATAGTCGTTTTTGGTGAGATTTAGATTGGATTATATGTTAACGTGAAGTGGAAGCATGTCGGAAAAGTCGGCAAGCGGTGAAGCGCCCGGAAAAGTCAATTTCCGAGGGCTGAACTTGGTGTGCGAACGCACACTGGCCAGGCGTATGCACGGGACTCTTCGGGCGCTCGCACAGCCAGCAATCGCGCCTGTTTGGGCCATTTTGCCCCGTTTAGACCCCGAAAACGAGAAATTTGGATATCGAACATAACGTGTTCGACTAGGGTTTCGAGTTATAAGGAACCTAAGTTTAAGAATCGATGAATAAGAGATATAACGAATATCTCGACTAAGTATTGGAATACTATTAAAGTTAAGAATCGTATTTGAAATACGATTATATTAACCTAAGTTTATAACTTAGGGTTTTGATATTAAGCCTACGTTTATGGATTAAACGTACAAGTAATTCGACTAAGTAGCTAACGAATCGACGAGCTACCAGGCCGATGAGCTGGAATAGCAACATGATCAAACAACATATGGAGCTCGTGTTCATGGGATCTTTATATTATTATTATTCGGAAAGCGGTCAATATGAGTGGCAATTTACTTTCGCGTATTATTATTATAAAAGTTATTTTCATATATTATGAATATTATTAATACATCGCATTATATATGATTTGCTCGTATAAGATATTATGTTCGGTGAATTCGATTACATGAATGTTGTTATATTCATCGTTTTGAATATGAATATCTAGTGTGCGATCCGAAGAAACCAACTACCTATTGGGTGTTAATAGGCTGTGTGATCACCAGTATTGGAGTCAGTCTAGCATGTCTAGATTGTCTATGAGATTACAAAATGCGCATATGATATGCATGCGGTACGAGCGAGAACTCGGTTACGGTGTAACGTGAGCCCCGTATCTAGTGGGTTGGACCCACCAGTGAGTTGGACTCACACTTTGGGATTAAGAGATAGGTCGCGATCGACGAGGTAGAGTGTGAACACTCCCGGGTCGGGCCATTTGGATCAGTTTGATTCGAATATTCGGAATAAGATAAGTTAAGAGTTTAAGATTAGGGATTCGGTCGGATCTGTTATTTGTGAGTGTTATGTTATTTTCATATTATATTGAGATAAATATATATGGTTGAGTATGCGATGTGTATTTTGATAATACCGATAGTAAGTTGCATACTCACTCAGTATTTTCCCAAATACTGACCCCTCACTCTGATGTTTTCAGGTAGCCGGAGTCGGATCAGACAAACCACCTTCATTGTGCCAGAAGTCGTTGGACTTGCACAAGTATGAGTTCCTAGAGCTGTAGTAGTCAGAGGCATCAATAGAAGAATTATGATTTGATTTCAAGTAATTGATTTTTAATGTAAACTCTGACATGATATTTTAATAACTATAAATGTATTATTTAAAAGAGTTTTCCGAAAATGTTTTATATATAATATTATACTTTTAAATGCGAAAAATTATTAGTGGTTTTAGGCTTGCGACGGGTTTCAGAGCTACCATTCCCATTCCCTAGCGCCGGTCTCTGCTCAATAATTTGGGTCGTGACAATTGTGGTATCAAAGCAGTTGGTCCAATTACCTCTGCTAAGATGCGTTTGTCGGTTAAGTAACCTAGGAACTACTGCAGCTATAGAGTTGAGATTTGTCTGATCCAAGTTGTTAGTATGATGTGCTTTGTGATAAGCACAATAAAATGGTTTGTTAAATACTTATTTGTTTCTTGTGACACGTATATACGAGAAATATACGTATATGTTGTCTTGATGAAATATGCATACATGATATGCTTTTGAGATGATGTTTCTAGAAGATGAATTGCCTCCTATGAGTAGAACATAATATATATGATTATGATTAGATGACATATATATGTGTGCTTAGCACTAGATAACGTGAGGAATGTTATTGGATTCGATCGATCGAAATTTCAGAAAGAGTATGATGAGAAGATACAAAGTTGCAGAAGTTGAAGAGCTTGTCAGGGACAGAGTTTAAAGGTCTAGATAACTTACAAAACTCAAAGTTTATAACTTTTAAAAGTTATTTGTTTAACGATTCTTAAAGCATAATTGTGCCTAGACCCGAAACAGAAATACATGATTGCCACGACATTGATAGAAGTGCATCACTACATACATTAATACATGCATTGATAGGACATGCATCATATGCATTATGTTCAGACGAAGAAGTAAGATGTGGCAACTCTTTGGGGATGAGAGACGTCATCACCCTAGTGCACAATTTTGCTAAGATTTAAATGAAATTTTCAAATGAGTCATTTTATTTGAAAGAGTTTTCAAGATGTTTTGTTTTTATATAAGTATACCTAGACCAGAACTCTGTGGCGGAAGTGAAGTGCTCGCGATCAAGCTGCGATCAAGGCTACGAGGCGAATGAATACATAAAATTGTGAGAGCATAGGATTTATGCCTCTAGCTAATGAACTTAATATTGATTAAACAGACTAGTATATGACTAGAATAATAGATGTGTTCGGATAGTAAAGCATATCCGATTCACAACGTATAGAATATGTATGTTGTGTTTTAATACTCTTAATGCTTGATTAAGTTCATGTGAGCGGAATGCTCGCAAGACTTAAATTACGATGCGTAATCAAGGAAATCTAGGGGACACTGATTTTCTTGAATCCGGTCAACATAGATGCTTATAGCTACGATAGTAATATGCGTATAACATATACAGCGCGAGTATATGTTTTGATAATTTGCTAAGTCTACGATGAGTTAGAACACTCAGAAGACTTGCAATAAGAGACGTAATCATAGAAGGCCGAAAGGAAGGAGATGTTCCTAAATTCCAACGTACGTGGACAACGATTAGTCGTGATGATTAATAGGCATTATATTTTAAGGAATTTATCAATATTCCTTTATATAATCGCGATACTATGAACAAAGAATTGTGCGAACGCGTGCTGTTGCACATCAAGTATATGAAGCGCGAGAAGAAGATCGAGGTAACAAAAGCGAATGCAATCTAGTCCAATTGGCCAGTAAAGGCCAGACACGAGATGAAGGTCAATGGGAACTAGCAAGATAAAGTGGGAATATACAGGCATCGGGAGTGCCGCAGTAACCCAACGTCGTTATGAATCAGTTAGCCGTAAAAGTAACTGATATAAGGAATTGTATACCAATAATAGGACGATGGATATAGAGATAGTATCAACGTGAAGAAAGAAACACCTATAGAGGTTTAATAGTGGTATACATAAGTTGAGGCTAAAGGAGTTTAACGAATCAAGCGGTATGCTAAATCCTCTAGGAGAAGTAAAGTAAGATATTCATACATATCGAGCGGATAAAGGACTAAAAAGTAATGAGCCAAGCAAACGTGTGACGGGAATATGAAATACGGAAATACGAAAATAGATTAAACAAGTATAGTTAATGCCAGTTCCTTATGGAATTGAGGAGTTTAAAGTATAAAGCTTGGTCAATGAAAGTAAATAATCGAAAGATTTAGAGGCAGACGGCAAGTATTGCATTAAGTGGATTAGAGAGTTAAAATTTCCACTTCAAGGTTTCGACTATGAAGCAAAATAGTAGGCTGTGAAAGGTACAAATGTAATAGATGCTTGTGAAGTGCCACACCGTAAACGTCGAATTAGATCAAGTAAAGAGTAAAGTGCATAATGTGATCGATATAGAAGATTAATTATGATCCTTAAAGGATTAAGATGCGTTAGACACGATCAAACTTGTTTGATATATTCCCAGAAGAAGATCCTCAGGAAGAGGACTTCGGGGAAGAAAAGTTATCGGACGAATCTGATGTCGAGGAGTACCGGAATAAGCATTTCCGGTCCAGTGTACGGAAATATCGCAATTTGAGGAAAGATGCATAGATAGTCAACAGTCAGGCACAAGTGGCTCTGAATCAGGTTAGGAGGCAAATGCGCTCCTTTGCACGAGGAATGATATCAAAAGTATATAACATATATGATAAGGTATAAAGATTCAAAGGTAGATTATGGATAATAAAAGATCAGTCAAAGTAATCAGTGTTAAGAAAGTATGAACAACCTGCGTATGACGCAAGGAACTCGATAAGAGTGATCGAGGAAAAGAAAAAGATAAAACTCACGTGAAGAGTTGACAAGGGGATTAGAAAATAAAATTCTATATAGTCGCAGACACATAGAAACAAAGAAGGATAAAGAGGAACGAGACATAAGATGGAATTTACTGATAGTTAAGATGTTAGTAAAAGTACAATAGTACAAGATGTAAATAATCAAGAGCACACTACGTCGATAATTCAGGCAAAAGAAACTGCGACCCATTATTTAATTGGAGATCGACGTTCAGAGTGCTGAATAAGAAATATCAGATATGCGAAACGCGATAGAGATAATATCAGCATAGGATCAGATTTACATACGGCCATGATAACAGTACAAATACGATAAGACGATATGTATATGATTGAGAGCACACTACATCGGGAAATTCAGATAAAGAAGGCCACAACTCTCTATTAATGATCGATGTTGTGGATATTAAAAGCAAGTGGTACATGAGGTGCAAAATGCACTGAGGAGGAAAGCAAAGAATGCAATGGAAGATAATCAAGAAACACGATAAGAGTGTGAATAAGGAACGCAAGAGGAATACCATAGGATCATAGCATTTAGACTATTAATCCTATTGGTTGACTAAGAACATGAAGTTAAAGAAAAATTACGAAGAAATACATCTACGATGTGGATAAAAGTAGAAATAACAAGTGGAATAGCAAGGTCGTAGATAGTAATAAGAAATAAACTTAACGTTGCACGATAGTAAATAGAAATGAGTTGGAAGCTAAGGGCCAAACCAAAATTGAGAATTGGAAGAAGATATAGCTAAGAAAGGGTTGGATTATGACGATAAATGCTAAAAGCATTTTTGGAAGTCAAAAGATGATCAATGCCAAGAAGATGACAGAAGAAATGAAAGAGAATAATAAATAAAAAGATCAAGCATGAAGCAAGTAATGACGTCATCAGAGAACATTCTGATGTAGGTATATAATTGGAAGAGGATTAAGATCCTCATTTAAGGATTATAAATAAGAAAGCTTACCAAAGCATTGGATACACGCTGTCTTATTAAAATAAGAATTCAGCGACCACTATGAAAATCCTAGCGGGTTAACAACCAGACTGATGAAATAAATCGAAGTGAAGTAAGAAGGGACATAAAGTTTCAAGGATAGCGCGTTATGCTAAAGAAAAGGGAGTAGGTTAATAAACATACGAGATACGTATTAACACAAGAAGTAAGGCAAGTAAACCCTACAAGGAAAGTAAACAAAGACCTTATAAGGATACGTCGTGAGGATTCACCTCATTAATAATCATGATAAACGACGATAACAAAAGGAATTTCGTACGAAAAGTGAAGTAACGAGACCAAAGAGGATAACGGATAATGGGATGAAGGTCCCAGTATGATGATAAATAAAGATCAGACCGTGATAACAGCCATATGAAAGAGACTACAAAAATAAAGAAGCATGGGCTAATTGAGTATTCACATTACTCAATAAGGAATGATGATAGGATTAGATGTATTGAACAAAAGTAAAGCATCACGAACAGAGAATCGTAATTATAGATGAATACGACTAATGTCGTCATAAAAGGGAGATATTGAGTGACGAGAATTATCATCCTTAGTAATAAAGTATCATTAGAACGAACTAACATTGGATATCAGTAATGAACTGAAAGTTCAAAGAGAAGAAATCAAAAGTAAGGTTGCCAGTGATGACTGACATCAAAGTGCAAGAAGTACAAAAATTGGAATGACGATTCCTTGCGCTGACCAGTGTCGTAAGACGAACACGGAGTCCCTGCTATAAATAAAGATTCTAGATTAAAAGGGAATTAAAGTAAGAAAGAATATGAAAATTCGAGGACGAATTTTTATAAGGGGGAAGAATGTAATACCCCAAAATACTTAAGTATTTAATTGGACCATGTGTCCAGTTCTGATTCGCCAGGGTGGCGATATCGGAAATAATTTCCAAGAAATTAAAGTAATTATGCGGAATTTTGTATCATATTCCAATTCTAAAGTTGGAATTTAAATTAAAAAGAAAAATGACAAGAAAAGTCCCAAACTGGAGTTCAGGGACTAAAGTGGTAATTTAACCAGTTAAGTCCCAGAAAAGGAAATTATTTCGCCAGGGTTCGCGAAATGTTTTATAGTAATAGTGGTAAAAATCTCGGGTCAATCAGAGACCTTTTAAAATTTGGACGCGGATGCGTTTTGGGCTGAATTGCAACTTTTTAAAAGTTCAAGGACCAAAGTGCGAATTAGCCAATTAAATATTGAGGATAGTAATTAAGATATTAGTGACGGAAAATAATAATATTGAGTTAGTATTATTTATTTGGATATAAATAATACGTATAAGATGGATAATTAATCATTTGGTTAAAAGAGTAAGTTTGAAAGAGAAATGGTTTAAGTTAAAGAGTTAAAGGACCAAAATGGCTAATTAGCCAAATATATGTATATGATTTGAAGGAGCTGGAACCATCCAGAGAAGAGAAAGAAAGAAATGTTACAGAGCGAGAGAAGTTCGATGATCGATTACGATCCGCCGCCGTTTCGCCGTTTCTCGTCCAAATCGAGCGTTCTTTATATCGATTTGTTCAGAATTTGATTCTCTACCATCTTTAAGCTTCAAATCGAGGTAAGCTCGACGTTTTTGTAGCGAGAATTATTATATAAGGGTTATTTTGTTTTAACGAATTAAACGAATCATAATCACGTTTTTATAGTCGTTTTTGGTGAGATTTAGATTGGATTATATGTTAACGTGAAGTGGAAGCATGTCGGAAAAGTCGGCGAGCGGTGAAGCGCCCGGAAAAGTCAATTTCCGGGGGCTGAACGCAGTGTGCGAACGCACACCTGCTGGTGTGCGAACACACACTGGGCCGTGCGTATGCACGGGATCCTTCGGGCGCTCGCACAGCCAGCAATCGCGCCTGTTTGGGCCATTTTGCCCCGTTTAGACCTAATTTCCGACTTTGAGAATGTCGGACATTAAAAAGGAAATACAGACCCCGAAAACGAGAAATTTGGATATCGAACATAACGTGTTCGACTAGGGTTTCGAGATATAAGGAACCTAAGTTTAAGAATCGATGAATAAGAGATATAACGAATATCTCGACTAAGTATTAGAATACTATTAAAGTTAAGAATCGTATTTGAAATACGATTATATTAACCTAAGTTTATAACTTAGGGTTTTGATATTAAGCCTACGTTTATGGATTAAACGTACAGGTAATTCGACTAAGTAGCTAACGAATCGACGAGCTACCAGGCCGATGAGCTGGAATAGCAACGTGATCAAACAACATATGGAGCTCGTGTTCATGGGATCTTTATATTATTATTGTTATTCGGAAAGCGGTCACTGTGAGTGGCAATTTACTTTCGCGTATTATTATTATAAAAGTTATTTTCATATATTATGAATATTATTAATACATCGCATTATATATGATTTGCTCGTATAAGATATTACGTTCGGTGAATTCGATTACATGAATGTTGTTATATTCATCGTTTTGAATATGAATATCTAGTGTGCGATCCGAAGAAACCAACTACCTATTGGGTGTCAATAGGCTGTGTGATCACCAGTATTTGAGTCAGTTTAGCGTGTCTAGATTGTCTATGAGATTACGAAATGCGCATATGATATGAATGCGATACGAGCGAGAACTCGGTTACGGTGTAACTTGAGCCCCGTATCTAGTGGGTTGGACCCACCAGTGAGTTGGACTCACACTTGGGATTAAGAGATAGGTCGCGATCGACGAGGTAGAGTGTGAACACTCGCGGGTCGGGCCATTTGGATCAGTTTGATTCGAATATTCGGAATAAGATAAGTTAAGAGTTTAAGATTAGGGTTTCGGACGGATCTGTTATTATGAGTGTTATGTTATTTTCATATTATATTGAGATAAATATATATGTTTGAGTATGCTATGTGTATTTTGATAATACCGATTATAAGTTGCATACTCACTCAGTATTTTCTCAAATACTGACCCCTCACTCTGATGTTTTCAGGTAGCCGGAGTCGGATCAGACAAACCACCTTCATTGTGCCATAAGTCGTTGGACTTGCACAAGTATGAGTTCCTAGAGCTGCAGTAGTCAGTAGGCGTCAATAGAAGAACTGTGATTTGATTTCAAGTAATTGATTTTTTAATGTAAACTCTAACATGATATTTTAATAATTATAAATGTATTATTTAAAAGAGTTTTTCGAAAATATTTTGTATATAATATTATACTTTTAAATGCGAAAAATTATTAGTGGTTTTAGGCTTGCTACGGATTTCGGAGCTATCACTCCCATTCCCTAACGCTGGTCTCGGCTCAATAATTTGGGTCCTGACAGCTTATAAAAATACGGGGTATTACAATATGTGATAAATAAACACTTGGTTAATGAGACATTTAATTCAAATAAAACATATTACGAATGAGATTTATTTATACAAGTATACAAACAAAGTGATCCTAGGGAACATACTACTAACAATAAGCTTGTTATGTGTTATCAGGCATGAAAGTGTGTTGACGCTTAACCATGAAGTAACAATGCAAAATTTAATGTATGATACTTAGTTAAGCATGTGTCTTATGGAGAGCTAATGCTCTTGCCTATATAAGGAGAGAAAATGTGGATGTGCAAAGTACTGCAACACTACATATTCTCTCATGAATTTATGCTTGAAACAAGCAAAGCGTAGAACTATAACTATATGCAAGAGCTGTTATGGAAGTTGCTAATTATTGAGAGTATCAACTTACTCTTTTAAGTGATTGTTTTGAGAACTCTAGGGTTACTTGAAGAAAGTTCAAGTATAAAGTTATACATGTTCATAAATGGCTTAACCCATCTAGAGGTCCCTGTGCTTACACTTTTTTTTCGTAGGTCCTTATACTTCATTTTTGTATTATCTGGTCCTTCTACTTACCTATTTTCGATATGCATGTCCTTTTTGAGTTTTTTCCAGTCCCTCTACTTACAAATGTTTTTTCCTCCAGTCCCTATACTTACAATTTTTTTTTCCTCCAATCACACAAAATGATTGGAAAAAACTCAAAAAGGACCTGAAAAATAAAAATAGGTAAGTAGAGGGATCATATAAGACAAAAATGAAGTATAAGGACCTACGGAAAAAAAAAGTGTAAAGTACAGGGGGCCTCTAGATGGGTTTGGCCTTCATAAATCACAAAAGCAATAAGACTTGGTCACATTTTTAAACATCCAAGCAAGGAGATGATCGTGGTGAGAGTTGAGCCTTGGTCTTTTGATAATAGGAACCCGAGCGGATCACTTTTGGGACTACAATAATGATTGGAAAATTGACAGAGATACTCTTTTTTGATTCCTAGATGCTTGCTATAAAAATAGATGATACATTGTTCCTATATGATCGTGTTTATGTGATCAACACCCGAATTGTGTATTTTGATTTTAAATTGAGGTATACGATCTGGACTCTCGCCCCCTGCTGTACGCTTTCAGGAAAGGCACTTGCGCCTCTTTGGAATGGTTGTAAAAAAAAATCATACTTTTTTTCAATTTGGGTCAACTTTCATACAAAAACACAACTAAATAAAGCCAATTAAGATTTGAAAGAAATAATCACAGATACATAAAAATCTGAATTTTATTCTAAAAACGGATCTAAAAAGTGATTTTGAGAATCTACGACTTATAAAGAAAGAACATTAAAAGCTTATAAACACGTAAGCAAATCAAGTGAAGCACATAATTAAGGAACAAAAAAAACTTACGCGATATGTTTGGAAGTGGTTCAAATCTTCGAATTTTTTGATTTGATTAATTGAATTTCATGTTCTTGATTGAATTTTAGACTGAATATAGGCTGAAAATTATAATACTTTGAGAGATTCAACATATTAATATTTAAATGATTTATCTTTTATCGATAACTGCTCTCCCCTTTTAAAATTGGCTTAAGATAGCATTTTATAGGGGGTCATTAGCTAGGTTTAGGGTTTGGTTAAGGTTTAGCTATCTCAATGATAAAATTAATTTATTAAATTAACTAGGCGAACTGCTGAGAATTTGGTAAAAGTGCAACTTTTTCCCCTAAAAGTATAAAATGTGGCTAAACTGGCTATGAAGTTATAACTTTCGCACATTATTTTATTCAAATCTTGTAATTGAACAAATTGACCCACAAATCTAAAATTTGGGGATTAATTTAATTTTTAATACTTATATCTGCAGTTTTTTTTTTTTGAATTTTAATGGGTTATTTTCAACAACTACAATTCAATCTCTCAAATTTACTATGCGTCAATTTAGTCCTTTGAATTTCTTCAAATGGATCGACAGCTCGTCACTTTGACGTGTCTCTAGAAATCATCATTATACACTCGCTTTTCTTGCTATCCGTAACAGAAGTGTTTACAGTAGTATTCAAACTCCATTCACTAATTTATATAGTTGCTATTAATACATGATGGAATCTGATCACTGTCTGAAAATTGAAAAGGTGTCTCAGACTAATTCTTGTAATTAATAATATTATCTCAAAATTTATTAACAGGAATGCCATTGCTCTGGATCGTGCGTCTCCCAGCACCGCTAACTCTATCTAAAATTGCAAACAATTGAATGAATAGTAAAAGGGTAATGATGTGCAAAGGCATTCTCCGGCCATTGAATCTAGATTAGTATTTTAAATTTTTTGCCTATCCAATTTGGCACAAAAGATGAATAGTTAACCAAAGATCAAAAAAAAAAAATCAAGTTCGTGGTTTTGAAAAATAATCCACACTTTATTAATTTTTGATCAATTTAAACCTCATCCAAACATCAGTCTTGATGTTAAAAGATGTAAATTGATCTATTATTGATAAGTTGAGGGTGTTTTTTGTTTAAAACCACGAGTTTAGACTCTTTGGATCCTATGTATCAAGTTCGAGGAACAGAATGAACCTTTATTGATTTATAATTAATGAAAGATTTTGATCCAACACCTACAACTTTATTGCACTAACGCAGTCTCCAAATCATTACCATTTCTTATGAATTTTAAACAAACAAATTTGTTAATCAAATTCTGTGATAAACATCTTATGTCGTTTCACTTAATGTAATAGCAAACTTTACATAGCCACATCCTGCACCAAACCTTTTTCTAATTTATACTGGCTCGTTTAAACACTTGTGCAAAGAGGCAGAAAAGCCCCATATGGCGTACGAGAAATTAGTCCTGGACTGCTTGATAGATAAGGTTCTTGGCCACTCTCAGGTTGCCTGCAATATTTCTTTGATATCATATCCTTGAAGCTGTGCACATACGACAAACAGAAAACGCAGAATTGCTTATCTTATTCAGTACTTTTGGCTGACAACAGCAACAAAATGCTACTACGATCAACATTTGCTGCCTTACTATGATATATAAACAACAAAAGGCCAAATTTGAAGCCAATCAATATATAAATTGCCAAGGAGAAGGACGTAATGTACCTGAAGCAAGGTAAGAATCAAGATTACCCCTGAGTTCCAGAAAGCATGAATTGTAATTGAGGTTGCAAGGTTGCGAGTTTGAGCGTATGATAATCCAAGAGCGGTACCTGGGACAGTAATGAAGTTCCTCTCACGTTTGGAATATGTTATAATATGTGTTAAATTGAAGTCGGAATATGACGCACAGCAGTCTCCATGTTAGAAGTTACCTAACACAAACAGCTGAGGAAATTCTCCAGGAGTTAGATGCGCTATTGCAAATACGGCAGCACTGATCAAGACAGCAATTGGTGTCGGTACCCTGCAGAAAAATGAGAGTATATGACTCATATAGACAGAGGGAGCTGGTAAGAAATGGTCAGATAATCAAAGTGGGAATAGGAAAATTAGTTTCGATTCACCAATATAATTAGTACTACCATGTAACTCTTTTTGGTACGTTAAAATAGTAATCTTACAAATTCTTTTTGCTCTCCATCAATCTCAATTTAAAGTCACAAAATCAAATGTGATGTTCATTTTAGCATCCTCATTGTCTAATTGCTATATTATTGCAGTTTAAAACAATAACATAAATCCCTCTCTATCCACACCCATATGCATGAAAGCAGACTAAAGGAATGCTTAGTTCAAAAGAGGTGACAGAACAATACCACTTTGTCAAAGAAACCATGAAAAATCCTCGAAAAATAGTCTCCTCTAGAATTGGAGCAAGAACACCAGTGATGACCAACAAACAAGCAGTGCTACAGTGGCAATCCTTATGATTAGTTTCCTTTTTTAATAACTAGGCCAAAAGATGGAAAGACTTGAGAGTACACCTCACTGGAAAGCATCATTAGCTGCTTACGCATGTTGAACTCACAAGATATATGACGTATGGAAAACGCGTTGCTTTAAGTACCTGATACTTGAAGATCCAATTAAAGGAAGAAGCCGAACAAGCGCATCAGTCTGTAACCGCATTACATAGATGAAAAAATTTACCTCGCATTAGATAGAAAATCTCTGATATTCACAATAATCCATACAGAACATCAACTGAGTCAATGCCTTTATTTAAGAAAGCAAAGTACAGCTAATAATAAATTCTATTTCCCCCAAATAAACAACTCGTTAGCTTGTTTTCAATTTGATCTATGGCTTTTAATACTAGACTCAACGAAGGATTTGCACAGCAACACAAATTTCATTAAATGTGGTAAAGTAATGAAGAATAGATTGTAGCAAATGACTATGAAAGAAAAATATCCATGATGGTCTTTCAAATATCACAATGATAACTATCATTATATCCTTGCACATACAGATAGAAACAATTTCAGCGAAAATTAATTTGTAACCTCTCTTTGTGGAGGCTCGCCATTTATTGTAGACATTGCAATCCCTGTCAACGCAATAGCAAGTAGAGCCCCGACAAGACCAATCACTGCCCATAGAAGCCACCCATTTTGTAGATTGAAAGGTTCCCTCAAATCTAAAACAGCAAAATTCTACATTATATCTAAGAATTAGAAAAATGTAGATTTTAAAAAGCAATGCAGGAATACTAAGAGACGGTATTTCATCCTATTCCAGCCTAGGCAATCAAATTGATGGGATCACACAATGCATAGCATTTAAAACATTATACCATAGCGAAAGATATCTTCAGGAAGTGGTTGGAACGCGTTGGTGATACTATAAATAACTCCAAGTACAACCGCGGTGGTAATGCTGCATCAAAGTAAAAAGGAAACTGTAAGAAATGTTTCATCCTCTGGATTAAGAACCTTAACACCGAGTTGGTACCACCCATACTTCACCGCTATGTTAAATGGAGCATAGCACATTTACGGATTTCTTAGTTCCAATGTATTCTAGTTACAATCTGTTCACATTCTAAAGCAGCATTCCTAAAATAGAAACGCGATTGTCGAAAATCCAAATACCTTTGGTCCAAAAGCAGCAACTCGGCCTTTTCGTCTAGACTGAGTTCTTCAATTTTAATTCCTAGGAGCGGTACAGCAGCTGTCTCTACGAGTCCTGTCAAAGCAAAACTGCCTGCCGAAAAGTTAGCATCTTTTCGAAAAACCAATGCCAAGTAAGGGATAATTAAGACATGAATGAAGAAAAGGAAACCTTAATCCGCAAGCGAGTGAGGTTAAGGAAGCAGTTTGCCATTGCCAAGGCACATTCCATCTCTGAAGTATAGGCCAATCCGATCCATCTTCCTAATGAAAACACATTGAACTCATCAAAATTGTTTGAAGAAGGTGAAGTATGAAGAGTAGAGAAAAACAAACCTCCCCATTGGAATTTTGACCAGCGCTGAAGAAGCAAACTGAAGCTAACCTTCTTCTATCTGAAACAGGACAGGATTTCAGAGCACCAAATTTAGTTGACAAATTTGGTCTGGTGAGCACAAGCGGGTGACTGTGTAAATGTAGTTTAGGAAAATCAGAGATACAGTAAACAGACGACTGGGCAGCACAAGAAAGCATCATGTTGGAGGGGATAAGGCTAATGTTGTCTACACTTTAATTGGTTTAATTTCGTAAAAATACCCACACTTTATGCGCCACATCAATTTAATTAGTGATGGCAAATGGGTGGTTTTGAATGAGCGATTTGGGTTTGAATTGGACAATTTTATATTATGGTTTTGGGTTGAGTTATTTTGAATTTGATTGAGTAACTAAATTGTTATATGTTCAATTAGGGTTTAAAAAAGAAATTGATTTAATTTGGTTGGGTTCAATTAGAAATTGAAAATAAAAAATTCCTCTCAAAAAAGTAAAAATAAAAAATTACACGGAATCTCTCAAAATTTTAATTGTTTATGTTAGTGACTCGAGTTTTTTTTAGCATAAACTCTTCAAGTTTTAAATCAAGTTTTCATGTCTACCTTTTAATAATTAACCTTTTTATTTTAACCTTATGGTCTATTATAACTTGTTTATGTTAGAATGTTTCCAAGCTCAAATTTTTAGAATTATAGATAGGTTTTGTTTAGGTTTGATGCTTTAATCAGTTAACCTGAGTTCGATTTAAAGGTTACAAAGTGTAATTCGGGAGTCACGTTCAGATACAAATTAATCTGGGAACATAAGGTCCTTACGGGATTTACTCGCAGATAGGTACTAATCTAGGAACCTATAGATTCAAGTGGACTAGTGTCAGGTGGGTACAAATCCGGGAACCCAGAGGTTCAAGCAGGAGTAGTGTTAAAGTTAAAAGTATCAATTTGGAGGTTAAGGAATCAAAGTAGAATTTTGGTACTTGATTTTTGATTTGTTTGATAAATGATATGTACTTCATTGAATAAAATATTTCAGCTATTTATAGAAACAATCCTTTTAAATAGGAAACCCTATTCTAATAAGACTAAAACTTTTAAATAGGAGATAAATAAAATTTAATTTATTAGACTAAATGGGCTGCACACCTAAATAAGCTCATTTTAGCCACACAAATCGCCTAAATGGTCCTATATAATATTTTTAGAGAAAATTACACAATTGAACTAATCATGTTCAATTACTATAAAAAATGCTAACGTTCTCATATGTTTACTGATGGAGAACGTGAAGGGTACTTTTGTAATTTCTGATTTCTGCAATACTACAGCAGAAATATAGTTTTTTATTTTTAGTAGGAGTCCTATTTAGTTAGAAGTTCTATTTAGCTTAGAAATCTAGTTAGTTTAGAAGTCCTATTTAGTTTAGAAGAGGATTTCAAATCCTATTAGTATTAGGATTAGTTTTAAGTCTATAAATAGCTAGTTTATTGTTATGTTTCGGCACTTAATTTTGATAATAAAAATAATATTGTTTTCAGCAATCTTTGACGAATTGTGCGACTCAATTCTCTAGGTGTGCCTCCTAGGCATTCTAAGTGTGACTCTTTGAAGTTTTCTTTATTTTCTTTTAATTCTTATTGCAGATCTGATTTCCAGATTATTCTAATATGAAATTCAGACCTAAAACCTCAAATTATTCATTAGATTAACCCTACATCAGCCTTACCCAACCTGTCCTACATCAATTTTGGTATCAAAGCTTCAAGATCCTTGAAGCAATACACAAATTCCGTAAGAATGGTGACGAATGCTGAAGTGAAATCAAAGATGGAGGGATTTCAGCGACAAATAGATGAGATGCAACAAAATAATGAGGTTGTTTTTGCTGAATTACGAACTGGGTTGACTAGTACTACAAATGCGTTGGAAACAAGGTTCAATGAGTTGGCAACAATGATACGGAACCTTCAACTAGCTCAACAACAGGCTGCTCAGCCTATTATTCAACTTCCAGCTGCTGCAGGGAACGCCCATCAATTACCAGTTGTAGGCAGAAATAACAGGGAACATCCCAATTTTCAAAACCGACATCACGAGCAAGATATGGCTGGAGACATCACCAAGAAAGTTAAAGTAGATGTTCCGAACTTTGAAGGCAACATAAGCCCTGCAGTATTTTCTGATTGGCTGCATAGTATCGAATCTTATTTCGATTGGTACAACATGGAGGATAATCGAAGAGTCCGATTTGCCAAGATGAAGCTGATCGGATTAGCAAAAATATGATGGTATAGTGTTGAGTACGAACTAGAAAGGGCTGGACTTCCACCCACAAGTACTTGGCAAGATTTGAAAGCAAGATTGCGAGAAAAGTATATGCCTTTTAATTATCTTGATAAGATGCGAGAACAGGCATATGCCTTGAGGCAAGGAAGCATGTCTGTGACTGAGTATATGCAAAAGTTTGAAGAATTAACAGTACGCAGCCAACTTAAGGAAGATAATTTGCAAACAATGGCTCGATTCAAAGCGGGGTTAAGAGTTGATACTAGGAGAGAGTTGTTTAGACAACATCTGGCAACTTTAGATCATATATTTCAAGTGTCTCTTGATATAGAAGAAGGTCTGAATCAGCCCCCTCCAAAGCAATTTGGAATTCAAGCCGAAGAGGCAGCAACTCAAAAAGGATTTGGAGATAATCGAGATACCAAATTTAACAATTCACAACCATATAATCGCTCTAACAACTCGAAGCCCTCCTTCTCAAATGGTACAAATTCTAAAAATAGAGGTAATGAATGTTTCAAATGTGGAGAATCCGGACATATGGCATATCAATGTCCAAAGAAGCAAAACTTATTTATTAAAGAAAAAAGATTGGATGAAGAAGGCGCATCACAAGATCCTAATTTAGATGAATTCGAAGGTTATGAGGATGATGATCTACAAGATGAGGGTGTTGATTCTACTTTTCTTTCAGTTGTGAGGCGCATTCTAACAGCTCCTAAAGCTGAAAAAGAAGAAGATTGGCGTCGAACTTCAATTTTTCAAACTTTAGTACATTGTGGTGATCAACCAAAGAAGCTTATTATTGATGGAGTAAGTTGCATGAATTTAGTATCAACCTCCACAGTAGAGCGTTTGAATCTTTAATCCGAACCACATCCTCATCCTTACAAAGTGGCTTGGATCAACAACTCCAACTATTCCCGTCACTCGTCGTTGTCTTGTTAGCTTTAAGTGTGGTGGTTATAGCGATTCAATACTTTGCGATATTGTTCCTATGCATGTAACTCATATTCTTCTAGGTCGGCCATGGCTTTACGATCACAATGTGCATCATAATGGAAAGGAGAACTCATACTCTTTCTCAATTGGAAAGACAAACTATGTTATGAAACCAATGAGTTCCCTTGATATTAAGAAGTACAAGAACGGTTGTCAGCCATCAACTAAAATGAAAGGCGATGGTCAAAAGAAATATCTTAATATCCTTACCAAGAAGAAGTTTGAAGTAGAAAACAAAAATATAAATTATGTTCGCTGCCATTGCAAGGGAAGTGGAAAATTCAGCAGTTGAATCAATTCTTTATGATCAATTTCATGCTTTTAACTCGTCGGAGTCGGGTTTTTTTTAGCAGGGGAGAATGATGGAGAACGTGAAGGGTACTTTTGTAATTTCTGATTTCTGCAATACTGAAGCAGAATAATTTTTTATTTTTAGTAGGAGTCCTATTTAGTTAGAAGTTCTATCTAGCTTAGAAGTCCTAGTTAGTTTAAAAGTCCTATTTAGTTTAGAAGAGGATTTCAAATCCTATTAGTATTAGGATTAGTTTTAAGTCTATAAATAGCTAGTCTATTGTTATGTTTCGGCACTTAATTTTGATAATAAAAATAATATTGTTTTTCAGCAATCTTTGACGAATTGTGCAACTCAATTTTCTAGGTGTGACTCCTAGGCATTCTACGTGTGACTCTTAAAAGTTTTCTTTATTGTCTTTTAATTCTTATTGCAGATCTGATTTTCAGATTATTCTAATCTGAAATTCAGACCTAAAACCTCAAATTATTCATTAGATTAACCCTACATCAGCCTTACCCAACCTGTCCTACATCAGTTTATATTCATGCTAATTTTCAATTTACATTAGAGAGCTAATTACGGGAATTGTTTTCGCTTTTACATATTTCTTCCTAAGCCTACACGTGGAAAATAAATCATCCCTTCCATTCACTTCTCACCTCTTTTTACATTTTCTTTCTTCTCCACCACTTCATAGAAACTCACCCATCTCTCTTCATTCAAGTCTCATATCCTTTTCTTTATAACGCTTACAACTTACAAACAACAATTCTTCTTCTTTCTTGATCATCATTTTAATTTATTGATCATGAATAAGATTATTTTTATTTTCAACAATCAAGATTTCATTATAAAACCATCTTCCCATGCTATCTAAAAAGAATTATGTCTTCTATTGATGACGTTGAAAGCTTTTTTTAAGTTGAAAGTTTGGTTGAGAAGTGGGGAAATGGGTTTTGATATATTATAATTTTAATTAAAATTTATGCGCTGTTTAATTAATTAAACTTTGAAGAAGTGAAAAATTAGAGAGATATTTTTTGGGTTTAGATTATTGAAAGCCATGGGAAGCATAAAAAGTGATTCAGAATGAGAGAGATGATATGTAGCATTGTTCTTGCAATGAAGCAGGAGAGGCTTTTTTTTTCTTTGAAATGTTCAGAAATTTTTCTGCAATTTTTGTGTGGAGTGATGATGATAATATGCTGAAATAGAAATTTGTTAAGAGTGGGAAAAAGAAGGGTAATTTGTTTTGGAAGTCATTATACTTTTTAAACATTACAAAATGGTGACCGAACTTCAAAACGTAACATTTTAGTTACTATACTATTTGGTTATGTTAAGATAGAATGATTTTTGATCACTGAAGAAAAATATTTCGAGTTGATTTTTTCTTGATTGTGTGTATATATAAAATATAAGGTATTATTTGTCATAAATAATCAAAATTTGATTACTACATATGTATAACTTACCCGTAAAACACTTAAAAACCTCCTAAAATAATACATTTAAAAGTTTAGTAATCATTTTGTTACGTTTTAAAGTTCGGTCACCATTTTGCAATTCTTGAAAAGTATAGTGACCCCTTAAATTAATTACCCGAAAAATAAGAAAGAAAGAAAGAAATTGAGTCTCTGCTGTGATTTTTTTGTTTTGTTGTATAGATCTAAGGTTCAATTTTTATTAATGAGATTTTGTTTTCTCGTATCCACCAATAATAGTCTAGTCTTTGTTCAATTGAAAATCTTCTATAAAGGTGAAAAATAATGTAATCTAATGTATCATATTTTAATCTAGAGATATTTATCATGGTCAAATTTTATACATATTTTAATCTAGAGATATTTATCATGGTCAAATTTTTCTAAATAAGATGATTTGATTTTGAATCTTTGATGCAAATGATGTCTATAAATGGCTGAGATCATATCATCAGGCAAAATTTAAAATCAAATATGGGTCTTGATCTAATTTAATTTTAGTTAAGGTTTATGGTATGTTTGATTAATTTTACTTTAAAGAAGTGAAAAAATAGAGAGAGATTTTTTGGGTTTAAATTTCAAAAGAACCATTGGCTGTTGTTTCACTAGAACTGATGCATTCTAACACAAAAGTAAAAACATTGTGATTCTTGATGTATAAATAAGAAACCTACTTCTAACTTTAAAATGTTCATTTTGCCCACATGTGCTCGATAAAAATTTTCTGTTGAATTAAAGTTTTTAGCTCATAAATTAATACGAGGAATGAGATATTTTATATTTATTTTTCTAGATACATATAATTGATGTGAATGAGATGTTTTTAAGATGTATTTAAACTATTTAAGAGATTTGAGTATTTTTTCACATAAAATAATATAAAATTATAAATATTTATATTTTCCAAAAAAAAGTGTCAAAGTAGGATACATTTTAGATACATCTTATATGTATAATTTATTGTCTAAGAGCTTATTGCCTTTTCATGTTAATTTTATATATTTGCTAAATAATTTGTCATATGTATCCATCTAATAAAGAAGTTTGCCAATGTAATGCTTTAGATACCAAATCAACTTATTATTATGCTTGAGAGAATGTTACAAAATGAGAATATTAGTAAAGAGTCTTGTTGTATGACAAGTTTTCAATCAATGGGGGAATCAGCTAGAGGGAAGGCAGACATGTGTTCGAAATTATCTCTTAACGACAACCCTAATGAGGTATTGATTCTTGATGACAGTCACATTATTCAGCAACCTGAACGAACCCAATTTACTCTTGTGGGGCGGTTTTTGCAACGGAAACCTATTCATTTTGATTCTATGCGTAATACTCTGTCAACTATTTGGAGACCGGTTAAAGGGGTAAGGGTGAAGCAAACGGAGAAGGAGAGACTTTACACGTTTCAGTTTTTCCATGAACGTGATATTCTTCGTGTGTTAAATGATGGCCCGTGGACGTTCAACCAAAATGTTCTTCTAATGAAACGGCTTGAGAGCAATGAACGAGCAACAATGGTTGATTTGACAAAGATAGAACTGTGGGTTCAAGTTTTTGATTTATTGACAGCCTTTAGAACTGAGGTGGCGTGTGAAGCTATTGGTAATTACATTGGTAGGCATGTAGCCACTTATCCGAAGAACTTTGAAGGAGGGGAGCGTAGTTATATGCGAATCAGAATTTCTATGGAAGCTAGCTCTGCACTCAAGAAAGGGATGAATCTTAAAAGAAGTGGAGGGGAATGGTGAATTCCTCTATGATAATCCCTCAGAAGAAGAGAAGTATGATAGCACTATCCGAGCTACACTTGGCAAACAGAATATCACCAACGGCAATCCTTGGCTAAGGGATTCATCACCGGAGAAAGGCGGAGAAGAAGGTTCGAATATGGAAGTTGAATTACCAGGTATCCAAATCAAATCAAATCTGCGAGATTGGGGCAAGTCAAAAGAAGCAATTCAGGCAAGTACACATAAGGCATTAGCAAGTAATAAGGCCACTGATGCCGGAGGGAGTGTTATTATGGAAAATTTTGAAAAGGAAGGAGGATTGATTATGGATCCTAAGAGACAACGTACTAGTGAAGATATTCTTGGACAAGGAGAATACATTCCTGATTCTGATGTTTTGGGGCAAAATCCTATTACACATGGGTCAAAAAACTTGTTTTTGGTGGTCTCTGGGAATCAGGCCCACCTAAAAAAATGAGTGTTCTTTGTTGAAACTGTCGTGGATTGGGCAATCCACGCACAGTGAGAGTCCTGTTGGACTTAATTCAAGTTCACAAGCCCATTCTTGTTTTTCTTATGGAAACAATAATCAGTAGAGAGAAAGTTGAGCGGGTTGGCAACTGGATTGGGTTTGAGGGATCGTGTATTGTTGATGGGCTGGGTCATGGAGGAGGTTTAGCCCTTTTCTGGAAGAACAGAGATTGGGTTTCAGTCAATTCTTCTTCTCAAAACTTCATAGATGCTCAGATTGATATTCCTAATCTTCCTACCTGGAGATTCACCGGGTTCTATGGCTTCCGGGAGAGATATCGTCGCCAAGAAGCTTGGGATCTGCTCCATCGTCTTTATAGTATAGAAGAGGATCCTTGGTGTTGCGCAGGGGATTAAACGACATTCTAAGGGCTAACGAGAAGAAAGGGGGAAATCCCAAACCCAGATGTTTGATTGATGGGTTTAACAAAGCGGTAACGGACTGTGAGCTGATGGATATCGATATGGAGGGCTATCCCTTCACTTGGGAAGGAGTCGAGGCACAATTCTTGCTATTGAGGAGCGCATAGACAGAGTCTTGGTTAATTCTCACTACAACGGTTGTTTAATCAATATCACCTCCGTAATTTGGCCACTATTGCCTCTGATCATTCTGCCATTTTCTTGGCGATCAAAATTTGGCAGCTGAACAACCATCCTTGCCGGTTCCGTTTTGAAAACTCTTGGCTTTGTGAAGAGGATTGTGGGGAGGTGGTTAAAAGGGCCTGGAATCAAAGTCTAAATGGAAATATCACAAACCGTATTAGGGACTGCCGTCTTGCTTTACAACGTTGGGGTAAGACCATCAACAGAAACTTTAAGAAAGAGTTAGAGGGATGCAGGAGGCTTATGAACAGATACAGAGGGTCTAGGGATGCCTATGCTACTGAACAATTTGATTTTGCCTCTAAGGAGTATGATAGGGTGCTCTCTCAAAAAGAAGACTATTGGAGGCAAAGGGCGAAGCTTTACTGGTTTCAGGAGGGAGACTGTAACTCTAAATACTTTCATTCTTACGCGTCAGCTAGAAAGAAAAAGAATGCAGTTCACAGACTGAAGGATGATGCTGGTTCTTGGTGCACTTGAAATTCAGGTTTGGATAGATTATTGTTGAATTATTTCGATAGTATTTATGAGTCTAATGATGGCGACATGAGTGGCATTTTGCCTCTTATCCAAAACTCTAATAATGACGAGCAGAATTCTGGCCTTGTTAAGCAATTTACTAAGGAAGAATTCCACTCAGCGTTGTTTTCTATGCATCCTGAAAAGAGCCCAGGTCCTGATGGGTTGAACCCTGTTTTTTATCAACGTTTTTGGCATATTGTTGGTCCGGAAGTTACGAAAACTTACCTGAACATTCTGAACAGGTGTCATCTCCCTCAAGGTTTGAACGACACTCGTGTTATTCTTATCCCTAAGAAAGATTGTGTTGAGCGTATTACGGATATGCGTCCTATTACTCTTTGCATTGTTTGTTTAAAGTAGTGTCAAAAATGCTAGCTAATAGGCTCAAACTTGTTCTTCCTTGTATTATCTCTCCTTCCCAGAGTGCTTTTTTGCCTCTGAGACTTATATCTAATAATGTTATTGTTGCTTATGAATTTCTCCATTATTTGAAATGTAAAAGACAAGGCAGATTAGGTATTGCAGCTCTTAAGCTCGATATGAGCAAAGCGTATGAGCGAGTGGAATGGCGCTTCATCATATCCATGCTTGTGTCTTTCGGGTTTTGTGAGGTTTGGATAAATTGGATCATGCTTTGTATTGAAACAGTGTCATACTCAATCTTGCATGAGGGGTACGAGATTGGCCCAATTATTCCTAAACGAGGCCTTCGCCAAGGAGATCCTTTATCTCCGTATCTCTTTCTCATTTGTGCGGAAGGTCTCTCTAGACTGTTGGAAGCTAAGGTCGCACAAGGTCGGATCCATGGTTTTAAGATAACTCAGTCAGCTCCTATTATATCCCACCTTTTTTTTTTGCAAACGACAGTTATCTATTCTTTAATGCCTCAGAGGATGAAGCAATCTGCATTCGTGATTGTCTAGCCACTTATGAGTCCGCATCTGGCCAGAAAATAAATTTCCAGAAGTCTTCTATAATTTACAGTAGAAATACAAAGCCTGACATGCGTAGGGCTATTTGTGATTCTCTGCAAGTTAACCAAGTTGAAGAAATGGGTGTGTATTTAGGCTTACCTATAGCTGTTGGCAGAAGCAAATCGCAGACTTTTGGCTACATTAAAGATCGTATCCAGCGCACACTTCAAGACTGGAAAGAGAAATTTTTATCGAAAGCTGGCAAGGGGATTCTTATAAAATCCGTTCTCCAAGCTTTTCCAACTTACGCCATGGGAGTCTTTCTCTTACCTATGTAGCTTTGTGAGGATATTAAAAGAATCATTGCCCGTTTTTGGTGGAAGTATCGGGCTCAAAAAATACTGAAATTATCTGGAAAAGATGGGAAAAATTATGCAATCCTATAAATCTTGGAGGAATGGGTTTTCGAAGCTTTCATGAGTTTAACTTAGCTCTTCTTGCTAAGCATAGCTGGCGGATCATCCAGAGCCCCAATTCGCTGGTGTCCAGGGTCCTAAAAGCGCGCTATTTCCCTAACTGTGATTTCTTTAACTCTTGTATTGGGAATGATCCTTCATATATTTGGCGTAGCATTTGTGCAGGTCGACAAACAGCAGTGTCGGGCATGATTCGAAAAATTGGCGATGGCAGAAACACAAATGTGTGGACTGATCCTTGGCTTCCTTCTATGGAAAATCCGTATGTGACGACGATAAAGCCAGATGATTCTCAGCAGTCTGTTGTAGCCTAGTTAATTGATCAGAACAGAAATTGGGATATTCCTCTCATTAATTCAGTCTTCAATCCTAGAGACAGAAGTTTAATTCTTTCCATTCCTCTTTGCATTAGAGAGACTATAGACAAGTGGATTTGGGGCAGGGACAGGGGAGGTATCTTTAAGGTGAAGAGTTCCTACTTTCAAACTTTCCAATCTAATCATCTAGTTACTTCATGTGATCACGAGGTAAACTGGATCAGATTTTAGAAACTTTCCATCCCTCCGAAGGTAAAAAACTGCTTGTGGAGAGCTCTTTCGGGAAACTTGCCAACATTTAATAACTTGCTTCAGAGACATGTGGCAGTAATGAACTATTGTCCTATGTGTGATAGTGAGGGCGAGTCAGAGGAACACATTTTCAGAGATTGCTCCTTTGCTAAGGCGTGTTTCAGTTTATTGTTTGATCATCACAGCATTGATTCAAATTCTACTTTCAAGGTTTGGTTCAATCTTCTCATGCTTGGCTTGAACTTTGAGAAGTTTGCTGAGTTGTGTGGTTTATTATGGAACTTGTGGGACCATAGGAATGATGTCTTATGGAAAAAGATCAAGTGCACCCCTGTTGATGTTGTCCGTGAAGCCTACAACTTTATTCATTTTTGGAAATCTGCTAGAAGAAACAAATGTACCCCAGCTTCTGTGTGTAATGAGCAGGCTGGTAATAAATGGGTGAAGCCATTTAGAGGAACCCTTACCTGCAATGTAGATGCGGCGGTTACTCAGGGTACAAACTTTAGTGCTTTTGGTTTCCTTAGCAGAGACCATAATGGTATGTGTTTAGCTGCTAAGCATGCAGGGCTTATTGGCAATTTGGATCTGAGGGTCGCCGAAGCAATTGGCTTTCGTGAAGCGTTAAGTTTGATCAAGGATAAAGGGCTGTCCAATGTTCGCATTGAGTCTGACTGTCAGGAGTTGATCATAGCTTTGAAGCATCATAGGAAGGACTCTTCTTATTTATCTGATAATATTACTAATTGTATCTCTTTTTTAAGCATTATGGATGATATATCCTTTGCTTTTGTAAAATGCTCAGCGAATTCGGATGCCCATTGTCTGGCAAAAGCAGTCGATTCTATGTCTGTGTGTAAGGAGTGGGACTGCTCCCCCCGTTTATTGTTGATGTTCTCCGTCGTGAATTAATATAAAGTTTTTTTCCTAAAAAAAAATCATGTGGGCAATTAGTGGACTTTCATAACCATGGCATCCTCTAAACAAATAAATGTCATTTGGCCGATAATGATGTAGAGCATGAATACAGAAACATGCACGAATCAACTTCATTTAATCGGCCTGATGAATCTCCCTCTTTTTGATCGTCTATTTCACAATGCCACTAATAAAAATGAGAGCTCTACTTTGATTGGCTATTCATCCCATTTGACATTTAATCGCCCCTCAAATTCTTTAATTTGCCCAACTCCTTGACATTTAAAATAATAGCCACGATGCCAAAATCAATTACCTCATTATACAAACTAGCTGCCATATGATGATCATCGGCACAACAAATCGCCCAATTTGAAAATGAACATCCTCACTATAGGTTGGCTTGACCTTGACCGAATATCTCATTTCTTTTTCATGAACCCCTATATGGTGAAAAATGTTCTGGCAAGTGTCCAACGGTCAATTTGAAAAAACTCATCAAGGTGAATAGTAGCCGTCCGTGACCTCAAGATTTGGACTCGCCTTTAAGAGTTTCAACATAAAATCACCCTAGATGGCCATAATGCGTAACCCTAATATGTTTCATCCCAAGTGGTGTGATAATCCACACGTAACCTTCAATCGGCCATGAGCATTAAAAGGCTATCTTATTAAAATCGCCCTCGTGGATGGACCTTTGTTTATACACCAAATGTTGCCATGGTGTTGGGTGATCAACGTTGTTGTTACTTCTTGATTTGAAGTTCAGCATAAGAATCGCCCTCTGAGAGTGGAAAATACTCGCCCTCTAAAGATAAAAGAACTCCTTTATTGAGATACTTAATCACCTCGCCATACAAAGTAATCACCCACTAGATCGCCCAAATTTCAAAGAATCAATTTAGAAGGACTCACCAAAATGATTAACGATTAGCTATACCCCCCGACATTTTAACTTGCTTTGGATGCCAAACTTGTTTGGATGTTGCCCTCATTTAGACGATACGCCTTGGACTCCGAGTCTATTTGGTGTTTGGGGCAACTCGGCCCTTCTAATGGAAATCTCGGTGATATGTTACCCTAACAAGACTTTTGTCATGCCCCCATCATCTTGACTCGCATAAGGGTATATGGATCACCTGACAATGTGCAACCCACTTTGCCAAAAGGTATATGGATCATCTGTGTACTCAAAACCTAAGAACATGTTACTCACCCTTTGGTACCTATTATACTCGCCCTATAAGAATTGAGGAGTTGGTTCTTGAGCACTAAAAGGCTGAGGACTCGGTACTCGCCCTTTGTTGGGGCAAATGATACTCACCCTCTATCGACTTCATTTTGAATGATCGCCGACGTGGTCAACTTGAAAGGGACCCATCAAGGTGGATATTGACTGATCGTGCCTTCAAACATTTAGATTCGCCCAACGCCAAATAATTAGTGTAGTACTCAACATCTATGGATTTGAAGGCCAAGGACTCGGCACCTGGAGAATTGGGGGTTGAGAAGTTGGTACTCTCCCTCTTGCACCTATTATACTCGCCCCTCTATGAAGAATCGGTATAAGGGCGGATCCAATTATTCACTAACCAATTTTGAATGTCAAACTTGTTGGGTTATTACCCTTGCTCCGCCGATACCCCATCGACTCTTGAGTCCATTCGATGATTGCGGTAACTCGGCCCTTGTATTGGCATCCTTGATGATACGTTGCCCTGACAAGACTTTCACCAATGATTGAGATACTTGTATTCGCCTTTATCTCCATTTGAATGACTGTGTATCACCCATCATTACTTTAGCGGTCTCACCCACTTGATTCATCGCCCATCAAGTACCCGCCGATTTTTTGGGCTATCTCATCACACTTATGAAATCGGCACGTGACCTTGAAGGGCGAGTGGTAGGTAGGTCACGGACATAGTCATTTGTCTTCTCCTCATGTACTTGGTTTGGATGCTCGACTATGAGGTCGACGGTCTTTGTCCCAGCAGGGGGTGCGTAAGTCCCCATGCGGCTGTAACTCGACAATCATTGTTCTAGCGGGGGGTGCATAGGTCCCCAAGTAGTTATAACCCTGACTTGTCACCCTTTGTCATGATCGCCTCCAAGCCTGAGTTTGAATCGCCTGAAGATGCGCAGCCTTCTTCAGATTAGACCCTCTAGTACCCAACATACTCATCCCTATATGAAGGCTCGGCATATGGGTGATTCAAAATACCCATTTTGGATGCCGAACTTGTTGGGTTATTACCCTTGCTCAGCCGATACCCCATGAACTCCAAATCTATTCGATGTTTGGGGCAACTCGGCCTCTTTATTGACAGTCTCGACGATGCATCACCCTGACAAGACTTCCGCCAATGATTTCATGAACACTTGTTAAGCTACCAAGATCTGCCTTTATCTCCCTTTGGATGATCATGTGAACATTCATCATTGTTTTGATGGCCTCACCCATCTGATTAATCGCCCATCAAATGCCCACCGATTTCGTGGGCTATCTCATCACTTATGAAATCGTCATATGACCTTGAGGGGCGAGTGGGAGGTAGGTCGCGGACATAATAATTTGTCTCCTCCTAATGTACTTGGTTCAGATACTTGACTATGAGGTCGACGGTCTTTGTCCCAGTGGGGGGTGCGTAAGTCTCCATGCGGCTGTAATTTGACAGTCATTGTTCTAGCGGGAGGTGCGTAGGTCCCCAGGTAGCTGTAACCCTGACTTGTCACCCTTTGTTCATGATCACCTCCGAGCCTGAGTTTGAATCGCCTGACGATGTGCGACCTACTTCGGATTGGACTCTGCTATGTTAACAACTGCACCTGTAACTTTCCTTCGTCGTTCCGGTTTTTGTGCTCACCATGAACGCGTCCCTAGTGGAGTCGCCAAAATATGTTCGCCTGGAAATAATCCGGACTCGAATCTTTGAATTTGTAATCGGGATCGGTTTAAGGTTTGATACTTAAGCGAACCTATATAGATATTCATAGGGCTTCTTTGTTTGAAAACACTTAACCACGTGATTTAAGTAGTAATAATCTGAGAGTTACGAACTCAGGCGAGATTAATACTGAAAACTACTCCTAAATTAAAACAATCCGTAGATTGTGGGATAAAAAGCACTGAGCTTGGTTTTTGATTGATTGATTTGTTGATTGATTTGAGCTGTAGAGAATACAAACCTAAAGCTAAATATTTATAGAGGGCAAACCCTAAAATAGAAAAGCTAGTCTAATGAGATACAATCTGCGATAAATACTAGGCTAAATAATGATAAATAAGAATAAAAAGATAATTAAAGACTTTTGGGCTCAAAAAACCGAATTAGCCCATATGAGCTTTTTTGGGCCAGTGTAAACATAGATGTATTATTTATGTATCAAAGATTTATTATTAAAATTTGAATATATATTATATGTCTATTTTGAGATGTATTTGTGTATAAATAGTGTATCAAAAACGTATTATTTTTATGGATTATGAGATATTCATTGGAAAGTGATGGAGTCTGCCTCCTGAACCGGTGATGTACCTGCAAAACAGGGTAGAAGCTAACTGCAAATCCGATTAACTCTCCGATGCTAAAGTCAGTTTAGAGCTTTGAGCAACGTTTTAAGTATATGAATGTAATTGTGTTTTCAGGCAAATCTCATGCTCCTTTTATAGTAGATGATTGCATACCTAGTAGTGTTGTAGTAGGAAAGTGAATACTACTTTGTAGGGATTTGCCCTGATTTGGTGTAATCTACCTTATTCAGACATGAGTCCGATTTAGGAACGTCTTCCTAAATAGTCTCGTCTTTTTAAGTTAGAGCTTATCTTCCTAAGTTGGAGTTTGTATCCAAATAGGAAGGTACTTCGAGATATAATAATAGATCTAGCGATCTATCAGAATCCCAGGATCATCGCGCTTTGGTCGGGTCCTAAGGGATTCGGTCTTTGTCTTGTTGAATGATATAATGGCGAATCCTATGGATTCGGCTGTCTTCCTTATATGCATTATTCTTCTAATGGGAGTCCGGTATCACCTGAGAGTGGATCTCCTATGACTCGGCTCCACTATAATTAGGCTAGAATTCGGTATCCATCATTAGCCCGCCCGCCAGTGAGCTGAAGTAGTGGGTATTTATGCCTCAGTAGATTTTGGCTCTTTTGAGGCCGAGTCGATTCATATTCTGGGCGAGTCGCTTCATATTTTGGCGAGTCGATTTACTTCTCCAGTAAGATTCTCCTTTTCTCTTTCTTTCTACGTGTTGCTCATCAGCAAATGGCAGTTCCTGGATGAAGAACAAGTGTCTTGTTTGTGCGGCATTTGTCATTCATCCAGTTCGACCATTAGGGTTCCGTTTCTTCAACTTCTTGATCTTTTCCTTGGGGTATATAAGTGTTCATTTATCATTTTTCCTTTCTTTACTTTCATCTTTCTGCAAAAAAGTTTCTCAGTAATTCTGCCATTCTAAGCAATTCAGTCATTTTCCTCCTTTATCTTCAAGATTTCTCGTTTTCAAGTTGCTCCATATCTTTCCTTTGATCCAACGTATTTGATTTCGAGGTATTTACACTTTCCTTCTTCGTTTGAATTTATATTTTTGGTTTATGGGTTTGCTTTTTCCTTCTTGTTCTTCGTGTTCTTCTTTTTTTCTTCTTTTGATCTTTTGAAATCGAAATTTCGTTGTCATTCCTTGTGTCCCCCCATTTTAATTTTAAAATGTCAGAGGTAGCAGAGGGGGTTTGGATTGCTCGTGATGAAGTAGAGCATACTCGAAGTTCTCTTTCTGTTCAACAAATAACAGAGTTTGCTGAACAATTCAATTTTCCCGAGTCATATGTCATTCTAAGACCTGGAATGACATATTGGGCAAATCATAGTACAGATTCACCTTCGAAAATTGTTGTTTTTAATGAGCAATTTGTACCGGGTCTTCGTTTTCCTCTCGAGTCTTTGCTTGTAGAGGTTTGTCGTAATTTAAACATTCCCCTCAGTCAACTTCATCCAAATGCAATTCACATTATTTGTTCTTTTATGGAGTCTTGTAGATCTCGCAGCCAAGAGCCTACACTTGGCTTGTTTAATTATTTTTTACGTTTTCTCTCGCCGAAAGGGCGAGGAGTTTATCTTTGCTGGTGGTCGACCGAACCAATCTCTTTTTGTTCTTCCGTCGTCTTTAAAGGGTTGGACTCCTAAATTTTTCTTGGTCCCACATCCTTCTTTTTCTTCTTTTCCGCGAAGCTTTACACAGAGTCGCTTACTGCTGTTCATGATCTATCCGATGGAGATAAAGATTTTGCATTATCTCTGTTGTCGGATTGTCGAGTCGATAAACCCAAGCACATCGTTCTTTTAGAGCGATATTTTAATCGTCGCAAAATACTTTTGGCGGGTCTTCCTTTAGAAGGTATTTTTCTAACTTTGGCTATTTCCTGTTTTTGGTAGGATGTAAACTTCTCTAGATCACCTGCTTGATAACTTTAATGTCAATATGAGTGTAGATATGGGTGAGGTTACCAGTGGAGTTGTCCCCACCCCTGCTGCTATCCCGAGTTCAACGGATCTCGCACCTGCTACTGCTTACCAGGTGCCTTTTATTAGTCCCGAGTCTGCTTCACTTCCGACGAAGGATTCAGAATCTTCTCTAAAGGAGTTTCCTACCGTTGGCAAGAAACGGTCTGCTGAAGATCAAGTTGATGCTTCTTCTAAGCGTTCCAAGAAGAAAAAATCTTCTAAAGAGACTCTGATTGATGAAGCGCCTCGGTTTGCTGCGTGGGCGGACACTCAGAATCCGCCTCGGCTTTCTAATGCTGCTATACTTCATGCTTGCATGGAGAATATTATGATTAAGGAGGACATATAGTCCATAGATCAAGACCATGGTGATGGTCTTGCTGAGTTCGCCTGTCTTGGTGGTTTTTCGGTGAGTTTTATTTCCTTTTCTTTATCGTTGTCTATTTTCTTTTCTTTGTCGCCATACTTATTGTTTGCTTTCTTTTTATTTTGTAGGTGGTTTAATCCATTGTTATTTTAAAACGTCGCTGTAGGGATGCGGTGAATCAGTTGAAAAAACATCAGAGAGACTCTGAATCCTGGCAATCGGAAAAACAGAAGATGGAAGAAGAAGATGGTGAGATGGCGGATCGGAACCAACAGCTGTGCTCGTCCGTTTCTGCCAAGGAGCGAGAGATCTCTTCTTTAGAGGCTCGGGTTCGGACTTTGTCCAAGGAGATCCAATCTCTAAAGTCTTCTTCGGATGCCCGTACTAAAGAAAGGGATAGTCTGAAAAAGGAGGAAGAGCGTCTCCCCCGGCGTCTGGGCGAGTCTAGGGATTTTTACTCCTAAGTTATAACCCAGTACCGGTTGGCTATCAGGGCGAAGCTGCGGGAGCAGAACCCTGGTATTGATCTTTCTAGAGTTAACCAACTGGACCCTGCCTCCCTGACGAAAGAGGTGAAGGCAAAGCTGGACAAGCAAAAACAGGATGCTTTGCAGAAAGTTTAACTTTTATCTTTTTTGCTTATATTTTTTTTTATACCGGATCGAGGTGAATCCGTTGTAACTTCGGTTTTGATATATATACAATCTTTTCCAGTCGATGTTCTTTATTTATTTCCAGAGTTAATCTAAACACGTGTTTATTTTTTATTTATTTTTTAGAAGTTAGTTTAAACTTTCTGAATGCATAGTCGCGAAACCAATTAGGATTCGGTTGTATGTAATTTATTTGTATGTCCAATCAGATCCTCCTTTATTTTCATTTTTTCTCAAACGAGTTCAGATTATTTTAACTAAGACTCAAGCGAATCCTGTTAAGTGTATGTTGACTCAAACGAGTCTTCTATTTTTTTTTTATATATTTCAATGTCGAATCCTCTTTATTTCATAATGGAAATTTGTACATGCCACGAGCTAGTCTATTGATAATACTTTCTTAAATGTTCTACATTCCAATATCTTGGGACCATAGATCCGATCATTATTTTTAGGCCAAACCCATACTAAAGCCCCTGTACTATACCACTTTTGTTCAGAAGATCCTTATTTCGAAGATGTTATCTCATCAGTCCTCTTACTTGCTGTTTTTGCGATTTTAATACCCTTTATTGGACGGAATAAAGAGAGTGTATTTCACTCTTATTAAGCGAGAGCGGGAGCTGAAAAAACTTGAATAAAGATAATTTAAATCCACGTCTGTGAGGCATGAAACACACGTGGTTATTTCTATAGCTAAAATATTAATTCTAGAGTTCTATTTTATAGCTAAAATATTAGGGTTATAGATAATTTTAAGGGACAATGACAAAAATACCTAAAATTTTAAAAATATTTACAAAAGTACCTGTAAACGTTTTTTATTTACAAAAATACGACTGATTTAAAATTAATTACAAACGTATAAAAAAATGAAAATTAATTACAAAAGTACGATTTGTATAATGTCGGTATAATTATGATATAATTTTGGAATACTAAAACTATAAATCAAATAATTTAAAAATAATATTTGATTTATTATTAGGATAATTTCAGTATATTTTCGGTATATCGATTATAAATTTTTATATATATTTTTTAGTTGATAACATGTATATTTTTTTTATATGTACTTTTCACTATAGTTGGTAATGAACTAGAGAATTTGTATATTGTTGGTATAATTTTAGTATATTGTTAGGTTACTATTTAGTATGCGATGTGGTGTAATGTTGATGTAATAATATAATTTCAGTATATTTTGATGTGTACACTTTTGGTATACTGTTGGTATAATTTTGATATATTATTAATTTAATTTTTAGTATACGATTTGATGAAATTTTGGTAAATTTTCATTTAATATTATTAAAATCTTAGTATGTATAATGTCGGTATAATTTTGGTATAATGTTGATAAAATGTTAATATAATGTTAGTTTATTAGTATACTGACATTATACCCACAGTATACACCGTATGTTTGATATTATTTTTTATTTTTTTGTACTTTTGTAAATATTATTAATATTTTTATAAATGAAAAAGTCAACATGTAGTTTTGTAATTATTTTCATTTTTTTTGGTAAATGGTATAATTTCCTCTAATTTTAAGCAACCATCATCGTCACTTTCATCATTTATCAGCCACATCATCATCTTCTCTTCATTGATCACAACCAGCCACCTGCAAATCCCCTCACTCTCATCCATTCATTTCTCAACTTCAACTTCTCATCCTTCTTCAATCATCGCGCGAGAGCATCGAATATACAATAAAAACGAAAGAGAGCTAAAACCTACCACCTGCAACATATCGTTATATCGAGGACAAGAAACACAGAACCGCCGCAGCCGCCGTCGCTTCCGTTTGCTGAAAGAAATGAGCTTATTATTATTGTTCTTCTTTGGGTAGTGAATCTGTAGCTTCTGCTTCTGGGTCTCTCAATAAGTAATGCGTTTTTCTATTTTTGAAGATCACAATCATGGATCTCTAGAACCGGGGTTTTGTCAAAACCAAGTAAAGGTGAGTTGGGTACTTTACTGTTCACATAAATTTTATGCATTTGACGTTTTTTAAATTGTTCAATTATGTATTTTAGTTCACAATAAGGGAGTTTCACCTTTGGTTTTATTATCAACTCGTGATTTTCAAATTGCAAATTTTGATGCCTTTTTTTGGTATTATGCAGAAAGAATCATGGAAAACAATTTTAATTTTGGCATATCAAAGTTCAGTAGTTGCGTATGCTGATTAAAGCATTTCTCCATTGTATATGTTCAAGAACAAGTTTAGTAAAGGGTTAAAACTATCGAGATGGAAGAGAGTTGTGGCTATGGCGGCGGTGTGAGTGTGGTCATGGTGTCGGTATCGGTGGTGAGTGGGGCGATGGCGGCGGCGGTGTGAGTGTGGCCATGGTGTCGGTGGTGAGTGGGGCGATGGCGGCGGCGGCGTGAGTGTGGCCGTGGTGAATGTCGTTATGGTTGCAGTGATGGTGAGTTTTTCTCCTTTGGAGAAAGAAAAGTGGAAATTGTGACATGACATATTTTATTATACAAACTAATTTTTGTAGTTAACGATGACTTTTAATAGTTAACGGTTTTTTTGGTTAGTTAACAGCAAGTGATATACAATCGCCAATAAAGGGTATTAAAATCGCAAAAACAGCAAGTAGAGGGACCAATGAGATAACATTTTCGAAATAAGGACCTTTTGAATAAAAGTGGTATAGTACAAGGGCCTTAGAATGGGTTTGGCCTTATTTTTAGCCTGTACGCGCCTTTGCCAGTAGCTTCCTCTACTATTTAGGGACCTTCCCAATTTGCTTGCATTTTCTTTACTCCGGTGTTTACTTTGCCAATTTCGACGTTTCATAGGACTAGATCGCTGATCTGGAATTCTCGTGAGCTTATTCTCTTGTTATGGTATCATGCAGCTTGTTTCTTGTAAGCTGCAGCCCGATTATTGTTTCATTTCTTCTTTCTTCTAGTAGATCGAGACACAACCTTATTTTTTATTCATTCGTCTCCTCTTCTAGGTAATTTACTCTGATACTTGGTATAACAATTTCTACGGGTATTACGGCCTCAGTGCCGTAGGCGAGCCTGAAGGGTGTTTCGCCTGTTCCTTTCTTTGGGGTTGTTCTGTATGCCCACAAAATGCCATAAAGCTCGTCAACCCAGTTTTCTTTGTACTGGGCTAATCGCTTCTTTATTCCTTGTGCTATAGTTCGATTAGTAACTTCAGTCATCCCATTTGTTTGGGGGTGCGCCATTGATGTGAACTTTAAGTTTATCATCAGGTCTTCACATAATTTCTTGAATCCTTTGCAGTCGAATTGTTTTCCATTACCCGCTACTATTGTGTGAGGTATGCCGAACCGACATATCACTTCGTTCTTGAAGAATTCTTCCACTCTAGCTGCAGTTATGGTTGCGACTGGCGCTACCTTGACCCATTTGGTGAAGTGTTCGACCGCGACGATTAAGAATTTCATCTGATTTTTTCCCGTTTCGAATGGTCCTACTATGTCGATTCCCCATGTGGCGAATTGCCAGGGGATTTTCCAGCGATCCCTGTGGTACTGCTGGCCTATGGCTGACATTGTCATGTCTCTGGCATTTGTCACATTTCTTTACTAGAGCTTTTGTGTCCTCTTTGATGGTTGGCCAGTAGTAGCCTTGAAGCATTGTTTTTCTTGCAATGGTGACCGTTCATTCGTGTGCCCCGCATATTCCTGCGTGGATTTCTTTCAGGATTGAGCCCCTAGTTTCGGGCGAGACACATCTTGACCAAGGATGAGTAAAGGAGGTTCGGGAAAGAACTCTGTTATGGTATGAATAATTAATAGATTTTCGGATGATCCGGATGGCTTCAGCATTGTTGGTTGGTAGTTCACCTTCGTCCAAGTATTTGATTTGCGGGGTCATCCAGGAGTCGGCTTCATTAATCGGCATAATTGCTTCTTCTTTGGTGTTTGGTGATTCAAGAGTTTCTTTCAGCTGCATCCTCATGAATAGGTCCCTTAGTCCGGACGCTGATTTTGCGATGGCGTCAGCGTCGGCATTTGTTTCTCTTGGGATTTGAATGATTTCCCACTGTCCTCCCTGTGATTCAAGTTGTCGAAGTAGCTTTATGACTTTCTCCGGATATTCAATCATTCCAGTTTCTTTGGCTTGATATTATCCTTTAACTTGATTTACTACTAGTTGAGAGTCGCTGTAGATTTTCAGAATCTCTGTTCTTATCTCCAGTGCTAGACCGAGACCAGTGATCAAGGCTTCGTATTCTGCAACGTTGTTGCTAGCAGCGAATCGGATATTCACTATGTTTTCAATTTTTACTTTCCCGAGTCCTTTGAGAATGGCCCCTGCTCCGGATCCTTTTTCGTTCAAAGCTCCATCTACATGGAGTTCCCACAATAATTATGGTTTTAGTTGTTCAGGTTCGCCAGGAGTTATTTCTGCTACGAAGTCCGTCAGGGCTTGTGGTTTGAGAATTGGGCGGAGTTCGTATCTGATATCATGTTCGCTGAGTTGGATGGACCAATAGACAAGTTTTTCAGAGGTTTCGGGTCTTTGGATCGCCTTTCGTAATGGTTGATTTGTTCTAACTACCACATTGTGGCTCTAGAAGTAGTATTTTAACTTTTTGGTTGTGGTCACTATTGCGATTGCCATCTTCTCGATCTCGGGGTATCTCGTTTCCGCACCTTTTAGTACTCGGCTGATGCAGTAAATTGGCTTTAGCTCGCCGTCTTCCTCCCTCACCAGTACCGTTCCTATGGTTTCTTTCCTAGTGCAGATGTATAAGTAGAGCGTTTCCCCCTTCAGCGGTCTGCTGAGTAATGGTGGGGTGACCAGGAATTTTTTCAGTTCTTCAAATGCTTCCTCGCAGTGTTTGCTCCATTCGAATTTTTGTGTTCCTTTAAGGGCTTTGAAGAATGGCAAACATCTTTTTGCTGAGCAGGACATAAATCTACCGAGTGCAGTGATTCACGCATTGAGTTTTTGAACCTCGTTTATGTTCCAAGGTGCCTTCATGTCCATTATTGCTTTGATCTTTTCTAGATTCGCCTCTATTCCTCTCTGGGATATAATGAATCCCAGGAACTTTCCTCCTTGTACTCCAAATGTGCATTTGTCTGGGTTCAGCTTCATCCCAAATTTGTTTAGTATTTTGAATGTTTCCTCCAGGTCTTTTGCGTGAGTTTCTTCGTTCTCGCTTTTGATGATCAAATCGTCCACGTATACTTGGACTCGCTTTCCTATTTCGTCTTTGAACATGAAATTCATGAGTCTTTGATATGTTGCTCCAGCGTTTTTCAATCCGAAAGGCATCGCCGTATAGCAGTAGGTTCCTTCCTCGGTGATGAATGATGTTTTCTCCTGATCTTATTCTTTCATTTGTATCTGGTGATAGCCTTGGGCAGCGTCTGCCAGGCTATACATTGCGTGTCCGGCTGTAGAGTTCACGAGCTGGTCGATATCAGGCAACGGGTAACTATCTTTGGGACACGCCTTGTTTAAATCGGTGTAGTCTACGCACATTCTGTTTTTTCCGTTAGCTTTCTTCACGATCACGACATTGGCTACCCATTCGGGGTAATGGACTTCTATGATGAATCCCGCTTTTTTGAGTTTTTCCACTTCCTTCGCTATTATTTTTTGTTTTTCTTCGGAAAACTTTCTCTTCTTTTGTCTGACTGGGTTCGCCGTTTTTGCTACATTCAGGTCGTGAGTTATGACTTGTGGGTCTATTCAAACGATCTCTGAAGCCTTGGCGGCGTACGTTCCGATGTTGTTTTTCGATATCGTCGTGATGTCTTTTTCAACTTTAGGGTTCATGTTTGCTCCCAGGTTTACTCTTTTCTCCATGCTGAGTTCCAGTTTCTTCGTCTCGCCTTCGGGTGCCGTTTCTTTTTCTTCAATGTCATGGTTTAGAATTTCTTCAATTGGCATCGCTTCGCATGATTCTTTTATCGACTGATTATAGCATTCTTTCGCTGCGGTTCGATTTCCTTGTATCGTAATGATTTCTCGCTTTGTTGGTATCTTCATAGTCAGTGCTTTTACGCTAGTCACAGCCACTGAGTCGTGGAGGAAAGGTCTCCCCATTATCGCGTTATACGGCAGATCAATTTCCACAACACTAAATCGCGTAGGCAATTCTTCGCTTTTCCTTGTTCTTCCTAGCTTGACATCTAGTATAGTTGTTCCATTGGGTCTAATAGGGGAGCCCCCAAACCCCATTACGGGTGTGGCATTCCTTTTCAATTCTGCGAGATCCCTTCCTATGCTTTCGTAAGCCTTTCTTGTTATTAAGTTTTATTGTGCTTCCTGCATTAACTAAGATTCTCTCCACATTTCAGTGTTCGATGATCATAGCCACTACTAGGGCCTCGTTATGTTCTTCTGCGATTCTTCTGAAATCTTCCCCGTCGAAAGTCATCGGCGGTGGAATTGAGGATTCTAGTGTTTTCCTTTTTCTTTCTTGCGATATGTGCCTTGCTTTGTCTTTCAGGTTCATTCCTTCAGAAGTCATCTTCTTCAATGAAATTTGTTTGAGTTCAGAAAAGCTCCTTCGAGTTTGAAGTTTAGTTAAGCTTTTCCCACAGACGGCGCCAATTGATGGATTCTGCCTTCTGAACCGGTGAATGTACCTGCAAAACAGGGTAGAAGCTAACCGGACGGTGGTTGTCCGATTAACTCTCCGATGATAAAGTCAGTTTAGAGCTTTGAGCAGCGGTTTGAGTATATGAATGTAATTGTGTTTTCAGGCATACCTCATGCTCCTTTTATAGTAGATGATTGCATACCTAGTAGTGTTGTAGTAGGAAAGTGAATCCTACTTTGTAGGGATTAGCCCTGATTTGGTGTAATCTACCTTATTCAGACATGAGTCCTATTTAGGAACGTCTTCCTAAATAGTCTCGTCTTCCTAAGTTAGAGCTTATCTTCCTAAGTTGGAGTTTGTATCCGAATAGAAAGGTACTTCGAGATATTATAGTAGATCTGGTGATCTATCCGAACCCAGGATCATCACGCTTTGGCCGGGTCCTAAGGGATTCGGTCTTCGTTGAGTTGAATGATATAATGGACAATCCTATGGATTCGTCCGTCTTCCTTATATGCATTATTCTTCTGATGGGAGTCTGGTATCAGTTGAGAGTGGATCTCCTGTGACTCGGCTCCACTATAACTAGGATAGAATTCGGTATCCATCAGTTACTATATAAATTATTTTAATACTATAAAAAATTTAATTAACTAATTTAAATTAAGTTGACTTTGAATTTAATTTATGTTTTATAGTTCAAACGAACTACGTGGGTTTTGATTCCAACACACCGGATACGTAGGCATCTCGGAAAAAAAACTGAGACTCAAATCCAATTTTCAAACACTCGCTTTTTTTTTATATAAAAATTGTCATTCGAACTACGTCGACTTTGATTCCGGCACACCGGATACGTAGGCATCTGGGGACCCAGATTCAAGTCTCGCCTTTTTAAAACTTTTGTTTATTTCAATAAAAATTATAATTTATTTCATCTTTCATTTATAATATGAATTCGTATTATAATTGATGGATACCGAATCCTATAGTAAATATAATGGAGCCGAGTCACAGGAGATCCACTCTCAGGTGATACCGGACTCCCCCTAAAGATCCGAAGATATGAAGGATACACCGAATCCCTTAAGATTCGGTGATATGCTAATAAAGACCGAATCCTTAGAGATTCAGAGATATTCCAATAAAGACCGAATCCCACATGATCCGTCCAAAGCGCGTTAGGTCCGGGATTCGGATAATCGACTAAGAATGGAAGTATTGTCCTATTCGGACACAAACACTATATATGGAAGGATAAGCTCTACTTTAGGAAGATAAGACTATTTAGGAAGACGTTCCTAAATATTGCCGAATCAGGAGAATCCCTACAATATTGCCGAATCCCTACAAAGTAGGATTCACCTGCCTAATACGACTCTACTAGGTATATTCGACTACTATAAAAGGAGAACGAGGTATGCCTAAAATCACAATTACATTCATATACACAAAACGTTGCTCAAAGCTCTAAACTGACTTTAGCATCGGAGAGTTAATCGGACAACCACCGTCCGGTTAGCTTCTACCTTGTTTTGCAGGTCTACTCACCGGTTCAGAAGGCAGACTCCATCAATAATTGAGGGTAATTTTATTCAAGTGTTCAGTATATTTTTGCATTAATTTATATATGGGTTCCATTCCGACATTTTATAACTTTATTTTAGTTATCATACAGATTCGTATTATAATTTATGTTAATTTTGTCTGTATTTAATTTTAAATCTATTTTTATACAGATTTAAATCTAGATCTTTTATCATATTTTTTTTATCTGTCATTTATAATACGGATTCGTATTATAATTGACGTTAGTTTTAGTTTCATATTTAATATGTTTTTGTGTTTATTTATATATGCTCAAATCTAGTCCTTTTTTTATTTAATTTTGTTTTAGCTAGTAAAATTACAATTTATTTTCTTTTTGCAATTAGATTCGTAATACAATATGTGTACTTTTATTTATGGATTTAGTTTAGTTTAGTTTATTTGTTTATTATTAACTTCACTAGTTACACACTCACAAAAATGGTACGGATGATCCACTCATTCCTATTTTAGGATAGACAAAAATGAGTACATTCATCTTCGAGGGAAGCCCGGAGCTCCGCGCGAAAGTTTTCACTCAAAACTAACTCCTGTTAAATTCGGATGCGATTAATAGTGAGGGTATATTGGTTTTGAGACCCCTTTTCCTTAGAATTATAAATCAAAATGTTAACTCGTAATTATCAATAAGCAAACGATAGATTGAATAAAATAGTATTTCCGAACCCGAATCTCTGAAGAGGTAAAGATGGTTATAATGCTTTAACCGTCTTTTCCTTCCCGGTTAACTCTGGATAGCGACTCCATATTTATCTTCACAATTCATTCGTTTTATACGGAATTCGCCAAAATCGTGTGAGCCCGCATTAAAAATGCAAATGCGACCTAAAAACGCAAGCGGTCATCACAGTGGTGACTCCACTGGGGATCTCGAAAATAATTTTGAAAATATTCATCGTTTGCTATATGATTATATAAGAGTTAACTTTTTATGCCCTGAAATTCACATAGGAATAACTAGACACTTTCCTTTGGAGTCTTATCCTAATATGTCCTTTTATGGTGAGGATAAATGGGGAACATAGGTACGAATAGAACCGAGTATAAACATTGTTTTGTATGGTTGTTTCGGAATGCCCAAAGTCGATACATCATGCACCTCATGCATTAGCATACCATAGTTGGCATATCACCCATTTACGTTAAATATCTTATTCATGCATCTAGTGTAATGTGCACAACATTGCACTGTTCTAATCATGCATCATATTTATTTAGGAACCATCATTGTGCCCTCAAAGTTGCCTCGCACTACTCAGTATAAAAGAAGCAAACAGTCACCAAAACAAGTTGCTTGGTCTAGACACGGAAAGCGTCTTGAAAGATTATCTGAACCCATTGAAATCAATTTCAAAACGCCAGTCAAACAAGCAGAAATGGCTCAAAATCCACAATCACAAGGAGTAAAATCACCTCTTAGCCATGAAACAAAACCTATGTTAAGGGAAGAAGTGGAAAAGATAATTGAAAATACTCTTGATGCTAAGTTAGCTCCAATTTTAGAGGCTTTAAGGCTAATGAAGGGAAAAGCTCAAGTCGAATCTTCCACAGTAACTGTTGAATCATCTCCGATAGCTAATTCAAAACGTTCTAGGTCAATGAATCAAGATGTCATGGCTGACAAAGGAGAAGTTTGGGAACAAATATTTGGAGAAAAACGACATGTTGAAGTAGTCGTTAATCCAGTTCAAGCCAATCATGAGATAGAAAAGATCACGAAGGAGCTTGAAAAATTGAAAACTCAAATGGCAGGCAAAAATAAAGAAGCTTTTGACCTTGATGATCTCAGCTTAGTCCCTCAGAGTTCATTACCTCCAAAATTCAAGTATCCCGACATAAAAAAATATAATGGGATCGGTTGTTGCATTAGCCATCTCAAACATTTCAAAACTCATATGGATACTGCGGGTGCTGATGAAGATACCATATGCAGTTTATTTTTTCTGTCTATAGAAGGACCGGTTATGGAATGGTATTACGGACTGAGTCGGGCTGTGAGAAGCGATTGGAGAGAAATGATAGCTCAATTTGTGAAAAGGTATGATTATACCTCCCACATCGAGGTTACTTTAATGGATTTGCAAGCAACAATCCAAAAGGCTGATGAATCATTCATGGATTATTTCAGAAGATGGTTACAAAAACCCTCCCAGCTCAAAAATTAAATTGGTGAAAAAGATCAAATCCACCTTATGATAAACGGATCATTACCTGCTATCAAGAAGAGATAACATGTTTTCCCTTTAAAATGTTTAGGGACCTTTGTGATTCTGCACTTCAGGCTGAAAAGGTAATAAAGGAAAGAAATAAGGTATGTGGGAGCTTCAATAATAATAATAATAATAATAATAATAATAATAGGGTATCAATCTTATCTCAAATCCAAACACCTCATCCAAATTTGTCGATGTAAAAGCACTAAACAATCCATCTCGAATATACTCTAACTTTAGGCTTCCCATGTCAAAAGTGTTTGAGGAGCTTAAAAAGAGAAATCTCACTAAACCTTTAGACCCAAAACCTTTACCACCCAAAGTGTCACAAAATTTCAATCAAAACTTGAAAAGTTTGTACCACCAACAAATCAGACATGACACAAACACTTGTTACAAGCTTCGAGACGCCTTACAGGATCTCATCAATTCTGGCAAGATCCCTAACACCAATGACCCAAACAGACAATCAACTCGACACAATCCTTTACCCAACCACCAAAATAACAATAACAGAAATCATCAAACTCTATCGGGCATTTATATGCTCTCAACTGATATCACAAATGAGAAGACCATCTTAAGCTCCATTAGAGTGCACACACCATATAAACCCCTTCTGAAGTCTGTAATTGGTCGAGATGAAGCATATGAGGCTTTTAAAAGGAGGTGGTGCTCTCCAAACAAGGACCTACATGGAAAGAAGCCATCTTTTCAAATTATGAAAGATGATCAAAATCTAGTTGTTAACATGGTTAGAGGAATAATTGATTCTGGATATCCTGTACCTTCTGATTTTTGGGAAACTTTAGAAAATGAGGGTGAAAATATATCACCAGAATTTGAAAATTTGGAACTAATTGAAGATTTATGGAGTGAAACTGTGAAACCAATCACTCACAGTGGCCGCTTTTATAACGAAGAAAAAGGCAAAGAAAAAGAAAGACGAGCTTTCGAGAGATGTAATAAAAGAGTTTGAGGAAGATTCAATGTTGAGACAACTAAGGCAAACTAAAGCAAATGCTACTGTGCGGGATTTGTTGGTCGCATCCAAAACTCATAGAGATGCAATGTTCGAAGCACTTGCAAGTATGAAGATAGATGTCAACTCTACTCCTCAAGACATGGTCCACTTAGTAAAAGAAAGCAAAGATGTAACCTTTTCTGATAAGGACCTTACCTCCGAAGGTAGAAATCACACTCGAGCTTTGCACATTCAAGTGGAAACAAAAGGGAGGATCATTCCAAGAGTCATGGTGGATGATGGTTTTGCATTAAATGTATGTCTTGAAAGTACTACCAAAGTTGGGAATGAACAAAGATGATTTATAGAAAACAGAGTTGATCATAAGGGGATACGATGAGTCTAGGAGACAAGTAGAAGGAACTTTCAAGACAGTTATTAAAGTAGGACCCATTGAATCTGTAGTGGAGTTTATGGTGGTGGATATACCAATCAGCTACGCGTTATTGCTTGGGCGACCCTGTTTTCATGCTTTGGGAAGGATTCCTTCCACCCTTCATCAGAAAATTAAATTTCCATTTAATGATGAAGTTATTACCATCTCAGCTGAGGATGATGCAATATATTCGAAAGTGGATTTAGGAGCAGAAATTCCTCCAATTACTGGTTTTAATTTGGTTGGCGGGATATATGAAGATGATATGGACCCACAAGTTTCCATGATGATGAAGAATATGAAATTCTTCCATGGCCTTGGATTAGGCAAGAATCAGCAAGGCATTCTGACAATTCCTGATTTTCGAGGACAAAACACTAAGGATGGACTCGGTTATGATCAAAGAAATGCTCACAAAAGTGCGATGCAAACTGAGAAAGGCATATTCATGAAAGAAGGAGCTAGCAAAATTATGCAAACATGATACCGTGAAAGGAGTATCCCGGATGGGAAATTTTCAACGATGCGGTCAAGGATGTTTGCATCAAGAAAAAGTGGAATTTTAGCAAGATGTTGATCGGTCTAGACCATGCTCTCGAGATCCAAGATGAAGTTGGGACCATCTCCATGGAGGACTACATTATGAATAACTTCAAGCCTCTTGATTTAGAGGATGATATTTTTATTTCTGATGTAATGGATGACAATGATGTATTCTTTCCAAGTTTAATGCAATAAGCGCAAACTTCGTTTATTTGTTTGATGTTTTTCCTAATGGAAGCATTTGCACATTAGATTATTTTCATAGCATATTTCATATCAATTCTATGGAACACATTTCATTTAATTTGGGTACAATTGAAAATTCAAAGGAAATACTCTTAGGTGGCAATTGCACTCCTGAATTTAGAGAGAGACATGAGAGAATTTTAAAAGAAAAAGAAATAGTTTTTGCATGGACTTATGAAGATATGTCAGGAATAGATCGAGATATTGCTCAACATTACATTCCAACGCATGATCATGCTAAACCAGTCAAACAAAAGCTTAGGCGTATGAAACCAGAATGGGCACAAAAAGTTAAAGATGAAGTAGAAAAATAAATAGAAGCAGATTTTCTTGAAGTGATCGATTATCCAGAGTGGCTAGCCAATATTGTTCCGGTACCTAAAAAGGATGGAAAAGTCAGGATGTGTGTGGATTATAGGGACCTCAATAAGGCCTCTCCAAAGGATGATTTTCCATTGTCTCACATTGATGCTCTGGTTGAATTAGCTGCAGAAATATTGTGGTACTTAGGTCAATTATTGTTAAAGAAGAGACTTACTAGTTAGACAAGCGACAAGGATACTGTCCACCATCGGAGGTACTCGCTCGCCCGGTGGTATGGTAATGCCCTAGCCCGAGTATTACCTGTCATGGTGCATGATTCTAACTTCATGACCCCTGGTTCTGGTAACTTCACATCTGGTCGGGATAAGATCTTCTCAGCTGCCATTGAGCCTAGGCTGCCTGAGTGTGTGCCCCGTGGAATGGAGCTATAAACTCGCAGGCGTCTTGAGAGTAATCTGATGGCTCGGACCCTGATAATTATCATGTCCGGACCTTCTTAGCTTTGTAGAAGGGGCATCATCCCCTTGGCCGTCTTAAGGTCCACCCTATCTAATATGTGCCTGGATTCCGTTAATTATTCCATAATTTACGGATGTTGGTTTCTTTCTACCAGGCTTTGGCGTCCCTCCACCATCTTCGTATCTTTCTACCGATCTTCGGTGTCTTTCTGTCGTATGCTCGTGTCTTTCTACCAGCCTTCGGTGTCTCTCTACCGATTTTTGGTGTTTTTCTATCGTTTGTTGGTGACTTTCTATCAGGATTTGGCGTCTTTCTACTATCTTACTGTCTTTCTATCGGTCTTCAATGTCTTTCTACCGTGTGCTGGTGTCTTTCTACATGGATTTGGCGTTTTTCTGTCGTTTTCGGTGTCTCTCTACCGAATTTTGGTGTTTTTCTACCGTTTGTTGGTGTCTTTCTACCAGGTTTTTGGCGTCTTTGTGCCATCTTTGGTGTTTTTATACCATATTTGGTGTCTCTCTACCGTCCTTTGGCGTCATTATGCCATGTGTGGAGTCTGGCCTTGTTATGCCTTGTTGGTCGTTTGAATCCCGTTTTATGGGCAACTTTCCGATTCTCTAGGGCTTGTTTTGATCCTCTAGGGCTTGTTCTGATCTTTTAGGGTTTCTTTACTTCTGATTTCCATGTTCTCGGGCGTCTGCTCTAAGTAACTAGATTTCGATCTTTTTGGATTCTTTTCTGTCCATTCTCTAGGGTGTCTGTATTTTTTGCTTGTCCATCCTTTGAGATGTTTGTATTTTTTGATGTCCATCCTCTGGGATGTCTATATTTTCGGCTGTCCATTCTCTAGGACTTCTGTATTTTTGGCTATCCATCCTCTTGGATGTCTGTACTTCTGACAATCCATCGGAGGATTCTGTGCTATGTCTTCTTGCTCCATGTCCTCGGAGGGGCTTTTTTAGCATACCCTTTAAGATTGTTATTTTTTGTCTTTTAATGGCCTTGTTCATTTTAAGAGAGCCATCCCCTCGTTTTTTATTTTTATCTCTCCCTCTTCATCCTGTATTCTCTAAATTTGCAAATTTGTTTTTCATTTAGTTTGGACTATGGCACCAACATGGGACTTTAGGGAGCCGTGTATTGATCTTAACCGGCAGGCTGCTCAGCATGCTGCTTTACTGGAGATCGGCGAGGAGGTCCAACTTTTGTTGCGTCTGGAGGGGCATTTGTGCGGAATGACTCATTATGAGGTGCGTTTTTGCTGTGTTTTAACTTGTAGATAGACGTTTTATTGCATGTACATATGAAATACCTCTGAAGTATTGTCGAACTCAGTCTGAAGCGGGGACGGACCCCGAAAAAATTGATCCTGGGAGGAAATATGGTGGCGGCAGCGCCAAGGCATAGTGGCGCCGCCGGCACTATGTTCTGGCAGTGCCGCCAGAATAAGCTTGCGGCGCCGCAAGTGACACTGGCGCCGTTCTGGTGGTGTTAGTGCCCTTTTGGCACGCATCCTCTGGTGCAATTTTTGACTCTTTTGGTTTGATTTCTGATGATTTTGACTCCGGGTTTTTATGTTTTGTGTTTTCAAGAGAGGGATGTGTTCCGTACTTCTGTGAACTTTGTCGACGCGCGTATTTGGTGCGGTTCTTTGCCTGTAGCTGTTCGTTCTCGGGTAGACGCCACGGGTTTTGGCCGTCTTGTTAGCGGTCTGTTTACTACAACAAGTATTTGTGGAAGGAGCAATGGATGGATACCACCCATTCTTTTCACTTGCCGGTTGGGAGCTGACAGTGACTCCTTTGGATTTCTCACTGATCACGGGGATGGCTTTTGGAGGTCCGGCTGGGCCTTTTGATGGCGGTTTAGAGTTTCATAATCAGAGAGATACGTATATCTTTGCTATCCTGGGTTTTATGCCGGAGATGAAGGGTCATAGTCTCTGTCATGCTGAGATGTATGTTCTCTACAAGGAGTGCATTCGCAAGACTAGTGGCGAGGTCGGTTCTTACGAGTAGGGTCTGCTGCTTTGGCCTATCTTTGCACCACCATGGACCGAGTGGTTCGTGGGGGATCCCCTCTTTCTAGGATATGGCCCGCTATACATGTGAGTTCCTTTATCCCTTTTTATCTATGTTATCTTATCTGGTTTTTCTTTTGTTCCAAATCTAGGCTATCCAGATGAGCCTTCTGACTGGTTTCAGCGTCCTTCCAGGAAAGGATACCCTATGCTGAGGTTTTGGGATTTTTCGCATAATCTGACGCAGAGTCAGGGAGCTTAGTGCAAAGGTCGGCTGAGCGAGGTGGCGTGGATAGACGTGAGTATTAAACTTTATTCTTGCATTACTTTGAGTTTGGATTGCGGTGTTGACCCGTGTTTTACTGGTTACAGGTGGATACTAGCTACTTGGAACACTCCACCCGGAGCTCGTTGGCCTCGGTGGGTTCAGGGAGTTGTGGACAGGTCGGGTATGCATTATCTAATGCATGGCCCGAGTTGTAGGTCCTGGTTTCTAGGGGAGCGTGCCCTCCATTGGGCCTCCTTTGTCGATGGTCCCTATTGGGCCTCCTTTGTCGATGTTGCGTGGCCGGGACATGGTATCGCCTGCTCTTCAACCGGATCTGAGTGGTTACCCGGATACCAGTCTGGAATTTATCCTCCAGTTGAGCTATTTAGACGACTTTGCGAGACATCATCTTCTAGGGATGCTCCCACTGGATGGAATGCCTATCATTCAGGTTCAGCGGGCAGTTGCTGGGCCACAAGTATTTGTTGCTTTTTTGTTTTTCTGGATTTCTTCATTTGCTTGAGTTCTTTTTCTAGTGCTGTCTCAAGGAGGTGCTAGACGTGTGACTCGTTCTATCCGTGCTAGGGTAGACGATCATGGGTCTCCTAGTCGAATCCTAACTGGTGGGCGAGCTGGTGCAGCTAACGTGGTTTTTGGTTCCTTAAGGCAGATGCCGGAGAGATCTGCATGCTACGGTGGCATGCGCGAGCCTTTGCATGACTCTGTTCCTCTGTGGGATATGACGCATTCGTTTGCTCTTGTCGACTGTACTCACGTGAGTGCTTTTTTTTCTTCTGTGCTTTTATTTTGGGGGTCTGTTTGCCCCTTTGAACTGAGCGTCCCCTTCTGGTATTCAAGTACCGCTGTCTGACGTAGTTTAGCTGGCTGACGCTGCCTACTACTGGTGTGATTGCTTGTGTACTGTCTCTACACAAATGAGGGTAAAAACAATATGCAATATTTATATCCTATATATATGCATGTATGTAATCTTATATCTCTGACTGCTCTCTGGTTTTTTTTATAGTTGCGCATTGACAATCTGGAGGAGCGGGTGACTCTGACAGAGCTGGGTCCTGCTTACAGTAACATCCCCCCTGGGTTCCCTAGCGGTGGAGGTGGACTTTGTGCCGGTGTTTGTGGGCAGAGGACCCGTGGTAGCCGGGGGCCTGACGTCCGAGGAGGTCACGGAGACTTTTCTTCGTCTTCTTGTGGTGCACAGATTGGACGCTACGCTGGTGACACGTCCTTTGGGAGCCGTTGTAGCGACTCAGAGACCCTATAGTAGGATTTAGACTCTGATTATTAGGCTTGTATTGCATATTCGTTACGTTTTGAACGTTTGCTTTTGTTGATGTATGTTGACACAATATTTTGTACATCTAGCATTTTAGATGCCTCATTTTTATAGCATGGTTTTTGTTGTCTTTTATATCCGATTTAGCTCTTATGGCATCTTCTGTCTTCTATGTTTCTGGTTTCTGAATGGTGGACACATGATGCCCCCGGTTCTCTGGCTATTGGAGGCTTGACGCCCCCGGTTCCCTAATTGGTGGAGACTTGATGCCCCCTAGTTTCTGGCTGTTGGAGAGTTGATGCCTCATGTCCTTTGGCTGTCGGAGACCTGATGACCCTGGTTTTATGGCTGTTGTGAGGGTGGCACATTTCTTGTTTCTGGCTGTTGGAGACTTGATGCCCCTCCCCCGGTTTTCAGACTAGTGGAGATCTGATGTCCCCGGTTCTCTGGCTGTTGAAGACCTGATACCCTTATTTTCGATCATTGTGAGGCTAGCGCCTATTTTGGTTCTGGTGTAGGTGGAAGCTTGGAGCATGGAGTTTCCAGAGGGATGGGGACCTTAAGTCCCCAATTTCTAGGCGATGTAAGGCTAGCGCCTGTGGTTTTTGGTGGTACCATAAAAAGTTTTACAAGGGGAGGCACACATCAAAACGGACCGTCTAACCTGGATAGGACACCACTTAAAAAAGTCCACCGCCTGCCGGCCTATCTTGGAGAGGGACGGTCTAAGTAGTGAGGGACCCCAACTTACTAGAAGTCCTCCCTGGGATTATCGATTACGATCGTGTAGAACACTCACAGTGAAAATAGTCAATTTTGAAAATCCAAAAGGATAGTTGACAATAGGGGTACGATCGCTTGAAGAAAAAAAAAGTATCTCAATTGTACCGGATATACAATAAGCTAGTAATATAGACCTTCTATCACGCATGCACATTGATTATTGTTCATCACCTCCACATAATTGCTTTCCAGATCTTCCAGACTTCAATCCAGACTTCCTAACGCGTTTTTAGGCTCCTTCGGGCTCAAAATCAGGCCCGGTTTGAACCCAGACTTAGATAAGTCAATTTGGTTAAATATTTTGTAATGTAACGGGCCATGCCCGATGTAAAACAAACCTCAAAGTCCACTGATGTACCATAAAGTATAAACTGGGCCCACGAGCTCAAGGCCCGCAAACCCAGCAACTTCCAGAGCAGATTTTGGGTCCACCAAAACTCGAAATCAACCGCGGTTCAAACCAACTAAACCTTATTGACAAGATGGACAACTTCTGTGTTTTGACTGGGAGCCAATTCTGAACCCGCGCGAGTGTAAGGCACTTAGAATGTCAACGAGGTTTAAAAGTATCTCTAACCTTGCATGTATACCAACTGAACATGGCCCAGTTTGCAATGTTTACCGCTTTCCAAAAAGCAAATCAATTAACCGGTTAAAGGACTAATCACATAAATTAGCCAAATAATGCAATTCCAGCCAGTCACTTAGATACCTTAGGACTACCAAAAACCTAGTAACGATTGTATATGTTATTCAAGATCTCCTAAGAAAATCAATCAATCAAACGGTTACATCTTGTTTAGGCTTTGTGCATCTAATCGATCCAGACCAGCCAGACTTTGCTATTTTCTAGAAACATCTAAGGTTAGATGTATTTTTAGGAGTACCTGCTACTTGCCTCAAATGCCAGTCCATATCGAGTCATATGCGCGTCAAACATGTTTACTGCTTTCATACATGTTTATTTTCAGCTTTCATATCCAATGAATTCCATATACTATTGAGATGAGATTAAAACGAACATGTCCAGTAAATAAAGCCGGTAATAGATAAGCCAAGCACATGAGTCTCGGGGAGGTCCACGAACCCTAGTCTTTGGTCTGATGCACGGTAATCTTACCCATAAGCGAGTAAGGTTACCTAGTCGGTTAAATGGCATTTCCTAGTTGAACTAGGTGGCGACTCCATTTTTCAAACCATTTCCAGATCGAGTAGTCAGCCATAACCCGCTCCGCTTACATATGTCTCTTGGGCAGAGAAAGTCGCGGAGTAAACCCAGCTTTTAGTTGAGGGAAAACCCGACTGTGTCTCGACTTTGTCTGGTTCTTTATGAGTTGAAGACGAATCAAAACCTCCATGCGCTGACGTTAATTTGATGCTTCGTGTAGTCCAAGTGCCATAATTGGCAACTAATTATATGGTGTTGCAGAGGAATTCTAATTGAAAAGGGTTTGAAAGATAGGGTAAAAAGAGAGAAGAGGAGAAGATGATGTCAAAAAAGAAAAAATATTACTAAAATTCACTGATGTAGCGTAAATTATTGGAGGTCATGTTACGGGTCCAGAAAGTGGTTATCATTGGTGATCAGAAAAGTGAAAAAAAACATGTAACTTGATCTGTTGGCGAGTGAAGCAAATGAGATTTTTTCAACCGGTAATTCATGGTCGGCAGCCAAAGCGGCCGAAATAGACAGTAGAAAGGCCATAGGTTTTGTTGGTTGTGTTTGACAAGTAAGATAAGAGTATTAGATACTAATATGTTAAAAGGATCTCATTATATCATAGTATTTCTATTTGATATGCCTAATGTAGTTATCAAAGAGGCTCCACAAATAATACCTTTATCAAAGAGACTATATTGTACAATCAAAGCAAGTAAACAATTTTTAATTTCCATTAGGTTTCACTTTCATTTTCATTTGAGTGAAAATTAAATCTTTTTAAATAATATATTATGTGTTTTTGGGTGTCTCTCAAAATTAATTAATTGATAATTTAGACTATAAAGATTAAATTTATAAAGTGAACAATGTAAACTTAATGTGAATCCAATATGAACTAAATATAAAATGAATGTGAACTAAATGTAAATTTAATATAAACTTAGTATAAACTCAATTTTTAGAAAACTGGATTTAAGTCTTGGTTTGTGTTCCGAGATGCCTGCGTATCCGATGTGTCGGAATCAAAACCCACGTAGTTCGTTTGAACTATAACGGTGATTGAAAACTGTTTAATTTTGGAAGTTAGATTTATTATTTTAAAAGACTATTATTTTTGATTTCTTATCTAAGATATCGTTAAAATTATTTATATTGCACGGGAAAATGAAATCCAGAATCCTAGATCTCATCAATAATAATAACAACAATATAATATGATAAAATAAAGAGATAACAAAAGAAAAGAAATTAACCAATATCACGATAAGCGTTTAATAATGACTATAATAATAATAAGCAATTATAAATTATCGTCGGTATAAAAACAAAGGATGATGTACCATAATGACTAATTCAAAATGGCCATAGGCCTAACCATATAAATGAATGAATTATTAAAAATTAAAGAACTATCCAGGCCTTCTTTAAAAAAGAAAGGGTGTTTTACACAAATCTCCCAAAAGTACTATAGTATTATGTTTTTATCTCAGCATTTTTATTTTGACAATAATTTTTCAAAAAAATAAAAAAGTTTTTATAAATACCGCATAATCCAAAATAAGATATCTTTATAATAAATTAGGACAGGTTTGTCCCTTATAAAAAGACACCTGATACGTTATTTATGTGCGACCAAGAAGAAAGAGAACTGGGGCGGCAACAAGTAGGCTCATGTCTGTACTGCAGAGGCAAAGTAGAAGCCATGGATGTCGAACGAAAATAGAGTTTTTATTTTCTACCCAATGTTATAAGATCAATCGCAAATTCTTTTGGGTTTTTTACACAAATCCCCCAAAAGTGCTATAGTATTATGTTTTTATCTCAGCATTTTTATTTTGATAATAATCTCTCAAAAAAATAAAAAAATTTTTATAAATACCCCATAACCCAAAATAAGATATCTTTATAATAAATTAGAACAGGTTTGTCCCTTATAAAAGGGTTTTTTACACAAATCCCTCAAAAGTGCTATAGTGTTTCACTTTTCCCTCACCATTTTGATTTTGGCAAAAATCTCCCAAAAAAAAAAAGTTTTCAAGAATCCCTCATAACCCAAAATTAAAAAAAAAAGACAATATTGTCCTCACTATTTGGCAACATCTCATTGGTCTATATTTTAGTCAATAAAATGTTGACACGTGGCAAATATGGGTTTGGTTAGACCAACCAACCAACCACAACCGACAACCGGTCAAATTCCGGCCCGACCGACCGGTCAACGGCGGTCAATGCCCGGTCAACGGCGGTCAACACCCGGTCAACGGCGGTCAACGCCCGGTCGGCGCCCGGTCAGCTCGGTCAGCGGCGGTCAACTCCCGGTCAGCGGCGGTCAACTGTAGTGGTGAGATTTTAAAAGAATTAATAAAATATAATTTTGCTCTTAGTGGGATTCGAACCCATGACCTCTCACTCTTTGTCCATGTGCCTAACCACCAAGGCAAGACATGCTTGTTGTCTTTATTTACTCTTTAATATTAATACATGTACTCTTTAATAATGTATAAAAAAGCATATAAACTAAATATAACCTACTAAAATGGTTGATTATAAATGACATATATTACAAAACACTAATAAAGTATTACTCTTGTCAAAATTTAAATTAAATTACTCTAATTAAATTAATAGTAGTGTAAATTAAATATTAACTTAAAGTAAACTAAGTTAAATAGATTTTATATATTAATGTATTACAAACACAATTAATTTAATATCAACTCGACAAAACTCAAAATAGATTATATAAGTTAATTGAGTTGATATTAAGTTAATTTTTAAAATTATAATAATTTATTAAAAATTTATCTTACATTGACATGTAATTTACAATGAGTTGACATTGAGTTTACATTAGGTTGACATTGAGTCAGCGTTGAGTTACTAAGTTTATATTGAGTTGATATTAATTTACATTTCAAAATTAAAATAATTTTCTAAAAGATTACTTCAGATTGACAATAGGTTTACATTGAGTTAATATTATAATTATATTGAGTTGACATTAGGATTATATTGAATTGACGTTAGGTTTATATTGAGTCGTCATTAAGTAGACATTGAGTCGATCTTCAGTTGATATTAAGTTAATTTTTAAAAATATAATATTTTACTAAAAAAAATTACTTTGGATTGACATGTAGTTTATATCAAATTTACATTGAGTTGACATTGAGTGAACATTGGGTTTACATTGAGTTGACATTTAGTGAACATTAGGTTCACATTGAGTTGACATTGATTCAACGTTGAGTTATTAAGTTTATATTGAGTTGACATTGAGTGAACATTAAGTTCACATTGAGTTGACATTGAGTTAACATTAGGTTCACATTGAGTTGACATTGATTCAACATTGAGTTATTAAGTTTGCATTAAGTTGATATTATAATTATATTGAAATGACATTAGGATTATATTGAATTGACGTTAGGGTTACATTGAGTCGTCATTAAGTAGACATTGAGTCGACCTTCAGTTGATATTAAGTTAATTTTTAAAATTATAATATTTTACTAAAAAAATTACTTTGAATTGACACGTAGTTTATATCAAGTTTACATTGAGTTGACATTGAGTAGACATTAGGTTCACATTCAGTCAACATTGATTTATTAAGTTTACATTGAGTTAATATTAGTTTACATTTTAAAATTAAAACAATTTACTAAAAAATTACTTCATATTGATATTAATTTTACATTGAGTTGACATTAGGTTTATATGGAGTTGACATTAGATTTATATTGAGTTGACATTAGGTTTACATTGAGTTGACATTAGGTTTACATTGAGATGACATTAGGTTTACATTGCGTTGACATTGAGTCGACGTTAAGTTAATGTTAAATTTACATTGCGCTGATATTAAGTTGACATTAAATTTATATTGAGTTCAAATTAAGTTTATATTGAGTTCACATTAAGTTGATATTGAGTTGATATTCAGTTCGCTTATTTTAAATTTACTTTTTGTTCATTTTAATAAAACCTTAGATAGTTTAATTCAAATTACTATTAATTTATCTCATTTCATAAATTATTTTTAGTAGTATAAATAATGAAGTTGACATTGAGTTGATATTGAGTTTACGCACACCACGACGGGTACCACTACCACGTATCCGACCATGACCACTTCGGTCCGACCACCGAACCACCATATTTATTAATTTTAACAAACAAAATATATTTTTCAATTTTAACAAGTGAAAAATCTTACTAGTTTTACTCATGTATGAATAAAAAGTGAAATATAAATATTTTTATTTTTTTATTATGTAATTTTTTAATAAATAAATTAAATTAGACTAATTTAATATTATATTTATAGTAAATTTAATTTAATTAGATATTTATATTTTATTTAATTTGTATTGTAGAACTAATTTCATTTTAATAAATTAATTTAAATTTATAATCAGTTATATATATATCATATAGAGCAAACATTGACAACAATAAGGCCTTGCCTTGATGGCAAAGCACAAAGTCTTTCATTCAAGAGGGCAAGGGTTCAAATCCCCTTATCCACAAAATGGTGTTTTATTTAATTTTTAATTATCTAACCAACATTGGTTCAACCATTAAAAATGGTTCGTCCACAAACCATTGTTGGTCCGACCAGCAATGGTCCGACCTGATGTCAACCGGCCGTTGACCGGCCGTTGACCGCCGTTGACCGGCCGTTGACCGGCCGTTGACTTCCGTTGACCGGCCGTTGACTTCCGTTTACCGGCGTTGACCGGCCGTGACTCCCGTTGACCGGAAATGGTCCGGTCAATAATATTCCGACCAATGGTTTGATTTATAAAAAATGGGGAAATTATTGAGTGTAACAAAAACACAATAGGTAAAATACACCATAGGGATAAAATAGGAAGAGTAATTATAAAAAGGTAGGCATGGAAAGTTTTTTTAAAATTTGAGAGATTTTTGCAAAAAATGAAATCATGGGTCACTAACATAAACTTTTCAATTTTTGAGGGATTCCATGACATTTTCTCCTTATAAAAAGACACCTGATACGTTATTTATGTGCGACCAAGAAGAAAGAGAACTGGGGCGGCAACGAGTAGGCTCATGTCCGTACTGCAGAGGCAAAGTAGAAGCCATGGATGTCGAACGAAAATAGAATCCATTCTTATAAGATCAATCGCAAATTCTTTTGCTCTTTATGTGCTTGTTGTTTGGAATTGTATCATTGATTTGATGATCATCGTTAATCTTGAGAAAGAAAAATAAATGAAGAATTGGTAGTTTAAGATTATTGTTTTTTGTTCGATTTATTCATTTCTTTTATTGTTTTGTGAAGATTTTTGATTTATAGCTAGAAATTAAATCAGATTTGTTTATCCATTTCGGTAATGATGATGATGATGTACGCAGATGAAAAATTTGACCTGTTTTGCTTCTTAATTTTCTGGGTTTTTTTCCTTTTAGTGAAAAAACCAAAGTTTGGATCTGAATTGCGAAATGTAAATGGGTCTTACCATTAAACAAGTGTAAACTTGTGTTATGAACTTATGATTAAAATTAGTAAAATTATTGAGTGGTACAATAAGATACACATGCGTGAACAAATTTTTAATGGTGGTTAAGAACTAATTACAATTGTATTCATTTTGTTTTAAAATTAATTTTATTTTAATAAATTAGACAATTGAAAAATTTACATTATTGTGAATCAGTATATAAAATGATATCTAAACTATAAAAAAATTAAAAATAAATTATCTAAATATTTTTTGTGGGGTCTTTTTAAAATTAATATATTGAAAACATATCAACTCAATGTCAACTCAATGTAAACTCAAAATATATTGTATAAAATAAATTAGTAATAAGCTAATTGTAGTTTTAAAATTAACTTACTTTAATTAATTTAATTTATTAAATTATTTATAATATTAAAAAAAGTTTATGGAGGGATAAATAAACAAATAGTAATCGAAAAGTTATAATTTGTTAAAAGATTATTTCAGATTGACATTTAGTTTACCTTAAATCGAGCTTATCGATTTAACTCGATAATTAATTTAATTTAGCTAAATTGGATAGCTAATAAATAACATTTGGACTAATGTTATTTATTAAATGAGATTATAATTTTAAAATGTTATCAATTTATTACGAGGCAACATAAATTGATTTATTCGCTAAGTATTCTATAGATAGAACACCTTAGATTAGGATCCATTTTAATTACGATTTATTATCGTATTTTCATAGACTCGACGAGGCGATTATCAAGGGGACGCGGAATGTAAAGAACGCGACATCGCTTTGCTAGGACCGAAGTCTTTGGATAGCAATTTGTGAGTTTTGCAATTTACTTTCGTATATTATTACTATAAGTTGTTAATTGTGTGGTAATCCATTAATTGCATTGCATATACATTATTACTTGGGTAATTCATGTGAATACTTTGTTCATGATATCGCGTGGATGCATTATTTGACATATTGTTGTTATTTGTAAATTGTGATGTTTGCTTTAATGATCCGAGGGAACGAGCTACCTATTAGGCGTCAATAGAACTGTGTGATCACCGGTGTTGGTCGAGTCTAGGTAGTTGTGCCTACATATAATTTATTTCGATCCTTACTCGTACGGTTTGATGATGGAATCGAAGGAGGATTATGTTTAGCAGATACAAGGTAACTCGGTTGAACTATCTCGGGACCTGTATCTAGTGAGTAACTCGGTTGAACTATCTCGGGACTCACAACTTGGGATTAAGTGTGGCATGAGTAACTCGGTTGAACTATCTCGGGACTATGCCACGTGGTAGCGGTAACTCGGTTGAACTATCTCGGGACCGTACCACATTGGACGATTCGATTTGAGACAAAATAAACAGTACAAGTAATTTAAAAGGAAGTTTAGACTGTATCCCCTATGATTAAGATTAGGGTTTCATCGGATCAAATATTGTTGTTTGTTTTAATATATGTTTATACAATTTATATTCATAATATCTTAAGTAAATGCGAACTCACTCAGCGTTGTCTGACCCCCCAATAGTGATATGTTTTAGGTGTACAGTATCGGATGTAACGAACTTCTATCCTTGTTCCAGAAGTTCACGAGTACAGAAAGAAGGAATAAATCAGTAGTGTTGCAGTAGTTGAGTCCTAGAGTGTAATTATATTTTGTCAAACGGTTTTAAATATTTTGTTTATACTCTGACATGTATAAAGATTTTAGACTGCGCTTTTAAACCGTTTGTATATATGTGAGAAACAGGGCATTGCTTGATATGAGATATCGCTTTGTAAGACCCTGATTTCTAAAGATCGTTTTGTATCGTTTAAAGAAGTTTTATAAAAACATTTTGTGAATGTTTCACGAAAAATTTATAGTGATTTCTAGGCTTGCTACGGGTTTCGGAGCTACCACTCTCATTCCCTAGCGCCGGTCACGGCCCTCAATTTTGGGTCGTGACAAAGGTGGTATCAGAGTAATGGTTAGATTCATAGGCCATTGCTTATAGGTGATCGTCTATACCTAGGTTTGACATTATCACTAGGTTAAGTTAGGAACTACTACAGCTATAGGACTCGAGTCATGTCATTGATAGGTTCTAATTTGTTTTAAACTTCTAACTCTCCTCGATAAGATGCGAGTCATTATAATCGATTGCTTTGTGAAACGTTGTTTGTTCTGTATGGATTATGTATATACGATAAGGATGCATGTTTCATTTATGATAGTGTATGCATATGCAATGTGCATACGGAGAAGGACATGTGAGAAATGGACTCTCACAAGCATGTCTGGGCAAGACGAGGCTCAGCCACACGCTATATCAAACGGAGAGGATGTACCTCCCGTATACCAGAAATAGCCCGAAGTGAATCAAAGGTCGCCGATCAGGAATAGTGATATGAGAACCGGGAGAATCTAGTCAAGCACCCCCAAGTACGATGCATATGCTTTGTGCTATCACATTTCTTTTAGTAGCTATGGTTTGGCCAATAAGGCAAGCCATTATGGTATAGACGTATCGCATTAGAGATAAATTGTTAAGGAATAGACGATGCGCTATGAAGAATGAGAACCTAGGTGCATAACCTAAGATATTCCTTTAGGAAGGGAACAAAACGTAGAGAACATACATTGAACACACATCGAACATATATTGAAAGAGTTCGACATACTCTGCAAAATGTCAAATATGCATGAATAACCTAAGCTATGCCCTCAACATAGCTTTATAGTAGGTGATAGGAAGATAGAGAACGAGAATAAAATACATCAATAAAATCAATAAAAAGCCATAATAAAGAAAAGCTAAAATGTCACAGAAGTTCCGGTCTGAGTTGACTTATGGTGTTTACAAAAAGAATAAAGCTTTAAGATTTCTTTTGAAAGTATAATTGTGCGCAGACTCAGCATATAGTATGCCATAGGAAGCATGAAAGACATGATTGAAAACACATTGTAGTATCAGCATATATGTATAAATATTTTGATATAAAGCCATATTTTTACAAAATATAAACTCTGCATCATACATTCGCTGATACGATCAATTAAGAAAATTTGAAATAGCAACTCCTTAGTGATGAGAGGTGTCATCACTCTGACGCGCAATTATACTAAAAAGTTTTGAAACTATATGATTGAAATTATATTCGATTTGAAAAGAAATTGTTTTGAAAGTCCCGCGGGCAAAGTCAAATTGATTTGAAACGTAAGAAAACCAGATGGAATTTCTTGTGACACCAATATATATAATTTAACAAAGAGCAATAACAAATATAAAAGATTGTATAGAGATAGTTTAATGGTGAACATAGCTCACACCTCATAGGTAGAACCTTTGAGGGTAAGAATTGTATAAGGCAATTAAGTCACCTCGAGAGTAAGGGGTGCAACGACAATCAAGAGTAACGACATCTAGGTGTATGATCGAAAACATCGATATCTCGAGATATGATTGATATAGATAGATAACGGACACAATGATGTGAAGTCGTGATATGCGAATACATAAGTCCAAAAGAGAACAAGGATATAGATTGACGACGCTTAAAGAAGCGAACAAGTAAATGATCGATAAGGCTAATAAGCCATATAGACATCAATTGATGTTATAGATTAGAAGGAAAGACTCAACAAAGGGGTTGAGCTATATCACGAAGGTGTTATTGGATAGCTCGAAATAAAAGACAGTAAAGAAGGACACCCATAAGAGCTTGAACTAAGATACCTACAAAGAGCCATTCAAGTATAAGGAAGTATAAAATAAATTAAAAATGGACGGAAGAATACGAAGAGATCGATTAACATGATCGACACAGATAAGGCTTAAACAACCTACGTATATTGTGTGACACTCGATAAAGGTAATCGAGGGATGGAATTAAAAACGTTATATGGAAAGTAACATGAAGATAACAGGAATCGACTTCTATGTAGTCATGGACACACGGTGTCAAGAAGGATAGAGCTGATCTAAGTATATAGGATCGACCTTACTAGTAGATAAGATGTCAATAGGAAGATGAGAAATAGATATGCACAAGACCAAGGGTACAACCTGTCGATGAACACAAAAGAGCAACCTCCAACTCTTATAGATAGTAGAGGTGGGAAATATTAAAGCAAGAAGTACACGATAATCGCGAAACGTATAAGACGATCGCGAGGTACATTAAGACAAAGATAAGAACCTTACCGGATAATGGTAAAGGAGTTACCAGTCCTATATTCACTAAAATTGAAGGATCCAAAGGTAATGTATGCAATGAAATAAGATGGATAAAAAGGATCGAAAAGCAACATGTACATAAAAATGAGAAGTATAAAGTGATCAAGAAACTTAGTAGAGGAAAGGTAAGGATTTCATTGGCTATTGGTAAAGGATATTACCAGTCTGATATAGATAGTGAAAATGAAGTATCGAGAGCTAAGATATATTGTGGATAAGAATACATATGGAGTAATGCTAGGCAGGCATTCCACTTCATAAGATTCATGAAGTTATGAAGTGCATGATTAGTGGTGAAGGAAAATAAATTCCTAACCACCATAAGACATGAATAAGAGTGTTGGACGAAAGGCCGTATAAATCTAACTATAAAGACAATAGTTAGTAAATGGATATTCAGGGGTATCGCAACAGAAGTGAAAGAGGAGAAGGTAAACATGTACGTGATTAAATACAAGGAGGAAGGAAATGCCAAGAAAGACGACGTCGGATGTCGATAAGCTTGAAAGTTCATAAGAAGCGGGAATGGACTAGAAACTCATTAAGAAATAGTACAACTTAATGAATAAGAGCTAGGACTAAAGTTAAGGTCTTAAGAAACAAGCGAAAGAAAATCGATAGTACTATTATGGAATGATAGTTTGTGATGAATATTGAGAGAAGCAAAGAACTAAAGGACATAAGACAAGAAAAAACTCTAGTTCGGGATAAGGAATATGCATTAAGTAAAAATTCGTCACAAAATAAGAAATTTACGGAAGAATGGGCTTTGAGATAAGGTAAAGGATTAACCATATACTCAATAAGAAGAGAAAAGTATAAGTAAATATTTCAGAAGACTAGTGATCTTACTAAGCAAGGCAATTTCGGTAAACATAGTTGGCAACGCTAAAGAGACGATTTCGAATATTAAGAAAATGTTGAAAGTAGTTTGACTCTACACAAAAAATGTAGACAAAACGGTAAGGTATAAGAATACTAAATATATTTCAAGAAAGGATTGATTGGTTGCTTAGTTTATAGGCTCAAACCACAGCCTATGCAAGTAATAACGATAGCCCATGAAGCGACTTCCGGGCCAATTTTCGACGCTTTTGGATTTAAAATTCAACCCAAAATACAAAGGGGTAAAAGATATTGTCAACTATACAAATACCAGTTTCGCTTAGTAAACAAACGTTTCTGAATAAGCAAGATTTTGGACAAGTTTAAAGTAACTTAAAACCATAAGTTACCCTATTGGATTGGGCTAATTAATCAAATATAGTTTTGATTAATACCAAAAGTATTTAAAAAAAAAGTTCAGAGTTGGTGTCCAGGATGACACTACCCTTATAATATTAAGGAAGTGAATGACGAATAAAGATTGACTAGTACCAACACTAAGAAGTAAAAGAATACGAGCTTAACAAGGCAAGGAGTTAATAGACGACGGGATAAAAATCCTAGCAAGATAACAATTACTATTCTATCAGTTGTTATTCCACCATTACGAAAATCGTCTACAGCTATGCACGAACGAAGGAAGTTCACGAAGAGATTAGTCATCTCTTATATAACGGACATTAGGCATCAACATGCTAGTAAATATCATACTAAGAAAGTATGACAAGGGTACGCATCTTTAAAAAAAAATTAATTAGCAAACATCGTAAAGTGAATCAAAAGCTTGATAACAAAGGTCGTTATTCAAGTGTAAACTATACAAAAGAAACGAGAACACCAATGAAAAGTGTAGTCGTTTTGAATAATAATAATAAAAAGTTGAAATCAGACTTCTCTTCTTTGGATTAAACCACAGACGGAAGAAGTAAATAAATAGTTATTGTACACAGGAGTATCAGGAAAGATCGTCAAAATTAATAAAAATAAATAAATAAAGGTATCTTTTGGAGCAACCGTTGGATCGAATCAACATCGGAACACGACATTCCTAATAAGGATGTTCAAGAGTTAACCGTTGCGATTGTCGAACGGAAATTTTAGCGGCAATTTCATAAGAACGTAGACGAAAGGTTTATATAAGGATTATGAACGTAATAAAGACAAATTCGTTATAAGGACGTAAACGGAGTAAATGGTGATACAAGGAGTAATGATATGTGAAGAACACTACAATGGATTAAGTAAGTGGCAAAGGTTTAAATTCGAGGATGAATATATTATAAGGGGGGGGGGGAGGGGGTGAATGTAATATCCCATAAAAAATTTTAAGGAGTTAGATTGCGCCACGAAGCATAAATTAAGAAATTATGTCAAGTAGGTCAGAAATAAGATTCAAGTCAAGAAGTATGGTGAGAATAAATGATTGAATTGGTCGAGAAATAATAATTTAATTGGAAATTATTATTTCGCTAGAAGCGGTTATTAGCGGGACTAATTAATAATTAAGGATAATTTAAAATAAAAATAAGAATTTAATCCCAAGCTAATAAATTATATGACATCGTCCATAAAATATTATTAAGAAGTGATCATGAAAATTTTGATGAATTCTGAAGTCGTATTAAAATTGGACGCGACGTTAGTTACGGAATTGGACTAAATTGAAAAGGAAAGTTGTGGAGCTAATTTGATACTTTAACCATTAAGTGTCCACTATAGGAACCACTAGAATCATCATCTCATCTTCTTCTTCTTTAAGCCAAGAAAGAAAAATCAAAACCCCTATTTTCTCTAAGCCATAGCCGAACTCCATCAATCACTCACACACTCCAAATTTCTAATCCAAACACCAAGATTTTGGAGGCAAATCACACTATAATTCACGGAGATCAAGGTATGGTGAATAATTTAATGAGTTATTGGTTATTTATAATGATTTTGATGATAGAAAGTTTAAGGTTTTTGTTGAGTTTTTTTAGCTTTGGCATGTTGTGTGTTGTGGGTGAGTTTGAGAGTTGATTTAATGGAGATTTTGAGCAAATGAATGGATGAATTGAGGGCTGACCTTAAAGGCATAACGGAAGGGGTTTACGGTGGCCGGAATTCGCTCCAGTGAGCAGAAATTGTTGCTCACCAAGAGCAGGGAATTCTGCTCTCAAGAGCAGAATTCTGCCGAGAGAGCAGAGTTCGGCTCTACTCTTATGAGCAGAGCTGAACAGCCCTTTGAGGGCTGCCATCGCAACCCTCGGTTGTCGAGGAAGATGTGAACTCGACGCTAACCTGGCCCCCATTCGAATGGTTTAAAACTTGAGTTAAAAACATACGTTTGACGATCGTTTGGCGAGATATTTGCAATGGTTTTTCTATTAAAAATAATTGGTTTCGAAAGTTAGAGAAAGTAAGTTTAAATAACTTGGATTGGCGGAGTTGTAACGTATTGATTATCGAAGTTAAAAATGATATTACACTTTGTTAGGATAGATTAAAAATGGATTGAATACGTTTTGAATTAGTCAAAACTGTTTTTGAACATTAGTTAAAATGTCGTTAGGAGTCAACTTTGGAAAAGGATTGCGAGCTAACGAAAAGTCGGAACGAGTCGGTTTTAGTGTCGTTTTGTTCGTTACGGAACAAAGACCGAAGGTATAGGACAGCCGCGGCCACAACAGTGACCAGACAGCTGCAAAATTAGCTGCAAACAGCAGCCCATTGGGCTGTTCTGCTGTCGATAAAACAACCCGGGGAAGCAACTTCCAAGCTAGTTTCTGACACCTTCGGGTTTGATTTTGAGTCCGAGGTCTAAATGAAAGTTGTAGAGGACGTTTTGGACTATAGGAATGTCAAATTTTTTTTGGGTTATGATCAGTTTACGCGCTCTGTTTCGAAGCCCGAAACAGCAGCCATAGCGAACATTTTGCAGGCCTAAAACTGCCAGGTTTAGGGAGTCGACTTCAGGACCAATTTCCGACACCTTAGGAAGATAATTTCAGTTTAGAATCCAAATAAAAGTTGTAGAAGAGGTTACGAACTAAAAGAATGTCGAGTTTTTTTGGGAGTGGGGTCGTTTTAAATAAACGTTTTAATAGCCCAAATTCGACTAGTTAACTAGTTTTGGAAAAACTAGTTTTAATTAACGAAATGTAAAGTCGTTAATTAATTGAGTTATAAATTGACGTTTTGAGCTAAGATAAATTATAAAATATGGAAAAGTGACATATTAAATTAATTATCGATTTAGCTCGATAATTAATTTAATTTAGCTAAATTGGATAGCTAATAAATAACATTTGGACTAATGTTATTTATTAAATGAGATTATAATTTTAAAACGTTATCAATTTATTGCGAGGCAACATAAATTGATTTATTCGCTAAGTATTCTATAGATAGAACACCTTAGATTAGGATCCATTTTAATTACGATTTATTATCGTATTTTCATAGACTCGACGAGGCGATTATCAAGGGGACGCGGAATGTAAAGAACGCGACATCGCTTTGCTAGGACCGACGTCTTTGGATAGCAATTTGTGAGTTTTGCAATTTAGTTTCCTATATTATTACTATAAGTTGTTAATTGTGTGGTAATCCATTAATTGCATTGCATATACATTATTACTTGGGTAATTCATGTGAATACTTTGTTCATGATATCGCGTGGATGCATTATTTGACATATTGTTGTTATTTATAAATTGTGATGTTTGCTTTAATGATCCGAGGAACGAGCTATCTATTGGGCGTCAATAGGACTGTGTGATCACCGGTGTTGGTCGAGTCTAGGTAGTTGTGCCTACATATAATTTATTTTGATCCTTACTCTTACGGTTTGATGATGGAATCGAAGGAGGATTATGTTTAGCAGATACAAGGTAACTCGGTTGAGCTATCTCGGGACCTGTATCTAGTGGGTAACTCGGTTGAACTATCTCGGGACTCACAACTTGGGATTAAGTGTGGCATGAGTAACTCGGTTGAACTATCTCGGGACTATGCCACGTGGTAGCGGTAACTCGGTTGAACTATCTCGGGACCGTACCACATGTGACGATTCGATTTGAGACAAAATAAACAGTACAAGTAATTTAAAAGGAAGTTTAGACTGTATCCCCTATGATTAAGATTAGGGTTTCATCGGATCAAATATTGTTGTTTGTTTTAATATATGTTTATGCAATTTATATTCATAATATCTTAAGTAAATGCGAACTTACTCAGCGTTGTCTGACCCCGCAATAGTGATATGTTTCAGGTGTATAGTATCGGATGTAACGGACTTCTATCCTTGTTTCAGAAGTTCGCAAGTACAGAAAGAAGGAATAAATCAGTAGTGTTGCAGTAGTCGAGTCCTAGAGTGTAATTATGTTTTGTCAAACGGTTTTAAATATTTTGTTTATACTCTGACATGTATAAAGATTTTAGACTGCGCTTTTAAACCGTTTGTATATATGTGAGAAACAGGGCATTGCTTGATATGAGATATCGCTTTGTAAGACCCTGATTTCTAAAGATCGTTTTGTATCGTTTAAAGAAGTTTTATAAAAACATTTTGTGAATGTTTCGCGAAACATTTATAGTGATTTCTAGGCTTGCTACGGGTTTCGGAGCTACCACTCCCATTACCTATCGCCGGTCACGGCCCTCAATTTTGGGTCGTGACATTTTTAGAGTAATATTTCAGATTCAATCTCCGCAATGAACAGATTAAAGATATTTGTAGAATTTTTATTTTGGCTTTTATACCAAAATACCAAATATGGCGGTTCGGTTTAACGGCGGTCCGGGGGCCGTCCGACTGAATACTTTCTCAACAACAGCAAACTTATCAAAAGAAGGACCTCCATTTCTTCTTCAACCAGACATGACGGCGTGTCCGTCTTCCATAGTAGCATCAGCGAATTCGATAGTCGCGGCTCCGTCAATCTCTGCAATGGAGCCAATCTCTGCAATAATGAATTCAAATCAAATCAAATCATGGTATTAGATGATTAACCTCAGTTTGAAGAAGAAGAGGCGAGACTAGAGGAAATTTGAATAATCAGTTGGTATTGGTTGTTGGTTAGACCACCGATCGCCGGACAACCGATCACCACGATCACCGTTATCAACCACCGCAGAGCAAACATCTATACCCAAGCTCTTAACTTCTAAGCTCTAATCTAAGTGAGGGTAAAATAGTCCTAAAGTTATATTGAGGTATGTCATAGAAACAAATTTTAAAAAATGAGAGATTGTTGAAAGAAAAAAGTTTATGAGTCACTAACATAAAGAATAGTGAAATTGAGTCATATGGTGTAATTTTCTCAAAAAGAAATGGACATTAAGCCCAGGCTTTTTATTAAGACAATCAACTTTGTTAATAAAAAACTCAAATTAACCTTATTATTCATAAAAACCTAATTTCTATTTTCCTATGTGCTCTCTCCCGCAGCCACAACTCTTCTTCCTCCTTTTCATTTCCTCACCCGAGCAACTCTCTTCACCACTACACCTCCATATCCCTTTTGATTATCTTTTGTTTCTCATTAAAAATCAAGAATTTCTTGCTTTCTCCTCTCGGTTTTATCTATTTTTTATGTTGGCTATTCTATTTGATTTACTTAAATCAAAAACGAACAATTTAGTCCGATTAGACGAGAATCAGAGGCTTGATGTGTTTATCATGTGCTCGTTTTCATGGATCTCCTCTGAATTTTATTCTCCCATGTATATGTGTTTGAATCGATTCGACTCGATAAAAAAAAAAGAATGGGGAGTTAGCTGGACAGGGAGACTTCAAAAAAAAAAACAGAAAATTGATAAATTCTAAAGAAGGAAGCAGATGAATTGAAGCAAACTTACAAGCCTAGAAGCTGTGTATCTCGTATGCCTCTTTTTTAATTTTATTTTTTTTAATACTCTGAAATGTGTTGTATTGCAACTTTGGTGGTTTGATATGCCTTGGATTACTCTGATTTGCTTTGCAATTTATAAATGAAGGGTATCCACCCTATGTTCTTCCATCAGTTATAGGAATAATGGGTATCCACCCATTTAAAGTTACAGCAATATATGTTTGATGCAAATATTTAATTTTAGGCTAATAACCATTAACAAAGAAGAAAGTAAAAGCAGAACATAACTACATGAGCAGAATATTGTTTAATCCGGTTAAAATAAATAAAATGAAATGCAACTATAATGATAATAACGAGTGCTTTAATTTTGAAATAGGTTATACCTCTTTTATTTGTGTTTTCTATCTCTTATTTACACGGAACTGGAAAATTGTAGTTATGTGTGATGTGTAGTTGATTCTGATTATGTTCTTGTCACGATCCATTTTCATGAATCGCGACCGGCGCTAGGGTATGGGCATGGTTGTACCAAAACCCGTAGCTAGCCTTGCGGATAATCAATTTATAACATTTAAACAATGTACCTGCATAAAACCACATGCTCGGGGGCAACCGAGACTTCAGCCTAATCTAGCAGTACATAAAGCAATATATATTTAAAGTACGCTTATCTCAGAAAAATCTCCAACAGTATGACTATATAATATAAATACCATAAACACTGTAATCATGCCAAAAGCGATAAAGTAATAGTTGGACAAATCCAACAACAATAGTCAAAAATATAAATAAAAGACTAAGATATGAATAACTGATACTACTACTGCGGTCTAAGAGTTTAAAATAGTTCGACTCTTTTATTCTGAAAATAAAAATAAAAACCTCCGAGAATGAAGAAACGGTGACCGACCAATGCTCAAATCATAAACCTGGAAAATTTGGGAAAACAACGGGGTCAGATTTACTGAGTAGAGTTTATATAACCATTTACATTTATTAAGTTAAAAAACCTTTAAAAACGTTTAATAAAACATTTTTATTATGGATTATCAATGAAACCCTAAACCACAATTCTAAATCCATTGTCGTGTCGGTGAGACGTATCTCAATAACCGATCCCCGACTATCACTTTATAAATAGTGAGCCCAGGAGACGTATCTTCCACCGGTGCCCTCACTAAGGTGAGACATATCTCAAACCTACCTCAATACCACAATCATTACCGGTGCGCACGCAGTCCCGATGATGCCCATCGAGTAGCACGTTCCAAATCAAATCCACAATGTCGAAAAACAGTTCGAAAGCTGTTTATACATATAAATATACAAAATATAACATTTGCTTAATAAAGAGGTAAATAGAGATATAAACTCACTGCTTGCTATTCTACGTGAAACTTGACAAGCAATTTAACTCTGGTTCGCCTCTGAAGTACGAACAGTCGACGAGTCTAAATAAAATATTGAGATCATAATTAAAATCAGACCCTAACTCTAAAGAGTACTAGACACCACATAGGACTAGTACACACAACAACACGCCAATGTATAATCAAACACATAAGATTAAAACGTATTAAAACTATAACTCAAGTTACAGAAACCAAACCATATAAGTTATATATACATTAAATTACAATTCAAGTAATTTATTAAACAAATTGATTTAACCCAAGTTAAAATTCAAATCAGCGAGTCAGCCGAGTTATTAAAAACTACCAAACTTCTTCCCACTTGTCGGGCGACCATAGTGCAACCCAAACAAAACTTATTAAATTATAAACCCGAGTATATAAATTAAAATACATTAATAAAACAATTATCTATATTAAAATAGAATTTAATATCTTAATTCAAGTAACCCAAGTTACAACCAAAACTTAATTATTTTAAGTTTATAAAAGTTTAGGGACTAAACTGTACTTTAGCCAACTAGGGACTAAATTGTTCTTTAGCCAACTAGGGACTAAATGGTACTTTAGCCAACTAGGGACTAAATGGTACTTTAGCCAATTTGATATTCAAAATCAAATTTAATACTCACTCTTAGTTTACTACAATAAAAATTTAAACAAGGATTCAAAAGATAAATATTAACTTGAATAAATATCTAGAAATTTTTAGGGGCTAAAATGTAAATTAGCCAATATTGATATATTAATCGAAATTAAATTTAATTACCCGAGTAATTATATTTATTTAGATTATTAAAATAATTATTGTATTCAACTGGTAAATTCTTAATTTCAAACATTAGAAAAGTTATTATTGAATGAAAACATAGTTAGGGATTTAATTGATTTCAATTAATTTATTTGGTGACCAAAATGGCCAATTGACCATCTTCCCCAATTTAAAAGAACAAAGCTATGTCTCTGCATATACTCAATCCCGCCAAAACGAAATCAACATAACAAGATTTCACAAAATTTAACACTTGAAACACACCATGATCTTAAGGTATAATTCGTAACAGATTTTGTAAGAACCCTAAGCCAACTCTAACAACACAACAACTACATTCATAATGAACCTACACAAGAGAACGTCACATGAACGAACGAGAAAGACGACGATCCATTTATACAACCCATCGCACAAAACCAACCTAACGACTAAACACACGGGATGGTGACATTAAGCAATGAGCTAAACCCGATTCAAAACATCAGTTTCATGAACAAAAGAATGGCAGAAAACAAACAAGAATACGGCGAATCGAAACGGCGATAAACGGAGGGTAATTCACGTACCTTTCTTGATTCCAACACGTAACTATCGTAGAGATCTCTGAGTCGATGAGAACTGTCAAGAGACAATCGGATTTAAGCTAATACAATGAGAAAGAATTCAAGAGTCGTTCCATGACGATATCGAAACAAGAAATAAGTTAAACGTGAGCTTACCAAAACTTGGAATGGAGGAATGATGAAGATGAAGATAGGTGAAGTTCAGATTTGATAATGAGGAATGGCGTCTCAGTTTTTGTTTTTTTTGTTACAAGTGGAATGAAATTTTAGGTTAAAAAAAACAAAGAAGAAACGTGAAGTCGGTAAACTGTATATGAAGGAAGGAAGATGAAGTTTGGGTATTTGCTGCTATCTCATAATTATTAGAATGGCTTATTAAATAACTAAATGGGCTTATTTATTCTTACAAAAAGAATAAGGCTTATCACGTTGATCCAAATCATAAGGCATGCATGTGTCTTCACTTTTCATGCATTCATATTCTTTTCCTTCTCTTTTTTCTTCTTTTAAATTTAATAATACACACTAAACATGAATCGGACCACGATTGAATCAACGAGCGACTCAAATAAAATTAAATAAAAATATATATTAATAATAATAATAAATAATAAATTACTTAAAACTTGACGAAATGCAAAAATTTATAATTAAAGTTAAAAAAATAATTTAAAAATACGGGATATTGCATTCTCCCCAACTTATTAAAAATTCGTCCTCGAATTTAACACGATAAGCAATTAGCACCTGACAACACGTAACACAATAAAAATTTCATAAAAATCACAGAAAATCAAGATATCGTACCTCACGGAAAACGAAAAGGATAGCGATTCCGCATATCCGACTCGGTCTCCCAAGTACACTCCTCTACAAAATGATTGCGCCAGAGAACATTGACCATCGGGATCTCCTTGTTCCTCAATTTACGCACTTGCGTATCAACAATCTCAACTGGCTGTTCCTCATAAGACAGCTCCTGGTCAATCTCAACGCTCTGAGGCACAATCACGTGCGAAGGATCAGAAATGCACTTCCTCAACATAGACACATGAAATACAGGATGCACTAAGGACATGTCAGGCGGTAGAATCAGACGATAAGCCACAACTCCAATCCTTTCTGAAATCTCATAAGGACCAATGTACCTCGGTGCCAACTTTCCCTTGACCCCAAAACGAACTACGCCTTTCATAGGCGAAACCCAAAGAAACACAAAGTCTCCCACCTGAAACTCGATGTCTTTCCTCTTCGGATCTGCATAACTCTTATGCCGACTAAAAGCTGTCTCCAACCTTCGTTTTATCAACGGTACCTTCTCTGAGGTAATCTGAATAATCTCAGCACCAGACAACTTCTGCTCGCCGACCTCTTCCCAGCAGATAGGAGATCGACACTTGCGTCCGTACAGAGCCTCATAAGGTGCAATCTCAATGCTCGCATGGTAACTGTTGTTGTAGGAAAACTCAATCAACAGCAAATGAGTATCCCAGCTACCCTGAAAATCAAGAATGCACATCCTGAGCATATCCTCCAATGTCTGAATAGTCCTCTCAGACTGACCGTCAGTCTGAGGATAAAAAGTTGTACTGAAGTCCAATCAAGAACCCAAGGACTCCTGTAACGCTTTCCTGAACCTCGAAGTGAAAATAGAACCTCTATCAGAAACAATCGAAACAGGTACACCAGGCAAACTGACAATCTTGTCGATGTACAACTGAGCCAACTTCGAAGCAGGATACGAAACCTTGATCGGAAGGAAATGAGCTAACTTGGTCATACGGTCCACTATCACCCAAATGGAATCGTACCCCTGTCGAGTACGTGGTAAACCAACAACAAAGTTCATGGCAATCCGCTCCCACTTCCACTCTGCAATAGGTAGTGGCTGTAGATAGCCAAAAGGTCTCTGATGTTCCAGCTTCACCTGCTGGCAAGTCAGACACTTGGAAACGTACCCTGCAACATCTTTCTTCATTCCGCTCCACCAATACGTACCCTTGAGGTCATGGTACATCTTGGTAGACCCCGGATGAACACTGTAAGCTGATCTATGCGCTTCCTCCAGAATCTGGTCTCTCAAACCATCTGAATTTGGAACGCACAGTCTAGAACCAAACCTGAGAACTCCGTCAACAAAAACAAACTCGGAATTCCCATCCAGATGGATCTCGTCCATAATCCGTTTCAATTGTGGATCCTCAGCTTGTAAAGCTTTAATCCTATCAATCAAAAACCGGCTGCACTTGCAGATGTGCCAACAAACTCCCGTTCCGAGAAACCTGAAAACCATAGCCCGAAGCTATCAAACCATGCCACTCCCTAACCATGGGTCTACTTCCAACCTCAGAAATATGGGCCAAACTGCCCGAAGACTTGCGACTCAACGCATCAGCTACCACATTAGCCTTACCAGGATGGTACTGAATAGTACAGTCGTAGTCTTTCAGTAATTCTAGCCACCTCCTTTGTCTCAGATTCAGCTCTCGCTGATCAAAGATGTACTTCAGACTCTTGTGATCAGTGAAGATCTTGCAAGTCGCACCGCACAAGTAGTGCCTCCAGATCTTCAGAGCAAAAACCACAGCAGCTAACTCCAAGTCATGAGTAGGGTAATTCACCTCATGCTTCTTCAGCTGACAAGAAGCATAGGCGATCACCTGTCCATGTTGCATCAACACGCAACCTAAACCAATCCGAGAAGCATCGCAGTACACAGTAAAACCCTCAATGCCAGAAGGCAACGCCAAAACAGGAGCTGTAGTCAGAATCTCCTTCAGGTTCTAAAAACTTGCCTCGCACTTGTCGGTCCACTCAAACTTAACACCATTCTGTGTCAGCTTAGTCTAAGGTGCAGATATTCGAGAGAAATCCTGCACAAACCGACGGTAGTAGCCAGCTAACCCAAGAAAACTCCTGATCTCAGTAACTGACCTCGGCCTCTGCCAATCCATAACCGCCTCAATCTTCTTCGGATCAACCTTGATCCCATCCTTCGACACCACGTTTCCTAAGAAGGTAACCTGTTCCAGCCAAAACTCGCACTTTGAGAACTTAGCATACAAGTGATGCTCTCGCAAGGTCTGTAGTATAGTCCTCAAGTGATAAGCATGCTCCCCCGCACTCCGAGAATAAATCAGGATGTCATCAATGAAGACGATAACAAACTGATCTAAAAACGGCTTGAAGACCCGATTCATCATGTCCATAAGAGCTGCTGGTGCGTTAGTCAACCCAAACGACATGACTAGAAACTCGAAATGCCCATAACGCGTTCTGAAAGCAGTCTTAGGCACATCGACGTCCCGAATCCGAAGTTGATGGTACCCGGATCTCAAGTCAATCTTGGAAAAGCACTTCGCACCCTGTAACTGATCAAACAAGTCGTCGATGCGAGGAAGAGGATATCTGTTCTTGATGGTAGCCTTATTCGATTGCCTGTAGTCGATACAAAGCCGAAAGGAACCATCCTTCTTCTTAACAAACAGAACTGGAGCACCCCACGGAGAAGTACTCGGTCTGATGAAACCACTGTCTAACAGTTCTTGCAACTGCTCCTTCAACTCCTTCAGCTCAGAAGGAGCCATCCAATACGGCGGTATCGAAATAGGACCAGTTCCAGGAACAACGTCAATGCAGAACTCGATATCCCGATCAGGTGGTAATCCAGGCAACTCCTCTGGAAAAACGTCAGTGAACTCATTCACTATAGGGACAATGTTCATACTGCCCACCTCAGCATCCATGTCTCAAACCACAGCTAAGAAAGCTTGACAACCCTTACTCATCATCCGCTTTGCCTTGATCGCAGAAATCAGATTCTTCGGTGTCTCCGCCTTTTCCCCTTGAAAATAAAAGGGTAGATCACATGGAATCCGAAACTCAACCGACTTCCCTCGACAGTCGATCGAAGCATAATGGCGTGCCAGCCAATCCATCCCCAAAATCACGTCAAAAGAAAGTACATCCAAAACAACTAAGTCAGTACGTAAGTTTCTTCCATGGATCACCACGGAACACAATGGATACACAACGTCCACAACCACACAGTCAGACAAGGGAGTAGAAACAGATGAAGGTTCACACAGACTTGTTGGTGTTACACCCAACTTAGCAGCAAAACACGTAGACACAAAAGAGTGGGTTGCACCCGCATCAAATAAAACAAGAGCATCTACGAAATAAATCTGAAGAGTACCTTGCACCACTGCGTTAGATGCATGAGCATCCTGAGGAGTCAAGGCGAAAACTCTGGCCTGACCCTGACTCTGCTGCTGAGAGCTCTGCCCGGTACCATAGCTGCTAGAACCTCTACCACCGTTGCCACGGCCTCCAAAACCACGCCCTCCAGAACCTCGGCCCCGCTGGCCACCAAAAGAAGCAGCAGGTTGAGAAAACCCTGCTGGTGCAGAGAATACTGGTCTCTAACTCTGATAGGATGGCTGAGCAACGCTAGCTGCCGACATCTGCTGCCCAGATGCCTGACACTCTCTCGCAAAGTGTCCCGGCTGGCCACAAGTAAAACAACCCCCTGGTGCTAAACGACACTCACCTGGATGTCGACGTCTGCAGTTCTGGCAGAAAGGAAAACTAGCACCTCCATCGTTACCACGCCCAAAACTGCAGCTGCTACCGCTGTTTCCTGAACTGTAGGTGTATGGCTGATAACTCTTCTTGACACCCCTCTTCTTGTTCTTGTACTGAGAAGATGCCGATTGGTAGCTACCACCACCACTCTGCTGTCCAGGGACAGAAGACTTCTTGGTCTGAGAAGGACCAGAAATATCCTCAAACTGCAATAACGAGCTCTCCATACGCCGAGCATTTTCTACTACGTCTGTAAAGTCTCTGCGCGTCTCAGTCAGCAAACTCACAAAATCGCACCCTAAGCCTTTTACGTATCTGTTGTTCACCCTTTGCTGATCTGTCTGCAAGTCCGGAGCGAATCGACCCAACCTCACGAACTCTGTCGTGTACTCGTATACTGACCTATCATCCCTAGTAAGTGAAAGCAACATGTCTCTGTGACCCTCTGTCACTGAAAACGGCAAGAAGAAAGCTCTGAATCTCGCCACAAACTGAGCCCAAGAGATGGTAGCCATGTCAGCATGAACATAGCCACGAAACCAGTCCCCAACTGAACCCTTCATGGATATCTCGACTAGAACGACGGTCTGACGCTCAGTAGCCTGAAGTCGCCGAGCATTCTGCTCAACCTCCTCGAGAAAATCCAGCGCGTCTCCAAAACCGTCAAACTCAGTTGGCTTCAGCCTCATGTAAGCCAATACCAGATCCCTGTCAGTGGTTCTGACACCACCAACTACTGCACCACCAGCCTGTGGTTGCTGTTGCTGAGCAATCTGACCCAAAACCGCATACTGATCCTGCAAAGCGACTTGTCCCGCTTGCAGCTGAACCTGGTTGAGTTGTAAAGCAGCAACTCCAGCCAGAAAAGTGTTGAAGTCAAAATCGTCCAACTCAAGTTGTGCCACACCTGGTACTTGAGCACCTCTAGCAGCACCGTGTCCTACACCTCTGCCTCTACCTCTGCCAGCTTGGCCTCGGCCACCACGACCTCGACCAGCTCGACCCCGACCAGCTGGGCCTCTGCCTGCTAGTCCTCTACCAGCATGAACCTCTGGTTCATTCTGATCCACCTCCATAGATATCGCGTCATCAACCTCAGCATTTTGCTGAGCCGCAGCACGAGTACGAGTATTCATTCCTAAGAATGAAACAAGAAAATTTTTAAATAACACAGCAAATTTCATACCCAAGCATAAAATAGAACAAGCACCAATTAAGATTTCCCGAGAAATCAACAACGATAAAGAATTTATTCACCCAAGTGAAAATAATAATATATCAAGCAATACAGCAATTAACAGACATAATTGACTCACGACATTTCTATAGGTGTAGGCAGAAAGTTTTGAAAACAAAAGATGACGTTTCAAAGACAAGACTCGAATCCTAATTCCGCAGTAGTTCCTAGGATAATTTAACCACTTAACATGCCAAACAAATAAACACTTCACATTTAAAAGGCCTTGGTTTTAAACCAAAGCTCTGATACCAAGTTTGTCACGACCCATTTTCATGAATCGCGACCGGCGCTAGAGTATGGGTATGGTTGTACCAAAACCCGTAGCTAGCCTTGCGGATAATCAATTTATAACATTTAAACAATGTACCTGCATAAAACCACATGCTCGGGGGCAACCGAGACTTCAGCCTAGTCTAGCAGTACATAAAGCAATATATATTTAAAGTACGCTTATCTCAGAAAAATCTCCAACAGTATGACAATATAATATAAATACCATAAACACTGTAATCATGCCAAAAGCGATAAAGTAATAGTTGGACAAATCCAACAACAATAGTCAAAAATATAAATAAAAGACAAAGACATGAATAATTGATACTACTACTGCGGTCTAAGAGTTTAAAACAGTTCGACTCTTTTATTCTGAAAATAAAAATAAAAACCTCCGAGAATGAAGAAACGAAGATCGTCCAATGCTCAAATCATAAACCTGGAAAATTTGGGAAAACAACGGGGTCAGATTTATTGAGTAGAGTTTATATAACCATTTACATTTATTAAGTTAAAACACCTTTAAAAACGTTTGATAAAACATTTTCATTATGGATTATCAATGAAACCCTAAACCACAATTCTAAATCCATTGTCGTGTCGGTGAGACGTATCTCAATAACCGACACCCGACTATCACTTTATAAATAGTGAGCCCAGGAGACGTATCTTCCACCGGTGCCCTCACTAAGGTGAGACGTATCTCAAACCTACCTCAATACCACAATCATTACCGGTGCGCACGCAGTCCCGATGATGCCCATCGAGTAGCACGTTCCAAATCAAATCCACAATGTCGAAAAACAGTTCGAAAGCTGTTTATACATATAAATATACAAAATATAACATTTTCTTAATAAAGAGGTAAATAGATATATAAACTCACAGCTTGCTATTCCACGTGAAACTTGACAAGCAATCTAACTCTGGTTCGCCTCCGAAGTACGAACAGTCGACGAGTCTAAATAAAATATTGAGATCATAATTAAAATCAGACCCTAACTCTAAAGAGTACTAGACACCACATAGGACTAGTACGGTTTAGGTAGTTGTGCCTACATATAATTTATATTGATCCTTACTCGTACGGGTTGATGATGGAATCGAAGGAGGATTATGTTTAGCAGATACAAGGTAACTCGGTTGAACTATCTCGGGACCTGTATCTAGTGAGTAACTCGGTTGAACTATCTCGGGACTCATAACTTGGGATTAAGTGTGGCATGAGTAACTCGGTTGAACTATCTCGGGACTCATAACTTGGGATTAAGTGTGGCATGAGTAACTCGGTTGAACTATCTCGGGACTATGCCACGTGGTAGCGGTAACTCGGTTGAACTATCTCGGGACCGTACCACATTGGACGATTCGATTTGAGACAAAATAAACAGTAGAAGTAATTTAAAAGGAAGTTTAGAATGTATCCCCTGTGATTAAGATTAGGGTTTCATCGGATCAAATATTGTTGTTTGTTTTAATATATGTTTCTGCAATTTATATTCATAATATCTTAAGTAAATGCGAACTCACTCAGCGTTGTCTGACCCCCCAATAGTGATATGTTTCAGGTGTATAGTATCGGATGTAACAGACTTCTATCCTTGTTCCAGAAGTTCGCGAGTACAGAAAGAAGGAATAAATCAGTAGTGCTGCAGTAGTCGAGTCCTAGAGTGTAATTACGTTTTGTCAAACGGTTTTAAATATTTTGTTTATACTCTGACATGTATAAAGATTTTAGACTGCGCTTTTAAACCGTTTGTATATATGTGAGAAACAGGGCATTGCTTGATATGAGATATCGCTTTGTAAGACCCTGATATCTAAAGATCGTTTTGTATCGTTTAAAGAAGTTTTATAAAAACATTTTGTGAATGTTCCGCGAAAAATTTATAGTGATTTCTAGGCTTGCTATGGGTTTCGGAGCTACCACTCCCATTCCCTAGCGCCGGTAACGGCCCTTAATTTTGGGTCGTGACATTTTTAGAGTAATATTTCAGATTCAATCACCACAATGAACAGATTAAAGATATTTGTAGAATTTTTATTTTGGCTTTTAAACCAAAATACCAGATACGGCGGTTCGGTTTAACGGAGGTCCGGGGGCCGTCCAGCTGAATACTTTCTCAACAGCAGCAAACTTATCAAAAGAAGGACCTCCATTTCTTCTTCAACCAGACATGATGGCGTGTCCGTCTTCCATAGTAGCATCAGCGAATTCGATAGTCGCGACTCCGTCAATCTCTGCAATGGAGCCAATCTCTGCAATAATGAATTCAAATCAAATCAAATCATGGTATTAGATGATTAACCTCAGTTTGAAGAAGAAGAGGCGAGACCAGAGAAAATTTGAATAATCAGTTGGTATTGGTTGTTGGTTAGACCACCGATCGCCGGAAAACCGATCACCACGATCACCGTTATCAACCACCGCAGAGCAAACATCTATACCCAAGCTCTTAACTTCTAAGCTCTAATCTAAGTGAGGATAAAATAGTCCTAAAGTTATATTGAGGTATGTCATAGAAACAAATTATAAAAAATGAGAGATTGTTGAAAGAAAAAAAATTATGAGTCACTAACATAAAGAATACTGAAATTGAGTCATATGGTGTAATTTTCTCAAAAAGAAATGGACATTAAGCCCAGGATTTTTATTAAGACAATCAACTTTGTTAATAAAAAACTCAAATTAACCTTATTATTCATAAAAACCTAATTTCTATTTTCCTATGTGCTCTCTCCTGCAGCCACAACTCTTCTTCCTCCTTTTCATTTCCTCACCCGAGCAACTCTCTTCACCAGTACACCTCCATATCCCTTTTTATTATCTTTTGTTTCTCATTAAAAATCAAGCATTTCTTGCTTTCTCCTCTCGGTTTTATCTATTTTTTATGTTGGCTATTCTATTTGATTTACTTAAATCAAAAACGAACAATTTAGTCCGATTAGACGAGAATCAGAGGCTTGATGTGTTTATCATGTGCTCGTTTTCATGGATCTCCTCTGAATTTTATTCTCCCATGTATATGTGTTTGAATCGATTCGACTCGATAAAAAAAAAGGATGGGGAGTTAGCTGGACAGGGAGACTTCAAAAAAAAAAAACAGAAAATTGATAAATTCTAAAGAAGGAAACAGATGAATTGAAGCAAACTTCCAAGCCTAGAAGCTGTGTATTCTCGTATGCCCCTTTTTTTAATTTTATTTTGTTTAATACTCTGAAATGTGTTGTATTGCAACTTTGGTGGTTTGATATGCCTTGGATTACTCTGATTTACTTTGCAATTTATTAATGAAGGGTATCCACCCTATGTTCTTACATCAGTTATAGGAATAATGGGTATCCACCCATTGAAAGTTACAGCAATATATGTTTGATGCAAATATTTAATTTTAGGCTAATAACCATTAACAAAGAAGAAAGTAAAAGCAGAACATAACTACATGAGCAGAATATTGTTTAATTCGGTTAAAATAAATAAAATGAAATGCAACTATAATGATAATAACGAGTGCTTTAATTTTGAAATAGGTTATACCTCTTTTATTTGTGTTTTCTATCTCTTATTGACACAGAACTGGAAAATTGTAGTTATGTGTGATGTGTAGTTGATTCTGATTCTGTTCTGTATATAATGCCCTAGTTAGCTTACTGAGTTTCTTCTTTCACCTATTGTTCCATTCATATGCCTTTGATTTCTGCAATTTCAGTAGCCTTTCTCTCTCTCATCGTTGTGTTTATTTCAGCAGAATTTCAGCGCTTTTTCTAGTGGATTTCTTTGTGTTTGTTTCAACACTATATTTCCAACATACTTCCTTCTCTTTTTTTATCTTTTTTTCTCCTCTCCCTTCTTGCTATTGGTTGTGCTCCTTATATAGAGGAATAGGAGATTTCTGATTGGTTATAGGAACAGTTATAAACGTCTGATTAGATGCCGAGTGAGATTCATTTACTTGCAGATTAAGGAGCTAAAGAGAGAGGATCAGGTATTGGCTGGTGTATACAGCAGGAGGTGTTTCCGGGCTTGAGCAAGGCTGCAGCAGGCCAGGATTTAGGCTATGGGCTCAGGCCTGTTGGGCTAAAAAAAATTCTTTTTTTTATTTATTGTATTTTTAATTTGAAATAAATAAAATATTTGATGACCTTTTTTTAACAACAATGAATGACTATTATTTTGTACAATAAGTTCGTGCATGAAATAAATAAAATGAATGTAATAATTAATAAAATAAATTAGAAAAAAATGAGAGAGTAAATTGTAATTTGACAAAAAGAATTCAATTTTTCTCACATATAAACTTTCTTAATTTAAATTCAATAATAAAACTTAATTTTATAAATAGTGTAAAATTGAACGGTCACAGTTTGCCCCCTGCTTTGGAGGAATTTGTAAATAATGAAAATCATGTGATCAATTTTTTTGAATATTTGTTTCACAAATTACGACAAAGCAACGAGTAAATGTGTTAGTGCAGATTTTAACATGAATTGTAAAATTAAGAAAGCCAAGGAATAAAAGTTAGAGTTTGAAAAGGGTTTCTAAAAGTTTGTGGATTTTACCCTTTAATCTTTCAAAAAGTTAGCAAATTTTGAATAAGTAAGCAGCCAATTTGCAGGCTACGTGATGCATTAATGGGTAGTAAGTAGGTGATATGTCAGCCACGGACAAGTGAAAAGTTAGTTAGCAGCTGATGTGCGAGTCACATAATTAACTAGTAAATAACTGATGTGCGAGCCACGCAGTTGTGGAGAGTCAGTAAATAGCTGATGTCCTAGCTACATGCACGTTAAGGGTCATTAAAGGGTTAGTGATGTATCAGTAAATAGCCGGTGTTCAGGCTATGGATTACTAAATATTTAAGAAAGACGTTGTGTAGGTTATCCAATTCATAGCAGTTGTGTTAGTTATGAATAACGTTGACCGTTATGTAGGTCAACGAACAAGACCACTGTGCAGGTCGAAAATTTTGTCATAGTCGTTGTGTAGGCTATCCAATTCACAATTGTTGCATAAGTTATGAATATCGTTCACCGTTGTGTGGGTCAACGAATAAGACCATTGTATAGGTCGAACAGATTTTCATAGCCGTTGTGTAGGCCATCCAATTCATAACTATTGCGTAAATTTTAAATATCGTTCACCGTTGTGTGGGTCAACGAATAAGACCATTACGTAGTTCGAAAAAACTGTCATAGTCGTTGTGTGGGCTATCAAATTCATAACTATTGCGTGAGTTATGAATATCGTTCACCGTTGTGTGGGTCAACAAATAATACCATTGTGTTGGTCAAAAAGATTTTTTAGCCGTGGTGTTGGCTATCAAATTTCATAACTATTGCATAAGTTATGAAAATCGTTCACCGTTGTGTTGGTCAACGAACATGACCATTGTGTTGGTCGAAAGATTGTTATAGCCGTTGTGTTGGCTATCCAATTTATAACTGTTGTGTAAATTATGAATACCGTAGACCGTTGTGTAGGTCAACGAACAAGACCGTTGTGTAGGTCAACGAACAAAGCCGTTGTGTAAGCAATGAGTATTACTGGCTTTTTTATAAGCCGATGAATACGATCATTAAGTAGGTTAGAATATTTTCATAGTTGTTGTATTGGCTAAGAGTTGAAAATACAAATTTTCTGCTTTATTTTGTATGATTCGGAATGTACCATAAGTAAATTAAAAGATATCGTGTATGTGAATGCCCCTAAGACTACATATATGCATGGATATGTGTGAGTGTAAGCACATGCCCCCAATAGGTTGTCGTTGATGATCCAAACAGTCTTTGTTTCACCATTTCTCTTACTTCAAAAGTCTTGGCAGATTATCTTCACGCCACAGATATCATTTATTGCCATGAAATCTTTATTGGTAGCTCAAAGTAAGAAATGATATAATTCCTTAAAGTAGAAATGAGCGATAATAGATCTTACAATGTTGTTTCACCTCATTGTCTTGAGAAAAGTTTTTGTATTGATCTTTATCTAAGCCGCCCTTTTGCGGGTTTTCAGCTTAGTGAATTTTTGTGCTCTAATTTTTGCCTGAGTCGCCCTTTGCGAGTTTTCAACTCGAGGAGATGCTCTAATTTTTGCTCGAACCGCCCTTTGCGGGTTTTTGGCTTGACCAGCTTTTGTTTTATTTTATTTTTATTCTCTTATTTTTCTTGAGCCGCCTACAAAGGTTTTTGACTCAACGAGATTTGCTCTATTTTTTGTCTGAGCCGCCCTTTTTGGGTTTTCAACTCAGCGAGCTGCTCCTAATTTTTGCTCGAGCCGCCCTTTGCGGGTTTTCAACTCGACGAGCTTTTTTTTTATAATTATTTATTTTTTTTATTGTGGAAAGAAAACATGCTCAAGAATGAAATTTATGATGTAATGGATGTCAAAAGAAATAAAATCAGGTTTAGAAAGACTTATAGAAAGTACGTTTAAATTGGAAACTTGGAGGGCATTGATATTTCCCGAGGTAGGTTCGCTATGATAGATGAATGTATGAAAATGATTTTTTTTTTGGGCTTGAACTCAATGATTTGAGTGCCTATGTACCTGCTACTGTTGCAGGATCAAAGTCTGCGTAGTTCGAAGATAGACTTCTAAAATTTATTTTTAATGGAAGGTTGCGAAAGAAATGGACATATATTTTTTTTGTGATTGGGCTTGAGCTCAATGATTTGAATGCCTACGTACCTGCTTTTGCAGGATCAAAGTCCACGTAGTTCGACTACTTTATGGATAGGGTGGGTGACCTATTTGTTCTAAGTATTCCCTGATTAATGCATAATACAGTACTAAATTAAATGCACTCATATTTAAATATCAATTTGATATGTTTATTTCATTTAATAAGGGTACAATGTGTTAGCAATTTGCACAACATTTTATTAGTTTGCGCATAAGGGTTTTCCAACTAAATATTTCTCTCAAACCCTAACTTTTGCCTAAGCTGCAGTTGGATGTAGCATCCTAACGGGATAAAGCACACTCTTACTTAAACATAGTATTCCTTCAACCTATCCAGGTTGATTGGTTCAGTGAATTCATTGCCTTCCACATCTAATAGCTTGACAGCTCCTTTTGAGAGGATCTTTTTGACTAAGTATGGACCTTCCCAATTAGGTCGAAATTTGCCTCTTGGGTCAAATGGAATTGGTCTCGATTGCTTCAACACCAAATCGCCTGTTTTTATTTTGCTTATTTTGATCTTCTTGTTGAAAGTTCTGGCAATTCGCCTTTGGTACATCTGGTTATTGAACATTGCTCGCATTCTATTCTCGTCTAATGCAGCCAATTGTTCATATCTTGCTCTAGCTCATTCGTATTCTGGGACTTGAGCCTCCAACACCACCCTAAGTGATTGAAATACAACCTCACAGGCAAGACAGTCTCCATTCCATATACTAAGGAGTATGGGGTTGCACCAGTTGACGTTCATGCTATTGTTCTGTACCTGTGTAAGGCGTATGGTAATTTCTTTGACTAATCTCTGTATGTCTCCACCATTTTAGCGAGGCCTATACGGTGAAGACTTATGGTGCTTGATCCCATTTTCACGCAATAGTTGTTTCAATTCTGCTTGGAATTGTACTCCATTATCGCTCACAATATGGTGTGGGATCCCATATCTACATATTAAGTGAGCTTCAATGAATTCAGCCATTTGTTTTGCCCTCAATGTCTTATAGGATTCAGCTTCCACCCATCTTTTAAAGTAATCTATGGCAACCACGATGAATTCGTGACCATTTGATGCGGTCCGGTGAATTTTTCCTATAATATCGATTCCCCACGCAGAAAAGGGCCATGGCGAAGTAAGACTATGCAATTCTGATGGCGGAATATGGCTTAGATCCCCATGAATTTGACAGTTATGGCACCTTCGAACGAAATGGATGCAATCGGCTTCCATCGTCAACCAGAAATATCCTATTCGCATGATTTTACGAGATAATTCCTTACCGTTCATATGAGGTCCACAAACACCCGAATGAACTTCCTCCTTAAGTTGTTTGCCTTTTTCTTCATCTATGCACAACAGGTGTAAGTCATGATGAAGTTTATATAGTTTTTCATGTAATAAGAAAAATTGTTGAGCCAATTTCCGAATCAAATTTCTATCCTTTGTGGTAGCATCTTTTGGATAATGTTTATCTTGCATGAACTTCAAAATATCATGAAACCAAGGCTTTTCATCTTGCGTGATGTCTAATATTCGTGCACCTTGGAAGCATGGAACCTTACTCCTTACCATTACTAGTGGCTTGACAAACAATCTTCCAGGATCGTCCCACACTAAAGCTAATCCAGCTAAAGCATCAGCTATCTTGTTTTCTTCCCTAGGGATATATCTAAATTCAGCTACATCAAAATGTGTCTTAAGGACTTTGATATACTAAAGATAAGGTTTTAATTTTTCTTCTTTTATTTCCCACTCCTTTCTCACTTGTTTTATTACTAGACTGGAATCTCCAAAAAATTTATGCATGTTTGATTCCCATTGATATCAATGATTCCAATCCAAAAATACAAGCTTCGTATTCAGACATGTTGTTGGTGGCATCCATTCACCTTCTGGGGACACCAAGATGACGCCAATACCAGCTCCACTTTTATTTGCAGCACCATCGAAGTACATTTTCCACTTTCCAATATCTATTAGTCTAATATCTTCATCTGGGAAGGAAAAAGTCAATTACTTCACTATCATCTACTGGATTTTGCGCAAGGAAGTCAGCCACAGCTCTCCCCTTAATTACCTTTTTGGGTATGTATTGTATATCAAATTCTGACAATAGGAGTAACCACCTTCCAATCTTTCCTATCAGGGATGGAATTCTGTATAAATATCGCATGGGATCAATTATTGACACCACGTCAATTTGGTAAGTCATAAAATAGTGTCTCAATTTTTTGGTGAGCCACACCATTGCCAGACACATTTTCTCCATGATTGTATATCTCTGTTCATTTTCACTTAGTTTTTTACTGAGATAGCACACGGCATGCTCCACATATCCCACATCTTCTTGTGCTGGCATAGCTCCCATCGCGTGCTCCTATATAGATAGATACAACGTTAAAGGTTTTTGTGATTTGGGAGGCTTTAGGATCGGAGATTAGACAAATAGTCTTTGATTTTGTTGAATGCTTCTTGGCATTGTTCTGTCCATATCATTGGCTGATTCTTTCTTAGCAATTTGAAAATTGGACCACACACGGTTGTGAATTTGGCTATGAATCTGCTGATATATTGCAGTCTTCCTAAGAATCCTCTAACCTCAGTTTCCGTCTTTGGGGCCGGCATTTCTTTTATAGCTTTTACTTTATCCGGATCAATCTCTATTCCTCTTTGGCTCACCACATATCCTAGTAATATACAAGATCCCACACCAAAAATACAGTTTTTGGGATTTAGTTTGAGATTGTATTTGATAACCCTATCTAAAAACTTTTCAAGGGCTTCAAAGCATTCCCCTTCAGATTTTGCTTTCACTACCATATCATCGACATAAATCTCCACTTCTTTATGCATCATACCATGAAATAGAGTCGTCACAGACCGTTGGTACGTGGCTCCTGCATTCTTTATTCAAAATGGCATAAACTTGTAGCAAAATGTTCCCCATTCAGTAATGAATAATGTCTTGGCTTTATGGATTTGGGCAGTTAGTATTTGATTGTAACCTGAAAAACCATCACATCAAGCGTACCACAACATTTCTGCAGCTGAGTCAACCAAAACATCAATGTGAGGCAATGGAAAATCATCCTTTGCAGAGGCCTTATTGAGGTCCCTACAATCCACACACATCCTGACTTTTCCATCCTTTTTAGGTACCGGAACAATATTGGCTAGCCACTCTGGATAATCAATCACTTCAAGAAAACCTGCTTCTATTTGTTTTTCTACTTCATCTTTAACCTTTTGTGCCCATTCTGGTTTCATATGCCTAAGCTTTTGTTTGACTGGTTTAGAATGGTCATGCGTTGGAATGTAATGTTGAGCAACATCTCAATCTATTCCTGGCATATCTTTATAAGTCCATGCAAAAGCTATTTCCTTTTCTTTTAAAATTCTCTCATGTGTCTCTCTAAATTCAGGAGTGCAATTGCCACCTAAGAGTATTTCCTTAGGATTTTCAATTGTACCCAAATTAAATGAAATGTGTTCCATAGAATTTATTTGAAATATGCTATGCAAATAATCTAATGTGCAAATGCTTCCATCAGGAAAAACATCAAACAAATAAGCGAAGTTTGCGTTTATTGCATTAAACTTGGAAAGGAATACATCATTGTCATCCATTACATCAGAAAGAAAAACATCATCTTCTAAATCAAGAGACTTGAAGTTATTCATAATGTAGTCCTCCATGGAGGTGGTCCCAACTTCATCTTGGATCTCGAGAGCATGGTCTAGACAGATCAACATCTTGTTAATATTCCACTTTTTCTTTATGCAAACATCCTTGACCGCATCGTTGAAAATTTCCCATTCGGGATACTCCTTTCGCGGTATCATGTTTGCATAAATTTTGCCAGTTCCTTCTTTCACGAATATGCCTTTATCAGTTTGCATCGCACTTTTGTGAGCATTTCTTTGATCATAACCAAGTCCATCCTTAGTGTTTTGTCCTAAAAAATCAGGAATTTTAAGAATGCCTTGCTGATTCTTGCCTAATCCAAGGACAGGGAAGAACTTCATATTCTTCATCATTATGGCAACTTCTGGGTCCATATAATCTTCATATATCTCGCCAACCAAATTAAAACCAGTAATTGGAGGGATTTCTGCTCCTAAATCCACTTTCGAACATATTGCATCTTCATCAGCCGAGATGGTAATAACTTCATCATTAAATGGAAATTTAATTTTCTAATGGAGGGTGGAAGGAATCCCTCCCAGAGCATGAAACCAGGGTCGCCCAAGCAATAACGCGTAGCTGATTGGTGTATCCACCACCATAAACTCCACTACAAATTCAATGGGTCCTACTTTAAAGACTGTCTTGAAAGTTCCTTCTACATGGATCCTAGACTCATCGTATGCCCTTATGATCAATTCTGTTTTCTGTAAATCATCTTTGGTCATTCCCAACATTGGTAGTACTTTCAATGGACATACATTTAATGATGAACCATCATCCACCATGATTCTAGGAACGATCCTCCCTTTTGTTTCCACTTTAATGTGCAAAGCTAGAGTGTGATTTCTACCTTCAGAGGTAAGGTCCTTATCAGAAAAGGTTATATCTTTGCTTTCTTTTACTAAGTGGACCATGTCTTGAGGAGTAGAGTTGACATCTATCTTCATACTTGCAAGTGCTTCGAACATTGCATCTCTATGCGTTTTGGATGCGACCAACAAATCCCACACAGTAGCATTTGCTTTAGTTTTCCTTAGTTGTCTCAACACTGAATCTTCCTAAAACTCTTTTATTACATCTCTCGCAAGCTCATCTTCTTTTTCTTTGCCTTTTTCTTCGTTATAAAAGCGGCCACTGCGAGTGATTAGTTTCACAGTTTCACTCCATAAATCTTCAATTTGTTCCAAATTTTCAAATTTTGGTGATATATTTTCACCCTCATTTTCTAAAGTTTCCCAAAAATCAGAAGGTACAAGATATCCAAAATCAGTTGTTCCTCTAACCATGTTAACAACTAGATTTTGATCATCTTTCATAATTTGAAAAGATGGCTTCTTTCCATGTTGGCCATTGTTTGGAGAGCACCACCTCCTTTTAAAAGCCTCATATGTTTCATCTCAACCAATTACAGACTTCGGAAGGGGTTTATATGGTGTGTGCACTCTAATGGAACTTAAGATGGTCTTCTCATTTGTGACATCAGTTGAGAGCATGTAAATGCCCGACACAGCTTGATGATTTCTGTTATTGTTATTTTGGTGGTTGGCCAAAGGATTATGTCGAGTTGATGGTCTGTTTGGGTCATCAGGGTTAGGGATCTTGCCAGAATCGATGAGATCCTGTAAGGCGTCTCGAAGCTTGTAACAAATGTTTGTGTCATGTCCGATTTGTTGGTGGTACAAACATTTCAAGTTTGGATTGAAATTTGGTGACACTTTGGGTGGTAAAGATTTTGGGTTTAAGGGTTTAATGAGATTTCTCTTTTTAAGCTCCTCAAACACTTTTGACATGGGAAGCTTAAAGTTAGAGTATGTTCGAGATGGAGTGTTTAGTGCTTTTACATCGGCAAATTTGGATGAGGTGTTTGGATTTGAGTTAATATTGGTACCCTTTCTATTATATTATTTATTATTGAAAGCCCCGTATACCTTATTTCTTTCCTTTATTACCTTTTCAGCCTGAAGTGCAGAATCACAAAGGTCTCTAAATTTTTTAAAGGGAAAACATGTTATCTCCAAATGGTATCTTCATCAGCACCCGTAGTATCCATATGAGTTTTGAAATGTTTGAGATGGCTAATGCAACAACCGATCCCATTATATTTTTTTATGTCAGGACACTTGAATTTTGGCGGTAATGAACTCTGAGGGACTAAGCAGATCATCAAGGTCAAAAGCTTCTTTCTTTTTGCCTGCCATTTGAGTTTTCAATTTTTCAAGCTCCTTCGTGATCTTTTCTATCTCATGATTGGCTTGAACTGGATTAGCAACTACTTCAACATGTCGTTTTTCTCCAAATATTTGTTCTCAAACTTCTCCTTTGTCAGCCATGACATCTTGATTCATTGACCTATAAGGTTTTGAATTAGCTACCGGAGATGATTCAACAGTTACTGTGGAAGGTTCGACTTGAGCTTTTCCCTTCATTAGCCTTAAAGCCTCTAAAATTGGAGCTAACTTAGCATCAAGAGTATTTTCAATTATCTTTTTCACTTCTTCCCTTAACATAAGTTTTGTTTCATGGGTAAGAGGTGATTTTACTCCTTTTGATTGTGGATTTTGAGCCATTTGTGCTTGTTTGACTGACGTTTCGAAATAGATTTCAATGGGGTCCGATAATCTGTCAAGACGCTTTCCGTGTCTGGACCAAGCAACTTGTTTTGGTGACTGTTTGCTTCTTTTATACTGAGTAGTGCGAGGCAACTTTGGGGGAGCAATGATGGTTCCTAAATAAATATGATGCATGATTAGAACACTGCAATGTTGTCCACATAACACTGGATGCATGAATAAGATATTTAACGTAAATGGGTGATATGCCAACTATGATATGCCAATGCATGAGGTGCATGATATATCGACTTTGGGCATTCCGAAACAACCATACAAAACAATGTTTATACTCGGTTCTATTCGTACCTATGCTCCCCATTTATCCTCACCATAAAAGGACATATTAGGATAAGACTCCAAAGGAAAGTGTCTAGTCATTCCTATGTGAATTTCAGTGCATAAAAAGTTAACTCTTATAAAATCATATAGCAAACGATGAATATTTTCAAAATTATTTTCGAGATCCCCAGTGGAGTCACCACTGTGATGACCGCTTGCGTTTTTAGGTCGCATTTGCATTTTTAATGCGGGCTCACATGATTTTGGGGAATTCCGTATAAAACGAATGAATTGTGAAAATAAATATGGAGTCGCCACCCGGGGTTAACCGGGAAGGAAAATACGGTCAAAGCATTATAACCATCTTCACCTCTTCAGAGATTCGGGTTCGGAAATACTATTGCATTCAATCCATCGTTTGCTTATTGATAATTACGAGTTAACATTTTAATTTTAATTCTAAGGCAAAGGGATCTCAAAACCAATATACCCTCACTGTTAATCGTATCCGAATCTAACAGGAGTTAGTTTTGAGTGAAAACTTTCGCACAGAGCTCCGGAATTCCCTCGAAGATGACGGTACTCATTTTCGTCTATCCTAAAATAGGGGTGAATGGATCATCCGTTCCATTTTTGTGAGTGTGTGTAACTAGTGAAGTTAAAAATAAATAAATAAATTAAACTAAACTAAATCCATAAATAAAAGTACACATATTGTATTACGAATCTAGTTGCAAAAATAATATAAATTATAATTTTACTAGCTAAAATAAAATTAAATAAAAAAAGGACTAGATTTGAGCATATATAAATAAACACAAAAACATATTAAACATGGAACTAAAACTAACGTCAATTATAATACGAATTTGTATTATAAATGACAGATAAAAAAAATATGATAAAAAATCAAGATTTAAATCTGTATAAAAATAGATTTAAAATTAAATACAGACAAATTAACATAAATTATAATACGAATCCGTATTATAAGTAAAATAAAGTTATAAAAGGTCGGAATGGAACCCATATATAAATTAATGCAAAAATATAATTAACACTGAAATAAAATTACCCTCAATTATAATACGAATCCATATTATAAATGAGAGATGAGATAAATTATAATTTTTATTGAAATAAAATAAAGTTTAAAAAAGGCGAGACTTGAATTTGGGTCCCTAGATGCCTACGTATCCGGTGTGCCGGAATCAAAGTCAACGTAGTTCGAATGAGAAGTTTTATATAAAAAAAACGAGTGTTTGAAAATTGGATTTGAGTCTCGGTTTGTGTTACGAGATGCCTACACAACCGGTGTGTCGGAATCAGAACCCACGTAGTTTGTTTGAACTATAAAACATAAATTTTTAGAAAACTGGATTTCAGTCTCGGTCTGTGTTCCGAGATGCCTACGTATCCGGTGTGTCGGAATCAAAACCCACGTAGTTCATTTGAACTATAACGGTGATTGAAACTGTTTAATTTTGGAAGTTAGATTTATTATTTTAAAACACTATTATTTTTGATTTCTTATCCAAGATATCGTTAAAATTGTTTTATATTACACAGGAAAATGAAATCTAGAATCTTAGTTCTCATCAATAATTACAACAACAATATAATATAATAAAATAAAGAGATAACAAAAGAAAAGAAATTAACCAATATCACGATAAGCGTTTAATAATGATTATAATAATAATAAGCAATTATAAATTATCGTCGGTATAAAGAAAAAAATAATAAACGATGAGGTACCATAATTACTAATTCAAAACGGCTATAGAACTAACCATATAAATGAATGAATTATAAAATAGAGAGAATTAGCAAAATACCTAAAAAAAGAGAAATATTAGCATTTGTTAACACTAATTGTCCATATTTGTTTGTCTACCTCAGCGTGTTGTATGTTTATTTTTTTACTCTTTTGTTTTGTTTTTATACCCCATATTTACTCTACACCACAGTTCCTTCTCCTTCTTCTTCATCTTCTTCATTTTTTTTTATCTTTTCAATTTATTTTCAAAAACAATCAACAAATCAACAAATCAATTGTAATCTTCAGCTTATAACATTTCAAGAAATTAAATCCTACGATTTTATTATTATTTCTTACAATTTTATTGCTAATTTCAAATATAGTTTCCGATCCGCTCGAATTTTTAATTCGTAATCAAATTACTTCAAATTTCACTTGAAATTCAAATCCAACGATCATAACTTTCTCCAAAAACAAAGAAAACTGTAAATTATTAATTTATTTGTTCTCATTAAAAATCTATTAAAAACGGTTTCAAACGGTTTCAAGTAAAGTTTCAATTACGGTTTCAAACCGTTTACAAAGGTTTCAAACAGTCTAAAACAGTTTCTAAAAAACGCTTTTAAGCAGTCTAAAAAATAGCAGTTTCAAAAAAATAGTTTCGAACAGTATAAAACAGTTTCAAACCGTTTACAAATGTGTCAAACTGTCTAAAAGAGATTCTAAAAAATACTTTCCAATAGTTTATAAAATAACAGTTTCAAATAGTATCAAACAGTTTCAAACCGTTTACATAAAAAAATAACAGTTTTAAAAAAACAGTTTCAAACCGTTTACATAAAAAATAACAGTTTAAAAAAAACAGTTTCAAACCGTTTACAAAGGTTTCAAACAGTATAAAACAGTTGCAAACCGTTTCCAAAGATCTCAAGCAGTCTAAAATAGTTTCTAAAAAACACTTTCAAACAGTTTAAAAAATAACAGTTTCAAACAGTATAAACAGTTTCAAACCGTTTACAAAAGTTTCGAACAGTATAAAACAGTTTCGAGAAAACAGTTTCAAACTATTTCTAAAATTAATTTAAAACATTTGAAAACCAGGTCAAAATATCATTAATGAAGAACATTGCGATTTTTTCATAAAAAGTTGTAAAAAATTCCAAAAAATGATGCTACAATAATTTAAAACAACATAGAAAGAAAAAAGTAGAAGAAGAAGAGAAGAAGAAGAAGAAGAAGAACTTTCTCATCTATCACCATCATATTATCTCTTAAACTCTTTTTTTTTCAAATTTCTTTGTCTTGGAGTTCATTTGTATAATGTAGAAAATAGAAAAAGAATATTTAAAAAAAACGAAGAAAAAAAAATTGCAGAGGAAGAAAGAAGAAGAAGAAGAGAGAAAAAAAAATGAGAAGGAAGAAAGAGAAAAAGGAGAGAAAAAAAAACGAAAAAAGAAAGGAGAAAGAGAAAAGAAAAAAAGGAAAGAGAGAAAAAAAAAGAAAATGAGATATGCATGTGTTTAAAAGAAGCAGAGTAAAAATACAAATAAGTTATTTTGCTAATTGATGTACAATTAAAAACAATAGAAAAATAGAGTAAAAAAATAAATTTTTGAAAGTGAGGTATTTAAAACAAATAAGTTAAAAAAAGCAGTGTTTTGTGCAAATTCCTCTATAAAATATAAAGGGTCTATCCAGGCCGCCATTATAAAAGAAAGAGGAAATTACACCATTTACCAAAAAAATGAAAACAATTACAAAATTACATGTTGACTTTTTTCATTTACAAAAATCTTAATAATATTTATAAAAGTACAAAAAAATAGAAAATAATATCAAACATGCGGTGTATACTGTGGGTATAATGTCAGTATACTAATAAACTAACATTATATCAATATTATACCAAAATTATACAAACATTATACACACTGAGATTTTATTAATATTAAATTAAATTTTACCAAAATTACATCAAATCGTTTACTAAAAATTAAATTAATAATATACCAAAATTATACCAATAGTATACCAAGAGTGTACACATCAAAATATACTAAAATTTTATTATTACATCAACATTACACCACATCACATAGGCTAATAATCACCCACGGACCCTGACTTTAGGGGTACCTTACGCTAAACCCCCTGATCAAAAAAAACTGCCGTAAACCCCCTAAGCTTTACCCAATATTTAGCTAAATCCTTTTTCGCATAAATTGACCAAAATACCCTTCAAATCTGTAAATAAATACAAACAAATCAGACAGCTTCAATCTAACCACACTTAAAACCGATCCAATCAAATCAAACCAAACAATCTAATCAAACCTAAATTTATTTAAAAATTAAATAAAAAATTATTTTTAATTTAAATAAAAAATAATAATAAAAAAAATTTCAATCCGGTGAGCAGACCCACCGCGGTGGGTCTGCTCATCGGAAAGCAGACCCACCGTGGCCGGTGGGTCTGCTCTGTGAAGCAGACCCACCGGCGTGGGTCTGCTGCAAAGAGCAGACCCACCACGGGTCCGCTATTTGCAGCAGACCCGCGGTGGGTCTGCTTCACAGAGCAGACCCACCGGCCGGTGGGTCTGCTGCAGATAGCAGACCCACCGTGGTGGGTCTGCTCTCCGGTGAGCAGACCCACCACGGTGGGTTTAAAATTAATTAAAAAAATTTATTTTTTTATTTAAATTAAAAATAATTATTTATTTATTTTTTAAAATTAAATGAGTTTTTATTTGAATAATTTTTTTTGCGGCAATGGACGGTGGTGGCCGGAAAAAACCGGCGGCGGCGGGTGGAAGTTTTCGGTTGGATGGTTTGATTTAGTTGAGTTGATTGGTGGTTTAAATATGATTTGGATGGTTTATGTCTGATTTGATTAGATAATGACTTTAGATTTGGTTAGATTAGGTTGGTTTGGTTTTTGTTATTGACCTTAGGGGTATTTTAGGTATTTTTGAGAAAATAAAGGGCTTGGGGCGGTTTTTTGTGGCGGTTTTAGGATAAAAGGGGTTTAGGTGATCATTAGGTAAAGTTTAGGGGGTTTACGACAGTTTTTTTTTATCAGGGGGTTTAGCGTAAAGTACCCCTAAAGTCAGGGTCCGTGGGTGATTATTAGCCCATCACATACTAAATATTAACCTAACAATATACTAAAATTATACCAACAATATACAAATTATCTAGTTCATTACCAACTATAGTGAAAAATACATATAAAAAAATATACATTTTATCAAATATAAAATATATATAAAAATTTATAATCTATATACCAAAAATATACTGAAATTATACCAATAATAAACCAAAGATTATTTTTAAATTATCTGATTTATAGTTTTAATATTCCAAAATTATACCATAATTATACCGACATTATACAAATCGTACTTTTGTAATTAATTTTCATTTTTTGGTACTTTTATAATTAATTTTAAATCAGTCGTATTTTTGTAAATAAAAAAAGTTTACTGGTACTTTTGTAAATATTTTTAAAATTTTAGATATTTTTGTCATCGTCCCCTAAAAGAAATGGACATTAAGCCCAGGCTTATTATTAAGACAATCAACTTTGTTAATAAAAAACCCAAATTAACCTTATTATTCATAAAAACCTAATTTCTATTTTCCTATCTGCTCTCTCCCGCAGCCACAACTCTTCTTCCTCCTTTTCATTTCCTCACCCGATCAACTCTCTTCACCACTACACCTCCATATCCCTTTTGATTATCTTTTGTTTCTCATTAAAAATCAAGCATTTCTTGCTTTCTCCTCTCGGTTTTATCTATTTTTTATGTTGGCTATTCTATTTGATTTACTTAAATCAAAAACTAACAATTTAGTTCGATTAGACGAGAATCAGAGGCTTGATGTGTTTATCATGTACTAGTTTTCATGGATCTCCTCCGAATTTTATTCTCCCATGTATATGGGTTTGAATCGATTCGACTTGATCAAAATAAAGAAGAATGGGGAGTTAGCTGGAAAGGGAGACTTCAAAAAAAACAAAAAATTGATAAATTCTAAAGAAGGAAGCAGATGAATTGAAGTAAACTTCCGAGCCTAGAAGCTGTGTATTCTCGTATGCCCCCTTTTTTTAATTTTATTTTTTTAATACTCTGAAATGTGTTGTATTGCAACTTTGGTGGTTTGATTTGCCTTGGATTACTCTGATTTGCTTTGCAATGTATTAATGAAGGGTATCCCCTCTATGTTCTTACATCAGTTATAGGAATAATGGGTATCCACCCATTTAAAGTTACAGCAATATATGTTTGATGCAAATATTTAATTTTAGGCTAATAACCATTAACAAAAAAGAAAGTAAAAGCAGAACATAATTACATGAGCAGAATATTGTTTAATCCGGTTAAAATAAATAAAATGAAATGCAACTATAATGATAATAACGAGTGCTTTAATTTTGAAATAGGTTATACCTCTTTTATTTGTGTTTTCTATCTCTTATTGACACAGAACTGGAAAATTGTAGTTATGTGTGATGTGTAGTTGATTCTGATTCTGTTCTGTATATAATGCCCTACTTAGCTTGCTGAGTTTCTTCTTTCACCTATTGTTCCACTCATATGCCTTTGATTTCTGCAATTTCAGTAGCCTTTCTCTCTCTCTCATCTTTGTGTTTATTTCAGCAAAATTTCAGCTCTTTTTCTAGTGGATTTCTTGATGTTTGTTTCAGCACTATATTTCCAGCATACTTCCTTCTCTTTTTTATCTATTTTTCTCCTCTCCCTTCTTGCTATTGGTTGTGCTCCTTATATAGAGGAATAGGAGATTTCTGATTGGTTATAGGAACAGTTATAAACGTCTGATTGGATGCTGGGTGAGATTCATTTACTAGCAGATTAAGGAGCAAAAGAGAGAGGATCAGGTGCTGGCAGGTGCATACAGCAGGAGGTGTTTCCGGGCTCTAGCAAGGCTGCAGCAGGCCAGGATTTAGGCTATGGGCTCTGGCCTGTTGGGCTCAAAAAAAGAAAATTCTTTTTTTTATTTATTGTATTTTTAATTTGAAATAAATAAAATATTTGATGACCTTTTTTTAACAAAAATGAATGACTATTATTTTGTACAATAAGTTCACGCATGAAATAAATAAAATGAATGTAAAAATTAATAAAATGAATTAGAAAAAAATGAGAGAGTAAATTGTAATTTGACAAAAAGAATTCAATTATTCTCACATATAAACTTTGTTAATTTAAATTCAATAATAAAACTTAATTTTATAAATAGTGTAAAATTGAACGCTCACAGTTTGCCCCCTGCTTTGGAGGAATTTGTAAATAATGAAAATCATGTGATTAAATTTTTTGAATATTTATTTTACAAATTACGACAAAGCAACGAGTAAGTGTGTTAGCGCAGATTTTAACATGAATTGTAAAATTAAGAAAACCAAAGAATAAAAGTTGGAGTTTGAAAAGGGTTTCTAAAAGTTTGTGGATTTTACCCTTTAAACTTTCAAAAAGCTAGCAAATTTTGGATAAGTGAGCAGCCAATTTGCAGGCTACATGATGCGTTAATAGGTAGTAAGTAGCTGATATGTCAGCGGGCAAGTGAAAAGTTAGTTAGCAGTTGATGTGCGAGCCACATAATTAACAAGTAAATTGCTTATGTGCGAGCCACACAGTTGTGGAGATTCAGTAAATAGCTGATGTCCCAGCTACATGCACGTTAAGGGTTATTAATGGGTTAGTAATGAATCAGTAAATAGCCGGTGTTCAGGCTATGAATTACTAAAGATTTAAGAAAGCCGTTGTGTAGGTTATCCAATTCATAACAATTGTGTTAGTTATAAATAACGTGGACCATTGTGTAGGTCAACGAACAAAACCACTGTGTAGGTTGAAAAGTTTGTCATAGCCGTTGTGTCGGCTATCCAATTCATAATTGTTGCATAAGTTATGAATATCGTTCACCGTTGTGTGGGTCAACGAATAATACCATTGTGTAGGTCGAAAAGATTGTCATAGCCGTTGTGTAGGCTATCCAATTCATAGCTATTGCGTAAGTTTTGAATATCGTTCACCGTTGTGTGGGTCAACGAACAAGACCATTGTGTAGGTCGAAAAAATTGTCATAGCCGTTGTGTAGGCTATCCAATTCATAACTATTGCATGAGTTATGAATATCGTTCACCGTTGTGTGGGTCAACAAACAATACCATTGTGTTGGTCAAAAAGATTTTCAAGCCGTTGTGTTGTCTATCAAATTTCATAACTGTTGCATAAGTTATGAAAACCGTTCACCGTTGTGTTGGTCAACGAACATGACCGTTGTGTTGGTCGAAAATTGTTATAGCCGTTGTGTTGGCTATCCAATTCACAACTGTTGTGTAATTTATGAATACCGTAGACCGTTGTGTAGGTCAACGAACAAGACCGTTGTATCGGTCAAAAGGATTCCAAAGCCGTTGTGTAAGCTATGAGTATTACTGACTTTTTTATAAGCCGATGAATACGATCATTAAGTAGGTTAGAATATTTTCATAGTTGTTGTATTGGCTAAGAGCTGAAAATACAGATTTTCTGCTTTATTTTGTATGATTCGGAATGTTCAAAAAGTAAATTAAAAGAGGTCGTGTATGTGAATGCCCCTAAGACTACATATATGCATGGATATGTGTGAGTGTAAGCACATGCCCCCAATAGGTTGTCGTTGATGATCCAAACGATCTTTGTTTCACTATTTCTCTTACTTCAAAAGTCTTGGCAGATTACCTTCACGCCACAAATATCATTTACTACCATGAAATCTTTATTGGTAGCTCAAAGTAAGAAATGATATAATTCCTTAAAGTAGAAATGAGCGATAATAGATATTCCAATGTTGTTTCACCTCATTGTCTTGAGAAAAGTTTTTGTATTGATCTTTATCTAAGCCGCCTGATAAGTCTCTATTTTACGTCAATTTAAGATAACTTGTATTGCATATTTTAGTCTCTTATTGCGTAAAATAGAGAACTTTATACTCAATTTTACCATTTTATAGTTTTTAATATAAACTGTGAATACTTAGCATTTTTGGAGTATAATTGAATAAACAAAGCTAAAATGAAGTGAAAGCCAAGCCGTATTGATTCTATCAAGTCCAAGAAGAAGAATAATGGAGAGTCAAGTCTAAATGCAAGCAACGTAGCCGCTAAATCAGTCTCTGAAAGTTTAGATCGAAAAGCTGAAAATTTGGACATAGTTCTGTATTCGGATCATATCGCGTGCTAGGAATTTCTGAATCATATGATTCAACTTGTCATGCAAAGATAAGAGATAGATATACAACTTTTATGAAGAAACCAAGTCCAAATTCGGGCTTGACCCGTCTCAAACTTGGCCTCTAATACGAAACACTTGCGAACCAGGAATCGAATCGGCCAATGTCAATGGATTTGGGTGAAACAGCCCCTGAACCGGCCCACGACTTCAGGCCGGCCCAAGGCCGGTTCAGACCTCTGAAAACTTCATTTTTGGTCGTAAAATAAAGCTAAACCGGTCCTAGGCCGGTGCTCGACACCAAACCGGTTCAAGGCCGGTTGACACTTTGAATATGGCCAGATCATCTATTTCGGGCACTTCCGGAAGCCTAGCTAGGTGCATATTGACACTCATATGAACATATCATGTGTTCACACTCAAAATGAGATCTTTCCTTGGCTTGCACATAAATAAATGACCTTGCCAATTATTCCATCTCATTATGGAAATGAGACTTGCAAGCTTGACTCATATCAAACCATACAAGGCAAGAAAGAGATCAAGCTTGGATCCCACTCAAGATGAGCTAAGGAAAGAAGATCTTGGAAGACTTGGCTACCACTCCTTTTATGCCTATAAATAGGACATATTGTGTAGACAAAAATTCATTCACTTACACTTGCAATTGTGTAAACACTTACTCTAAGATAGTTCTTATCAATCATTATTTCTCTTTTCATTTTTCTTCTCATATGTTCTCAAGGTACAACAATTACATTGTTATTTTCAATATGACAATGGATTGCTAAACCTTTAAACTAGGATTAGGGATGTAACCTAGTTGAAGGGGAAGTCTTGATTATGTATTAGTACATTTCATTAATGTTGTTAAACAAGAGTTTTCTTTAAATCTCTTATGATGATCATGAATATTAAGATTAGTTACCTTAATGTTTTTATCCTAGAATGAATATGAAGTACCTATCGGTGAAGCATGAATTTGCATCTAGAGATTTAAACACAATTTACTTAAGAAAAGAGATATGTCTCAGGAATTGTGATGACGTTAATTGTTTTGCTTAATGGGTTTAATTAATTAACATGGTAATTGAGAAATATCCAGAATTAATTAAACACAAGTTTTTGTCTCGAGAGAGAATAAACATATCGTAGAAACAATTGTCATGGAAAAGCTTTTGAGATGTATTATTGCATATGATAGAATTTCCCCTCGACTACGGTGAAACCCGAAATCCTAGTTGTTTTAATTCTTGATATTTTATCCAAAATATTCCGTCATTTTATATTACTTAATTAATTGTTTTCAACATCAAATCAAATTAACAGAACGGTTACTTTACAAAAATTAAATCAAATAACATTTTAAAGAGTTCGTTCTTTGTGGATTCGACCTCGGAATACTCCGAGTATTACGTGCTACAATTGATTCTGTACACTTGCAGAATTAAGCGATCACCGCCCTTTTGCCGGTTTTCAGCTTAGTGAATTTGTGTGCTCTAATTTTTGCCTGAGTCGCCCTTTGCGAGTCTTCAACTCGATGAGATGCTCTAATTTTTGCTCGAACCGCCCTTTGCGGGTTTTCGGCTTGACGAGCTTTTGTTTTATTTTATTTTTATTCTCTTATTTTTGCTCGAGCCGCCTACAAAGGTTTTTGACTCAACGAGATTCGCTCTAATTTTTGCCTGAGCCGCCCTTTTTGGGTTTTCAACTCAGCGAGCTGCTCTGCTTTTTGCTCGAGGCGCCCTTTGCGGGTTTTCAATTCGACGAGCTTTTTTTTTATTTTTTTTTATTGTGGAAAAAAAATATGCTCAAGAATGAAATTTATGATGTAATGGATGTCAAAGGAAATAAAATCAGGTTTGAAAAGACTTAAAGAAAGTACGTTTAAATTGGAAACTTGCAGGGCGTTGATATTTCCTGAGGTAGGTTTGCTATGATAGATGAATGTATGAAAATGATTTTTTTTTTGAGCTTGAACTCAATGATTTGAGTGCCTATGTACCTGCTGCTGTTGTAGGATCAAAGTCTGCGTAGTTCGGAGATAGACTTCCAAATTTTATTTTTAATGGAAGGTTGCGAAAGAAATGGACATATATTTTATTTGTGATTGGGCTTGAGCTCAATGATTTGAGTGCCTACGTACCTGCTTTTGCAGGATCAAAGTCCACGTAGTTCGACTACTTTGTGGATAGGGTGGGTGACTTATTTGTTCTAAGTATTCCCTGATTAATGCATAATATAATACTAAATTAAATGCACTCATATTTAAATATCAATTTGATATGTTTATTTCATTTAATAAGGGTACAATGTTTTAGCAATTTGCACAACCTGTTATTAGTTTGCCCATAAGGGTTTTCCAACTAAATATTTTCTCTCAATCCCCAACTTTTGCCTAAGCTGATGTTTGATGTAGCATCCTAGCGGGATAAAGCACACTCTTACTTAAACATAGTATTTCTTCAACCTATCTAGGTTGATTGGTTCAGTGAATTCATTTCCTTCCACATCGGATAGCTTGACAGCTCCTTTTGAGAGGATCTTTTTGACTAAGTATGGACCTTCCCCATTAGGTCGAAATTTGCCTCTTGGGTCAAATGGAATTGGTCTCGATAGCTTCAACACCAAATCGCCTGTTTTTATTTTGCTTATTTTGATCTTGTTGTTGAAAGTTCTGGCAATTCGCCTTTGGTACATCTGGTTATTGAATATTGCTCGCATTCTTTTCTCGTCTAATGCAACCAATTGTCCATATCTTGCTCTAGCCCATTCGTATTCTGGGACTCGAGCCTCCAACACCACCCTAAGTGATTGTAATTCAACCTCAACAGGCAAGACAACCTCCATTCCATATACTAAGGAGTATGGGATTGCACCAAGTGACGTTCTTGCTGTTGTTCTGTACCCGTGTAAGGCGTATGGTAATTTCTTTGACCAATCTCTATATGTCTCCACCATTTTAGCGAGAGTCTTTTTAACATTTTTATTCGCCGCTTCCACTGCTCCATTAGCCTGAGGCCTATACGGTGAAGACTAATGGTGCTCTATCCCATTTTCACGCAATAGTTGTTTCACTTCTGCTTGGAATTGTACTCCATTGTCGCTCACAATATGGTGTGGAATCCCATATCTACATATTAAGTGAGTTTCAATGAATTCAGCCATTTGTTTTGCCCCCAATGTCTTATAGGATTCAGCTTCCACCCATCTTGTAAAATAATCTATGGCAACCACGATGAATTCGTGACCATTTGATGCGGTCGGGTGAATTTTTCCAATAATATTGATTCCCCACGCAGAAAAGGGTCATGGCGAAGTAAGACTATGCAATTCTGATGGCGGAATATGGCTTAGATCCCCATGAATTTGACAGTTATGGCACCTTCGAACAAAATGGATGCAATCGGCTTCCATCGTCAACCAGAAATATCCTTATCGCATGATTTTACGAGATAATTCCTTACCGTTCATATGAGATCCACAAACACCCGAATGAACTTCCTCCATAAGTTGTCTGGCTTTTTCTTCATCTATGCACAACAGGTGTAAGTCATGATGACGTTTATATAGTATTCCATGAAATAAGAAAAATTGTTGAGCCAATTTCCGAATCAAATTTATATCCTTTGTGGTAGAATCTTCTGGATAATGTTTATCTTGCATGAACTTCAAAATATCTTGAAACCAAGACTTTTCATCTTGCGTGATGTCTAATATTCGTGCACCTTGGAAGCATGGAACCTTACTCCTTACCATTACTAGTGGCTTGACAAACAATCTTCCAGGATCGTCCCACACTAAAGCTAATCCAGCTAAAGCATCAACTATTTGGTGTTCTTCCCTAGGGATATATCTGAATTCAGCTACATCAAAATGTGTCTTAAGGACTCCGATATACTAAGGATAAGGTTTTAATTTTTCTTCTTTTATTTCCCACTCCTTTCTCACTTGTTTTATTACTAGACTGGAATCTCCAAAAATTTCTGCTTCCCATTGATATCAATGATTCCAATCCAAATATACAAGCTTCGTATTTTGCCCAAAAATATAGCCTTTTGGATAATGGCATCCATTCACCTTCTGGTGACACCAAGATGACGCCAATACCAGCTCCACTTTTATTCGCAGCACCATCGAAGTACATTTTCCACTTTCCAATATCTATTAGTCTAATATCTTCATGTGGGAAGGAAAAGTTATTTACTTCACTATCATCTACTGGATTTTGCGCTAAGAAGTCAGCCACAACTCTCCCCTTAATTACCTTCTAGCGTATGTATTGTATATCAAATTCTGACAGTAGGAGTAACCACCTCCCAAGCTTTCCTATCAGGGATGGAGTTCTGTATAAATATCGCATGAGATCAATTTTTGACACCACGTCAATTTGGTAAGTCATAAAATAGTGTCTTAATTTTTTAGTGAGCCCCACCATTGCCAGACACATTTTCTCCATCATTGTATATCTCTGTTCATCTTCATTTAGTTTTTTACTGAGATAGTACACGGCATGCTCCACATATCCCACGTCCTCTTGTGCTAGCATAGCTCCCATCGCGTGCTCTTCTGTAGATAGATACAACGTCAAAGGTTTTTGTGATTTGGGAGGCTTTAGGATCGGAGATTAGACAAATAGTCTTTGATTTTGTTGAATGCTTCTTGGCATTGTTCTGTCCATATCATTGGCTGATTCTTTCTTAGCAATTTGAAAATTGGACCACACACGGTTGTTAATTTGGCTATGAATCTGCTGATACATTGCAGTCTTCCTAAGAATCCTCTAACCTCAGTTTCCGTTTTTGGGGCCGGCATTTCTTATATAGCTTTTATTTTATCCGGATCAATCTCTATTCCTCTTTGGCTCACCACATACCCAGTAATTTAGAAGACCCCACACCAAAAATACACTTTTTGGGATTTAGTCTGAGGTTGTATTTGATAACCCTATCTAAAAACTTTTCAAGGGCTTCAAAGTATTCCTCTTCAGATTTTGCTTTCACTACCATATCATCGACATCAATCTCTACTTCTTTATGCATCATATCATGAAATAGAGTCATCACAGCCTGTTGGTACGTGTCTCCTGCATTCTTTAATCCAAATGGCATAACTTTGGAGAAAAATGTTCCCCATTCAGTAATGAATGATGTATTGGCTTTATGGATTTGGGCAGTTAGTATTTGATTGTAACCTGAAAAACCATCACAGCAAGCGTACCACAACATTTCTGCAGCTGAGTCAACCAGAACATCAATGTGAGGCAATGGAAAATCATCCTTTGGAGAGCCCGTATTAAGGTCCTTATAATCCACACACATCCTGACTTTTCCATCCTTTTTAGGTACCGGAACAATATTGGCTAGCCACTCTGGACAATCGATCACTTCAAGAAAACCTGCTTCTATTTGTTTTTCTAATTCATCTTTAACTTTTTGTGCCCATTCTGGTTTCATACGCCTAAGCTTTTGTTTGACTGGTTTAGCATGGTCACGCGTTGTAATGTTGAGCAATATCTCGATCTATTCCTAGCATATCTTCATAAGTCCATGCCAAAGATATTTCTTTTTCTTTTAAAATTCTCTCATATCTCTCTCTAAATTCAGGAGTGCAATTGCCAACTAAGAGTATTTCCTTAGGATTTTCAATTGTACCCAATTTAAATGAAATGTGTTCCATAAAATTGATATGAAATATGCTATGCAAATAATCTAATGTGCAAATGCTTCCATCAGGAAAAACATCAAACAAATAAGTGAAGTTTGCGTTTATTGCTTTAAAGTTGGAAAGGAATACATCATTGTCATCTATTACATCAAAAAGAAAAACATCATCCTCTAAATCAAGAGGCTTGAAGTTATTCATAATGTAATCCTCCATGGAGATGGTCCCAACTTCATCTTAGATCTCGAGAGCATGGTCTAGACCGATCAACATCTTGTTAATATTCCACTTTTTCTTGTGCAAACATCCTTGACCGCATCGTTGAAAATTTCCCATCAGGGATACCCCTTTCGCAGTATCATGTTTGCATAAATTTTGCCAGTTCCTTCTTTCACGAATATGCCTTTCTCAGTTTGCATCGCACTTTTGTGAGCATTTCTTTGATCATAACCAAGTCCATCCTTAGTGTTTTGTCCTAAAAAATCAGGAATTTTCAGAATGCCTTGCTGATTCTTGCCTAATCCAAGGACAGGGAAGAACTTCATATTCTTCATCATTATGGCAACTTCTGGGTCCATATAATCTTCATATATCTCGCCAACCAAATTAAAACCAGTAATTGGAGGGATTTCTGCTCCTAAATCCACTTTCGAACATATTGCATCTTCATCAGCCGAGATGGTAATAACTTCATCATTAAATGGAAATTTAATTTTCTAATGGAGGGTGGAAGGAATCCCTCCCAGAGCATGAAACCAGGGTCGCCCAAGCAATAACGCGTAGCTGATTGGTGTATCCACCACCATAAACTCCACTACAAATTCAATGGGTCCTACTTTAATGACTGTCTTGAAAGTTCCTTCTACATGGATCCTAGACTCATCGTATGCCCTTATGATCAATTCTGTTTTCTGTAAATCATCTTTGGTCATTCCCAACATTGGTAGTACTTTCAATGGACATACATTTAATGATGAACCATCATCCACCATGATTCTAGGAACGATCCTCCCTTTTGTTTCCACTTTACTGTGCAAAGCTAGAGTGTGATTTCTACCTTCAAAGGTAAGGTCCTTATCAGAAAAGGTTATATCTTTGCTTTCTTTTACTAAGTGGACCATGTCTTGAGGAGTAGAGTTGACATCTATCTTCATACTTGCAGGTGCTTCGAACATTGCATCTCTATGCGTTTTGGATGCGACCAACAAATCCCACACAGTAGCATTTGCTTTAGTTTTCCTTAGTTGTTTCAACACTGAATCTTCCTAAAACTCTTTTATTACATCTCTCGCAAGCTCATCTTCTTTTTCTTTGCCTTTTTCTTCGTTATAAAAGCGGCCACTGCGAGTGATTAGTTTCACAGTTTCACTCCATAAATATTCAATTTGTTCCAAATTTTCAAATTTTGGTGATATATTTTCACCCTCATTTTCTAAAGTTCCCCAAAAATCAGATTGTACAAGATATCCAGAATCAGGTGTTCCTCTAACCATGTTAACAACTATATTTTGATCATCTTTCATAATTTGAAAAGATGGCTTCTTTCCATGTTGGTCATTGTTTGGAGAGCACCACCTCCTTTTAAAAGCCTCATATGCTTCATCTCGACCAATTACAGACTTCGGAAGGGTTTATATGGTGTGTGCACTCTAATGGAGCTTAAGATGGTCTTCTCATTTGTGACATCAGTTGAGAGCATATAAATGCCCGGCACAGCTTGATGATTTCTGTTATTGTTATTTTAGTGGTTGGGCAAAGGATTGTGTCAAGTTGATGGTCTGTTTGGGTCATCGGGGTTAAGGATCTTGCCAGAATCGATGAGATCCTGTAAGGCGTCTCGAAGCTTGTAATAAGTGTTTCTGTCATGTCCGATTTGTTAGTGTTACAAACATTTCAAGTTTGGATTGAAATTTGGTGACACTTTGGGTGGTAAAGGTTTTGGGTCTAAGGTTTAATGAGATTTCTCTTTTTAAGATCCTCTAAGACTTTTGACATGGGAAGCTTGAACTTAGAGTATGTTCGAGATGGATTGTTTAGTGCTTTTACATCGGCAAATTTGGATGAGGTGTTTGGATTTGAGGTAATATTGGTACCCTTTCTATTATTTTTTTTATTATTGAAGCTCCCGTATACCTTATTTCTTTCCTTTATTACCTTTTCAGCCTGAAGTGCAGAATCACAAAAGTCCCTAAAATTGTTAAAGGGAAAACATGCTATCTCTTTCTTGATAGCAGGTAATGATCCGTTTATCATAAGGTGGATTTGATCTTTTTCACCAATTTGATTTTTGAGCTGGGAGGGTTTTTGTAACCATCTTTTGAAATAATCCATGAATGATTCATCAGCCTTTTGGGTTATTGCTTGCAAACCCATTAAAGTAACCTCAATGTGGGAGGTATAATCATACCTCTTCACAAATCGAGCTATCATTTCTCTCCAATCGCTTCTCACAGCCCGACTCAGTCCGTAATACCATTCAAAAACCGGTCCTTCTATAGACAGAGAAAATAAACTCCATATGGTATCTTCATCAGCACCCGTAGTATCCATATGAGTTTTGAAATGTTTGAGATGGCTAATGCAACAACCGATCCCATTATATTTTTTTTTATGTCGGGATACTTGAATTTTGGCGGTAATGAACTCGGATGGACTAAGCTGAGATCATCAAGGTCAAAAGCTTCTTTCTTTGTGCCTGCCATTTGAGTTTTCAATTTTTCAAGCTCCTTTGTGATCTTTTCTATCTCAAGATTGGCTTGAACTGGATTAGCAACTACTTCAACATGTCGTTTTTTTTCAAATATTTGTTCCCAAACTTCTCCTTTGTCAGCCATGACATCTTGATTCATTGACCTAGAAGGTTTTCAATTAGCTAACAGAGATGATTCGAAAGTTATTGTGGAAGGTTTGACTTGAGCTTTTACCTTCATTAGCCTTAAAGCCTCTAAAATTGGAGCTAACTTAGCATCAAGAGTATTTTCAATTATCTTCTCCACTTCTTCCCTTAACATAGGTTCTGTTTCATGGGTAAGAGGTGATTTTACTCCTTGTGATTGTGGATTTTGAGCCATTTGTGCTTGTTTGACTGGCGTTTCGAAATTGATTTCAATGGGTTCAGATAATCTGTCAAGACGCTTTCCGTGTCTAGACCAAGCAACTCGTTTTGGTGACTGCTTGCTTCTTTTATACTGAGTAGTGCGAGGCAACTTTGGGTGCACAATGATGGTTCCTAAATAAATATGATGCATGATTAGAACACTACAATATTGTGCTCATTACACTAGATGCATGAATAAGATATATAACGTAAATGGGTGATATGCCAACTATGATATGCCAATGCATGAGGTGCATGATGTATCGACTTTGTCCATTCCGAAACAACCATACAAAACAATGTTTATACTCGGTTCTATTCGTACCTATGTTCCCCATTTATCCTCACCATAAAAGGACATATTAGAATAAGACTCTAAAGGAAAGTGCTAGTCATTCCTATGTGAATTTCAGGGCATAAAAAGTTAACTTGTATGTAATCATATAGCAAACGATGGATATTTTCAAAATTATTTCCGAGATCCCCAGTGGAGTCGCCACTGTGATGACCGCTTGCGTTTTTACGTCACATTTACATTTTTAATGCGGGCTCACACGATTTTGGCGAATTCCGTATAAAACGAATGAATTGTGAAAATAAATATAAAGTCGACGTAGTTCGAATGAGAATTTTTATATAAAAAAAAGCGAGTGTTTGAATATTGGATTTGAGTCTCGGTTTGTGTTCTGAGATGCCTACGTATCCGGTGTGTCGGAATCAAAACCCACGTAGTTCGTTTGAACTATAAAACATAAATTTTTTACAAAACTGAATTTGAGTCTCGGTTTGTGTTCCGAGATGCCTACGTATCTGGCGTGTCGGAATCAAAACCCGCGTAGTTCGTTTGAACTATAACGGTGATTGAAAACTGTTTAATTTTGGAAGTTAGATTTATTATTTTAAAAGACTATTATTTTTGATTTCTTATCCAATATATCGTTAAAATTATTTTATATTACACGGAAAAATGAAATCCAGAATCCTAGACTCATCAATAATAATAACAATATAATATGATAAAATAAAGAGATAAGAAAATAAAAGAAATTAACCAATATCACGATAAGCGTTTAATAATGATTATAATAATAATAAGCAATTATAAATTATCGTCGGTATAAAGAAAAAAATAATAAACGATGAGGTACCAGAATTACTAATTCAAAGTGGCCATAGGCTTAACCCTATAAATGAATGAATTATTAAAAATAAGAGGAAATTACACCCCTTACTTTTTTGAGAAAATTACTCATTAATTACTAATGCGGCAGTTTTTTTCTTTAATGCCAACACTTTAGTAAGTTTTCTCCTCTAACCAATGTGGTTTAAATTAAATAAATGAGCTGGCACATTTATTACATTTTATACCCATTTTCTAGCTTCCACGTGCGTCAGAATACCAGTGAAATTGCATTCCTCTTCTTCTTCCCTATTTCCAATTTTCTTCTCCAAATCTCAATCTTTTTTCTTCTTTTTCTTTTTTATTCCTTCACTGCTCTCTCTTCTTCTACTTCAGGTCTCTCTATCGATAACTTCAACTACCGTACATATCAATACAAAGTGTCGTTTCACAAATTTTAGCCGGTGAATGAATAATTGCCGGCGACTCGTTGTAACCGGGTAGCGCTTACTCTGCCTTGTCTGACGACGTTCAGAACAATCAACGGCGACCGGAAAACGGAAAGACATTGTGGGTATAGATCGGACTGCTGCTTGTTCGCCGGTTGTTGTCGTATGTTCGATAATGAAGCTTGCTAATTCCGAAGAAGTTCAGTTCTTCTACCTCTGCAATTATTTGTAGTGGTCGCTGCCTCTTAATTGAGGTTAAATAGGCACCTTCTCTTGACTTTTAGGATGAGCATGTTTTTCTTTATCCATTTTTAATTCTTTTTAGTTTTAGATTATCTTTTTACTTTTTGGTGATTTATCAATCAGTTACTAATCTATGGTCATTGTTTTTGTAGAGATATTGGGTTGTCTTAGTTGCGACTGTGATTGGTTAGAACAAAATTGCAGTTCTTTGATTATATTTGTTTTTCTGGTTTTATATGAATGCTTATTATCTATCAATTTTGATTTTGCTGATAAAAAGGATTTTACTTAGTCTTTTTAGTTACAAATTTTTTTGCGATTTAAGGTTTCCTGCTAACTTATTCCGACATAAAACTTCAATCTATGAATTTTTAAGATGTATTTGATATGTATTTGATATGTATCTGAAATGGTTCTAAAATGCCAAAAAAAAGAGATGGGTTTGAAATGTATATGCACCGTTTTTTTTTTATTATTATTTCAACGAAATGAATTTCGTAAATACACCATTGGTTACAATTTTTAGAATCCATCTCCAACTCAAAATGATTATTTTTAACAAAATACATTTCAAAATGATCGATACATGTGTGTATTAGTGATATATAGAAGATACATTTCTGATACATAACAGATACATAGATGATACATGTTTGGATTATTTTAACGAAATAAATTTAAAAATGACCGATGCATTATCGATAAATCGTAATACATTACCGATATATTATAAATACACCATCGGTACATCATAGATATAGAGCAGCAAATTAATAATAAAATTTTAATACATTACCGATGTATCATCTATATCTTCAATACACTGAAAATACATGGCCGATACATCGTAAATATATTATAAATATAAATAATAAATTGAGCTGAAAGCAAAACCTCATACAACATGAAAAAAAAGGACGGATCAAACTTTTAAATACTTAATAGGAAGACACGTTTTAGATACATATAACGAATACATATTAGAAGCAATTTTTATATATAATTTTTATAATTTTTATATGTCGGATACATCAACGATACATTGTATATACACCACTAATACATTGTAGATAAATCGCCAATGCATTATAAATACATATCATCGTAGATACATATTCTTATCCTTTGTTTATTATTTTAACGAAATAATTTTTTTGATACACCATTGATTATAATTTTTAAAATCCATCTCCAACTCAGAATGATTATTTTGAACAAAATAAATTTCAAAATGAATGATACATTATAGATACATTGTAATATATCGCTGATATATATTAAAAAAAATTATTGTTCATGAATATATTACATTGTTATTGTTTCAGTTTGTTCATGTATAGATCACATATATACATATTGGACACATCATAGATACGCCAATGATATATCGTAAATACATGTTCTTATCTTTTTTTAATTATTTTAACGAAATAAATATTATTATATATTATTGATTATAATAATTTCTAGAATCGGTCTCCAGCTCACAATTTTCAGTAAAATAAATTTCAAATGACCGATACATTGTCAATACATCGTAATACATTACTGATATATCATAAATACAACATTCATACATCATAGATATAGAGAAGAAAAATCAATAATAAATTTTAATACAATACTGATGTATAATCTATGTATCATCTATATTTTGCAGTACACTATAGATATATGGCCAATACATCGTAAATATATTATGGATGTAAATAATATATTGAGCTGAAAAGTGAAAACTTGTGCAATATGAAAAAAAAAAGATCGGGACAAGCATCAAATATTTAATAGAAAGATACGTTTTTCAAATACAATGTATATATATATAATATATACTATTTTGTAATATAATTTGTGCGTTTTTAAAACATGTGATATATATATCTTTTAATTTAAAATATATTATATATACACCTCAGATACACATAAATAATACATATAAATAATATGTGTGTGTATATATATATATATATATATATATATATATATATATATATATATATATATATTTGTTTTTGTTTTTAGAAATATGAGAAAATGTAGCTGTGATACAGTCCAGATACATAACAGATACATATATGATACATGTTGATATTAAATTGACATGATGACACGTGCTAACATGTGACAGCCACGTGTGTCAGACGCGTTTCTGACGCGCGTCAGACGCATTTCTGACGCGCGTCAGACGCGTTTTTGACCAAAAAATCACACGTTTTTGACCTTTTTTTGACTTTTAGTGTGACACATGTCTCCTATTTAGTGGTTTGGTTAGAATATGTAAACTTTTACCTTTTTTTGGTATCAATGTAAATTATTAGATTGGTGTGTATTTTGGTTATTTTCTATTTAAATATGTATATTTTTGTGATTTTCTCTACTTTTTTTTCTATTTTCTTTGGAAAAGCACTCCTTCCAAATTTATATTATCAAGCGTGTTTCATTTTAGTTTTTCTTTTTTAAAAATACGCCTTTTCTTGCCAACTACATCCAGCAGCTACATATGTTCATTTGTTAACCATGAAATGCAATTTTTCTTGTAATGATACCACTACATGCATTTGGCATGATTCATATTATTTTGTCAAAACAATTTCTTTATTTTATGTTTCTTTTCTATAATAATTTTTCTATAATACATATATTTATAATATTTAATTATTATTTTTATTAGTCATTATATTTATTTATTACATTCGTTTTTTTTATGTATATATTTTTATATTAGTAATTTTTTGATTTTTTTATTATTCAAATTACTTATTTTGATCACTATTTTAAATTTTTATTTAATAATTTCAATTTTTGTATTTTTGTATTTTTTATTATCTATTATTTACTTATTTCCTATTTGCATGAGAAATATTAAAATGAATTCATTTTTAATAAGTTTAAATTTCCTAAATTATACACATGTCTTTTAAAATTAAACACTCAGCTTTTAATATTTAATTTTTTATATTTGGCCACTTGTTATCTAATTTTAGACACATGTATTTAATAGTTAAAATTTTATTTTTTTACTTATTCAACTTAGTTAAAAATTTATAGTTAAACCTCTTTTTTTATTCTTATTGATGGATACCGAATCCTATAGTAAATATAATGGAGCCGAGTCACAGGAGATCCACTCTCAGGTGATACCGGACTCCCCCTAAAGATCCGAAGATATGAAGGATACGCCGAATCCCTTAAGATTCGGTGATATGCTAATAAAGACCGAATCCTTAGAGATTCGGAGATATTCCAATAAAGACCGAATCCCACATGATCCGTCCAAAGCGCGTTAGGTCCGGGATTCGGATAATCGACTAAGAATGGAATATTCGGACACAAACACTATATATGGAAGGATAAGCTCTACTTTAGGAAGATAAGACTATTTAGGAAGACGTTCCTAAATAGGACTCTTATCAGATTAAGGTAGATCTCGACAAATTAGGAGAATCTCTACAATATTGCCGAATCCCTACAAAGTAGGATTCACCTGCCTAATACGTCTCTACTAGGTATATTCGACTACTATAAAAGGAGCACGAGGTATGCCTAGAATCACAATTACATTCATATACACAAAACGTTGCTAAAAGCTCTAAACTGACTTTAGCATCGGAGAGTTAATCGGACAACCACCGTCCGGTTAGCTTCTACCTTGTTTTGCAGGTCTACTCACCGGTTCAGAAGGCAGACTCCATCAATTGGCGCCGTCTGTGGGAAAAGCTTAACTAAACTTCAAAAAGAAGGAGCTTTTCTGAACTCAAAAACAAATTTCATTGAAGAAGATGACTTCTGAAAGAGTGAACCTGAAAAATCAAACGTCACAGAGAAAACGGAAAGCAACAGAACTCTCAACTCCTCCTCCAGTTACTTTTGACGGGGAAGATTTCTGGAGAATAGCTGAAGAGCATAACGAAGCTCTAGTGGTAGCCATGATCATCGAACACTGGAACGTCGAGAGAATCCTGATCGATGAAGGAAGCGCAATAAACCTAATAACAAGAAAGGCTTACGAAAGCCTAGGAAGAGAACTAGCAGAACTAAAAAGAAATGCCACACCTGTGGTAGGATTTGGGGGCTCGCCAATTAAGCCCAACGGAACAATCCCACTTGATGTCAAGCTAGGAAGGACAAGGAAAAGCGAGGAATTACCTACGCGGTTTAGCGTCGTAGAAATCGACTTGCCATACAACGCGATACTGGGGAGACCTTTCCTCCACGACTCAGCCGCCGTGACGAGCGTAAAGGCACTAACCATGAAGATACCAACAAAACAGGGAATTATCACGATACAAGGAAACCGAGTCGAGGCGAAAAAGTGCTACGAACGAGCAATAAAAGAATCAGGCGAAACAATGGCAATAGAAGAAATCCTTAATCACGACATCGAAGAAAAAGAAACAGCACCCGAAGGCGAAACAAAGAAACTACAACTCGACAAGGAAAAAAGAGTAAATCTCGGCGCAAACATGAACCCAAAAATCGAAAACGAAATCACGGCCATGCTGAAAAACAACGTCAAAACCTTCGCTGCCAACGCGTCAGAAATAGTCGGGATAGACCCCCAAGTCATTACTCATGATCTAAATGTAGCGGAAGCGGCGAACCCTGTAAAACAAAAGAAAAGGAAGTTCTCGGAAGAGAAACAGAAAATAATCGCTGAAGAAGTAGAAAAATTGGAGAAAGCGGGATTCATACGAGAAGTCCACTACCCCGAGTGGGTAGCTAACGTAGTTATCGTAAAGAAAGCCAACGGAAAAAATAGAATGTGTGTAGATTACACCGATCTGAACAAAGCGTTCCCTAAAGATAGCTACCCTCTCCCAGACATCGATCAACTCGTGGACTCTACTGCTGGACACGCAATGTATAGCCTAGCCGACGCAGCTCAAGGCTACCACCAAATCCAGATGAAGGAGCAAGACCAGGAAAAAACTTCATTCATCACGGAGGGAGGAACCTACTGCTACACGGCGATGCCCTTCGGTTTGAAAAACGCCGGAGCGACATACCAAAGGCTTATGAATTTCATGTTCAAAGACGAGATAGGAAAACGAGTCCAGGTGTATGTAGACGACCTAATCATCAAAAGCGAGAACGAGGAAACCCATGCAAAAGATCTGGAAGAAACATTCAACATACTGAATAAATTCGGAATGAAGCTGAACCCTGACAAATGCACGTTCGGCGTGCAAGGCGGGAAGTTCCTGGGATTTATGATATCTCAAAGAGGAATAGAGGCGAACCCCGAGAAGATCAAAGCAATTATGGACATGAAGGCACCAAGAAACATAAACGAAGTTCAAAAACTCAACGGGCGAATCACAGCACTCGGTAGATTCATGTCTTGCTCAGCAAAAAGATGCTTGCCTTTCTTCAAAGCCCTCAAAGGAACACAAAAATTTGAATGGAATAAAGACTGTGAGAACGCTTTTGAAGAAATAAAGAAGTTCCTCGTCACCCCTTCATTGCTCAGCAGACCGCTGAAAGGGGAGACGCTATATCTATACATCAGCACCACAAACGAGACTATCAGAACAGTGCTGGTGAGGGAAGAAGACAACGAAATGAAGCCAATCTACTACATTAGCCGAGTCCTGAAAGGCGCGGAGACAAGATACCCCGAGATCGAAAAAATGGCACTGGTTGTATTAACCACAGCTAAAAAGCTGAGATACTACTTCCAAAGTCACAACGTTGTGGTAAGAACAAATCAACCATTGCGAAAGGCGATCCAACGACCAGAAACATCCGGAAGATTAGTCCACTGGTCCATCCAACTCAGCGAACACGACATAAGATACGAACCTCGCCCGACTCTAAAAGCGCAAGCTTTGGCGGATTTCGTAGCAGAAATAACTCCAACCAAGACTGGTCAGCCCAAACCAGCCTTAGTATGGGAACTTCACGTAGATGGAGTGTCGAATGAAAAAGGAGCCGGAGCAGGAGCCATCCTCAAAGGACCCGAAAAAATCAAAATCGAATATGGAGTAAACATCCAATTCACCGCCAGCAACAATGCAGCTGAGTACGAAGCCCTAATCGCAGGCCTCGGCCTAGCATTAGAAATAAGAACAGAAATCCTAAGGATCTATAGCGACTCCCAGCTGGTGGTAAATCAAGTCAAGGGAGAGTATCAAGCCAAAGAAACATGGATGATCGAATATCTGGGACAAGTCATGACACAGCTCCAACAGCTGGAAGCACAAGGAGGGCAATGGGAAATCATTCAAATCCCAAGAGAGGAAAACACCGAAGCCGACGCCATCGCCAAATCAGCATCAGAACTCGGAGATCTATTCACTAAAATGCAGTTAAAAGAAACTCTTGAATCGCCAAGCACCAGAAAAGCAGAAGTCATGGCAATCGAAGAGGCCGACTCCTGGATGACCACATTGATCAAATATCTAGACCACGGCGAATTACCAACAGACAAAATCGAAGCCATCCGCACCATCAGAAAATCTGCCAATTACTCATTTCACAACGGAGTTCTTTACCGAACCTCCTTGACTCATCCATGGTCTAGGTGCGTCTCGCCCCAGACAGGAGAATCCATCTTAAAAGAAATCCACGAAGGAATATGCGGAGCACACGAAGGAGCAATCACCATAGCAAGAAAAACAATACTCCAAGGATACTACTGGCCGACCATCAAAGAAGATGCGAAAACATTAGTCAAGAAATGTGATAAATGCCAAAGACACGACAATGTTAGTCGCAAACCAGCTGTACCTCAAGGATCAATGGAGAGCCCTTGGCCGTTCGCCACATGGGGGATTGATATAGTTGGACCGTTTGAAACGGGAAAACATCAATTGAAATTCCTAATCGTCGCAATAGAGCACTTCACAAAATAGGTAGAGGTAGCGCCAGTCGCAACCATCACTGCAGCCAGAGTAGAGGAATTCTTCAAGAACGAAGTAATATGCCGATTTGGCATACCCCACACTGTAATAGCAGACAACGGCAAACAATTCAATTGCAAACGGTTCAAGGCATTTTGCAAAGGACTGATGATCAATTTGAAATTTACTTCGGTGGCGCACCCTCAAACAAACGGAATGACGGAAGTCACCAACCGAACCATATCACAAGGAATAAAAAAGAGGCTTTCTCAGTATAAGGAAAACTGGGCAGAAGAATTATACAGCGTTCTGTGGGCATACAGAACAACTCCTAGAAAAGGAACCGGCGAGACACCCTTCAGACTCGCCTACGGTACTGAAGCGGTAATTCCGGTAGAAATTGGCATACCCAGTATCAGGGTGAACTATCTGGAAGAAGGAACCAACGAGGCTAGAACGAGGCTGTGTCTAGACCTACTAGAGGAAAGGAGGGATGAAGTGGTGGTCCGAGCCGCTACATACAAGAAGCAAGCTGCAAGATACCATAACAAGAGAATGAATTCAAGAGAATTTCAAAAAGGCGATCTGGTCTTACGAAACGCGAAAGTTGGCAGAGGAAACGCAGGAGTAAAGAAAATGCAAGCTAATTGGGAAGGCCCCTACATTGTAGAAGAAGCTACTGGCAAGGGCGCATATAAACTAAAGACAATAACTGGATCCATGATACCCAGATATTGGAATGTAGAGCATCTGAGAAAGTATTATCAATAGATTAATTCATGGCATGTACTTATTTCTATTTTTGAAATAAAAGGGCGATTTGGCATTAAGAAGTAAATTTTAAAGGCTCGCTCGAGACCTAATATATACAATTTAACAAGAATCGTTCGAATCTTAGTTAAAAACAATTTAGACTCGTCTGAGTCAAATAAATAAAAGGATCCATTCGGACCTACAAATAAATCACACCAGCAGAAGTTTAGATTAACTTCTCAAAATAACAAACGAGTTTAGATTAACTCTACAACTAAAGAAAAGCAATGGTCAAAAGATCATTATATTCACAAAGCAAAATTACAAAGGATCCGCCTACGATCCAATACAAAAAGAAGACAAAAGCAAAAAATACAAAAAAGCAAAAAATACAAAAAGAAGAAAATAAAAATTAAGCTTTCTTCAGAACATCTTGTTTCTGCTTATCAACCTTCGTCTTCACCTCCTTCGCCAAAGAAGCAGGATCCAACTGATTGACTCCAGAAAGATCGACGCCAGGATTCTGCTCCCGCAGCTTTGCCCCGATCGCCAACCGGTATTGAGTCATGACTTGGGAATAAAAGCTCCCAGAGTCACCCAAACGCCGGCGGAGACGCCCCTTTTCTTTCTTCAGATCATCCCTTTCCTTAATGAGAGCATCTGAAGAAGACTTTAGAGACTCGACTTCATCGGACAAAGTTCGAACCCGAGCCTCTAAGGCGGAAATCTCCCGAGTCTTGGCAGATACGGAGGACCTCAGCTGTTGGATCAGACCAGTCGCCTCGCCAGCCTCCTCCTCCATCTTTTGTTTTTCGGAGAGCCAGGATTCAGAATCCTTCTGAAGCTTCTTCAATTGATCCACCGCATCCCTCCGGCGGCGCTCCAAAACAGCGATGGACTGGACCACCTGCGAAATAAAGCAACAAATAAGAAAAGTATAGAAGCAAATCACAATATAAAATAAAAGAAGAAAAACATACCGAAAAACCGCCAAGACAGGCGAACTCAGCCAAACCATCGCCATGTTCGCGATCAATGGACTCAATATCCTCTTTAATCATAATATTCTCCATGCAGGCATGAAGAATAGCGATGTTTGAGAGTCGAGGCGGATTTTGTGCGTCCGCCCAAGCTGCAAATCGAGGTGCCTTATCGACAGACACCCCAGAAGATTTCTTCTTCTTGGGACGCTTGGAAGAAGCTCCAACTTGGTCCTCAGCAGGACGTTTCTTGCCGGCGGTAGGCAACTCCTTCAAAGAAGGAACTGAATCCTTCGAAGGAAGCAGAGGCGACTCAGGAGTCGCAGCAGGAACCTGATCGCCAGAAGCAGGATCAAGACCCACCAAATCAGGCGACGGATTCGGCACGGCGATCGTAGAAGGATTAGGAACGCCGCTAGTGACCTCGCCCATATCTACAGTCATATCGACATGAAAATTATCAAGCAAATGTTCAAGAGAAGTCGACATCCTACAAAACAAAAACATAACAACAAAAGTTAGAAAAATACCTTCTAAGGGAAGACCCGCCAAAAGTATTTCACGGCGACTTAAATATCGTTCTAAAAGAACGCTGTACTTGGGCTTATCAAAGCGACAATCCGACAACAAAGACAAGGCGAAGTCCCTCTCCCCATCAGTCAGATCAGGTACATCAGTAAGCGAAACCTTACTAGAAGTAAAACTCCGCGAAAAAGAAGAAAAAGAGGAATGTTGAACCAAGAAAAACTTAGGGGTCCAACCCTTCAAAGAAGACGGAAGACTACAAAGAGACCGATTCGGTCGACCACCCGCAAAAATAAATTCCTCACCCTTTCGGCGGGAGAAAACATAAAAATAATTTAAAAGAGCAAGCGAAGGCTCTTGCATCCGAACCCTACACGATTCCATAAAAGAACAAAGAAGGCGAATCGCGTTCGGATGAAGTTGACCCAAAGGAATACCTAAATTATGACAGACCTCTACGATTAAAGATTCTAAGGGAAACCTAAGACCCGCTAAAAGCTGCTCATGAAAAATTACTATCTTGGAAGGCGAATCGGTGCTATGATTCGCCCGATACAATTTTCCAGGCCTCAGAATAACATATGACCCAGGAAAACTAAATTCCTCGGCATAGCCAAGTATCTGTTCTCTTGACAAGGAGCTCCGGGTATATTCTAGCTCGTCACGAGCACCCTTCGCCCCCTCGGTTACTTCTGACATTTTAAAAAATTTAAAATGGGGGGGAAACACGGAGTGATGGTGAAATTAAAATTCTAAAAGATCAAAAGAAAGAAAAAGACGAAGAACAAGAAGAACAAGAAGAACAAAATCAAAACTGCAAAGAACTACTAGGAAATCAAATTAGCAAAAAGGTAAAATACCTCGCAAGCAAATACGCAGGATCGAAAGAAAGATAAGGAGCAACTTGAAAACGAGGAATCTTGAAAGCAGAAGAAGGAAACCCACAGAAAGTTTAAAGAAATTTGTTTTTGACAGTTGCAGAAAGAGCAAAGATGGAAGAAGAAGGAAAATGAGCAATTATATAGCCTAAACCGAAGAAACTAAAAAGACGAGATCCCATAATTACAAATAAGGAGCAACTAATAGCGCACGAAGACACTTGTCCTTCATCCAGTCACAACCCTCTACTGATAGACGACACGTGGCAACACAGAATCTTACTAAAGAAGAAACGTCTCCCACAAACATATGAAACGACTCGCCCGGAATACAAAGCGACTCGCCCGTATAAGAGGACTCAGCTCCAAAAGAGCTAAAATCCACTAAGGCATGAATACCAATTACTTCAGCTCACTTGCGGGGGGGCTAATGATGGATACCGAATCCTATAGTAAATATAATGGAGCCGAGTCACAGGAGATCCACTCTCAGGTGATACCGGACTCCCCCTAAAGATCCGAAGATATGAAGGATACGCCGAATCCCTTAAGATTCGGTGATATGCTAATAAAGACCGAATCCTTAGAGATTCGGAGATATTCCAATAAAGACCGAATCCCACATGATCCGTCCAAAGCGCGTTAGGTCCGGGATTCGGATAATCGACTAAGAATGGAAGTATTGTCCTATTCGGACACAAACACTATATATGGAAGGATAAGCTCTACTTTAGGAAGATAAGACTATTTAGGAAGACGTTCCTAAATAGGACTCTTATCAGATTAAGGTAGATCTCGACAAATCAGGAGAATCCCTACAATATTGCCGAATCCCTACAAAGTAGGATTCACCTGCCTAATACGACTCTACTAGGTATATTCGACTACTATAAAAGGAGCACGAGGTATGCCTAGAATCACAATTACATTCATATACACAAAACGTTGCTCAAAGCTCTAATCTGACTTTAGCATTGGAGAGTTAATCAGACAACCACCGTCCAGTTAGCTTCTACCTTGTTTTGCAGGTCTACTCACCGGTTCAGAAGGCAGACTCCATCACTTATAAACTGAGACAATTGTTTTCTGTATTTATACATTTGTCATTCTAATTTTAAATTTACAGTTTTAAAATTTTTTTTATCTTTATTATTTATAAATTCTTTTTTTAATATATAATTTGTTTGGTTTTAACTTTTTAATTTAATGTTCAAAATTTGTTTCATTATATAATTTGTTATTTTTGTTTAATTTTTTGTATGTTTATTTTTCATTTATTTTGAAATACTTTTTTATATGAAGAAATTTTCTACAACATGCAAATATTGGAAAATAATTGTTAAACAATTACAATTATGTTCAAACACCATAAAAATGAATTACCAATTAAAAGAAATCAAAATAAAAGTAAAACACAACAAATACGAAGAATAACTATAGAGTAACTAATGAGCTACCAATCAGCAACCAATGATCTACCACTGAACTGTCAACAATCAATTAAAGAAAAACTAACTAATAAGCTACTAATGAATTAATCAGAAAGCAACTGATGAGCAACCAAAAATTAACAAACAATTACCTAATGATCAATCAAAAATTTATGTTTAAAACATTGTAATCAAGATATGATGAGAGTTTTATTTTCTAAAATGTAACAAATTTAATTATATTTCTCCAACAATATTATTTTTGATTTATTTTAGTTTTGATATAATCAATGTTTAACTTTAGAGCAAATTACTCTAAAGCCTCTCACATTTGTAATAATTCACAGTTTGATAGCTCTTGTATGAAAATTAAACGATTTGATATCTTAATTTTCGTGTCGTCAACAATTAGGGGCTTTTGTTAGTATCATTAATAGTTTGATGTCCACTTTCAAACAATTTCGTACCTCACTTTCAATTATATCAATGATTTGGTACTTCACTTTCAATTATGTCAACGATTTGGTACCTCAATTTAGTGACGACAACGTGTGTGCATGTCCAATTAAACATGTGTTGTTTCGTTATTATTCTCTAATAGTAATGCTTTATTCCAACAAGTTATAGTTCAATAGTTTAAATGTTGGATAATAATTATAAAAAAATAGTATAGATTCATAAAATAAAATTTTCTAAATGAATTTTAAAATGCTGAATTTTTTAAAATTATACTACAATATTTTAAAGAAAAGTAATAATTTACATAAAAATTATTTTAACAAAATTAATATTTTTATTATAATAACAATAACACTAATATTAAAAAAGACAGTATGTAATAAGAGTTTAAATTTTAAAAAGTATTAAAGTATAAACAATAAACAAAAATATACTCATGTTAAGTTAACTAATTATTAATGACATTTAAGGTTTCTCAGAATATAATCTAATGATTTACAAATTAATTATAATATATTACCACATGGATCAAAACAAGATGCACTAGGTATAAGCTGACTAGCCAGCCTTGCAAAGCTAACAGGTACAAAAAGGCGTATAAATAAAAAAGGTAACAATAAAAAAGCGTATAAATGACAAAGTTTTATTTGAAGAGTATAACTGCAATCCCGTGTAAGAAATCAAGATTATTTAAAGATAACCCTAATAATAAAGGGCCTATCCAGGCCCTCATTATAAAAGAAATGGACATTAAGCCCATGCTTATTATTAAGACAATCAATTTTGTTAATCAAAAACCCAAATTAACCTTATTATTCATAAAAACCTAATTTCTATTTTCCTATATGCTGTCTCCCACAGCCACAACTCTTCTTCCTCCTTTTCATTTCCTCACCCGAGCCACTCTTCACCACTACACCTCCATATCCCTTTTGATTATCTTTTGTTTCTCATTAAAAATCAAGCATTTCTTGCTTTCTCCTCTCGGTTTTATCTATTTTTTATGTTGGCTATTCAATTTGATTTACTTAAATCGAAAACGAACAGTTTAGTTCGATTAGACGAGAATTAGAGGCTTGATGTGTTTATCATGTGCTCGTTTTCATGGATCTCCTCTGAATTTTATTCTCCCATGTATATGGGTTTGAATCGATTCGACTCGATCAAAGAAAAAAAAGAATGGGGAGTTAGCTAGACAGGAAGACATCAAAAAAAAAATTGATAAATTCTAAAAAAGGAAGTAGATGAATTGAAGCAAACTTCCGAGCCTAGAAGCTGTGTATTCTCGTATGCCCCTTTTTTTAATTTTATTTTTTTTAATACTCTGAAATGTGTTGTATTGCAACTTTGGTGGTTTGCTATGCCTTGGATTACTCTGATTTGATTTGCAATTTATTAATGAAGGGTATCCACTCTATGTTCTTACATGAATTATAGGAATAATGGGTATCCACCCATTTAAAGTTACAGCAATATATGTTTGATGCAAATATTTAATTTTAGGCTAATAACCATTAACAAAGAAGAAAGTAAAAGCAGAACATAATTACATGAGCAGAATATTGTTTAATCCGGTCAAAATAAATAAAATGAAATGAAACTACAATGATAATAACGAGTGCTTCAATTTTGAAATAGGCTATACCTTTTTTATTTGTTTTTTCTATCTCTTATTGACACAGAACTGGAAAATTTGAGTTATGTGTGATGTGTGGTTGATTCTGATTCTGTTCTGTATATAATGCCCTAGTTAGCTTGCTGAGTTTCTTCTTTCACCTATTGTTCCACTCATATGCCTTTGATTTCTGCAATTTCAGTAGCCTTTCTCTCCTCTCATCTTTGTGTTTATATCAGCAGAATTTCAGCTCTTTTTTTAGTAGATTTCTTGATGTTTGTTTCAGCACTATATTTCCAGCATACTGCCTTCTCTTTTTTATCTATTTTTCTCCTCCCCCTTCTTGCTATTGGTTGTGCTCCTTATATAGAGGAATAGGAGATTTTTGATTGGTTATAGGAACAGTTATTAACGTCTGATTGGATGCCGAGTGAGGTTCATTTACTTGTAGATTAAGGAGCTAAAGAGAGAGGATCAGGTGTTAGCTGGTGTATACAGCAGGAGGTGTTTCCGGGCTTGAGCAAGGCTGCAGCAGACCAGGATTTTGTTGGGTTTTCTAGGTTCATAACGCATCGGAATTTCAAAAAAATTATCTAAAACCTAAACCAAGATCCATGTAATTCGAATAAATAGATTAACAACAGAATTAATACTTACTTGTATGTTGAATTCAACAACAATGTAGGAAGGAAGGAGGTGGTTCACTTTGGTGATACCTGGCCTCAGATCAGAAAAGCCTCCAAAAGAATGTGTCCTCTACGAGTATCCACACGAACAGACCTTAGCCAAAACTAGTGCTTGTGTGCTAGCACTATTGCTTCACAAGCAATTTCGAATTTTAGTGATTTAGTGAATAATGAATTTCGTTATTCTCAAACCTATTCCTTAATGTGTATTTATAGTCATACAACAACACTAGGGTTTGAGACAAATTCATATTTCAATCTCATTGCAACTCTTACAAGTTTATGTTTATCAAAAACTCATTTTTGATAATCATCCATATATATTAATTATTATATTTACTTTAAAAAATAATAAATTAAGGAAAACACTTATCCTTAAATTTCGAATTAATATATATTTATTAATATATATATATATATTACGAATTATATATATATATATATATATATATATATATATAAAATAATTAATCACTTAATCACATTGGGCATGTACAACCCATAACTGTTTTGGACCTGTTCTTAGTGTGCGACCCTGTAGGTTCATATATTGTTGGCAGTACCGAAATCCCTATTTCAGCCCACAAGTCATAAATGCCCTCTAGCAAGACATTATGACTATCCAAGTTATACGAATATCGATAATCTGATTTAACCATTTACAATAATATTTTAATCCCTTTGTCTCTCGATATCCAGATTGAATATAAGGCATAGACCAGTCATCCTTATAATATTCAATCATTAGTTTCTTTATTCTAAGTAAACTGAAAATGATAACTCTTTATCAATTCATTTAGCATGACCATGCATTTCCTTCAGTCTATCTTCTTCAAGGGGCCCATAGATATCTTACTCAAATAAATAAGGGACAAATTTCTTCTCAGTCACTCACATTTCTCACATAGTTACTTTCATATCCAATGACAATATATTCCATTATCATGTTATAGATAATGTAAGACTGTATCAAAATATGAAATAGCTATGTAGAAATCCATGATGATTTCAAGATCAAAGGATTATACTAATAGAACTGTAATGAGAATTACTTATGACAGTGATCTATGTAGTATTCTCATAGTGGGTCATCCAGTGCCTTATTTCTCAAATAGCACCTATGATTTAACTTAATATCTCATATACATGATTAGTAAAACATAGTCATCAGTCAACATCATACTAGTCTCAATGTTCTATTAAGACTAGCGATAGATGGTATATAATTGTTTTATAAAATCTAAGGGTTCTACTATCAAGTTACATACTTGATGAACTTAGAAATAATTAACCATTCAAGTATTTTAATCATTAATATAAAATGATAAAAACTGCCAATCGATAAATAACAAAATGATAAAGTCAAAACATGGTCAAACATGATTGACCTAGTGCATATCACTAACAGATTTAGGCTATGGGCTCAGGCCTGTTGGGCTCAAAAAACAATTATGAGGAATTTGCACTAAACATTCCTTTTTTTAACTTATTTGTTCTAAATACCTCAATTTCAAAAATTTACTTTGTTACTCTATTTTTCTATTGTTTTTAGTTGTACCTCAATTAGCAAAATAACTTATTTGTATTTTTACTCTCCTTCTTTTAAACACATGTATATTTTATTTTTTTCTTTTTTTCTCTCTCCTCTTTTTCTCTTTCCTCTCTCTTCTTTTTTCGTTTTTTTTATTTTCTCTCTCCTTTTTCTCTTTCTTCCTTCTCATTTTTCCTTTTTTCTCTCTTTTTTTTCTCTCTTCTTCTTCTTCTTTTTTCCTCTGCACTTTTTTTTTCGTTTTTTTTGAATCTGCTTTTTCTATTTTTCACATTATACAAATGAATTAGACAAAAAAAATTGAATAAAAAAAGAGTTTAACAGATAATATGATGGTGATAGATGAGAAAGTTCTTCTTCTTCTTCTCTTCTTCTTCTTCTTCTTCTACTTTTTTTTTCTATGTTGTTTTAAATTATTATAGCATCGTTTTTTAGAATTTTTTTACAACTTTTTTTGAAAAAATCGTAATGTTCTTCATTAATGATATTTTGACCTGGTTTTCAAATGTTTTAAATTAATTTTAGAAATCGTTTGAAAATGTTTTCTCGAAACTGTTTTATAATGTTCGAAACCTTTATAAACGGTTTGAAACTGTTTTATACTGTTTGAAACTGTTATTTTGTAAACTGTTTGAAAGTGTTTTTAGAAACTGTTTTATACTGCTTGAGATCTTTGGAAACGGTTTGCCACTGTTTTATACTGTTTGAAACCTTTGTAAACGGTTTGAACTGTTTTTTTGAAACTGTTATTTTTTTATGTAAACGGTTTGAAACTGTTTGATACTATTTGAAATTGTTATTTATAAACTATAAGAAAGTATTTTTTAGAATCTGTTTTAGACAGTTTGAGACCTTTGTAAACGGTTTGAAACTGTTATTTTTTAGACTATTTGAAAGTATTTTTTAGAAACTGTTTTAGACTGTTTGAGATCTTTGTAAACGGTTTGAACTGTTTTATACTGTTCGAAACCTTTGTAAACGATTTGAAACTGTTTTTTTGAAATTGTTTGAAACTGTTATTTTTTAGACTGTTTGAAAGCGTTTTTTAGAAATTGTATTAAACTGTTTGAAACCTTTGTAAACGGTTTGAAACTGCATTTGAAACTGTATTTGAAACCGTTTTTAATAGATTTTTAATGAGAAAAAATAAATTAATAATTTACAGTTTTCTTTGTTTTTGAAGAAAGTTATGATCGTTAGATTTGAATTCGACGTGAAATTTGAAACTATTTGATTACGAATTAAAAATTTGAGCGGATCGAAATTAAATTTGAAAGTCACAATAAATTTTTAAAAAGTAATGATAGAATTAGAGAAATCAATTTGTTGAATTGTTATGAATTGAAGATTTTAAATTTAATTGTTGATTTGTTTTTTTTTTCTCTTTAAATGAACTGAAGAAGAGAAGAAGAAAAAAGAAGAAGAAGAAACTATGAATAAAACATGTTAGGTATAAGTGGAGTATAAATAATAAAGCGGCATGGTAAAAAAATAAATGGCTGACACGCTTGGGGTATGTAAATCAAGTTAAAATTATAGGGTTACCAAATGCTAATATTTTCCTAATTTAGGTAATTAGCTAATTCTCTCTTTATTTATTCATTGTATTTTTAATTTGAAATTAATAAAATATTTGATGACCTTTTTGTTTAACAAAAATAAATGACTATTATTTTGTACAATAAGTTCACGCATGAAATAAATAAAATGAATGTAAAAATTAATAAAATGAGTTTAAAATTAGAAAAAAAATGAGAGAGTAAATTGTAATTTGACAAAATAAATTCAATTATTCTCACATATAAACTTTGTTAATTTAAATTCAATAATAAAATTTAATTTAATAAATAGTGTAAAATTGAACGCTCACAATATTATCCAAGTGAAAAGTTTAATTTGATATTTTAGGGTGCTATTGAAACATGTAAATCCAAAATAAGGCACAATTGACCGTTTTATAAGGTCATTGAAAAATAAAATAAAAGGTGAATAGTTTTTAAGTTTATTAGTCTAATTGGTTTTAATAATATGTTAATGTAATATAATAAATGACCCCAAGAGGTCTAGAATCCAAAAGTCTATTCTTGACAAAGGCAATGGAGGATTAAAAAGAAAACTATTTGAAGAATGAAAAGTAAGTTATATAAGTGTACAAAAAAGAGGTTGACTTTTCATACGGTACAATCAGTATAAAAATAGTTAGCATGCGATACAATTTTTCAATAAAAAGTTACATTTATTACGTACTATGACGTCAGTAGGCTTACAGACGCATGGGCATGTGCACCAGCTATGCTGGTACACATGCTTTACTGACCCGCGGATCATCTATCCTATTCTTTCTTTTTAAAAAATTAAATACTTTATTTACTTACTTATTTATTTAATACATTTTAAAATATATTTATTTTATATAAGTTGTGTATTGGATATGTATTGGAAATGTATTAAATATATATCGAAATTGTATCAAATATGTATAATAAATATATATGTAATGCCTGTATTAAAATTTTTGATAAGTTTTTGAGATGTATGCAAATATTAGTAATAAAATTTAAAAAAAGACATAAAAATAAGGAAAAGGTTTCGAACAACGAATTTGTATCTTATATGTATTGAATATGTATCAGAGGTGCATCAAATATGTATCGGAAATTCATCAAATATTTTTTTTTCAAATACCTTTTATATGTATCAAATATACATCGGTTGATTCAATTAAATTGATAAAAGTAAAAAATAACAATTTTAAATTTAATTAATTCAATTAATTAAACTTCAATTTACTATAAAAGAATGTATCGGAGGTGTATCAAATATGTATAATAAATATATATGTCATGCATGTATTAAATTTTTTGATAAGTTTTTGAGACGTATAAAAATATTAGTAATGTAACTTAGAGAAAGACATAAAAAGTAAGGAAAAGGTTTCGACTAACGTATATGCATCTATATGTATCAATTATGAATTGAATATATATCGGAGGTGTATCAAATAAGTATCAAAGATGCATGAAATATATATTTCAAATACCTTTTGCATGTATTAAATATACATCGGTTGATTCAATTAAATTGGTAAAAATAAAAAAATAATAATTTAAAAATTTAATTAATTCAATTAATCAAACTTCAATTTACTATATCTAATTCACTTCTTCATCCAAGATTTAAAAAAATTAGTATATTTTAATTAATTCAATTATTTATATTTTTTATATTTAAATTAGAATCAATATGTTTTAAATTTATTTAGAACAAAATAAGTTTTGGCATAATTTAGATAAATAGATATATAAATAATTATTTTTGAGAGAAATATATAAATAATGTTTTTGATATATTTAATAAAATAAAATAAATGAATTTAATGTGCTTTCAACTGTTCAAATTGAACAACTCAAAAGACCTGACTCTTTTGAATTGTTCAAATTGAACAATTCAAACTATGTGACACGCGCATCATGCGCGGGTCAATGTGCTAGTGCACCAGCTCTGCGCTGGTGCATTAGACAACGTGTCAATCCTTATGAAGCACGCTAACGTCAGCGCATCTGGTGGCGCGCACTGACGTCAGCGAAAAAATATGTACTGATTGTAATGTTTTGGTGTTTTTTGGTGAATATATATTTTTTGGAAAATAAAAGTAATCATGTAATTTGGGCCCAAAAAAAAGCCTATTTCTGTAATTATTCCAAGAATAAAAGCTGCTGCAATAGTTGTATATATACTCCTCGTATTGACGATCTATAACAATGTAAAATTAGGATTTGTAAATAATTTATCTTAAGAAAATGGACTATTATAAAGTTTGTGGGTTATAATATTACATATTTAGAAAAAAATGAAAATAAAATTAGTTGTCAAAATTAGAAATTGTAAAAAGAAACTATGAACAATCTTGACCAGGAGTACAAGAGACCGTATCATCGGAAATTTTATGGAGATATAGTCCACAAAAACTGCAAAATTGTAATAAACCGGAAACTTAAGAGATAAAATATAGCCACGTGTTTAATATTTTATTAGACGAGAGTAGGTAAATTAAATTTAAAGATAAATATAATTTACAAGTGTCCGTAAATTTATATTATGGCTATAAGATTGCAAATTTAAATTTTTAGAATTTAAATTTGATTAACTATTTAGTTAACGGGACAATATGAATTTATGAATTGGGTGCAGAATAATTCATATATCCTTAGCGAATATTTTCGGTTCTAATATTCGCGAAATATTTTAAAAAAGTTATTGTGAAAATTTGATAAAATTTGGAAGCAAATTTTTTATCAACCGTGGTCAATGTGGACTTAATAAATAAAAAATGATTTATTAAGAACAAAATATAAGTCGGATATTTTTATTCTTGTTATATTTTATTTGATTTTGGATATAATTTTCACGAAATTCGGAAGTCGTTTCTGTTTGGGCTACGGACGACTAGTTTAAAAGTTGGTTTAAAGTGCATGATTGAACTAGTACTAAACTGCACTTCAACCAATATGTATATATATGTTCATTTGGTACTAAATTAGGCTTAGAGCCTTCATTTTCTTTCTTTTGAAAGAACAAAGCAGTTGCATCCTTCTCCAGACGATACGAAACTTAGGATTTCGATCCGCTTCGCCTGTTACTCGATTCTAACTCCGTTTCTTCAACGATTACTTAAGTAATCGAGGTATTAAACCCGTATTAAACGTTTATTTTGATATATTACGAATATATATTCGTTTATAAACGGTTACCGTATTGAATCGAACGTATACGTATTGTTTTTACGTTTCGAATGTGAATATGGATAGATTGGATTGTGTATACGTGTTAGGGGCGGAAAAATGGGGATAGAGCAGGTCGGAAAGCCTGGAAATCAACTTTCCTGGGGCTGTGCACCCAAGGTGCACGAACGTGCACTACCCTGAGGTGCACGATCGTGCACCCAATGTGCACAATCGTGCACCGTGCTGAGATGCCGACGAGAGGGGACATTTTAGGGCTTTTTGCCCTAAGAACTTGATGGAGTTTTGTTGATCCGAAAACATTTAAAAATGATAACTTCTTTTGGAAAAAAGTGAAAAGAGTTTTATAACCTAAACCTAAAGACTTTTAAAAGGAGATTTTGAATGTAAAGTTAAACGTTTATAACGGACTTTAAAAGAGTTAAAGTCGACGTTTAAACGGTTTTAAAAATTTAGCAAACGTTTTTGCTAAATACTTAGTATATGACTGAGAATTATTTTGACAATTAGGTGTAATACCCCGTATTTTATAAGCTACGTGTAAGCTTTTATTAGCCGGGAATACGTAAATTAAATTTAAGCGTAAATTTAATTTATAAGTATTCCTAAAAATATATTGTAATAATAGAAGTTTAAAATTTAAATCGGGAATTTAAATTTTAATAAAAGAATATGAACGGGACTAATCGAATAAAAAATACGATTGGAGTCGTAAGATAAAAATATATTGATAATTAATATATCAATATACCACTCTAATTTGAGAGTTTAATATTTCGGATAAAACCCCGAAATTTAAATTGTCGAAACTCGGAAGTCTCGACGTGTTATTAATGGATATAGGTTAAGATATATATATTATATATATAAATTAATATATATATATATATATATATATATATATATATATATATATATATATATTAATTTATATATATAATATATATATCTATATATATATATATTTAAAATTAAAAAGAAAAAGAAAAAGATGATAAGAAGGAAGGGAAGCGGTTTGGCGTGGAGGGAAAGGATGTAAAAATGCTTCCTTTAATCTCTAAACTTTTACTTTAATTAGTTTAAATTATAAAGTAATTAAGGATTATACGTTAGTTCAAATTAAAATAAAATAATTTATAAGTACCGAGCGAATAATTTTGGTGTCATTATTCGCGAAATAATTTGACGAAGCTATCGTCAAAGTTTCATGAAATTTGGACATAGAAAGTTTAATCAAGTGGGACTAATTTAAACAAAATAAATCTTCCGAGATTTATTTAAAATAAATATAAGTCGGATGTTTATTCTTTTTATATTTTATTTGGGTAAAGTTTCACGAAATTCGAAAGTCGTTTCCGTTTAAGTTACGGACGACTATTTAAAAATTTGAGTTAAAGTGATAAGTTAGCCAAAATCTATATAAATAAGTTATGCATAAGTAAAATGGTTACAGAAACCATTTGAATGAAAAGAAGAAGGATAAGAGAGCTGCTTGTGCTCTCTGAGGTGCGAGACGTTAGGGTTTCGAGCGGTTTCGTCCGTTTCTCGATTCTAACTCCATTTCTTCGACGATTACTCAAGTAATCGAGGTACTAAACCCGTATTAAACGTTTATTTTAATATATTTCGATATAATTCGAATATATATTCGTTTATAAACGGTTACCGTATCGAATCGAACGATACCTATTATTTTTACGTTTCGAATGTGAATTTGGATATATTGAATTATGTATATGTGTTAGGAGCGGAAAAATAAGGTTAAAACACGTCGGAATGCCCCGGGAATCGAGTTTCCCCGGGGCTGTGCACGTTGGTGCACGGACGTGCACATATGGTGCACGACCGTGCACTAGCCAGGGGTGTACGAATGTGCACCCAAGGTGCACGGACGTGCACCAGGCCGACGCCGAAGGGGCAGATTCTTTTGGGGCTTTTTCCCTATCCGTTTGACGTAGTTTCGTCGAAGTAAAACGTTTAAAAACGATAACTTCTTTTGAAAGAAAGTAAAAAGAGTTTTTAAACCTAAGCTAAAGACTTTTAAAATGAGATTTTAAAAGTAAAGTTAAACGTTTAAAAAGGACTTCAAAAGAGTTAAAGTGGACGTTTAACCAGTTTAAAAGATTTAGCAAACGATGTTGCTAAATAATTAGTATACGACTATGAATTGTTTTGGCAATCAAGTCTATACTATTAAATGATTTTAATTAGGTATTGTTATACCTAAAAGGACTTCTAGAATAAAATCTAAATGTTTTCTTGAGATGAAAACAGTTTAAATAATTTTAAAAAGAACGAGACCGTATGTGCTATGTGTTATATGTTAGATTAAACCTAGGTTTCAGGACCTAGATTTTTATACCAGAAATGGGTATTGATGTATCGTCTTGTGTGTTTTGTATGTTTGATCCGACTAGCTGTCCAACAGTCAGACCAAGACTTAGGGGAGTCTGTCACGCATACGACGGTGCTAAGTAGTAACTTATCAGTACTGTGAGTTTACGTGTTTACTTTTGAATATCAGTATTCAATTATTTTAAATCCATAAATCGCAGTAGTATAACTTATCCAAGAAAGGTCCATTGGAACGAGCTACCTATTGGGCGGCAATAGGGTTGCGTGATCACCAACACCGATTTTTAGATGTAATTCTGTCGAGGTATAGAGGTATGCATGTCGTGTAAGTCATTGGGAAAGTAGATGCCCTGACTTCACGGGTAAACCCTGAGACGACAGTAATACAGTTACGGTCGCGGAATAAGCCACGAAGGCAGTTTCTGATTACGGTCCAGGTACCAGAGATACAGAATTGGACGACAGTGATTCAGTTCACGGTCTTTATTCTGTTGTCCATAAGCTCGTAAGATGAAGTGTCTGTTAGGACATTTATGAACTATGGTTTCATATAGATCGACGTAATTGGTCATATTTTATATATAGCGGTTTTATATATATAATGCGATTTTGGTATTTATCTGTAAACTGTTTACTCACTCAGAAATATTTATATTTCTGACCCCGTTGTTGTTATCCCATTTTCAGGAAATGAACTTTGAGGTCAGTCGAGCATCCACATCCCTTATTCAGGAAAGCTCTTCTTTGGTAATGTACATAGGATTTTGTACTCTTAGCATGCTGCAATAGTATAAGTGTGATGTGCCAGAAGCCGTGCCACTAGTCCTTTGTTTAGATACTCTGATAGGATCTAGTGCATGTGTGTACCTATTGGGTGGCTGCTTAGTGGCATATTGTATCTAGTTACCGAGTCAGCCTCGTGTGTTTTTGTGAGGGTCAAAAACAGTATGTTTTATATTCGCCGGCTATGTGTAACCGGTCCGCTGTGTATTTTAATATGTTTAATACCACCGTTGCGAGACGCAAAGGTGTCCGCATTATTTTATTAAACATATTAATGGTGGCGTGTGGTCTGGAACAGGGATGCCTATGTGTTAAGGCAAGCAAAAGATAAGTCCCTGGTTTCCAGTAATCACCACGCCAGGTTTTCAGAAGGAAGAGAGGGTTGAGATAACGAGGTTATCCAACCAGTACTTCTAAAACCAGATTTCGCCTATATGTGTGCTTTCAGAAATGTGTTTGGTTAAAAGAGAAAAGTTTTAACGGTATTTTCTGAAAACGGATCGTACGCGAGGTGCGATCTTTTAATAATATTTGCGAAAAATTTATAGAGGTTCTAGGCTTGCTACGGGTTTTGGAACAGCCATTCCCATTCCCTAGCGCCGGTTGTGACTTGGATTAGGGTGGAATTCGGGTCGTGACATTAGGTCTATACTATAAATGGTTTTCTTTAGGTATTGTGATACCTAAAATAACTTCTAGAGAGAAGTTTGAATATTTTCTCAAAACGAGAATTAATACTATGGTTTTAAAAGAAAAGAGACCATAAGTGTTATGTGTTTACATGATTATATGTTTGACGTAGAACTGGGTTGATAGACCTAGAAATTATATAGGAAACATATATTGATGTGTTTTATCCTGTTTGCTTTGTGTGTTTAGTCCGGCCAGCTAGCCAACAGTCTGACCTCAACCACAGGATTAAGCTCCAGACCTAGCAGTGTTTGTGAGTTCATTTGTTTACTTTTGAATATTAGTATTCAATTGTTTTTAAATCAAGAAACCGAACTAAGTATGAAACTTAGCCAAGGAAGATCCACTGAAACGAGCTATCTATTGAGCAACAATAGGACTGTGTGATCACCAGTGTTAATGAACTAGATGAGAGGTAAGCCTTATAAGCATATACGCTATGATTAGGTTTTAAGCCAGATGCTTGTAAAGCGGCTTAAACCTAACGGCTAGTCTTGAGGTGGCAGTGACTTAGGTTCCGGCCCAGCAACCCTATACAGAGTTAAGATGGCTGTGATACATATGTATACAGCTCATCCTGTATGAAACAAAAGTTGTGCATATGCATTATATATGATAGTATTATAACGTAGCAGGACTAGAGTTTCATTTGGATCGAGGACTGGTAATATTTTGATATACCGATATTTTGTCTATATGCGATTTTGGTATTTAATTGTAAGCCTATCTACTCACTCAGAAATATTTATATTTCTGCCTCCGTTGTTGTGTATCATTTTCAGGTACCTAGCTATCGGGTCTGGTCGAGCTTCCACCCTTTTTCCATCAGGGAAGCTTATTTTATTGTTATGTAAATAACACTTTAAACTCTTAGATGTTGCAATAGTGTATATAGGTGTGCTATGCCAGTGGCCACGTCAGGGTTCCTCGGTTAATATACTCTGATAGGAACCTGACCTTGTTCATCTCTACTAGGTGGCTACTTAATAGACATATGGTGTTTGTTATGTCCCTCTATGGGTAGAATAAGCTTTGTGTCTTTGGTGTGCAAAGACATTGTGAATAGTTTTGCTGGCCTTACGTTTGTGTGCCTGTTGTGCATGTTTAAATATGTTTGATATAACGCTTTGAAAGGAAAGGTGTTCGATATATTTTATTAAACATATTGTTCGAATGCGTGGTTTGAGACAGGGCTGCCTGTGAGGCAAGGCACGTGAGCTAAGTCCCTAGACCACCGCGCCGGTTTTCAGAAATGCGCGTGGGTCAGAATAACTAGGGTTATTTAACCAGTATTTCTGAAAATGTGATTTTGCTATACGAATATTTTCAGAACTATTTCTACGTTAAATGGAAATATATTGTAACGGTGTTTTCTGAAAACGGATCGTACAGGAGACGCAATCTAGATTTATATTTGCAAAAAATTTATAGAGGTTTTAGGCTTGCTACGGGTTTTGGAACAACTATTCCCATTCTCTAGCGCCGGTCTAGGCTCGAGTTTTGAGGTGGAAATCGGGTAGTGAAAAAGGTGGTATCAGAGCAATGTTTTTGGACTTGAATGTCTGTAGTATTATTGCTGATATAAGATAGGTAGAGGTACTAGAAGTCATAAGAATTCCTAGTAAACTATTGCAGCAACATAGGATTCAAGTCATGTCTTGATCATTTGTCAGTTATTGAATACATTCAGCGGTAGATAGCAACTATACATATGTATAGTATGTATTGATGTTTTGATCAGGAACACATGAGTTGTTCTTGTGTTCGAGACACGTTACAACTGATGGAACATGTGAGATGTTCCTAAGTTGGAAACATGTTACAATCATGGAGCGGAATGGTCAGAACGTATGACCAGTATTCGAGGAGGATGGTTCTGTTTGAACACAGGACAAAGCGGAGATTTCCTCTGAATTTTTGTTCGGAAAAATAGTTAGATTTTCTCTGAATTGTGTTTGATTGTTATATGTTTTGCTTATATGAGTTAATATTTGATACCTGTTATATGAAAATGTGATTTTTATATATCTATCACATACGGTACTTACGCTGAAATTTCATGTGTTTCAGTATGTCTGGGCCTAGTAGAGCTCATGCGCATGTGGGGCTGATCCACATAATGTACCAGGTTTGCCTGTTATACCTGATACATCTGTTCCCAATACTTACTAGTAAATATATGAACTCACTCAGGATATTCCCGTATACTGACCCTCACAGCTTTCCCTCTCAGGTGAAAGAAGTTTTTGAAGCAGCGGACTTCTATCCTTGTTCTAGAAGTCTAATATTTTTTAAAGAATGTAAAGATACAGTACTTTACTTCTAGAGCTGCAGTAGATAGATGTTTGTGTTTTATTTTGTATCGAACGGTTTTCTGTAAATATAACTCTGATATTTTAAACATATATATATATATATATATATATATATATATATATATATATATATATATATATATATATATATATATATATATATATATATATATATATATATATATATATATATATATATATATATATATATATGCGCTGGAACCGTTTGTGGCTGCCAGATGACATGTATAGCCTGACATATTTATTGCTTGACACGTGTTTGAGTATGTCATGCATGACATATGAGATTCGAGAAAAATTTATTTACGTTTTTAGGCTTGCTAAGGGTTTCGGAGCTACCACTCCCATTTCTTAGCGCCGGTCTTGGCCCATGAGATTGGGTCGTGACAAAGTCACAATAAATCGTGACATACGGAAGATTGCATTAAGAATGTAAACGACTAGTTAGTCTCAGTACGAGCATCTGATAGTGAGTATACGAAGTGAATGCTATAAGGATAGGGTTCAGAAACCCTTACCGGACGTTAATCTTATGCTACGTAAAGTATAAGGATTAACGTATGAAAAGTTGGTATGGATTCATTTGAGTACGTGGCTTTAGATTTTAAATTCGAGGATGAATTTTTGTAAGAAAAGGAGAATTTAACACCCCGTAATTTTAAGTAATTAAAATAAGCCACAAGGTCAAATTGGGCAACCAAAATATTAAATTGAATATTTTGAAGTACGAATAATAAGATTTTTTTGTAAAAGATTATTTTAATTGTGAAACGATAATAGTAAAGTTTGACCATTTATAGTTATTACTTTAAATCACGGGAAATGATTTAATAAATCGGGAGTACGTAAATTAAATTTAAGCGTAAATTTAATTTATAAGCGTGCCTAAAGGTTTATTGTAATTATAGGAATTTAAAATTCAAATTTTAATAAATGGGATTATTTAAGACTAATGAGAAGTTTATAAATTAATATAAAATAATTTATAAGTCCCGAGCAAATAATTTTGAGAATCCGATAATTTACAAGGTAATAATCGTTATTTTGAATTTAGTTATATATTAAACGGTCTATAATCAAATATATAACGTTTACCGTACTGAATCAATCGGGGTAACATTAAAAGTGCGTATATGAGTTGAATTGGATGTCATATTATAGGTGTTCGGATTGAAATTCGAGGTCAGAAGTAGGTAGGGGAGACCCAAAACCGAAGTTTCGGGCTGTGCACATAAATGCACCAAATGTGCGCACGCACAGTTACCCAACTATATGTCCGCACAATGAATTGTGCGGATGCTCAGTACCTACAGTGCGGACACACAGTAGATTAGCTGAGGGACTAATTTGGACTTTTTATCAAAATTGGTTTGGTTTCATACCGTTCGATTAAATTGGTTTTGTTCAAAATAGTTTGATTCAATTGGTTTGATTTAATTTGGTTCGTTCTAATTGAACCAAAAATGATTTATATGGACTATTGAAATGTGAGTTTGGACGTTTCAAAAACTATAAGGAATATAAAATGGAGATATTCAGATTTTTAAAATGTTACGACGTTTTCATTAAGTTATATGTTATTTAAACCTATTCAAACAAAACGAGAAATAAAATAAAAAGTAATTAGTTTATTTAAACATTACGACGTTTTAATTAATTTATCCATTGATTAAATCGATAAATGAAAAAAGGAATTATAAATTTTTATCTAATAGATTAGATATAATAAAAGAGTCGTTCTTGATTAAATCGATAAATAAAAAAAGAAATTATAAATTTTTATCTAATAGATTAGATATAATAAAAGAGTCGTTTACAAACATAAATGGTGTTTAAGTCTATCGTCTTTATGATAGGACTAAAGTTAGGAATTTGAAGTCTAATTATATCTTGACGTTTGAATTCCAAGAAGATCCGACACGATGTCGATCTGCCAAGTCAAGTCACCATGGTGTTTGACTAGTGGGCTAGCAGGAGCATACGCTTTTGGGGGACATCAGATTTGTGAATTTACATTGTGATTTTTACTTTTAAATATTTTTATTTAATCTGTTTTAAATAACAAATTGCTCTAGTATAACATAACCAAAAATATCAATTGGACCAAACTTTCTATTGGTTGTCAATAGGACTGTGTGATCACAATTAGCGCGCTAGATACGAGATTGTGTCTAACATAGAGGTCAGTTAAGTCATTGAGCTTTGGAAGTGCTAGCGACCTTGACTTAATAGTTTGAGACGACAAAAACGGGTAAGGTCATAGGTAACACTATGATGGCAGTTTCATGGTTACGGTCCAGACACCCGGTGTGAGCAGAGCAGGGTTCAGGGCCGCTCGCCCAAGGCTTATGGCTGACTTCTCGATCTAAAATTGGTTTGAAAAATGGAGTCGCCACATAGTTCAACTAGGAAATGCCTTTTAACCGAATAGATAGCCTTACTCGCCTCCGGTAAGATTATCGTGTATCGAACCAAAGACTAGGGTTCGTGGACCTCCCCGAGACTCTTGGGCTTGGATTATCTGTTACCGGCTTTATTTATTGGACATATTCATTTTATATCTCATCTCAATACTATATTCAGTTCACATGATATGAAAGCTGTAAATAAACAAGTATGAAAGCACTAAACACGTTTGAGGTGCATATGACTCGATCTGGACTGGCATTTGAGGCAAGTAGCAAGTACTACTAAACATACATCTAACCTTTAAGGTTTCTAGCAAGTGGCATAAGTCTTGCTGTTCTGGATTGATTACATGTACAATGCCTAAAACCGGATGTATAAGTGTGATTGATTGATTTTATTAGGCGAGTCTTGAAAAACCTATACAACCATTACTACTTTTTCGTGGCAGTCCTACGATGTCTAAGTGATGGGCTGGAACTGCATTAATTGGCCAATGTTAGATGATTAGTCCTTTAACCGGTTATTATTATTATTGGAATGCTTTTGGAAAGCAGTAAACAGTGCTGGCATGCTCAGGGGCAGTTGGATATACATACAAGGTTAGAGATACTTTTTAACCTCGTTGACTTTGAGTGCCTGGCACTCGCGTGGGTTTTGACCATCAGTCTAGTCAGAATGGGCTCTCGGTCATATTACAAGAGTTATGCATCTCGTCGATCCGGTTCCACTGATTTGATCCAGAGTCGATATCGAGTTCAAGTTAGCCCAGAATCGACTATGGAAGTTGCTGGTTCGTTGGGCCTCGGGCTCCTGGGCTCGGTTTATACACTATGTTACATATTTGAAATTGAGAGTCCATTTTACATCGGTTCTGGCCCGTCATAATACAAACTATGATTGTACACTAAAATATCTACGTTTGGGTTCAAATTGGGCCTGATTTAGAGTCCGGATGGGCCCGGAAACACGTTTTGAAGTTTGGATCATGTCTGGAAGATCTGGGAGCAAATCTGGAGAACTGACGAAGGAGGAGCACGGCGCCAGCTTAAGCTACCGGCGTCGGCAGGATGATGTGGCGGCGCCGCCACTTTATTCCGGCGGCGCCGTCAGTTCTTGGGGCAGCGGCGATTCAATTTGTAGTAATTTTTTGGGATTTTGTTTTGCTTCGTTCTCACTCGTTTTAACTCCATTTTTCATGAAACAATAGTCAAAATAGCATAATATCAAACAAGGAATCAAAAAAGCACATTATCAATGTGATTAGAGCTGATTTATACAAAAGTTATTTCATGTCTTTTTCAAGGTTCTAAATCAATTAGTTTACTGGAATTGAGCATAAACACAATTAATTACAGCTAATTAACAGGTCTATTATCGAATTTCATGGCAATCTATGCAAAATATTGAATTTTAGCTAAGCATGGAAATCTTCATGGCAAGAATAATAATAAGCTAAAACATGCAATCTAAGCAATTTAATTTAGCACGCATGAATATAATATGACAAAGTGATAAAAGAGGGTCCTCAATAGTACCATTCCGAGTCCTTGGCTCGTTTGCTGCGAAGTAGATGCAGAATCCAGCTTTGAGTCTGTGCGGCTCTCGTTCTTGGAGAAACAAAGCGATTTTAGTGTTTCTGGACCGTAGATTTTTGTGTGTGTGTGTGTGGTGGCCGAATTTTTTGTCTATTTTTCTGGGGTTTGTGTGCCACCTTTGGCTAGGCGGATTAAAGGTTCTATTTATGGTGGTTAGGGGTGACCTAGGGTTAGCTAGAGGTTAAGTTGATTTTAAATTCTGTTAGTTAGAGTTTTAGATATACAATAATAGTCAAAGAGTGTTAAGTGATAGATTATTAGGATTAGGATTAGGTTTAAATTATTTACCTTAGGTTTTTACTTATTAAATTCGTATTAATCAAGTGATAACTATGTCTAAAAGTGTAATTTGGTGCCCGAAAGTATTAAAAACAACTCTTAGGACACTACGGGTTTGGGTATGGTCTATTTCAATCCATAAAACTTGCAAATTGGCCCATAAACTTCTATGATATGGCAATTAGTCCAATCTCTTGAGTTAGATTACAATTTCTTTGGATTTTTATGGGCTATTTACGTCTAGTTACGTTTTAATCCTCCAAGTTTGCAACTGTGCACAGATTACGCCTGCTTGGATTCCCGCAAACAAATCGAAAGCTCGTCACCCGACAAATTTCTCTAGAAATTATCATTGGATGCTTCAGTTCCGTATTACTTTTTACATGTCCGAAAAATAGGTGTCTACAGTTTTCCCCTCTTTAACGAGAATTGACGAAGTAGGTTAATTTTTATTAAAGAAGAGACTTGATGTTAGACAAGCGACAAGGATACTGCCCACCATCAGAGGCGCTCGCTCGACCGGTGGTATGGTAATGCCCTAGCCTGAACAATACCTTCTGTGGTGCATGACTCTAGCCACATGCACCTCTAGTCCTGATCTACTCCGCATCTGGCTGGGAGCACTCTTCTCAGCTGCCGTTGAACTCAGGCTACATGAGTGCGTGCCCCATGGAATGGGGCTATAAACGCTCAGTCGTCCTTAGAGGGATCCGATGGCTCAGACCCCGGTAATTATCATGTCCGGACCTTCTTAGATTTTTAGAAGGGTCAGCATCCCCTCGGCCGTCCCAAGGGCCGCCCTATTGAATAGGTGCCTGTATTCCGCTAACTATTCCACTCTTAACGGATGTTGGTGTCTTTCTACCAGGCATTGGTGTCTTTATGCCATTCTCGGTGTCTTTCTACAGATTGTCGGTGTCTTTCTATCGTATGATGATATTTCCTATCAGGCTTTGGCGTCTCTCTGCCATTAATGGTGTCTCTATACCATGTTTTGGTATGTCTCTATCATCTGTTGGTGTTTTTCTACGAGGCTTTGACGCCTTTCTGGCTATCGGTGTCTTTCTAGCGTACTTTGATGTCTTTATGCCATATCTTGGTGTCTATCTACCATGCTTTACTTTTGGCGTATTTGTGCCATATCTTGGTGTCACTCTACCGTCCTTGGTGTCTTTATACCATGTTTTGGCATCTTCATGCCATATCTCGGCGTTTTTCTACCATATGTGGAGTCTGGCTCTATCGTGAAAATCCCGTCTTAAGGGCAGCTTTCTAGTCCTCTGGGGTTATTTTCATTTCTACCTGGGGTAATTCCATTCCTCTGTCTAGGGTTTTTGTATTTCTGACTTCTATCTAATCATCCTCTAGGGTTACTGTATTTCTGTCTGTTCTTTCGGTCTATGACTTCCGTTCTCTAGGGCTTGTTTGATCCTCTGTTACTCGTTTTGAAGGCTTTAGGACTTGTCTTGAAGGCTCTGGGGCTTGTTCTGAAGGCTCTAGGCTTGTTTTGAAGGCTCTACGGCCTGTTTTGAAGGCTCATGCGCTTGTTTTAAAGGCTCTAGTGATTGTTCTGAAGGCTCTGGGGCTCGTTTTGAAGGCTCTAGGGCTTGTCTCGAAGGCTCTAGGGCATGTTCTGAAAGTTCTGGACTGTTTGTCCAACTCTTGGGGTGTCTGTATTTTTTGCTGTCCATTCTTATGAGACGTCTGTACCTCTGAGTGACCATTCTTTGGGACATCTAAAAATTATTGGTTCATGACCTGTCCGGAGGTAACATTTTCATGGGTACCTATTTTTTTTGTGCATAGGGGTGTTTTGGGAATGTGGTTTTTTCCTTTTTACCTTAGTAAGGAGCCTTTACTTTGCTCACGTTTACTATCACTTTCTCTTTGCTACCCTCTCAAGTTTGCAACCTTTTAGTAGTTGGAAGCATGGCGCCTATTTAGGGTTTTGGGGAACCGTGTACTAACCCTGACCGGTAGGATGATCAGCATGTTGCTTTACTGGATGCGGGCCAGGAAGTTCCATTCTTACCGCGCTTGGAGCGGCATATCTACTCTCAATTTCGACCCGTAGTACGTTTTTATGAACCTTTCCCTGTTTAATTAAGTATTATGTGGTCTGTGTTTTCGAAAAATGTCTGAAACTTACTTAGAAATACGTCGGAACATGAAAACTTAACCCCGAGAGTCTAAAAATAGTTGGCACCGCCGCCATCTTTAGTTGGAGCCAACGCCATCTTTAGTTGGCGCCGCCGCCATCTTTAGTTGGTACCGCCGCCATCTTTAGTTGGCACCGCCGCCAACTTCAATTGGCATCGTGGCATCGGCGCCGGTGTCCTTTAGGACCCTAATTTGGCTCCATTTTCTTGTTTTCTTCTTCGTTTAGTACTTCTGGGAACTTTATGGATGCTCGGATTTGGTATGACGCCATGCACGGGTCGGTCCGGGCATAGGTAGATGAATTCTGTTTTGGCCGTTGGACTAGGTCTCTCTTTACTGCTACCAGACTTTGTGACAACACTTCATTGCTTGCTCTGATGGAATGGTGGATGGACACTACTCATATGTTCCATCTGCCAATAGGGAAGCTGACAATCACTCTTTTGGATATTTCTCTTATCACTGGGATGGCTTTTGGTGGTCGGCTGGTACCATTTGACTCTGGCATTTACGATTTTGAGTATGGGAACAAGTATATCCGGAGGCTTTTTGGTTATAATCCGAGGGCAAAGGGGAGGGCCCTTGGAAATGTTGTGCTAAGGGAACAACATACGCAGTATGTTCCTAGTACTGGTGCTGAGGTTGATAGGCTGCCCGAGCTTTCATCTTCTATCTTCTAGCGACTACTCTGTTTAGCAACTCGGATGGTACATTGCTTATGTGCGTGCTTCCCGCTTTGGAAGATCTGGACCTAGCGGTGATCTATGATAGGCGATCCGCAACACTTGCTCATTTGTACCTGAGTATGGATCGAGTGGTTTGAGGAGGATTCCACATATGTGGGATGTGGCCGGTTGTGCACGTAAGTCTAATTTCTCACCCTTTTACGAGTTCTCTTAGGTTCAACAAGTTTATCGGTTTTCTCTCTACAGATCTGGGCCATTCAGATGAACATTCTGACTGACTTTGGCTCTCCTCCACGACCGGCTATCCCTCTTCTGAGATCCTGGGATATTTCTAGGACTACCCCCCGTTGTCAGGTGGCCGTGTATCGGGACCAACTGAACAGTCTAGCATGGATCGATCTGAGTATTTGTTCATTTGAATTTTGAGTATCTCTTCTTTTTGAAATGTGTTGTCTTCTGACGACGGATTTTATCCCTGTTTGTAGATCTGTTCTTCGTAGAATACCCCTATGGGGCCTCAGTGGCCTGATTGGTTGCAAGGTGCTATTGAGAGATCGGGCCAGTTTCCTGTTTCTTACATGCTACATTTGTTTGAGCTTGCTGGTTGTACCCTCGTAAATGAGGTTCACTGTGCTTGTTCTTGTTTTTTATTTATTCTGGTGGGAATTCTTATCTGATTGTCTGAGTGTCTGATTTCTTATTCTATAGTGCCGGTGTCTCAAACCGTTCAGCTGGCTGATGCAGCCTTCTACTGGAGGGATCAGTTGTACACCTGCACAGATGGGGGTAAAAGTGACAATATTCAATATACTCTATCCTATATGTATGCGTGAATGTATTTCTAGCCCTGACTGCTCACTATTTTCTTGTAGTATTACGTGGATGAGCTGACCCATAGGCTGCAGCAGGCGGAGCTGGCTTCTGCTGAGAGTGACGGTGTTCCTCCTGGCTTTCCTTGCGGGAGAGAAGGCCATGGACTTGGAGGTCGTGGTGGTTGTGGACTTGGAGGCCATGGTGGATGTGGGGACTACGCGTCTTCTTCTGGTCAGGCACACGCTGGGTGCGATGACAGCATGCTCTTAGAGAGCGAGTGTGGTGATACTGAGTCGATATCTTTAGGGTCGGACTCCGATTCTTAGACTGTACTTTTCTTGTATTGTGTTTTATTAGACTTTCCTGATGTTGTACATTTTTACAGCGCCCTTTTATGCATTTTGAGTACATGTCCGCATTTTTGCGAGGATTAGTCTGTTTATTTTGTGCTTTCGTATATTCTTATAACCCGTAATCCACAATTATGTATATGAGGAAAGCTTATGTCCCTCATCTTCTAGCCGTTGGGAACGTGATTCCCCCTGTCTTCTAGCTGATGGGGATTCGACGCCCCTCTTCTTTTGGTTGGCGATGGAGATTCGACGCCCCTTGTCTTCTAGCAGGCAATGGAGACCCGGTGCCCCCTGGTTTCTACTGTTGGGAACCTGATGCCCCCTTTCTTCTGGCTGGTGAAGATTTGATGCCCTCTGTATTCTAATTTTGGAGTAGAGATCTGACACCTAACCTGAGGTCTTTGACACCCCGTGCTATCCGGATACTTGGCTGAGTGGAAAGCCTGAAACCTGTGATGAGGATTTTGATGCCCCTGCTATCCGGGTTTCCGTCTCAGGATAGCAGTGGCATGGAGATTTTTCTTGGTTGTAGAGGCTTGTAACCTGTGGTTCTTGAGGGTCTTCTTACTTGTAGAGGCTTCCGAGCCTGCGATTATTTTATAGGAGGTTGGAAACTTTTGCTGATTCTGTAAGAGGCTGGAAGCCTGTTGTGGGGACTCCAATACTCCCTCTGCTTTCCAGATTTTCGTCTCCGGATAGTGGTGGCACGGTGCTTGTCTTGTTGTACTTCTAAAGTGGTGGGGACCTTAAGTCTCCAAATTTGGATGGTGAGGAGTTCTTCAGCCCCTTTCTGTCTGGCTGAGGAAGTCTTCTACCCCCTTGCTGTCTGGCGGATGAAGTCTTGTGCCCCCTGCTGTCTGGCTGAGGGAGTCTTCTGCCCCCTGCTGTCCGGCTGAGGAAGTCTTCTGCCCCTGATTGTCTGGCTGAGGAAGTCTTTTGCCCCCTTTGATGTCTGGCTGAGGAAGTCTTCTGCCCCCAACTGTCTGTTAATAAAGGAGCTTGATGCCCTCTGCTATCTAAGTTCTTTTAAAGTAGAGGCTTTTTTCCCATCACATTTCTAATACACTCTGATTATGGAGATTTCTGGGCCGGCTCGGGGCGTTAAAATTTGCAAAAATTGGCCCCATTTTTTATTTTCCTAAGTTTGTCTATTGTAAACTCTATATTGCCCCTTCATTGAAGCATTCAATTTTCTGGTGGGGAACTGGATGGTTCAATGAAGAGTTTTGCCCTCGCTTTGTTCATTCTAGACTCTATAGTCTGGCTTTGGACGGAACAATCCGTGGTTCCTATGACAATTTATGTGCGTTCACAGTGTTATTCGGAAAGAGATGTATAAAAATTTTGAATTTCAGATTTTAACATAAAGGTTTTGTTCAATTGTTTCAAAAATGTATGCTTCTAGATTTATGGTCATTTGTCTGAGAATACGTGCTGGTCAATAAGAAATGTGCATGTTTGATAAAAGATCTGTATTACCAGCTCATTCAACGTCTGGTACATTACTTGACAAATTTTATGTTTCAAGCAGTCATACCCATGTTATCAATCGGTCCTTGCGGATTCCTACGATTGACTATTTTTCCTCGCTCTAAGAGGATTTTTATATTTGTCAAGGCGCTCGGGTGCTTTACACCATTGGTAGGAAAAAATTGTTTTCCCTTCTTTTTTTTATTTTGTATTTGATTTTGATTTCGAGCGCCGCCTTTTGCTTTTGCCCTATTTTTTTGGCCAAGAGGTTCTTGTGGATTTTCTCTTGGCATGCTATTACTCCCTCACCTTTCAAGGGTAGAACCTATTCAAACAGAATTATCTTTGGACTTCGATTTTATTTCTTTGTACCGAACATTGAATATGCCGGTTTATATACAACTCGATGCTATCACTCATGCATGTATGGTGATTGAAGAGAATATGCTCATTGATCAAGACATCACATAAATTCATAGGATAGATTCCACTATTGACTCTGGAACTTGAATGCATTAAATAAAATTATTCAAACATATTCTCATCCGGAAAGATAAATAAAACTGGAAAATACAATAAATTGTTTAGGAAAACAGATGTCCGAGAGCTTGAGACTTGGGATGGATTTCTGCGCTCGTCTTGCTGGGGACGTCACGGGGGTTGTGTTCGATGTTGGGCGTCAATTCTTCTTGCTTACACCGCCGTACTGAGTCTATAGCAGGAAAATATGGGGCCAATTTTCCGGGGATGCTTTCCTGGGATATGAGCAGGTCGTCGATGGGCGTGCCTTGGAGGGTGGAGCCTTCTATTACTTCGTCTGGCTTTACTGAGATTTCTCCTATCTTGTTACTTTCATGGGATATGAGCCGGTAGTCGATGGGCATGCCCTGGATGGAGGAGCCTTCTATTACTTCGTCTGGCTTTACAGAGATTTCTCCTATCCCGTTAGGTTTCTCTAGAAAGCTGAGATCTCCATTGTTTTGTCCGGTGGAAACCCTTGCTTTGGTTACTAACTCTAGAGTCGTGGAAGACCAATTCTAATTATGTAGGAGGCCGGAAACCTGTGCTGACTATGTAGGAGGCCAGAAGCCCGTTCTAATTCATTAGGAGGCCAGAAGTCCGTTCTTAATTGTAGGAGGTCGGAAGCCCGTTCTCACTCTATAAGAGGCCGGAAGCCCGTTCTCACTCTATAGGAGGCCGGAAGCCCGTTCTCACTCTCTCAGGAGGCCAAAAGCCCGTTCTAATTCTTTAAGAGGTCGGAAGCCCGTTCTAACTATATAGGAGGCCGGAGGCCCGTTATGATTCTTTAGGAGGCTGGAAGCCCGTTCTGACTCTGTATGAGGCCTAAAGCCCGTTCAGATTCTTTAGGAGGCCGGAAGCCTATTCTGACAATGTAGGAGGCCTGAAGTCCGTTCTAATTCTTTAGGAGGTCGGAAGCATGTTCTGATTCATTAGGAGGTCGGAAGCCCGTCCTGACTCTATGGGAGGCTGGAAGCCTGTTCTGATTCTTTAAGATGCCGGAAGCCTGTTCTAACTGTATTCAGGGGTCGTGGACGGCCTGGTAGAAACCTCCTTCTACTCTATCGGCTGTCGGGTTGCTGATTATGGAGTCATAGTAAAGCCGTTTTTCTGATCTGTCGGATGTCTGGGTTGCCAATGTCGGAGTCGTGGTTGGACTGTTTTCTGGTCCGTTGGCTGTCTGGGCATCAGATAGAGCAGTTAGTGTCATGGCTGTAAAACAACGGGTTAGTGCATGATGCATGTCGCTGCATCCACAAGGGGTTGTTATGATGTAATGCATGATATGCAGATGATATGCAGGGTTAGTTCTTAACACGTAGCACATAGCAAGTTTGGCACATAGAACAGTTCGATATCACAGAAACGCTTTGTTCCTTCCAACCTTATTTCTCCCACACACGTGTTCCGGGCGAAGTTTATTTCTAGGAATTTTGGTCTGGACCCTCGCATCGCAATGCAAGAGTCGGCATTCCTGCAAAGCTCTAATCTAGTAGTTCTGAAGCACATAGACGGCACTTGACGATGTAATGACTGTAATCCCTTTCTGGTAAGACTTGAAAACATGTAGGGTGGACGTGGAAGTCTGTTTTGAAATCTGAAATTTGATTTAGTTCTGCGGCTGTATCTAGGGAAAAGAGTTTTCACTAGACTGGTTATTGGAGGTTTGATTAAGTGAAGGAGTTTCACTTGATCGAATTTTGTCTTTTAGGTTTGGTCTAACAGGATGTTTTGAAAATCTTGGTTTGAAACTAGAAAATTTGTTAGGCCAAACCTAAGACTAAGATTCAAAGGGTAGTTTTTGAAACTCTGGATTTAGAATCATTTACATTGACAACATGCCTCAAATACAAACATTATGTTAGGTATTTTCCTAGAGGGTAGTGTCTAAGCTGGAATGCATGTGGGATGAGTTATTGGGTTTCGATAGTAACCGGTTAAAGGCTCCCATAGACAAATATACCTTTGATAGGTCTCCTCAATCATGAGTACAAACGACCGAGCTACTGGGCTGTGAGTGATACTGCTCCGCATAAGACGTTCTAGGCAATGGAGTGCAGAGCCAAAGCATGAGAGCGGCTATGAATATCGGGGCTGGATAGGGACTCCTAAAGAGTAGGTGAGAAGAGAAATTTCTAATGCAATGCAATAGGTGTGAATATGTCTGGAAAATAAAACCGGTTATTGATAAGGCGCAAGCCGTGCGGTTTAGGTCCATAAGACTATCGTGCATCGGACCAAAGACTAGAGTTCGTGGACCTCCCCGAGACTCTTGTGCTTGGCTTAACTGTTACCGACATTATTTACTGGACATATTCGGTTTTATCTCATCTCAATAGTATATGTAGTTCACAGGATATAAAAGCTAGAAATAATCAGGGATGAACGCAGCAAACAGGTTTGACCCGTATATGACTCGACTGGACTGGCATTTGAGGCAAGTAGCAGGTACTCCTAAGCGTACATCTAACCTTAGAGGTTTCTAACTAATAGCATAAGTGTAGCTGGTATGGATTAATTACATGCATAAAGCCAAAAACCGGATGTAAATGTTTGATTGATTGATTTTATTAAGTGAGTCTTGAAAACCCTATACAACCATTACTACGTTTTCGTGGTAGTCCTATGATGTTTAGGTGATGGGCTGGAATTGCATTAATGGTCCAATTTTAGGTGATTAGTCCTTTAACCGGTTAATATTTTATTTGGAATGCTTTTGGAAAGTGATAAATGGTGCTGACATGCTCAGGGGCAGTTGTATATACATACAAGGTTAGGGATATTTTTAAACGTCGTTGACTTTGAGTGCATGGCACTCGCGTGAGTTTTGACCATCAGTCTGGTAAGAATGGGCTCTCGGTCAGATCACAAGAGTTGTGCGTCCCGTCGATTCGGTTTTATTGGTTTGAATCAGAATCAATTCCGAGTTCGGGTTAGTATGGAATTGGCTCTGTAAGTTGCTGGTTTGCTGGACCTCGGACTCGTGGGCCCTATTTATACACTATGTTACATATTTGGACTTCTGAGTCCGTTTTATATCGGTTCTAGCCCGTTTAAATACCGAATATGATTCTACACTTAATTATCTACGTCTCGGTTCAAACTGGGCCTGATTTGGAGTTCGGATGGGCCCGAAAACACGTTTTAAACTCTAATTTTTTAGTTAAATTCATATTAATGATTGGTGGCTAAGGAAAAGATTGCTAAAAGTGAGTTTTGGGGACCGAAAGTGTTAAAAAAGGTTCCTTGGGCCCTATTGGTTTGGTCATGGTCAATTTTAGTCCATTAAACTTGCAAATTGTCTCATAAACATCTAAGATATGGCAATTAGTCCAATTTATAGACTTAGATTATAATTTCTTTGGATTTTTATGGGCTGTTTACGCATAATTACGTTTTAATCCTCCAACTTTGCAATTGTGCACATATTATGCCTGCTTAGATTCCAGCAAGCAAACATCAAGAGCTTGTCAGACGGACGGATTTCTCTGAAAATCATCATTGAAAATAATTATCAAAACATTTTCATGTTTATGTTTTAAAAACAGTTGCTTTTAATCCCAGTGGAGTCGCCACTATGAGCGGAGCAGGGTTCGGGGGCCGCTCGCCCAAGGCTTATGGCTGACTTCTCGATCTGGAAATAGTTTGAAAAATAGAGTCGCCATCTAGTTGAACTAGGAAATACCTTTTAACCGACAAGACAGCCTTACTCACCTCCGGTAAGACTATAGTGCATTGGACCAAAGACTAGGATTCGTGGACCTCCCCGATACTCTTGTGCTTTCCTTATCTGTTACCGGCTTTATTTACTGGACATATTCATTTTATATCTCATCTCAACAGTATATTCAGTTTGTAAGAAATGAAAGCTGTAAATAAACAAGTATGAAAACAGTAAACACGTTTGATGCGCATATGACTCGGTCTGGACTGGCATTTGAGGCAAGTAGCAGGTACCCTAGACATACATCTAACCTTAGAGGTTTCTAACAAGTAGCATAAGTCTGGCTGGTCTGGATTGATGAATTGTACAAAGCCTAAAACCGGATGTATAAGTGTGATTGATTGATTTTATTAGGTGAGTCTTGAAAAACCTATACAACCATTACTACTTTTTTGTGGTAGTCCTACGATGTCTAAGTGATGGGTTGGAATTGCATTAATGGGCCAATTTTAGGTGATTAGTCGTTTAGCCAGTTATTATTTGATTTGGAAAGCAGTAAACAGTGATGGCATGCTCAGGGGCAGTTGGATATACATACAAGGTTAGAGATACTTTTTAACCTCGTTGACTTTGAGTGCCTCGCACTGGCGCGGGTTTTGACCAACGGTCTGGTCAGAATGGCCTCTCAGGCAGATCATGAGAGTTGTGTGTCTCGTCGATCCGGTTCTACTGGTTTGATGCACAGTCGATTCCAAATTTGAGTTAGTCTAGAATCGACTCTGGAAGTTGTTGGTTCGCTGGGCCTCGGGCTCGTGCGTCCAATTTATACACTATCTTACATATTTGGACTTCGCATTCCGTTTTACATCGGATCTGGCCCGTTACAATACAAAATATGATTCTACACTAGACTATCTACGTCTGGGTTGAAACTGGGCCTGATTAGGAGTTCGGATGGGCCCGGAAACATGTTTTGAAGTTTGGATCACGTCTGGAAGATCTGGTAGCTGAGGAAGGAGGAGAACGGCGCCGACAGGATGATGTGGCGGCGCCGTCACTTTATTCCGGCGGCGCCCTCGATTCTTAGGGCGGCGGTGGTTCAATTTGCAGAAGTTTTCCAGGATTTGCTTTGCTTCGTTCTCACTCGTTTTAACTCCATTTTTCATGCAAAAATAGTCAAAACAACATACATTCGAACAAGGAATCTAAAAAACACATTATCAAAGTGTTTAGAGCTGATTTACACAAAAAGTTATTTCGGGGCAGCAACTATTCTTAGGTCTTTTTCATGGCAACAAGATTAAAAGTCCCTGGAAACATGCATTTTAAAGGTTCTAAATCAATTAGTTTACTGGATTTGAGCATAAACACAATTAATTACAGCTAATTGACAGGTCTATCATCGAATTTCATGGCAATCTTTTCAAAATATTGACTTTTAGCCAAGCATGGCAATCTTCATGGCATGAATAATAATGAGCTAAAACATGCAATCTAAACAATTTAATTCAGCAGGCATGAATATAATATGACAAAAGTGATAAAAGAGGGTCCTTAGAAGTACCGTTCTGAGTCCTTGGCTCGTTTTCGGGCGAAGTGGATGCGGAACCCAGCTTCGAGTTTGTGGGGGCTTGCTTTCTTGAAGAATCAAAGCGATTTTAGTGTTTCTGGACCGGAGATTTTTGTGTATGTGTGTGTGGTGGCCGAATTTTCTGTCTATTTTTCTAGAGTTTATGTGTCACCTTTAGCTAGGCTGATTAAGGGTTCTGTTTATAGTGGTTAGACGTGACCTAGAGTTAGCTAGAGATTAAGTTGATTTTAAATTCTCTTAGTTAGAGGTTTAGATATACAATAATAGTCAAAGAGTGTTAAGTGATAGATTATTAGGATTAGGATTAGGTTTAAATTATTTACCTTAGGTTTTTTAAATTCGTATTAATTAAGTGATAACTATGTCTAAAAGTGTTATTTGGTGCCCGAAAGTATTAAAAACGACTCTTGGGACCCTATGGTTTTGGGTATGGTCAATTTTAATCCATAAAACTTGCAAATTGACCCATAATGTTCTAAGATATGGTAATTCGTCCAATTTCTAGACTTAGATTACAATTTCTTTGGATTTTTATGGGCTATTTACACCTAATTACGTTTTAATCCTCCAAGTTTGCAACTGTGCACAGATTACGCCTGCTTAGATTCCTGCAAGAAAATTAAAAGCTCGTCGCCCGGACAGATTTCTCTGGAAATTATCATTGGACGCTTCAGTTCCTTATCACTTTTTACCCGTCCGGAAAATAGGTGTCTACACCCGGAATATACGACAATGATTCAATTCACAGTCTAAGGCACAAGTCATATAGGTTTAGAGCAATACAACAATTTACATTGTAGGGTTCATCTGGATCGAGTAATTGGTAATATTTTATGTATGTATATATATATATATATATATAAATATTTTATATATATATGCGATTTGAATATTCAGTTGTAAATGTATAGACTCACTCATAAATATTTAAATTTCCGATCCCCCCCCCCCAAATATTCACCTTTCAGGTTATCCAGAACGAGGCTAGACTTCCATAATAATTCTGGAAGTCAAAGTCAATCGTACCTCTAGGTCTGCAAGTGGTTGGGTACCGGGAAGTCTGTCTTTCAGTTTACAGCAGCTCAAATTATTTTGAAAAACTCTGATTTAAACTATTGTATAAGATATTTATTTTAAAAACTGCGTGTTTTCTAAAATGCTTTGACCAGTTGTTTGACAGATACACTAGTATTATGTTTTAAACATTTTAGTATTGTATTGAAAACAGAGCAAGTGCATCATAAGAGATTTATGTTTGCGCTCTAGTGTCTTGAAATACAATTAATTCGGTATTGTTTTGAAACAAGGCAGCCTAGGATATATGGCTAGTAAGTAACGCCCTGGTTTCCCTAGTTGCAATACCAATCTTCTATTACTGTTGGCATTGTATTCAGACCGGGTTGTGATATTATGTTTACACCCTGAGTTCTAGAGATACAATCATGGTACTAGAAAAGGTTTTAAAGTGATTATGCAACGAGGTTGCAAACCTTTTTATATTTTAAAACGTAAAAATTTTGGAAAGATTTTTAGACTTGCTATGGGTTTCAGAGCAACCACTCCCATTCCTTAACGCCGGTCTCGGCTCAAGTTTCGGGTGGAAATCAGGTCGTGACAAATTCATCCTCTTAAAATAATGACATCGCCCTTGAAGCCACTGCATGTGAAAAGACATGGTGAAATCTACTTATTTCCGGTATGAGTATTTATGGCGTGACTAATTTTTTTGATCTCCGATTTAACTTATTCAAACGTCTTTGGAAACTAACTCGATAACGTACAACTTTCATGAAGATAACGAATTTGGATTCGTCCTCTAAAAAGGATGAAATCTCCCTGAAAGCTGCTGCCTGTGTAGAGCATGGTAAAACCTCCACCAAAATCGCTAAGAATATTCTGTTGATAAATTTTTACAAATATATGTATCCGTATATATGCATCTTTTTTAAAAAATATAATAAAAATATGAGAATTTATGAAAACTAACTTGACTATTTATGGCATTAATTCCTTTTCCCAACACTCGATTAAACAGATACGAGCATCCGTAGAAATTTAACTCGAATATTTACAACTTTCGTGCAGATGGAGAATTCGGATTCATCCTCGAAAAAAGATTAAATTGCATTTGAACTTGTTGTCTATGTAGAGGCATGTTTACTCTTCACCAAATTACGTATTTTTGTGATGCAGTATTTATAACTATTTACCAATTGGATTCCAAACTTTAAGAAGCTTGATATCATTAAAAAGAAATGAACATTATATTTTTATATTTATTTATATTAAATTTTAATAAAATAAAAGTTTTAATTAAAGAATTAATAATATTATATTTTAAATTTTAAATTAAATATAATTTGTTTATTAGTTTACAATTGTTTTGATCCATATTATAAATTATTTTATCTTATTAAATTTATAAATACTTAATTATTTTATATTCAAAAATTGAAAATTAAATAAACAATTTTAATTTTAATTAGTTATTTATGTAATAAGGAAAAAAGAAAAATAAAACATGTCTGTTATATGAAAAAATAACATGTTTGTCTAATTAACTTGGTCTTTTAGACCATCGCTAAATCATAAATTGATGGGTCCCATGCTAAATCATAGATTGAGCCTTTGATTTATTTAGTTAATAAACTCATTTCTACCCTCATGAACGTAATCGTTAACGAACTAATTGTTTTTAAAAATACTTGTACAAATTTTTTTTTTTTAAATTTTGTTTATTCTCAATATTTGATTTTTAAGAGTTTACTTTTTTATTTTATTTTTTTAATATTTTTTATTGTACTTTCAATTAAATCTAACTTATTTACATTTTCACTCTCTTTTTAATACTTGCTAGCCTTATTTTTTCTAGGTCTGATCACTTAAAACCCCTACACTTTTAAATTTTTTTCAATTGCACTCTAACATTAAAAATTTCTCTCAAAACCCTTCCACCTTTAAATTTCTTTTCAATTGCACCCTGACGTTGAAAAATCCTCTCAAAATCCTCTCATCTTTAGATTTTTTTTTTCAGTTGTACCCCAAATTGGAAATTTTTATGGTTTTAATTATAAAAATTTATTGGAATAAATCTAGAAAGAATTCTTTTTACATCATAAATAATATTAGCGGTTAATTAGAATATAGATTAAAAATAAAAGATTATTTTAAAATTTTTTTCCATGTGAAAAGAGGTCAATTTACTACTTTGGGGTACAATTAAAAAAGAATTTAAAGGTGGGGAGTTTTTGAGAGGATTTTCCTATGTCGGGGTGTAATTGAATAAATATTTAAAGATGAAGGGCTTTTGAGTGATTAAGCCTCTTTTCTATCCTTGTTTTTTTTTTCTTTCTTTCTTCTTATTCTTCTTCTTCTTTTTTTTTCTCTGTAGTTTTTTTCATTTGCTTCCATAAAATTTCTTAAAAAAATTCTATATTAGTTCTCTATAATTGATCTAATATATTCGATTTATAACAGAAACAATTAAAAAACTGAAAAATATAAAAAATAAATAATAAAAAATTCAATTATATTCGTCTCAAAGAATTTGAAGCAACAGAATATTCCGCCATTGCCACAATCATATTCTCTTATTTTAGATATTCTTCTTCCTCTTTCTATATTTATGTATTAATTTTTATTTTTTATTGAGGATTTTTGTTCATACGTTTGAAACTGTTTTTAAAAATCATTTTAAATTGTTTGTTTGACCTTTATAAATTGTTTAAAACTTTATCAATTGTTTTAAACTGTTGTTACAACTAATTTAATTTTTTATTAAATATTTGGAACTGTTTTTAGAATCCGTTTGGAACCTTTGTTAACCGTTTTTGAAAATTTTATAAACTGTTTGAAAATATTTTTTTAAAATTGTTCAAAACCTTTGTAAACTATTTGAAACTCTTTGTAGATAAAAGTTGCAAATTGTATTTTATGAAACTGTTAGAAACCTTTATAAACTGTTTGAATCTATTTTTTGAAACTGTTTGAAACGCTTGTAAACTGTTTGAAATCATTGGATAAATTTTTTTAAAGATAATAAAACTGTATTTTAGAAACCTTTTAAAATTGTTTGAAACTTTTATAAACTGTTTGAATTTGTTTTTTAGATAAAGGTTGCAAATTGTGTCTTCTGATACCATTTGAAATCTTTATAAACTGTTTGAAAATTTTATAAACTGTTTAAATCTATTTTGAAACTGTTTGAAACTCTTATAAATTGTTTGAAACCATTGAATATATATTTTTTAAAACGATAATAGAACTTTGTTTTTATTTGAAACTGTTTGAAACTGTTTGAATCTGTGTTTGAAACTGTTTGAAATCGTTTTAAAAATATTTTTAATAAGAGCAATTAAATTAATTATTTACAGTTTTCTTTATTTATGGAGAAAGTTATAATCGTTGTATTTGAATTTGAAGTAAAATTTAAAACGATTTGATTACGAATTAAAAATTCGAACATATTAGAAACTAAATTTGAAACTCACAATAAATTTTTAAGAAATAAATAGAATGATATAAATCAATTTGTTGAATTGTTATGAGCTGTAATTTATTGAATTGTTAGTTTTTTTTTTTTAATAAGACAAAAAAGATGAAAAAAAAAGAAAGATGTTTGCATATAAAGTAAATAGATGTTACAAAAATAAAAGAGCATAATAAAAAAGTAAACATGTAACACGCTTGTAGACATCTATTTTTCGGACAGGTAAAAAGTGATAAGGAACTGAAGCGTCCAATGATGATTTCCAGAGAAATCCGTCCAGGTGACGAGCATTTGATTTCCTTGCTAGAATCTAAACAGGCATAGTTTGTGCACTATCGTGAACTTGGAAGATTAAAACGTAATTAAGCATAAATAGGCCATAAAAATTCAAAAATTGTAATTTAAGTCTAGAAATTAGTCTAATTGCCATAGCTTAGATGTTTATGAGTCTGTTTGCAAGTTTTACGGACTGGAATTAATCATAACCAAACCCATAGAACTTTAGTAGTCTATTTTAACACTTTTAGGCGCCAAAACTTACCTTTAGCACCTTTTTGCTTAGCAACTAAGTGTAAATACGAATTTAATATATAAAATCCTAATTAATTAATTAAAAACCTAATTCTAATCTGAAAAGCATATCACTTAACATTTCTTCAACCCCTAATCAAACTCTAACTAAGTAAATAGTAATTTAAAACTAATTCAACCTCTAGCTAACCCTAGGTCATCCCTTACCATTATAAATGTCACGACCCGAAATCTCGAGTCGAGACCGGCGCTAGAGAATGGGAGTGGTAGCTCCGTAACGCGTAGCAAGCCTGAAAATATTGTAAATTTTTCGCTTTCAAATCAAACATTCATTCTGAAACTGTTTTATAATACTATAACCCCATTTAAAATAAATATTAGATTTAAAATACTTAATACATAAATATTAAAACACTACTCTACTGCGGACTTCTAGAATAAAAATCTTCTTTTCATGTCTTGAATAAAATGACTACCGAGGAAATAAAACTTTGGAAGTTTTCATCGGATCATCATTTTCTTTCCTGTAAAATTGGATGGACAACGGGGTCAGTATAAAACTGAATGAGTTCATAATATTACTAATAAATGTTACATAAAGGGTAAAAACACTTTAAAACCACTTTATGTAAAATATACTCTTTTGAAATTATTTTTAAAATTCTTCTCAATTAAATTCACCATCTACATTGTTTTCAAATACCTTTAAAGTATTTATAGAAAATACTTTTAAAGTCAATAGAATCTTAATTAGTCTATAGCATTAATACTATTGACAATCACTTATAAACAAGTAAAAATCATTTTTCAGAAACATAGAAGGCATATCAAATATGATCCACATCTTTAAAACTTATAATCACATGAACATCATATCAACAATTGTGATATCCATCTCTGTAATAATTCACCAAACCCTAGGTCTGTAACTAGGAAAACAACACTGGCTTACAGCCTAGTCAAACTCTTTCTAGGCCACCTGGCGGCTAACCCTTCTACTTCACTAGCAGGCTCGGCCTTTTTCTCTTCACCGACCATCGTTCAGAACTTAACACGATGTATTGCGCATTGACACCAAATAAAATATTCTCCCATGTGCATATCTCTATCTCAGTACATAATCACAGGTACATATCACAACTCAGCACCTCTCACACACATCATTTCAGAGTCACTATAAAAAATTTGACTTGTTGGGACGACAAAATTTATCACGTTAAGCCCAAAATTTGTCACAACAACGTTATTGTGACTACTTTGTGACAAATTTTGTTGGTCACAACAAACAAGTCACAATAAGTCCATTTTATAGTTTGTCACCATAAATTTTCTATTGTGATAAAATTGTTTTGTCACATTCATATTTATTGTGACGAAAATGTATCTCACAAGTAATCCAATGTTGTCAAAATTTGTCGTAATATACATCGACTTCTAGTGACAAAACGCTAATAACGTGACAAAAAAATATTTATCACAATTCATATAAATTTGTCACTACATACACCGAGTTATTAGTGACAAAAAGATTATATGGTGACAAAACCATATTTTTCACAATTAATATACATTTGTCACTGCATACGCTGAGTTATTAGTGACAAAAAGATTGTGAAGTGACAAAAAAATATTTATCATAAGTAATCTATCATAAAGTGACGAAATTAATTGCCATAATAATTAATTAGCTGTGATAAATTTAATTTATCACAACAAGTAATTTAACATAATGTGACGAGATTAATTGTCATTATAATTAGTTAGTTGTGATAAATTTAATTTATCACAACACGTAATTTTATGATAATGTGACAAAATTAATTGTCATTATAATTTGTCGACAGTGACAAATTTAATTTATCAAAATAAGTAATTTATCATAACGTGACAAAATTAATTGTCATTATAATTTGTCAACGGTGACAAATTTGATTTATCACAACAAGTAAGGTATCATAACGTGACGAAATTAATTGTCATTATAATTAGTTAGCTGTGACAAAAATAATTTATCACAACAAGTAATTTATCATAATGTGACGAAATTAATTGTCATTATAATTTGTCAACGGTGATAAATTTAATTTATCACAACAAGTAATATATCATAACGTGACGAAATTAATTGTCATTATAAGTTGTTGACGGTGCCGAATTTAATTTATTACAAGAAGTAATTTATCATAACGTGACGAAATTAATTGTCATTATAATTAGTTAGCTGTAACAAAATTAATTTGTCACAACAAGTTATTATTTTCATTTTTATCGATACTAAAATAATTGAATACGGTAATTTGTTGCTAAAATCAATGAATAAAAAACAAAATTAATTCAAATATTATATAAAATTATCAATGAATAAGTCTTTAATAAGACTAAAATAATCGATCATATGCATACATGTAAACTATTTGCTATAAAGAAAATAAACTAAATTAAGCATAACTTTTGATATAGGAGACGTCCATCTTCTTTCATTCCAACAATTCCCATCTGCAAGAAAAAAAATACGTTTATTATATACACTTTTATTTTCAAACTGACATAATTAAGTGAATAATTTTGAAATTATAAAAAAAATTAAAAGCATAACGAATTAAAAAATATATTTAAGTAAGCCATCACATACCAATCATTAGATGGTTCGTCATCAAAAGATTTTTCACAGCCATCAATACATGTTTCGTCGCCATCAATAGATATTTCCTCATCATCTTTTGCATTCAACATTTGTTGAACAAGATGCTTGAGTTTGCTATATGATTGAGAAATATTGTCAATTTTCACCTGTTGATTTTGAATTTGGTCATTTAGTTCTTTAACTTGCTTTTCAGTCTCAAACTTCTCAGCTTGTAAACGAGCTTCAAACTCTGATTCTTTAGCTGTTATCCGTTTGGCTCCATATCCGAGTCCACGAGCATAACCAGACTTCGGTATATCCAAAACCTTTTGTAGAATTTTCCTCCCATCAATTGCAACGCCTTCCTCGAGTGCTTTTGAGCGAATAGCTTCCATTTGTTCCTAAGAATAGAAATATGCTTTAATAACACTTTATAAAATTGTGGTTAGATAACTATATATATATAAAAAGAACTTACGTATTTATCTCCAGCTTGTGGGTCAATCCATGAGCCGTCTTTTTTACGGTGTGCTTGACAGTAGAGCTTCATTTCAGGTGGCTCTTCATCAATGACTTCAGATGTTTCCTATAACGTTCATACAATTGATTAAAAATTAAAGGATAAAGAATTTAAATACGAAATCAAAAAAAGATTACATATAAACTCATATTTACCATTTCATATAAACGTTGGCAATAAGACTTTGATCCCGAAGTGTGAGAAAAGGTCACTTTCTTGCGATTATTAATGTTTACAGTGCTTCGATCCTATTATAATAAAGCCAACACATAAAGGTTTTAAAGGTACATATTATACTATCAATAATAAAAGCTTTATATAATTAGAAATAAACTATTTTAACCAAACTAGTAGAGTTATTCGTATTTCAGAAGCATAACTCGAAAATATGCCAAATACTCGGTGAAGTTCAAGCATTTCCTCGAGTTACGTAAACTATGGAGACATTTGAACTCGAGGTAAGGCATAAAACTCGAAGAGTTTCAAGCCTTACCTCGAGTTTGAGCTTCTCAGAAATGAACTAACTCGAGGAAGGAAAAATACTCTACGAGATCATTCATTCCTCGAGTTTTTCATTTCTGGAGAAGCTCATTTTCGAGGAGAGGCTTTAAACTCAAAGTGTTTTAAGGCTAACCTCAAATTTAAGCTTCTTCAGAGATGAAATAAATCATGAAAAGATTAAAAATCGTTTAATATTGAAATGCTTTGAACAAACCTCGTATTGTCGTTCAGAACACAATATGTGAAGCTAATTTAGATATAATTGGAATCATACTAGCAACTAATTAGATAATAAACTACTCATTTTTAGCAAACGATAATAGACAATTGTACATAAAATTGAAATGTTACCTTAAAGTGTGCATGTTCATCAAAATGTTCACATAGGTTCTTCCAATCGTTAATTTTTACATCCTTGGGTGGATGTTTTTCAGCTTCCTCACGAGTAGAGAACGTCTTATAGTGTGAGTGACACTGATACTTGAAGTTTCTAAATCCTCTAGCCATCATTTCATATACTACTTCTCTTGCATGTGGATCACTTAAATCAATCTCAAATTCACCCTATCAATAAAAAAACACATGAATAGTCACATATTATAAGAATATAAATAATTGAAATAACAAGTATGCTATAAAATAGTTATTAATTTTACCTGAATAGTTGTAAGTAAAGCTTCCTTTTGTTCAGCTCTTATTTGAGACCAATAAAGTTTACCTAGCGGTGCCAGTAATCGAGTGACAATACCAATTTCCATTTTGAATATCTTTTCTGAAGGACCAATTGGTAATCTGTTTGTTTTTGCAATCAAAATTCCACCAATTTTTGAACCATCTTTAGTCATTTTTTTAACTTCAAATCCTCTAGCTTTCCCTCTACCAATATTTTTTGGAAGAGGACCTAAGAAGTACAACAGTTTACCTCATGTTAGTTTGCTTTTTGTTTCTAAATTGATATGTACTTCTTTAAAAAATTATTTATATGCAGTTTTTTAAAAGTTATAGTGACTGAATATAAACTACATGTCAACCATATGTCAACCTCGAAAAATAAAAAACAAACACAGAATAGAGAAATACGTAAGAAATACAAAACTTTACCTCATACTAGTTTGCTGCTCTGTTAAATTTTATATGTAATTCTCATACTAATTTAAAATTTCATATGTATGTCTTATACTATTTTTAAATTTAAATGCAATTTTTAAAACGTTTTTGTGTCCAAATACGAATCTTATGTCAACCGCATGAAAAACAAAATAATCACAAAATAGAGAAATAAATACGAATAGCAAAAAAAATATGGTAAAGAAAAACATGAAAAATAATCTTTCCATTTCGGAAAAAGCATTAAAACACATTTATTTTTGGGAAGAAGACCTAAGAAATACTACAATTTATCTCATGTTAGTTTTCTTCTCTATTCAAATTGATATGTATGTCTTATACTATTTTTAAATTTTATTTAGATGCAGTTTTTTAAAAGTTTTTGTGACCTAATATGAACCTTATGTCAACCGTATGTCAACTTTGTGAAACACAAAATAGAGAAAAAAACGAATTGCAGAAAATATATGGTAAAAAATAACTTGAAAACGATATTTCCATTCCAGAAAAAGCATTGAAACACAATTTTATTTGCTAATTATATCAATTCTCTAAGAAAAATAAATGAAACATAAAATTAATTCAACCTAACCTTCATCAATGTTTGTTGGTTCACCGGACATGGTTTCAGTTTCACCAACCGTATTAACTTCAGCAGCCACTGGTCCTTCAGTTGTTGAATCATCACAGTGGTTGTGATGTTCAATAATATTTGGGGTTTGAATTGGAGGAGACGGAGATGTAGTATTCACCAAAAGAGGAATAATTTCCGACTCAGTTTCGGTAGTCTGAGATTGTTGTGCTATATTTTTCATCGATGGTTTGCCATTCACCTTTCTCATATGAGCTTTCAGTCTAACTGATTTTTGTAATTCGTTAAACGGTATAACTCTTTTTCTGGTACTAGGTGACATTGTTTAGAAAATCGTTGAAACAAATTGAATTGAAGAACAAGAATGGTGAGAATTGTTTGTAATTCTTTCTATGATCGATATTTTGATAAGAAAAAAGAAACCACTTTATTTTGTCATTCAACAACGTGATTCCTGCAATTATGGTTAATGCCAAAGAAGTTTCCTTTTAGAGAAAACTTTCATTAATTAAAAAATTAAATAAGGACAAAATTATTTTCGTTTGCCTCCTATTTTAATATTGTTTCCCTCCTAATAAAATCGTTTTTCACTTTTCCTGATTTGATTTGCCAAAATCTTGGCAAATCTAATCAGTTTGAGATATATTCTGAAAATCTTGTTGCATAAAATTTGTTTGTTACTCGAGGTAGTCCAGAAACTCGACGAGTTTTATATGTTTCATCGAATATATGCTCTACTGAACTCGTAATAACTCGATAAAATGGCAAGTATTGACGATTTTAAACAATGTCCTCGAGTTATAATCTGTTTTTTTTTTCAACTTAATCCAAATATCACAACTTTCCTTTAGATATCTAGAAGAAAAATGCAAAATAAAAAATTTTCGTATCCCATATTAAAAGCAAAACAAAGAGTTTAAAGGTTATAAATGGTTGATTTTACGGTTATTTATGGTTACTTATAAATAATTTATGTGTTATTCAAAGTAATAGTTGACCGCGTCATTTTTATCGTTCTCCCATAAATATTTCAAAACAATATTTTGTCTTAATTTTTTTGGAGGTAATATATGCCTTTTGTAAATAAATTGAAACAATAAGAAATTTTTGCACTTTTGCCTATTCTTATAATTTATTTTAATGTTTTTAATTAGTATAATTTGAATTTTTAATAGCTAAATTTATTCGGTTGAATATGATTTTACTCGCATAACCATTATTGAAACTGTATTTTAGGGTTTAGGGTTCAGGGTTTAGGGTTTTGGGTTTTGGGTTTTGGGTTAGGATTAGTGTTAGGGTTAGCAAAAACAACATTTAGCAACATTCAATTTTTTTAATGACCGCTAAAAAGATATAACATTTAATTTATTTTTTTAATGACCGCTAAAAAAATGTGGCAAAATTTACGTGAAGCTAATTTTATAACTTTTTACAATTTTCCAAGGACCTCCATTTTTTATATCGCTGACATAAAAAACCTCATGTATACTTGAGAACTCAACACGAAAGAATCATCTCTATACCATTTACGGCTCAAATTAACAGAAACTAAGTTGCCATCTCTTTTAATTCCATTTTTATATTAACAAAACAATGTGGCAAAATTTACGTGAAGTTAATTTTATAACTTTCCATAAACATTAAGAGAACTTAAAATATATGTTACATGTGCCTCAATTTACGTTGGATGTGCCTCAATTTACGTTGCATGTGCCTCAATTTACGTTGCATGTGCCTCAACTTACGTGAGATGTAAAAATAAACCTACAAATTCAACCTACTCGTAAAATAAGACATGATTTCATCACAATTAAACCTACTCGTTTTCAAGTACATAAATCTCAAATTCATGTACATATACTGCAATCAGACACTTCTGCAATTTTGAAAACATTGGTTCAGGCAGTACACACTTTAATAATCACAAGTTATGAGTAGCACACACAGACCATGTTATTATGTCGTTGCATTCTATAAAGTTTATACATTTAATAATGTAATTTAAAATTTTATGAAACAAATTAGCAACAAAATATAATTATATAGATCATATCCTAATATATTAACAAATTTAAATATTTAAATATTTAAATATTAAAAAATCGACTCAACCGAAAAATAAAACCTTAAAGACCGATGTAAGAAATTAATTACATATTTTTAATATTTAAATATTTAAATTTGTAAAATATTAACATTTATTCAAATTATCTAGATCATATCCTTCTTATTTTATGGATTTAGATATTTAAATATTAAAAATTGGTTCAACAGAAAAATAAAAGTTAAAAGACCGATGTAACAAAATAATTACATATTTTTAATTCATAAATATTTAAATTTATCACTTTTTATTCTGTGCCTTTATAAGAAAACTTAATCAATAAAATTCATTAAACTATCCTAATTTATAGCAATTTAACAAACTTAAATTTTAAATTTTTACAAAAAAAATATTAGTGTACAATGATCCAGAATTAACAAGTGTTAATATTCAAACTTGATAATAGCATTCAGACCTGTTAATATTCAGACTTGATAATAACATTTCTGACATACTAATAACACATGAGTTTATCAAAATTAAACCTACTCGTGTTCAAATACATAAACCTCTAAATTTAAAATACCAAATCCGTAATAACCAATACAATTTCAGCTCCACGTCTTCAAAACTGCACCTCCAAGTCTTCAAAACAGCATATCCAGAATTAGACATTTAGAAACAGATATGCAATTATACAGCAGCCACCCACCTTATCTGCAATTCGGAAAACAGATCGGTTCAGGAAGAAAAGTAATGCCCTGAAACCAAATGAATGACATAAACCAACTGATAACATTTGTATGCATGACAGCAGACATATATGAAATAATCAAAATAATTTGTTTGTTACTAACCTTAACTCTCCGGTGTATGTGGAGGTGAAGGATCATGTGCTCCCAAGGTGCCGAAACAAGCCTTCCATCGGCGATGTGACCTTCGTTGTTCTCTTTTAATCTCTTAGATAGATGTTTCAATATTAGTCAACCTCGACTTTGCTTCATTTAACAATGAAAGTACTTGCTCTTCAAAAGCTCCCCTTCGCTTCGGCTTTCTTGGTCGCCTCACTTCCTCCTCTCTTGGTTGATCTAAACCGACATCATCCCTCACCACCTCATCTTGACCATTCTCGGTTTCGAGTTCTCTACTTACATTTTCCTCATCTTCGTCACGGTCATCTTCAATTTCTGCTTTTCTTCCCTTTCCTCTTCTCGGCTGGCCAGTTTTAATTAAATAACAATTTCGGTCCTTTACATTCATTAATTCTCCATACAGATCAAGAATGTCGGCTTTACGGAGCATAGTTTCATTAAGGTACGCATCCCCCAAACATTCCATCTTCTGCAAATCATCCTCATCAATAGCACTATGAAGCAAGGCTATACAAGTTACTAAATGACCATTTCCAAGTGCAACTTTAGATGATGTGGCCATGGTCATCATGCTTTTAAAAATTAAGTGTATGAAATCAACACTTTTTGCCGAGCGTCGCACTAAATAGTCGAGTACTAGTAAATCATCCTTCGTTACTCTATTCGACTCTTTTTTACCACATATAGAATGACAAAGGAATTTATGAAATATAAGTTATGATGGTTTAATTATGAGTCCATTAGGAGCTTATTGTAAATCGACCGAGTCATCACTGGTCAATTACTTCCATACTCTATTAACATCAAAATTTGAAGGACAACCTCTAATTCCACCTTTAGGCAACTTCAATTTCTGATTCATAAAATCATACCCTATGCTATAATCAACCCCTTTTATTCTAAAAGAAATTGCTTTTTCATTCTTAGAGAAATAATTAAAGGTGGTATATAATTCTCTAGTTAACTCTTTAAAAACTTGATACTTACCATGTGCAAGAAAATTAAAACTCATTCTACCAACTATTTCATCCATTTTTGATTTCAAACCCAACCTAGTATACAAAGCATAATCAAAATATCTAGGTATAACAATAGGTTTGCGTGAAATGGTTTCGTAACGAATACCTTCTTCGTCGGAGAAAATTGGAAATGGACAATCATAATTTGAGGAAAAATCTTCTCTTCTAACAAATTTCGGAGGCATAGTTCAACTTGAAGATTTTCCTTTTGAACCAACTCTTTTAGCTCGTCCCTTTGTTGATACCATGATTTTGGTTGATGATTTGATAAGATTATGATAGAAATTTGATGAATTTAGAGGCTAGGGTTCGGGTTGTGGAATGGGGAAGATTAGAGGAATTTGTTTTTTCACTCGTTTTGATTATAGGTTTCTAAAGAAAAGTGGAAGGTTTAGTGTTCAATTGCAGTAATTTTCAAAATAACTCGAGGTTGGGCTACATACTCGACGAAAACAAAGTCTGACATCGAGTTTGGCATAACTGGACAAGCACAAACTCGATGTTAGGTTTAAACTCGTCGAATATTATCCCAGCATCGAGTTTATGCAGAACTGAACAACAACAACTCGAGGTCAGGGTTAAAGCTCGTCGAGTATTTAGCCACACCTCGAGTATTTGCTTGCCCAGTTCTGTATATGCACATACCCTAATCAAAGTAATCATTTTAATGTTTTTAATTATTAAAATTATACCAAAATCAATTAAAATCTCAAAACTTTATATTATTGATTTAATATTTTTTTCCTTGAAAAAATACCTCTATTGAAAACATTATTTTATTTTCAACACCCTTTAGATTTTTCATTCCTATTTTATCCTTATCTAAGGTATATGTGTCTTAGTGTGTTTCTAATGCACCATATAATTTACCTCCTTTTCTTTTTCATATAGCGGGAAATGGGTATTTCATAATTTGCAATTGATTTCATTCCTAATCAAAACTCTTTCTTTCCTTCCTAATTTACCTTGTTTTTCTTATGACCTAAATCCATGGTGACTAACCACGGTGCCACTGATAATGACGACAACATCAAAATCCCAGATATGGGTTAGAAGGCCGTTGCAAAAAAAGCTTCAAAAAAGACAAAGGTGGTGTCAACCGGAGAAGCTCCTGTTCCTCCATCTCCTATACATTTGAATAAGAATAGACATGCAGATGATTTACCTCTGAAATCGAAGAAACACAAAGGCATTTCCAGAACTGAATCCAAGAAATCTCCTCCTAAGGTATGATTTCATTATTTTATAATATGAACATTAAGAACCTAGTGCTTTATTTTTGTTTGATGTCTTAGAATAATAAATTGATTCTGTTTATATCATTGTTTGAAATTATGTTTTAGTATGATTGTTTGGAATTCTGTTTATATAAAATTTTGGTTAGGTTGGTTGGTAGTTAGTTTTGAAGGTACAATTCTGAAATCTATTTTTTTAGGGTTCACATAGTCAGTTTTGAAGGTTAATTCCACCATTCTACTGGGTTTGACAATGAAATATCAGATTTTGATTTGGTTATTTTTGGGCATTGTTTTGAGAGGAATGTTAGAAGTTAGATTTACAAAGTTGGCAATGTTTCTTGTATGCTATTTGATAAGAACTTAATGTGTATGGTTGTGCTTTTGAATAACTTATTTTCTATTTAAGTTTGAACACCAAAACAGAAAAAGAGTTGAATTTTGTTTGGGTGAGATTTTTTATATCTAACAGTTTTCACTCTAATTTCCGTACAACTATGGCAGTTGAAAGTAAACCGAGAAGAGCGTGTTCACTCAAATATTGATACGCGCATGTCATACGATGTCATTTCTGATATCAAATCGACTCTAACTCCAGGTGAATTGGAAAAGTTTAGAAAATCTTGCTTTGGCTACTTCCTTGATATTCCTAAGATCAAAGTGCAAAATCAGATCATACATTGTTTATTATTGAGGGAGGTTGAGAAGCTAAACAAGTCTGAGTTGTGGTTTGAGGTTGGCGGTCATAGGCTGAAATTCGGAATCGACGAATTTGCTTTGGTCTCGAGTTTAAACTGTCAAGGTGACAGCAGTAAGTATGCCTATACAAAAGTTGAAAATGGCATTTTGGGTAAGTACTTCAGCGAGTTGCAATCTGTTTCTAAACAGACCCTTCAGGATTTTTCAAAGCTAGGCGTTGGGAGTCGAAGGAGGATGGGTTTAAGATAGCATTTATGCATTTTTTGCATAACTTCTTGCTTGCTTCACGGAGGACTGCTCGAATCCCTTTGAAGGACTTTGACGTAGTTGATTCGGCTGATTTGAACGACTATCCATGGGGTATTGACGTTTTCAAGTACACGTTTGATTCTTTGTCGAAAAGAGCTGTTCTTAGTCCGGGATCTCTTATTATTGAAGACAACATTTACCAGTATCGCCTTCAAGGTTTCCCATATGCACTGGTATGTTGGTTCTACGAGTGTTGCCCGGCGGTGGAAAATACCTTTGCTTAGCTAGTGAACAAAGCTGCAATCCCGCAGATTCTGAGGTGGCAAGCATTCGTTCCTGCAAAATACATTGATGTTGACAAGGATTTATTTGTTGAGATTGCATCCGATGAGATTCGTATGTGTTAAATTTTAAACTTTTCATATGTAATTTATCATTTACTCTGTTTTCATATATGGTTTTCATTTGTTATGTGTAGATGATTTTCCGATCGATTGTTCCAACCCCGGCAGAGAGGAATGCCCTTCGTCTAGGTGACTTATTCAAAAAAATTACGGGAAACGAGGAGGGTTATTGTCCGACATTTCATATATTGAAGGACAGTGAATCAACGTCGAACAGTTCGGATTTAACTGTTATGGAAGAGAAGCTGGAAATTTTAATGGCTGGTCAAAAGACGATGAAGGATGATATAATGGATTTGAAACGTTTATTCACTTCCAAATGTTCCGAACTTTTGACAGTTGTAAATTCATTGAATGCAAGGCTAACTCTTATTGGTGATTATAAAACGGTAATTTGTTTTGATTTATGTATATTGTACTTTATCACTTAGAGTTTAGTTAAATATAATTTATGTTATTTCATATTATGTTATTGTAACTTGATGGGAACCTAATATGAACTCCATATCTGTATCAGGTTGAAATTGAGAAACAGGATATTTCTGATGGCTTGCAGACAAGTGTTGACAAAGAAAAAAAAGGTTTTTCTTCCTGCAGAGGAGATTTCAAAGAAACCAAGTAAAAATGGTACTTATATAGTAACGGAACGAGAAGAAAGGGATGGTAGGGAGTCTGCTGTTCCTGTTTCTGCTGATACTAAAGCTACTTCCAGCAAAGAAAGGGATGGTAGGGAGTCTGCTGATGAAGAAGAAGGTGCTGAAAAATTGAATTGGAAGATTTGGTTTGTGAGAAGGCTGTACTTGAAGGCAAGGATGACCGTGGTGAACCTTGTGTTCTTGTTTCTCCCGAACACGTTGATGTTATCTCTCCGACTTTTGAGGTATATTTAATAATTTGAAATTAAGTTGTTTTGATTAACTATATTAATTTGTTTATTGTCAATTTACTAGGTTTCGCGACAAAGCGAGGTGAATTTAAAATCTCCAGCAGATGAAACCATTAATCAGACTAACAAAAATGCAAGTGAATCTATTGCTGAATTCAAATCAAAGGAGGTATTGTTTGCTTTAAATTTTATTTATAGTTTAATTTTATATATGATGGTTCACATAAAGTATATATAGAGTTGATATCAGATTACTTACTGTGTCCTCTCTTATGTTTTTGGTAGTCTGGTCCTTCTTCAAGCCGCATCATACCGACGCAAACTGGTTGTAAAGTCCGTATTTGTCCATTTGATGCTAATCACATTTTATTTAGTGATGCCACCAAACAAGACATCGTTCATAATTGGCTGGAAGAAGGACGTCCTAAAGGCACCAAGTTCGTATCTCAACTTACTTTATTTTCATTTATTTTTATGCTCACTTATTTATTTTTTTTTCTTTGTTTTTTTATAAGGCAAAGCTGGTTATACGATCCAATGATTGACAACTTCCATCCCCGTCTTTCTCTTGGCGTGGTTGAAATTCAAACTGGTTTTACCATCTCTACCACGTTGGAAAGCCTATTGAGTGTTCTCTAAGTATATCTTCTTCTTTTTATTTGTTCTTTTTTTTTGTGTTTATTATTTGAATTACTTATGATAGTTTTGTTAATAACATTGTTGTGACTGTATGGCTACTTAACCTTAACTTTTGTTCTTTTGGCAGCATGTAGATGTTCTCTTTTATTATTTGAGAAAGAAAATGAAATATGGATGTGCTGCAAACAGTAGATGTACGTCTACTGATAATTTTTTTGATCGGCGTATTCAAACTCTCTACACAGCATACATGAAAAAGAAAGTTGTGTCACTTGTTTCTTCGAAACATACAGTGGTTGTCTACATTAAAGGTGGTGCTATGCGTTGCAATACCAAGTGGGCTAATGTTGACGATGTTTTTTTCCGATCAATTGTGTTAACGATTGGCATTGGATTTTGGCTCGTTTGAATTTCAAGGAACGATGCATCTATATCTACAATTCATTGTTGATAGGGCTCATCATTCAATATTGAATCTTCATTGCAAACTTTTTCCTTTTCTGGCACATCAAATATATTCCTGTGAAATGATTTTTGCACAATCTTCCAATGACCTCCATTTTTCATATCGCTGACATAAAAAACCTGCTGTACTTTAGAACTCAACACGAAAGAATCACATGTATACTATTTACGGCTCACATTAACAAACTAAATTGCCATCTGTTTTAATTCCATTTTTATCGCCAACATCCCACCAATCACATTTAAACAAGAAAACATGATTCCCATTAACATATTGGAGGTCAATGATATCTGTTAGCACACCATAAAACTCGATTGCTTTCGACTTATGATCTCCCGTAACTAAAACTCCATTATTTTGAGTTCGACGAAAATTATCACGCTCAACTGTGTGAAACCTAACTCCATTGACAATTATCCCACTATACCTAGCAATTCGTATATCAGGACCTAATCCCAACACATATATATGATCTGTTGCTGCAACCAAACCAGTAGCACGTAGGCGTCCAACCTGAAAAATAGGTTTAATGGTGAAATTAGAGGCATAATTCAATATTTAGTACTTTTATAGCATAATGCTTACACACTCCTTGAACCAACTGGCAAATCCTGCCTGGTGTCTTTTTTGCACATCTATAACACTTTCTGTTTGTAATTCTTCAATGTGTATCTTGCAGAACTATTATAAAATTAGAGAAAAAGTGTAAAATAAAGCTATTTTGAAACTCTAAAGTCTTTGTTTTTTCAAAATAAAATAACTTACTTCAGATATTCATCCACATCCTCACAATTGTTAAGCACATACCGCTGTAATTTTTCAAAATCAGAATGGGATAACGTTTTATATTCTGTAGCTCCTAAAGGTCTTGCATTGTTTGAAAATATGGAAAATCCATTTTCCACTCCTATTTGCACAGGAAAATTATTTCTCTCAACACGATTATATATTGTCTCAACCTCATGAAAATACAGTGAACAAAAGTTCAAGCATTCTTTAGTGATATACGCTTCAGCAATTAAGCCCTCCGGTCGAGCTAAATTACGTACATAATTTTTCAAAGTACGTAAGAACCTGCACAATAAATTTGTTGTAAATGTGAATAAACCATATAGTTATATAAAAAAATAGTTAAAACTGCAGCAAGAAAACAAAAAATAAAATTTCCTTATGAACTATACCTCTCAATAAAGTACATCCACCTATAGTGAACAGGGCCTCCTAACTCTACTTCACCTGGCAGATGAATTGCCAAATGCATCATTATCACGAAAAAAGATGGAGGATATATCATCTCAAGTTTACATATTATCAAAATGATGTCGCTCTGCAACTTTTTAACTGTAGATTTTTTTAAAGTCTTCGAACAAAGCTCCTTAAAGAAAGAGCTCAACTCTGATAATGTAGTGTAAACCTCACTACGCAAAGACCCACAAATTGATGCTGGAAGTAACCGTTGCAAGAATATATGATAATCATGGCTTTTCATCCCCATAACTTTGCAGTCCTGAACACTTACACATCGACAAAGATTTGAAGCATATCCGTCTTGCAACCGGATTGACTGCAACCATTTGCAAAACTTTCTCCTTTCAGGCTTCGGTAATGTATAACAAGCAAGTGGCATAAGAAATTTATTTCCTTTTTGCTGTAAATGTAACTCTTTTCTTATACCCATTGCTTCTAAATCCATTCGAGCCTTAATGTTATACTTAGATTTTTCATCAATATTCATCAACGTACCCAATATATTTTCACATATATTCTTCTCAATATGCATTACATCTAAATTATGACGTAATTTTAATGTTTTCCAGTAAGGCAATTCAAAGAATATACTTCTCTTTGTCCAATTGAGCTCTTCAGGACCACGTGCACGCTTTTTTTTGGTTAGGTGTCTTCCCAAAAACCATGTCTTTAGGAAGCAAATCTAATTGCCTTAAAACTTCATCTCTTGACAACTCTTCAGGCTTTGACCCGTGCTCTGGTTTGCCATCAGATTTTCTGCTTTTTCTCCAAGAATGTTGGGCATGTAAATATCTCTGATGACCCATGTAACATTGCTTCACTCCATTTTTTAATGTTAGCGAACACGTCCACTTATTACACACATGACATGCCAATTTTCCTTTTGTACTCCATCCAAATAACATTCCATATGCTGGAAAGTCATTTATTATCCATAATAATGCAGCATGTAATTGAAAATTCTTACCGCTATATGCATCATATGTTGTCACACCGATCTCCCATAACTCTTTTAACTCATCAATTAATGGCCTTAAATATACATCGATATTATTTCTAGGAGATTTCTTACCAGGAATAAGCAAAGATAACATCAAAAAAATCTCCTTCATGCATTTCCATGGTGGTAAGTTATATGGCGTCACAATCACCGGCCACAAGCCATAACTCATGCTCATATTTCCAAAAGGGTTAAATCCATCACTAGCAAGCCCAAGTCGCACATTACGAGCATCTTTGCCAAACCAAGTATATTTCTGGTCAATATCTTTCCATTCCGTAGCATCACTTGGATGTCTAATCGTATCATCATCTACATGTTTCTCCTTATGCCACCTCATATTTTCACCAGTATCTTTAGACATAAATAACCTCTGAAGTCTAGGTACTAAAGGGAAGTGTCTAAGAACTATTTGAGCAACCTTCTTGCGTTTTCCGAAACCTAATTTCCATCTAGGGGCCTTACAAGTTGGACACGTGTCAAGATTTTCATTTTCCTTCCAAAATAGCACACAATCATTTACACAATCATCAATAGTTACGTAACCGAGTCCTAAATTACGCATCAATTTTTTAACCTCATAACTTGAGCTTGGAAGGGTTTCTCCTTTCGGGAGTTCATCCTTGAACAACTCCAAATTCAAAAAAATGACTTATTACTAGAATTTGTGAGTGCTTTGATATTAATCATCTTAAGAAGAAAAGAGAGCTTTGAATATTTTTGACTTCCATGATATAGTTCACAATGAGAATCATTCCACAATTTAGGAAATTTTGCTATTTCTCCTTCTAGCATGTTATTATCTTAATTGGCAAGTCTGTCTTCCATGTCGGTGTCCATAAAAGTTGCATTACACATATCATCTAACATTTCTGAACCATCATTTCCATTATTCTCCAATTCATTGTCCAAATTAATAGAGCCATCAAAACTATCACGCGGTTGAGAAGTCTCACCATGGTGCACCTAGTTTGTGTAGTTTTCACTAATTCCATATTGATATAGATCCATTTTGACTTCTTGCAATGGCTTCAAATAAATATTGATGCAGTTCTTGCATGGACATCGAACTCTTCCATTTGAATCAGTAAAGTCTTTTGCAATATTAAGAAATTTTTTTACCCCTTGAATATAACATGAACTAAATTGGTACGACTTCATCCAGCTTTTGTCTGATGGCGTCCCTTTAATTCCAAAATAATATATTAGGCAACATCAATATTTGGTACAAATCTATCAATTGAAAATATAATTAAAACTTACCCATTACAAATCAGATATCGTTAGCTATTTTAAACTTATCTCCAATTTCTTTCCCTGGACAACCTGCGGTTCTGAAACAAGACTAACATTTGTCTAGGGTTACTGTTAAAAAATTTGAAGACCCTCTCTAATGAGGTATTATTAGCCAGAAATTTTGTTTAAACTTGTATAGGTTATTATACCTTAGAAATTTCATGCCATTTCAGTTATAAACATACTCGAGGTAAGGCTATATAATCGACGACTTTTACACGTTACTCGAGTTTATACGTCTCTTGCAATGTTAAAACTCGATGTCATGCTTAAGACTCGACGAGTTACATCCATAACTCGACTTTTTTATCTTTGTTTACGCACAAACTTGATGTAAGTCTTAATACTCGACGAAATGGAAGCATAACCTCGAGTTCTTGTTTTTACTGAGATAACAAACTCGAGAATAGGCGATAAGTCGTCGATTTTGAAGCCCTACCTCGAGTTTGTACGAATCAGTTGAAAATTTAAATGATCAATTGAACAAATAAGCAATTTGAATGTGAAATTCATCCTACATTAATCAATTTAGTCTTTTTTCTTAAGTTAAAAAATACCTGGACAAATAAGCAGCAACAAACACAGAATCAATGAAAGTGCGGCGGCGTGAGAAGTACAACGTATGGAATTGTGTAAATATTCAGCAAAAAAAGTTTTTCCCTAATGAAGAGTGCTTTGATAAGATAAGAGATTAACCTAATTTGGATATTTGAATCTTAATTGTCACATACCTTTTTTTATCAAAATAATATATAATTTCATAACCCATTTAATCCTATTATCATTAATTTTTTTTCAATTGCATAGTGACAAAACATTTATTAATCACAATATCATTTAATTTCGTTTAATTGCTGGAAAATAAAATTATTCACAATATTTTTACATATTATGATAAAATTTATTTTATCATAATAACTGTATTTTTAATATACAGTGACAAAACGGTTTTTGTCAAAACCCATTGTCACAACAAACACAATTAATTGCTATAATGACAAAAATATTTGACACAATATTTAATTATCACAACATTATATAAATTTAATTAATTGCTGCAAAATAAAATTTGTCACAAAAGTCTTTAAATATTATGCTAAAATTTATTTTATTATTATAACTGTATATATTTTCTTCTTTACCATTTATTTTCTGCAATTCGTTTTTCTTTCTCTATTTTGTGTGTATTTTGTGTTTCATAAGGTTGACATATGATCGAGAAACGGTTCATTTACGGTTATTATAACTATAGTTTAAAATACAAGCACAAAATATTTATTTTGGCAAAATACTTTGTCACAAAAACATATTTACTTTTTTTTAATGTGACAAATAAATATGACACAATAAACTATAAATATTTTGTGTCTATTTTGTGTTTTATAAGATTATCATAAGGTTTACATAAGGTTCATTTTAAGTTATTATAACTGTCTTTTTAAAATACGGGAATAAAACATTTGTTTTGGCAAAAAAACATATTTACTTTTTTTATTGACAAATAAATTTGACACAATATACAGTAGTGGAAAGAGTGTTTTTCGAGTTATTCTTTAACATATATATTTTCTGCAATTCCTTTTTCATTCTCTATTTTGTGTTTATTTTGTGTTTTATAAGGTTGACATAAGGTTCATATGCGGTCGTTATAACTGTATTTATAAAATATGGAAACAAAACATTTGTTTTGGCAAAATACTTTGTCACAAAAACATATTCACTTTTTTTGTAGTGACAACATAATTTGACACAATATTAATTTATTACAATATCATTTAATTTCACTTAATTGCTGCAAAAATAAATTTGTCACAACATTTTTACAAATTATGATAAAATTCACTTTATCATCATAACTTTATTTCTAATATACAATAACAAAATGTATTTTTTGGCAAAATACTTTGTCACAATAAACATAATTAATTTTTATAGTGACAAAATATATCTAATTGCTGCAAAATAAAATTTGTCACCACTTTTTTAAATATTATGATAAAAAATTTTGTCATAAGAAAAATATTTTAAATTACGGCGACAAAACATTTTTTTTGTCAAAATAGTTAGTCACAACAAACATAATTAATTTTTATAGTGACAAAAATGGTTGACACAATATGTATTTGTCACAATATCATTTCATTGAACTCTCATTGTAATAAAATATTTTTTTCATCACAATTAACCTATTTATTATGACAAAATATAGCTTAATACATTTGAAAATGGTTTGAAAAATGGAGTCGCCACCTAGTTCAACTAGGAAATGCCTTTTAACCGACTAGATAGCCTTACTTGCCTTCGGTAAGACAATCGTGCATCGGACCAATGATTAGGGTTCGTGGACCTCCCCGAGACTCTTGTGCTTGACTTATCTGTTACCGGCTTTATTTTCTGAACATATTCGTTTTTTATCTCATCTCAACAGTATATGCAATTCACAGGATATGAAAGCTGTGAAAGCAGTAAACACGTTTGACGCGCATATGACCCGATCTGGACTAGCATTAGAGGCAAGTAGCAGGTACTCCTAGACATACATCTAACCTTAGAGGTTTCAGCAAGTAGCATAAGTCTGGCTGGTCTGGATTGATTACATGCACAAAGCCTAAAACCAGATGTATAAATGTGATTGATTGATTTTGTTAGGTGAATCTTGAAAAACCTATACAACCGTTACTACTTTTTCGTATTAGTCTTACGATGTTTAAGTGATGTGTTGGATTTGCATTAATGGGCCAATTTTAGGTGATTAATCCTGTAACCGGTTATTATTAGATTTTGGATTCTTTTGGAAAGCAGTAAACATTGCTAGAATGCTCAGGGGCAATTGGATATACATACAAGGTCAGAGATACTTTTAAACCTCGTTGACTTTGAGTGCTTGGCACTCGCGCGGGTTTTGACCATCGGTTTGGTCAGAATGGGCTTTTCGTCAGATCACGAGAGTTGTGCGTCTCGTCGATCCGGTTCTACTGGTTTGATCCAGAGTCGATTCCAAGTTCGGGTTAGCCCGAAATCGGCTCTGGAAGTTGCTGGTTTGCTGGGCCTCGGACTCGTGGGCCCGGTTTATACACTATGTTACATATATGGACTTCTGAGTGCGTTTTACATCAGGTCTAGCCTGTTACAATACAGAATATGATACTAGACTAAATTCGCTACCTCTGGGTTCAAACTAGGCGTGATTTGGAGTCCGGATGTGCCCGGAAACGCGGTTTGAAGTTCGGATCGAAGTCTGGAAGATCTGGGAAGCGATTCTGGAATCTGGCGAAGGAGGAGCACGGCGGCGGTTCATAATGCCGGCGCCGGCAGCCTAAGGTGGCGGCGCCGCCGGTTTGTTGTGGCAGCGTCGCCGGTTGCAGCGGCGGCGGCGGCGGTTCGTCGACAGCAGTTATGAGATTTTATTTTGCTTCATTCTCACTCGTTTCAAGTCCGTTTCTTATGAAAAAAATAGTCAAAACTGCATAAAATCAAACAAGAAATCCAAAAACAGCAATTTCAGACTGTTTAAAGCTCATCTAGGCAAAACATAATTTCGGGGCAGCAACTATTCTAGGGTTTCTTTAGGGCAAAAATAGCTAAAATACACCTAGAAACATGCATTCTAACGTGTCTAATTGATTGTATTCTGGTTTTGAACATTAAAAACAGCTACTTACAGTGATTAACATGCTTTTTCATCGAATTTTATGGCGATTGCTAAATGCAGCGAATTGATCAATTATGGCTATTTTAATGGCAAAATTAGCAAAATAATCTAAACATGCAACCTAAGCGTAATTACAGCAATTTTGGCAATTTTATATGCAATATTTATGGCAAAATCAAAGGAATAAGTCCTCTGAAGTACCGTTCTGAGTCCTTGGCTCGTTTACTGGCGAAGTGGATGCGGAATCCAGCTTCGAATCTATGCAGGGCTTGCATTCTTGGAGAATCAAAGCGTATTAGGTGTTTCAAGACTGGAATGTAGTGTGTGTGTGTGTGTGATGGCCGAATTTTCTGGTCTATTTTTAGGGTTTGTGTGCCACAGTGTATGATTTCTAGGGTTTGTGTGCCACCTTTAGCCAGGCTGGCTTAAGGCAGTATTTATAGTGGTTAGGGGTGACCTAGGGTTTCCTTGTATCTTCTAGAACATTATAGAATATTCTAGGGTGAAAGTGTGTGAAGTGATAAGTTTTTAGGTGTTAAGATTAGCTTTAAACTCTATTTTTCTAATTATATTCGTATTAAGGATTAGTGGCTTAGTAAAAAATTGCTAAAAATGCATTTTGGTGCCCGAAAGTGTTAAAAACGGTTCCTCGGGCCCTATAGGTTTGGTTAAGGTCAATTTCAGTCCGTCAAACATGCAAATTGGCCCATAAACTTCTAAGATATGGCAATTAGTCTAATTTCTAAGACTTAGATTACAATTTCTTTGGATTTTTATGGGCTATTTACGCCTAATTGCGTTTTAATCCTCCAAGTTTGCAGCTGTGCACAGATTACGCCTGCTTAGATTCCAGCAAGCAAATTGAAAGCTCGTCACCCGGACAGATTTCTTTGGAAATCATCATTGGACTTTTCAGTTCCTTATCACTTTTTACCTGCCCGAAAAATAGGTGTCTACCGAGCCTTAAACCGGTTACTACAAAAACCTAGTGACTCAGCCTACATGCATTCCAGGTTAGACACTACCCTCTAGGATCAACCCAATATAATGTTTGTGTTGGAGGTATGTTATCTATGTAATGATTCTAAATCCAATGTTTCAAAAAACTACTACTTCAATCTTACTCTTAAGTTCGGCCTAACAAATTTTCCAGTTTCAAAACCAGATTTTCAAAACTTCCTTTGCTTAATCAAACCTCCAATAACCAGTCTAGTGGAAACTCCTTTCACTAGATACAACCGCAAGGCTAAATCAAATTCCAGATTTCAAAACAGACTTCGACGTCCACCTTACATGCTTTCAACTCCTTCCAGAAAGGGATTTAGAGTCATTATATTGACAAATGATGTCTATTTGCTTTAGAACCGCTAGAAGAGATCTTTGTAGGAACGCTGACTCTTGCATTGTGATGCAAGGGTCCAGACCGAAATACCTAGGAATAAACCTTTCCCGAAACACGTGTGTGGGAGAAATAAGGTTGGAAGGAACAATGTGTCTCTGTGATATCAAATTGCTCTATGTGGCAAACTTGCTACGTGCTACATGTTCAAAACTAACCCTGCATTGCATAACATATCATGCATCTCATGCATCCTGAACACAAAACACATACTAACCCCTTGTGATGCAGCTGCATACATGCATACATGCACTAATCCCTTGTCTTGCAGCCATGCTACTGACTGTTCTATCCAATACCCAGTCAACACCCAGAATGTCAAGCAACCAGCCCAACAAATTAGAACGGCCCTACCACGACCCCAACATCAGCAACCCAGACAGCCGACCAGAAAACGGTCCTACCATGACTCCGACAACGGCAACCCAGACAGCCGAAGAATCAGAAAACGGTTTCAGTGCCAGATTAGAAGGAGGTATCGATCAGGTCTTCCACGACTCCAGAATACAGTTAGAACGTGCTTCCGGCCTCCTACAGAATCAGAACGGGCTTCCGGCCTCCTACAAAATTAGAACAGGCTTCTGGCCTCCTACAAATTTAGAACGGGCTTCCGGCCTCCTACAAAATCAGAACAAGCTTCCGGCCTCCTAAAGAGTCAAAACAATGGAGGTCTCAGCTTTCCAGAGCAACCGAGTGGGATAGGAGAAATCTCGGTAAAGCTAGACGGAGTAATAGAAGGCTCCACCATCAAAGGCCCGCCCATCGACGACCTGCTCATGTCCTAGGAAGGCATCCCTAGAAAATCGGCCCCATATTTTCTTGCTATAGACTCAGTGTTTTACAACGTCGTTAGAAACAAGAAGAATTGGCGCCCCACATCGAACTCGACATCTATGACATCTCTAACAAGACGAACACTGGGATCCATCCCATATCTTAGGCTCTAGGGGATTTGTTTTCCTAAACAATTTATTACGTTTTCCAGTTTTATTCCTCTTCCGAATTTGAATATTTTCGAATAATTTTATTTAATGCATTCAAGTTCCAGAGTCAATAGTGAAATCTATCCTATGCATTTATCTGATGTCTCGATCAACATGCATATTCTCTTCAATCACCATATGTGCATGAGTGATAAAATCGAGCTGTATATAAACCAGCATATTCAATGACCGGTACAGGGAAACGATAAAATCGAAGTCCAAAGATAATTCTGTTTCAATAGGTTATACCCTTGAAAGGTGAGGGAGGAGTAATAGCCTTCCAAGAGAAAATCCACAAGAACCTCCTGACCAAAAAATAGGGCAAAAGCAAAAGGCGGCGCTCGAAATCAAAATTAAAATCAAATACAAAATAAAAAAAGGAAAAGAATTTTTTCCTTCCAATCTAAAGCACCCGAGCGCCTAGACAAATATAAAAAATCCTCCTAGGGATTATTGCAAGAGAGAGGAAAAATAGTCAATCGTGGGATTCCGCAAGGACCGATTGATGACAGGGGAATGACCGCTTGAAATAGAAAATATCTCAAGTAATGTATCGGATGTTGAATGAGCTGGTACATATCTTCTATCAAACATGCACACTGCTTATTGACCAACATATATTCTCAGAAAGGACAGACAATTGACCATAAATCTAGAAGCATAGATTATTGAGTAAATGGAACAAAACCTTTATGTTAAAATTTGAAATTCAAAATTTTTATACACCTCTTTCTGAATAACACTGTGAACGCACATAAATTATTATAGGCACTACAAATTGTTCCTTCCAAAGCCAGGATACAGAGTCCAGAACAAACATAGCAAGAGAAAGACTCTTCAATGAAACATCCAATCCCCCACCAGAAAACCGAATGCTTCAATGAGGGGGCAATACCGAGTCTACAACAGACAAGCTCAAGAAAATGAAAAATGGGCCAAATTTTTGCAAATTTGAACATCCCGAACAGGCCCAAAAGCCTCCGGAACAGGCACTATGCCACTACTATCCTGAGATGGAAATTCAGATAGTAGGGGACATCGAAACTTTCATCACGGGTTTCAGGCCTCGTACTTAACTTAGACGTTATGCCTCTACCTCCCTACGAAAGACATCCGGATAGCATGAGGAATTAAGGCTACCAGAGTAGATTCCAAAGTCTCTATACTACCAGAAACACGCATACATGCAACATGCCTATAGTACCCGTAGAAGGAAATCAGATGATAGTGGACGTCAGAGTCCTCTCAATAGGCTTCATGCAGACATTGCCACCATTGTCCTAAGATGGAATCCCAAAATCTCAAGGGGACATCAGAACCCTTATCCCAGATGATATAGGGAATCACAGTCTTCATCCCAGAATTAAGGGGTATCAAAGTCCTCACAACAAGCACTAAGCTTTCCACTACGGATAGGCAATGTGGCCCTATTATCAGAAGTAGCCAGAAACAAGACGAACTTCTGGTCCCCTTACTCCAGAAGAATGCGGAAAAGGCGTCGGGACTTCCTCTAAGAGATAAGATGAGTTTCGAAGCTCTTACCCCAGAAATCCCTGGACTAGAAAACTGAACGCTTCGATGAGGTGGCAACACAGAGTACGACGCAGGGAGTAGAGCCCACTCCACAGGAAAGCAGAAAATAGGGCCAATTTTTACAAAATTGGGCACCAGAAACACATAAAACAATAGCGGCCAGACTGCCACTTCAGGGATTGATAGGAGTATTTTACTCCTATAATTAGGGTCGATTTTACTCAGTTTTTATCACGTTTAGTATTAATTTTATACATTATTTAGCAATTTTATGTTTGATAGTGTTTGTTAGTGTTTCAGTGGAAATTAGGTGAAAACCGAGTATTTGGATCTAATTAATGATGGATTGAGTGTTGAAGTAAAAACGTACGGACGAAGAAATTAACGTCTTGAAAAAAAGATCAAGAAGTTTCGAACGAAACTTGTGCAGTAAAGGGATGTTCCCATTCGAAAAACACAATTCTCGAACGGGAACCATAAAGAAAAAGCTTGAGTCTCGAACGAGAAAGCCATTCTCGAACGAGACTCAAGAAGAAATATGAAGGTTTCGTTCGAACCAAGGATGGGCAAACGAGAATTTGTTCTCAGTCAAGGCTTTTCTCGAACGAGACTTGAAGGTACGAACGAGAAAGAGGTGAAATTTGCCTAATCAGAATTGGACTTGGACTTAATCTCCTTTTACGACTCCAACCGAAACTCCTATTTCAAATTCGATTCGTAAATCGACTTAGAAGATTCCAGAGCTTCCTCCACTATATAAAAACCTTGTAATAGACTAGTTTTAATAATTAGAATACATTAGTTTTATTTTCGTTCTCTTAAAATAGCGTTTTAGCTTCTGTTTCCCAGCAGTTTATAAGTAGTTTATTATTAGTTTCTGCAAAGAACGATTGTGAAGATTTTAAGTTTAATCTAGACGATTCTTCCGAAATTGAAAACTCCGATAGTTATTGTTATAATTATGTTTAATTCTTCATCTTCTTCTTTGTTTAATTTAAGGTTAAGCATGCGTAACTAAATCCGTTGTTCGGGGATTGATATGAATACTTAGTTTTCGAATTGGATTAGGATTTATTAAGTGAGTAAAATTGTGTTCTAATTACTAAGATTAATGCTTGAATTAATTTGATCACTTAGTTCATGATTTTGTGTTTAATTAATTAATTGAGAGATTTTTAATTAAATAGACATAGGTAATTAAAAACTTAGAGGAAAACGCCGTGAGAGCGGGTTGGAATTTAGGTAGTCGTTGAGTTTGCTTCATAATTACAATTTAGTTCTTTAATTCAATTTTAATATTGTGAGAGCAAGTTAATAATAGATTAGCTAATTAGGTTGTGATTTTATTTGAATCTTTGAGGCTTGAGAGAGCGGGATTCGGTGCATTAGAATAGCTCGATTCACAATAAAATCACTAGATAAATTTTAATCCATTCTTTTACTAGTTTATTTTGAATTATCAATCCTTGAGCTTTTTATCATTATTGTTTAAACCTCAATTTATTTGTTTAATTTCAGATTTTTAGTTTAATTACTTGAGTTAATTTAAGTTAGATTTTATTTAGTTTACACAAATCCATTTATTTTTCTACTAGCCAATTAAAGAATATTAGAAATTAGTTGTTTAATTCATTGTTCCTTGTGGGATCGATACTTGGTCTTCAAAGTTATATTACTTGCGCGATATCATACACTTGCGATTATTTTCCAACAAGTTTTTGGCGCCGTTGCCGGGGAACAATTGCGATTAAATTAATTAAGAGTATCTTATTCTTAGATTGAGTTAGTTTTATTTACTTTTATACTTTGTGATTCTTGGATTTTACGTTGGTTATCTTGTTTGTGTTTGCGCAGGAGTTTTGGTTAGTGTATGCCTAATACACGACGTGCCAAAAAACCACTAGAACCGTTTCAGTCAGATTTAAAATCCTTCGAAAGAAGTATCCGAAAAACAGCACGAACATCCAAAACAATGGAGGACGACCGTAACCCTCCGTTGAATCATGAGGGGATTGTTCCACCACCACCACCACCACATGATGGTCTAGCTCTTAATAGGGCAAACGAAAGGGTTGTCCCTCTTCCCGAAAGACGTACCTTGGGTGAGTTCTTCTTACCCATCGTGGACAACGCCAACTATGGATATTTTGCACCTCCTATCCTCGCTAACAATTTTGAAATCAAGCCGGGAACAATTCAACTACTTGAAAGTCGTTGCCAATTTTATGGGTTGGAACGCGAGGTTCCAAACGCTCATCTTTCAAAATTCACGGAGGTGTGCAACACATTCAAAATCCATAATGTGACGGAGGATCAAATCAAGCTTCGTCTTTTCCCTTTCTCTTTGAGGGATAAGGCGAGGAATTGGATTCAATCACTTCCAAGCACCTCAATCACAACATGGAAGCAATTGGCACAAGCTTTTTTCAATAAGTATTTCTCTATGGGCAAAACGGCGAGGATGACCAAGGAAATTATAGATTTTCTCCAATTACATGGTGAATCTCTATACCAAGCTTGGGAACGCTTCAAAGAGTTTCAAAGAAATTGTCCGCATCATCATCTAGAAAGAGAGCATCTTGTCTCTATTTTCTACAATGGTACCAATGAGGGTACACGGGCAACGATTGATGCGGCATCGGGAGGATCACTTATGAAGAAAACTTATGATGAGGCCAATAACTTGCTAAAGGAACTCGCTACAAATAGTTGTTCTTGGTCAATCGAGCGGATGAGGCAACCACCTCCAAAGGGTATAATGACCCTCGAACAAACCCAAGAATTTGAAGCAATGAAAGCGAAGAATGCGACACTTCTAGCACAACTCGAGATGTACAAACAACAAGCGAATCAAAGGAATGATCAACTTGCGGTAGTTCAAATGGGTTGCGAGACTTGTAATGGGTACGATCATTCGGGAATGGATTGCCCAGTTCTACATCAAAACTCAAATGAGCAAGTTAACTACGTCAATGGGCAAAGGCAAGGCAATGACCCATATTCCAACACCTACAATCCGGGGTGGAGGAATCATCCAAACTTTTCATGGAGGGATAATTCAGGTCAAGCCAATGCCAACCCAAATATGGGAGGAGCAAATTTCCAAGGAGGAAACCGTGGTCCACAAAACCAAGGCAACTTCAACAACTACCGACCACAACACCCACCCGGTTTTCAAAATCGGAATGCGGATGAGGGGAGCAAAAATTGGCAAGCTTATTGAGGAAGTTAGAGCCGGTTTTAAGAACCAAGCTTCCGTCAATCATCATCTCGAGACTCAAATTTCTCAACTTGCCATCTCGCTTCAAAATAGAGCTCAAGGGGGTTTACCGTCTACAATGGAATCAAATCCAAGGGAGCAAGTCAAAGCTATTGAACTTCGAAGCGGGAAAGAACTTGATGATCCACATGCAAGTAAAGAGAAAGCGATCGATCTAACAACGGACACAAATGAGGAGGAAGTACGAACTTCCATATGTTAAACCGCCACCTCCTCCTCCATTTGTGCCGAAGGTCCCTTTCCCGGGACGATTAAAGAAGACGCCGGACAACCAAAAATTCCATAAATTTCTGGAAATTTTCAAGAAACTCCAAATCAACATAAGCTTTGCGGATGCTTTGCGTGAGATGCCTCAATACGCGAAGTTTCTTAAAGAAATCATAACGAAGAAACGGAGTTGGGACGACAAAGGCACAATTTCCCTAACGAAAAATTGTAGCTCACTCATCCTTAGTGACTTGCCCACCAAGCTTAAGGACCCAGGGAGTTTTACAATTCCATGCAAAATAGGCGATTTAAATTCAATCAATTGTCTATGTGATTTAGGGGCAAGTATCAATCTAATGCCTTTGTTTCTTTTCAGGGATATTTTTGGTGATCAAACATTGAAGCAAACATCGATGATGCTTCAATTGGCGGACCATTCACTCAAAAAGCCATACGGAGTGGTAGAAGATGTTCTAGTCAAAGTAGACAAATTCATCTTTCCGGTGGATTTTGTCGTACTTGACTATGCGGCGGATAAAACATGCCCTATGATTCTTGGGCGTCCATTCATGAACACGGGGAGGGAATTGATAGATGTGCACGCCGGACGACTCACTTTGCGTATCGATGATGACAAAGTGGAGTTTGATATGAAAAGGATCATGCGCAACACTTTTGAGGAGGTAGAATGCATGAAATTGGATATGATTGATGGAATCGTGGAAGAACTTTTCCCGGTTTCGAAAGTCATATTTCATTCCGATGAGACACATGAAACCACCGGGGAAGAATATTCCAAAGAAGATGAGCCGAAAGCCAAAAATTTGATTAGAAGAGAGAGCGTGACACCACCTTCTTCTATTTCTCCACCAAAGGTTGAGCTTAAAACGTTACCATCTCACTTACGGTATGCGTTTTTAGGCGAAAACATGACACTTCCCATCATCATCTCAAACAACTTGTCGGAAACACAAGAAGCGAGAGTTGTCAAAGTGGTGAAGCAACATATATTGGCAGTCGGTTGGCAAATTTCAGACATCCGAGGAATTAGTCCATTGGTGGTCATGCATAAGATCCATCTAGAAAGTGAGTCAAGAGCATCGACTCAAAGACAACGGCGCTTGAATCCAAATATGAAGGAGGTCGTGCATAAAGAGATAGTAAAACTTCTCGACGCCGGAATTATATACCCCATATCCGATAGTGCGTGGGTTAGTCCCATTCAATGCGTTCCAAAGAAAGGGGGAATGACAGTGATTGAAAAAGAGAAGGGTGAGCAAATTTCCACAAGGACGGTAACGGGATGGCGTGTTTGTATTGACTACGGCAAGTTAAATACGGAGACGAGGGAGGACCATTTCCCATTACCATTTATCGATCAAATATTGGAGCGGGTAGCGGGCCACGCTTATTATTGTTTTCTCGATGGATATTCCGGGTAGAATCAAATTCTTATCTTCCCGGATGACCAAGAGAAAACAACTTTCACATGTCCTTATGGAACATTTGCCTACCGGAGGATGCCATTCGGTCTTTGTAATGCACCGGCAACATTTCAATGATGTATGACCTCCATCTTTGCCGATATGATTGAAGATATTATGGAGGTCTTCATGGATGATTTTTCGGTATTCGAAGACTCTTTTGAGATGTGCTTGAATAATCTTGAACGAGTGTTGGCCCGGTGTGAAGAGACCAATCTAGTCTTGAATTGGGAGAAGTGCCATTTCATGGTAGAGGAAGGAATCGTCTAGGGGCATAAAATCTCCAAACGACGGCATCGAAGTAGATAGAGCAAAAACGGAAATCATCGAGAAATTACCACCACCAACTACCGTAAAAGGAGTTTGTGCTTTCTTAAGGCACGCCGGGTTTTATCGACGATTTATCAAAAATTTCTCTTCCATTGCTCGTCCTTTAACTAATTTGCTTGTTAAAGATATTCCTTATGAATTTACTAATGAGTGCCTTGTTGCTTTTTCTAGGTTGAAGGAAGCTCTTATCTCGGCCCCAATTATTTCATTACCCGATTGGACTCTTCCTTTCGAACTCATGTGTGATGCAAGCGATATAGCACTTGGGTGCGTATTGGGGCAACGGAAGGAGAAAAAGCTTCATGTGATATACTATGCGAGCCGAACATTGGCGGGTGCTCAACTCAATTACACCACCACAGAAAAAGAGATGCTTGTGGTGGTGTTCGCATTGGATAAATTTTGTTCGTACTTACTTTGCTCTAAGGTTATCATCTATACGGACCATGCAGCCCTTCGATACCTTTTTGCAAAGCAAGATGCTAAACCGAGACTAATCCGATGGGTGCTTCTTATGAAAGAGTTTGACATCGAGATTTGCGACAAGAAAGGAACGGAGAACCTCGTCGCCGACCACTTGTCAAGATTAGAGATTCCGGAACCAATTTTAAGTGGCGTAGAGATTAATGAAACGTTTCTGGATGAGATGTTAATGGTGCTTTCGGAGGTAGAAACGCCATGGTATGCGGATATTGCAAACTATATATCTTCCGAAATAATGCCACCGGACTTGACTTACCACCAAAGGAAGAAGTTCTTGAGCGATGCTAAACGCTTTCTATGGGAGGAACCGTACCTCTTCAAGGTGTGTGGAGATGGGATTTTGAGGAGATGTGTACCACTACAAGAGATGATGGCTATACTTAGTCAATGCCATTCGTCAGACTATGCGGGTCACTATGGTACATCAAGGACCGCCGCTCGTGTGCTAGAGTGCGGATTCTTTTGGCCTACGCTATTTCGCGATGCAAAAGATTTTGTTAGTCATTGCGATCGATGCCAAAGAGTGGGGAACATATCTAAGAGAAATGGAATGCCGCTTACCAATATACAAGAGGTAGAAATTTTCGATGTGTGGGGAATAGACTTCATGGGTCCATTTCCTATGTCGTTTGGAAAGCAATACATATTGGTGTGCGTAGATAACGTTTCAAAATGGGTAGAGGCGGAAGCATTACCCACTAACGATGCCAAAGTTGTGTTGGATTTTCTCAAACGTTTAATGAATCGACACGGGACTCCTAGAGCAATAATAAGCGACGGTGGATGTCACTTTTGCAATAGGCAATTCGATGCCTTGATGCGGAAGTATAAAGTCTATCATCGGATCGCTATTCCGTACCATCCTCAAACAAGCGGGCAAGTTGAAGTTTCTAAGCGTGAGCTAAAAAGAATTCTAGAGAAAACTTTTAATAGCACAAGGAAAGATTGGTCGCTTAAACTAGATGATGCATTATGGGACGGCTTTTAAAACGCCTCTCGGAATGTCTCCATATCGTATTGTTTTTGGGAAAGCTTGATCTTCCGGTGGAACTTGAACATAGAGCATATTGGGCCATTAAAAAGCTCAATTTTGACCTTAAAGCGGCAGGGAGAAACGTATGCTTCAACTCAATGAGTTAGACGAATTTCGGATAAATGCCTACGAAAACGCCAAGCTTTACAAGGAAAAGACGAAACGATGGCACGATGCTCATATCGTTCCTAAATTTTTTTCGGAAGGGTCGTTTGTCTTGCTCTACAACTCACGCCTCAAATTATTTCCCGGGAAATTGAAGTCATGGAGCTTTGGAATTGGAGAATGCTAGTGGTGAAGTCTTCAAGGTAAATGGACAATGGTGCAAACCGTATCTTGGACCTTTGACGGATCAAGTGGTGGAACAAATCATGTTCACCACTCCTCCATAAATTCCGAGCCACGGTCTAGCTTTTGACTAAAAATAAAGCGCACTCGGGAGGCAATCCCGAGAGGTTCGTGTTTTTATTTTATTTTATGATTTTGCTTATTTATTTTTGATTTTGTTTATTTATGTTGTTTCCGTTTAATTCCGGGGTGAGTTTTTGTTTTTGATAATACAGGTATTTAAAGGGTTTATAGCAAGTTTCAGAAGAATTTCCAAATGATATTTGAGCCATTTTGCCTTGGTCTCGTTCGAAATTCCTATTTTTCGAACGAGACCCTTGCAAAATAGCTCAAATATTGCTCAGGTATTGGTTTCTCGTTCGAAAAAGCAAAGGTTTCGAACGAGAAACATAAATTTCCTCTTGGTCTCGTTCGAGAATCACATTCTCGTTCGAGACCAAGGGAAATTTTCAGAGCCAAAAGCTCTCGGTTAAGGTTATTTCGAACAAGAATGGTTTTCTCGTTCGTACCCATGCAAAATTGGCCTTTTTCCCGTTCGAGAAAGGCATTCCCGTTCGAGAACCAAGGCATTTTTGCCTGGGTTCGATTAGGTTTCGAACGAGAAAATCATGCCACAACCAAACCTGATTAAAATTTCTCCTTTCCCGATCGAAAAACCTATTTCCCGTTCGGGAATCATCAAAAAATTGTGGGAAATTTGAAATTTTCATTTAAAAGCTTTTAAATTAAAGTGTAGTAGATTTCTTGGGACTTGTGTTTCTTTTGAGACTTGTGAAACTTGTGTTTGTTTGAGATTTGTGCTTTGAAAAATTTGAATTTTTCACTTGGATTGATGACTTGGCAAATCTGAACCATTCATTAGTGCTTAAATTTCACTTGGATTGATTACATGGTGTTAATCTAAACCATTAAATCAATTCAAAGTTATTAAATGGAAAGTTTGAATTTAGTGGTGGGAAATCTTGAGATTTGATATATTTTTCCTATAAATACCTTGCATTATTCTATTTTTTTTCACACACATTCTTCTTCTAATACTTTTCTTTTCTTATTCTCTAAATTTGTGCTTAGAAAAATTCTCATTCCGCAATCATGGTGTGTAGCAAAAATGCCGTAAATCAACCAATCCGCCGTTCAAGCACAAGAAATCAAGAAGCGGCTATTCCGTCTTTACCGGCTGTCGGAAGAAGTCGCTCAAAATCAACCGCTCCCTCCGCCTCTAGGCCTAGCACCTCGGCGATTTTGACGTCTCGTTATCAAGCACCTTTCCAAATCCATACGGAGGAGGAAGGTGACTTGTATTCGAATATTAAGGAGCGGGATTTGGCGGTTCCATTTGAAATTGATTTTGATGATATGAAGCGCCTCGGTATTAAAGATGAAACTGAGCGGTACTTAGACATCTTGTGTCTAACGGCGTTGGCCAAGGTAAGTCACCATTCTTACGATGAGATGACTCTTGAGTTCTTTTCTACTCTTCAACCGGTTCGCGGTTCTCCTACTTCCATTACTTTCCGCATCAACAACACTAGTCATACTCTTAGTGTTGAAGATTTAGTGGAACTTTTTGGAATGAGGAGAACGGGATTGGTCAATTGGGCTCAAGAGTTCGATCAAGTGGCAATTTGGAGGGAATTGACGGATCGTGCCGATTACAAGTCCAAGGTGTCGAAGATGAATGAAGTCAAAGACATCAATATAGTGGTGTTCTTAAAATGGTTTGGGCACTCTTTTGGCGGGCGTAATGAGTACTCCAAGGTGGCGAAGAGTGATCTTTTGGCGTTAAATGCCATTTTACATCCGGAGATCGACGCCTACCAAGTCAACACGGCTTATCGTCTTTTGAAGCGATTAAGAGCGGTTCCATAAGGATTGTCGAAGATTGGTTATGGATGGTTTGATCGTGCATTAGCCGAGAAGTACAATTGTATGCCCACGGCATCTATCTTGGCAACCTTCGAGTCCACTCCGGCGCGGATAATCAATATTTCCCATTTAGATGTGGCCGGGTACGTGAAAAGGGGGAGAATTATTCCCTATAACAAAAGGGTTCGATTGTTGTCAAGAGCCGAAAGAGAAGCGGCGGCACAAGAAGAGAGAGCGGAAGAAAAAGGAGGAGACGTGGAAGGAAGAGTAGGAAGGCGAGCGGGGAAGGAATCCGCGGAAACTTCTCAAGCCGGCGAAGCGGCTAATATTTCCGGGTTTGATCAACGGTTTTCTGAGTTGGTTGAACAAAACCGGACCGGATGGGAGCAAAACCGGGTTGGTTGGGAAACTAACCAAAAATTACTTGAAAACATCCGACGTGAGCAACATGTTGGTCTTGCACAACTTCAATGGAGGCAAGATCGAATGCGGGCACGGCTTAATCGGCAAGAGGATTTTCTTCGGGGTTATTTTAATGCCGCCGGCGAAGAGCGTTATCCATCACCGGAACCATCACTGGATCCACCGGCCTTTGACTAGAGCGAGATTTGTTTTTCTAAACTCAAACTCCTTTAATTTTCTGTTTTTATTTTTCTTATTTCTTAGCTTTGGGGAAATAACTAGAAATAGTGTGAGGAGGGGGGAAGAAAATTTTATCTTTTGTTTGGGTTATTTTGGGTGATTTATCTTTATTTTCAGCTTTATTTTTGTTTTTATTAGGGTGTTGAAGTAGTTATTTTCAGCTTTCTTGTTATTTTTTTTAGTAGAATGTATTAGGGTATTAAAATAGTTTATTTTCAAAGGCTTGTATCGCTCCAATCTTTATGAAAAGTGTTAGTTGATTTGGTGTGTATCTTAATTAATTTGTCAATCTTAGATTTCCCCGAATCGATGAATGTATGAACGCGACTTCTTAATTCGACAATTGATAAGCAATGCTTGCTTAATGACTTAATAATTCGTTGACATAATCCGATGAAATAAGGGCGAATTCAAAATTTAGACTTGTTCAAATCGTTGAAACATAATTGAATAACTTGATGCGGATTCATGACATGTCGATTGTTTATCTTTATAGTCGTTTTTAAAATTTTGGCATAAGTAGCATAATTCTTGTAAGAATTAAGTTTATGGCATAACACTACACACTTTTGAGAGTTTTGAGCTTAATTTCCTTGTTGTGAGTGTTGATTTCGTGTTTTATTCCTAGAACTTGCTCGGTGTCCGTTTAAAGTTACACGATTGAGTTTTCAACAATTAGATAATTATGGCAATTAGGTATAACCTTTCTTTTAGACCACTAAATAGACTACCCTTTATCCCCTAGATTACACCAATTTGAGCCTTAAACCTTTTTTATTGTTTTACCATATTTTACCCTTTACGGTTCTATATTTTACCTCTTTTGTTTACCTTATCGACTTGATACATTATTTGTTATAACTATGATGAATATAGGTGATTAATAACTTAAGATTAGTAAAAAGAAAAAGTGAACTACATTGTGCTTAAAAGATAGAGTTTGCGCCTTGAAAAAGATTGAAAAAAAAAGAAGGAAAAAAAGAAGAAAAATAGAGATAGAAATTTGCAAGTAATAGATCAAAAGAAAGAAAAATTCTGAGATTGCAAAAAACGCAATAAGTAGAGCGTAATTCAAAAAGAAAAGAAAGTTAAAAGTTCACATAAAACGCAAAAAGCGGAGTTAGATCAACCTAGAAGTTAATAGTAGTAATAAATAGTCTATTAAGTTGATAATTAGCCTTTGCTTTACTCCTTTTACCTACCCTTTTACCTTAGCCACGTTACAACCCCATAAAAGACCGTATGATTTTTGTTGATTACCGAATTAAGTCGTGGAGTCCGGGACTATGAGCAAGCCTATGGTGAGTATACATGTTCTCAATTGTGAGTTTTTCTTTGATATATACCCTACTTATTGATATATTGATGCCATTAACTTAGTTTTTACTAAATTGTGCTATAATTTGCCTAAGTGAGAAATTGATTATTTTCCATGTCCCACAAGTGATAGTGAAGCTTGAAGTGTGATTCAATTTGACCCTGTACTAATGAGTTAGTAACCTTTGTTATATTGAATTATATCATAAATTATTATTGTTATTTGATTGCATCATTATTTATTTGGCGGGTTTAGAAGTTTTGATTGTTCATATTGTTCATAGGATGGGGATTTCTATTATTGATTCATTGTTAAGTTATATGCTAAGGATTTCTAACATATTTTGTAGAGTAGGATTTATTTCTTGCTTGAGGACAAGCAAAGGTTAAGTGTGAGGAGGTTTGATAGGAGTATTTTACTCCTATAATTAGGGTCGATTTTACTCGGTTTTTATCACGTTTAGTATTAATTTTATACATTATTTAGCATTTTTACGTTTGATAGTGTTTGTTAGTGTTTCAGTGGAAATTAGATGAAAATCGAGTATTTGGAGCTAATTAATGATGGATTGAGCGTTGGAGTAAAAGCGTAGCTTGCGGACGAACAAATTAACGTCGTGAAAAAAAGATCAAGAAGTTTCGAACGAAACTTGTGCAGTAAAGGGATGTTCCCGTTCGAGAAAGTCATTCTCGAACGAGACTCAAGAAGAAATATGAAGGTTTCGTTCGAACCAAGGATGGGCAAACGAGAATTTGTTCTCAGTCAAGGCTTTTCTCGAACGAGACTTGAAGGTACGAACGAGAAAGAGGTGAAATTTGCCTAATCAGAATTGGACTTGGACTTAATCTCCTTTTACGACTCCAACCGAAACTCCTATTTCAAATTCGATTCGTAAATCGACTTAGAAGATTCCAGAGCTTCCTCCACTATATAAGGACCTTGTAATAGACTAGTTTTAATAATTAGAATACATTAGTTTTATTTTCGTTCTCTTAAAATAGCGTTTTAGCTTCTGTTTCCCAGCAGTTTATAAATAGTTTATTATTAGTTTCTGCAAAGAACGATTGTGAAGATTTCAAGTTTAATCTAGACGATTCTTCCGAAATTGACAACTCCGGTATTTATTGTTCTAATTATGTTTAATTCTTCATCTTCTTATTTGTTTAATTTAAGTTTAAGCATGCGTAACTAAATCCTTTGTTCGGGGATTGATATGAACACTTAGTTTTCGAATTGGATTAGGATTTATTAAGTGAGTAAAATTGTGTTTTAATTACTAAGATTAATGATTGAATTAATTTGATCACTAAGTTCATGATTTTGTGTTTAATTAACTAATTGAGAGATTGTTAATTAAATAGACATAGGTAATTAAAAACTTAGAGGAAAATGCCGTGAGAGCGGGTTGGAATTTATGTAGTCGTTGAGTTTGCTTCATAATTACAATTTAGCTCTTTAATTCAATTTTAATATTGTGAGAGCAGGTTAATAATTGATTAGCTAATTAGGTTGTGATTTTATTTGAATCTTTGAGGCTTGAGAGAGCGGGATTCGGTGCATTAGAATAGCTCGATTCACAATAAAATCACTAGATAAATTTTAATCCATTCTTTTACTAGTTTATTTGGAATTATCAATCCTTGACCTTTTTATCATTATTGTTTAAACCTCAATTTATTTGTTTAATTTCAGATTTTTAGTTTAATTACTTGAGTTAATTTAAGTTAGATTTTATTTAGTTTACACAAATCCATTTATTTTTCTACTAGCCAATTAAAGAATATTAGAAATTAGTTGTTTAATTCATTGTTTCTTGTGGGATCGATACTTGGTCTTCCAAGTTATATTACTTGCGCGATATCGTACACTTACGATTATTTGCCAACAGGGATCAACTACAAGAAATACAAAAATCAACAGGCATCAGGCCCACGCCCACAAGAAATATCCAGAATAGGCACCACAACAATAAAACCTAGAGACAGGATCCGGCCGACTGGGACCATCACAACCCTCACAATAGGCGACAAGCCTCTACCTCCAAGAGAATTGCAGAACAGGCAACATGCCTCCGCTATCCAGAGACGGAAATCTGATAGCAGGAGGCATTAGTCCTCCAATAGAGAAGCAGAAGAATTCCCCAGCTATATAAAAGGAGCAGAGGAATTCCTCGCTTAGAGAATTAGGGGATGCGAAATCCCCATTTGCACAGAAGATCAGGGATTTAAGATCCCCATGACCCAGAAACCACAGGCGCTAGCCTTCCTTCACCCAACCACAGGCGCTAGCCTTTCATCACCCACAGGCGCTAGCCTTCCATCACCAAGAAACCACAGGCGCTAGCCTTCCATCACCCAGAAACCATAGGCGCCAGCCTTACATCACTCGGAAACCACATTTCTCTAGAGACTCCAACCTCCAAGCTTTCACCTAAGAGCGCCAACCTTGCAACAACCATGGAGCCGGGGGCATCAAGCCTCCACCAATCAGAGCATATGAGGCATCAGGTCTCCACCAGCCAGTTAACCGGAGGCATCAGGGCTCCACCAGCTAGTGAATTGGGGGTATCAAGTCCCCGCCAGTCAGAGAATCAGAGGCATCAGGTCTCTACCAATAAACGAACAAGGGGCATCAGGCCTCCATCAACAGAAGAACCGGGGGCATCAGGTCTCAAACAAGCCAGAGAAGCAGGGACATCAGACCTCCACCAGTTAGAGAAACAGGGGCATCAGGTCCCCACCAATCAGTAAATCAGGGGCATCGGGTCTCCACCAGCAGAAAAACCGGGGGCATTAGGTCCCCACCAGTCATTAAATCGGGGACATCAGGTTCCCACCAACAGAAGAACCGGGGGCATCAGGTCTTCACCAGTCAGAGAACTGGGGACATCAGGTCCCCAACAACCAGAGAACCGGGGGCATCAGTTGACACCCAACCAAAAAAACAGAAACAAAGAAGCCAAAAGAGCTAAAACAAACATAGCAAACTAAACAAAGTTATGGAAATAAAGCGTCCAGAATGCCAAATGTACAAAATATCGTGACAACATACACAATCATCAATAAGAGAAAACGTTCAAAACGTGACAAACATATAGTACAAGCCTAACTATCAGAGTCCAAATCCTGCTCTAGGGTCTCTAAGTCTCCGTGGCTCCCAGAAGGCGTGTCACCGGATTAGCGCACAGTCTGCGCACCACTAGAAGACGAAGCGAAGTCTCCACGACCTCCCCAGATGTCAGATCCTCGACTACCATGGGCTGCACGTCCACAATCACCAGCATGAATTCCACCTCCACCAGAAGGGAAACAAGGAGGGATGTCTTTGCCAGCCTGACCCAGCCCTGTCAAACGGACCTGCTCCTCCAGATCGTCAATGCGCAACTGCAAAAGAAAGCAGTGAGCAATCAGAGCTATAGGATTGCATTAAAAAAATGCATACATATAGGAAAAAAATATTGCATATTTGTTTTTACCCTCATTTGTGCAAGAAACAGTGCACAAGCGATCACGCCAGTATTAAGCAGCATAGGCCAACTGAACCACGTCAGACACCAGTACCTGAAAACCAGAGGAAGATGCTCAGTCTAACAGGGCAAACGAGCCCTCAAAAATACAAGCACAAAAAAGGGAAAAACTCGCGTGAGTACTGTCAGCAGATGCAAAAGAATGTGTCATGTAGCACAAGGGAACAGAGTCCTGCACAAGCCCACGCACGCCACCGTAATGCGCAGATCTTTCTGGCGTCTGACTCAAAGAACTAGAGACTATGTCACCAACACCAACTTGCCTGCCAGACGGGACTCGACTAGGAGACCCTAGACCTTCCACCCTATCACGGACAGAACGAGACCCATGTCTAGCACCTCTTTGAGAGAACATAAGAAAAGAACTCAAGAAGATGAAGAAACCCAGAAAGAGGAAAAACACAGAAGAATAACACCTACCTGTGGCCTTGCAGCCGCCTGCTGAACCTAAATGACGGGTACTCCGTCCAACAAAAGCCTCCCCAGAAGACGATGTCTCGCGAAGTCGTCTAGATAGCTTAGCTGAGGGACAGATACGAGACAGTAGTAGAGTAACCTCTCAAATTCAGTCGAAGAGCTGGCGATACCACGTCCCTACCACACAACATCGATAGAGGAGGTCCAGCCAGGACCATACGGATACGTAGGCCATCCCACCAATGGAGAACACGCTCTCCAAGAAACCATGACCTACAACTCGGGCCATGCATCAGATAACGCATGCCCGATCTCTATGGCACCCTGTACCCATCGAGGCCAACGAACTCCAGGCGGAGTGTTCCAAGAAGTATCCACCCGCAACCAGTAGAACGGTGGTAAACACTGCAAATAATACCCATAGTAATTCAAAAATAGAGTTCAGTAATCACATTTGTCCATGCCAGCTCGTTCAGCCGGCCTCTGCACTCAGCTCCCTAACTCAGCATTAGAGTAAGGGAAAAGTCCCAAGACCTCAGCATAGGGTATCCTAACCCCGGAAGGACACCAAAGCCAGTCAGAAGGCCCATCTGGATGGCCCAGATCTGAAAACGGAATAAAAACCAGCTAAGATGATGAAATAAAAACCACGATGCAGTTAAAAACAATAAAACAACTCACGTGTACAGTAGGCCACATCCCAGAAAGACAGAATCCTCCACAGACTACTCGGTCCATGCTGGTGTAAAGATAGGTCAAAGCAAAAGACCCTCAATCATACGAACCGACCGCATCCAAGTCCTCTAATGACAACAGCACGCAAAGTGGCAGAGTCGCACCTGAACTACAGAATGGATTAGACCCCAGCAGATAACAGATGAAAGCTCGGGCAATCAGATCAACCTCGTCGCCAGTCTGGGGAAAGCTCTCCTTATAATGATCATACAGCTCAGGATGTCAAAAAGTGCGACCCTTCATCTCAAGAATGAAACCCAGCATCTCGAAGATATACGTATCCCTCTAAGGATAAAATCCCAAATCGCCATCAAAAGGCCCAGGTAAGCATCCAAAAGAAATCCCCGTAATCAGCAAGAAATCAAGAGGAGTCACTGTCAGCTCTCCAACCGGAAATGAAAAGTGTGGGTAGTATCCAACCACCGCTCCATCAGCGCACGTAGAGAAACGTTGTCACAGATACGCGCATCCACAACGTTCTTTTGCAGCAGGAAAAGCACCGTACCAGATACGCGCATCCACAACGTTCCCAGATGTACGTAACACGTCTCTCTCCTGAAGGCACAAAAGATCAAAAAACGGGATCAAAGTCACCAGAAATCAGACCGGAATAGTCAAAAAAGACACCGCAGGTCGCGTGCCATAGAGACACTGGCGCCATCATCACAGTGCCAGTATCATTAGCGGCGCTGCCAGTTTATTGTGGCGGCACCGCCAGAATATAGTGGCGGCGGCGCCATTATGCCTTGGCGTCGCCGCCACTTCTTTTCCCTCTCCGCGACGAATATTTTGGGGACTGGGCCCACTTTTGACTGAGTTTCGACGATATTTCGAACTTATTTTAAACATACAGACAATAAAATGTCTATCGACAAGCTAAAAACGATAAAAACGCACCTCTCGATGAGTCTTGGCATATAAGTGCCCCTCCAGATGCAACAAAAGCGGGAGCTCCTCGCCCGCCTCCAGTAAAGCAGCATGTCGGTCAGCCTGCTGGTCAGGATCACTGCATGGCTCCCTAAAACACCCAAGATAAGCCAGAAAGATACCTCTAAGGATGTGAAGCGAGTAGACGGAATCAGAATGACATGCATCCCGGAAGATGAACAGCCGAAAAGTGCAGACAATCCTAAAAAATGGCAGACAAAGAAAAAGACACCACAGAAGATGAACAGCCAAAAAAAACAGACAATCCTGAACAATGACAGACAAAGATACAGACACCCTAGAAGATGAACAGCCGAGGAATACAAACAATCTTGAAAACAGACAGAAAAAACTTTATACAAGTCCTAAAGCCTTCAGACAAAGTCCCGGAGCCTTCAGACAAGTCCCAAAGCCTTCAGACAAGTCCTAGAGTCTGCAAACAAGTCCCACGGTCTTCAAACAAGTCTTAGAGCCTTCAAACAAGTGCTAGAGCCTTCAAAAGAGTCTCAGAGCCTTCCGATAAGTACGAGAGCCTTCAGAGAAGTCCAAAAGCCTTCAGACAAGACCCAGAGCTTTTAGACAAGCCCCACAGCCTTCAGACAAGTCCTAGAGCCTTCAGAATAAACCAAGGGAATCAGAGCAAGTCCTAGAGCCTTCAAAAGACGGGATCCAAAAGAGACAGACTCCTCAAATGGGTTAAAAATGCCAAAACACTGTAGAGAAACACCAAAACGTGGTATAGAGACACCATAAGTGGCAGAAAGACGCCAAAACCTGATAGAAAACATCAGGATATGGTAGAAAGACACCGAAGCCTGGTAGAAAGACACCAACATCCGTTAAGCGTGCAATGATAAACGGAATCCAGACACTATTCATAAGGGTGGCCTTTGGGACGGCCAATGGATCCTGTCTTTTCTATAAAGAAGTATCAGACAGGAAAATTACAAGGGTTAGAGCCATCGAACCCCTCTCGGGATAGCCGAGAGTTTATAGCTCCAATCAACGGGGCACCCACTCAGGAAGCCCGGGTTCAATAGCAGATGAAAAGACTACTCCCAGACAAATGAGGAGTAGACCAGAACCAAAGGTGCATGAGGCCAGAGTCATGCACCACGGAGGGCAATGCTCAAGCTAGGGAATTACCGTACCACCGGGCGAGCGAGCGCCTCTGATGGTGGGCAGTATCCTTGTCGCTTGTGTAACAGCAAGTCTTCTTTAACAAAAACTGACCTACTTTGTCAATTCTCATTAAAGAGGGGGCAAACTGTAGCACCTACTTTCCAGACAGGTAAAAAGTGATAAGGAACTGAAGCGTCCAATGATGATTTCCAGATAAATCCGTACGGGTGACGAGCTTTTGATTTTCTTGCTGAAATCTAAGCAGGCGTAGTCTGTGCACAATCGTGAACTTGGAGGATTAAAACGTTATTAGGCGTAAGTTGCCCATAAAAATCCAAAGAAATTGTAATCTAAGTCTAGAAATTGGACTAACTGCCATATCTTAGAAGTTTATGGGCCAATTTTCAAGTTTTACGGACTGAAATTAACCATAATCAAACCCATAGGACTTTAGTAGCCATTTTTGACACTTTTAGGCACCAAAACTAACTTTTAGCACCTTTTTGCTTAGCCACTAAGTGTAAATACAAATTTAATATATAAAATCTTAATTAAATAATTAAAAACCTAATCCTAATCTGAGAAGCATATCACTTAACAATTTTTCAACCCCTAATCAAACTTTAATTAGGTAAATAGTTATTTAAAACTAATTGAACCTCTAGCTAACCTTAGGTCATCCCTTACCATTATAAATACACCCCTAATTAACCTAGCCAGAGGTGGCAAACAAAATCTAGAAAAATAGACAGAAAATTCGGCCACCACACACACGCACACACACAAAAATATCCGGTCCAGAAAACTAAGATCGCTTTGATTCTCCAAGAACGCTGCCCTGTACAGACTCGAAGCTGGATTCCGCATCCACTTTGCTAGCAAACGAGCCAAGGACTCACCACAGTACTTCTGAAGACCCTCTTTTTATCACTTTTGTCATATTATATTCATGCATGTTGAATTAAATTGCTTAGATTGCATGTTGTAGCTCATTATAATTCTTGCCATGAAGATTTCCATGCTTAGCTAAAAGTCAATATTTTGCATAGATTGCCATGAAATTCGATGATAGACCTGTTAATTAGCTGTAATTGATTATGTTTATGCTCAAATCAAGTAAACTAATTGATTTAGAACCTTTAGAATGCATGTTTTTAGGGACTTCAACCCCTAATCAAACTCTAACTAGCTAAATAGTAATTTAAAAATAATTAAACCTCTAGCTAACCCTAGGTCATCCCTTACCATTATAAATACACCCTCTAACTAGCCTAGCCAGAGGTGGCACACAAACCCTAGGAAAATAGACAGAAAATTCGGCCACCACACACACACACACAAATCTCTGGTCCAGAAACACTAAGATTGCTTTGATTCTCAAAGAATACAGCCCTGCATAGACTCGAAGCTGGATTCCGTATCCACTTCGCCAGCAAACAAACCAAGGACTCAGAAAGGTACTTCTGCGTACCCTCTTTTATCACTTTTGTCATATTAAATTCATTCATGTTGAATTAAATTGCTTAGATTGCATGTTGTAGCTCATTATTATTCTTGCCGTGAAGATTGGCATGCTTAGCTAAAAGTCAATATTTTGCATAGATTGCCATGAAATTCAATGATAGACCTGTTAATTATCTGTAATTAATTGTGTTTATGCTCAAATCCAGTAAACTAATTGATTTAGAATTTTTTAGAATGCATATTTCTAGGGAGTTTTAGTCTTTTTGCCATTAAAAAGACCTAAGAATAGTTGCTGCCTCGAAATAACCTTTTGTGTAAATCTTCTTTTAAAAACTTTGATAATGTGTTTTCGCTGTTTTGACTATTTTTGCATGAAAAACGGAGTTAAAACGAGTGAGAACGAAGCAAAATAAAATCCCGGAAAACTGCTGCAAATTGAATCGCGGCAGCCCCAAGAACCGAAGGCGCCGCCAGAATAAAGTGGCGGCGCTGCCACACCATCCTGCTGGCCCCGGCAGCTTAAGCTGGCGCCGTGCTCCTCCTTCGTCAGCTTCCCAAATTCGCTCCCAAATCCTCTAGACTTTGATCCGAACTTCAAAACGTGTTTCCGGGCTCATCCGAACTCCAAATCAGGCCCAGGTTCAACCCAGACGTAGATAATTTAGTGTCGAATCATATTCTATATTGTAACTGGCCAGACCTGATATAAAACGGACTGAGAAGTCCAGATATGTAACAAAGTGTATAAACCGGGCCCACGAGCACGAGGTCCAGCGAACAAACAACTTCCAGAGCCGATTCCGGGGTAACCTGAACTCGAAATCGATTCCAGATCAAACCAGTAGAACTGGACCGACGAGACGCACAACTTTCGTGATCTGATCGAGAGCCATTATGACTAGACCGATGGTCAAAACCCGCGTGAGTGCCAGGCACCCAAAGTCAATGAGGTTCAAAAGTATATCTAACCTTATATGTATATCTAACTGCCCCTGAGCATGCCAACATTCTTTACCGCTTTCCAAAAGCATTCCAAATCCAATAATAAACCAGTTAAATGACTAATCACCTAAAATTGGCCCACTAATGCAATTCCAGCCCATCACCTAGACATCGTAGGACTAATATGAAAACGCAGTAACTGTTGTATAGGTTTTTTCAAGACTCGCCTAATAAAATCAATCAATCACACTTATACATCCGGTTTTAGGTTTTGTGCATGTAATCAATACGGACCATCTAGATTTATGCTATTTGCTAGAAACCTCTAAGGTTAGATGAATGTTTGGGAGTACATGCTACTTGCCTCAAATGCCAGTCCAGATTGAGTCATATGCCGTCAAACGTGTTTACTGCTTTCATACTTGTTTATTTACATCTTTCATATCCTGTGAACTTCATATACTGTTGAGATAAGATATAATACGAATATGTCCAGTAAATAAAGCCGGTAACAGATAAGCTAAGCACAAGAGTCTCGGGGAGGTCCACGAACCCTAGTCTTTGCTCTGATGCACGATAGTCTTACCTGAGGCGAGTAAGTCTATCTAGTCGGTTAAAAGGCATTTCCTAGTTGAACTAGGTGGCGACTCCATTTTTCAAACCATTTCCAGATCGAGAAGTCAGCCATAAGCCTTGGGAGAGCGGCTCCTGAACCCCGCTTCGCTCAATGTAAGAAAATCAAGTTGGAAAATAGGACTTAACAAATGTTAATATTTTTCTTTTTTAAATATTTTGCTAATGATCCCTTTTTTCTAATACAATTGGAATATTAAATTTTATATGTCATCAGACTTTTTTCAAATTACAAAAAATTTTATTAAAAATGTGTTTTTATAAAATAATCACTGAACTATATCTTTTACTACAAAGGGGTTCACCTATATAATATGTACCGTTTTCACGCAAAAATGCAATATTTTTGCTTATATGGCAAGTCGAAATTACAAATAGTAACATAGTTTAATGACCTTTTTGTAATAAAAGTTATAACCCAATAACGTTTTTATAATTCACAAAAAAATTTAGTGTTTCTTTTTATAATAGCAGAAATATTTTTATAACAAACATTATAGTTCAGTGATCATTTTATAAAAAAAATTATTTTGTGATTTATTTATAATTTAAGAAGTATCTAGTGATATATACAGTTTAATATCCATTACAGGTAGTAAAAAAAGTGATGCAGAAATATTAGTTTAAGTAAAATAATCGGATGTGTTTTATAATTTCACAACTCCAAAACTCTTGTCCACTTTCCAAAAGGAACCAACTTTTACACTTAATTTTTCTATATTACCCTATTTAAAATCCACTAATGAATAAAGTAAAAGTAGATTGCTAGTAGTCCCTATATTAAATAAGGATATGACAAGAACAGTAAAAAAAATTTACAAAATCTATAATTAATAATTGTGTTTTTTAAACTATATGATAAAGGCAAAGTGGACGACTTTATTGGGACGGAAGGAGTATTAAAACAAGGAACTTAATTGTGAGTTGATCAAACGTGGTAACTTTGATGTCTCATCTTATGATCTACTCCTAAGGAAGGAAAGGTTAATGTTTCACGAAGAAAGAGGTATAGAAGGTTGAGTTTGACCCATATGGAGTTTTATTATTTTTAAGTTTTTTGGTACACGCTTGGTTTTAGCCAAAACCAAGGTCAAGCAACAGACAAAATTGGAAGCAGCCCAGAGGTTCATTTGGAGTCCCAAGTTTTGCATTTGACTCTCTTCTACTACTCCCTCCGGTTCATAATATTTGTCGCATTTGGCTTTGGCACAAGAACTAAGAAAACAATTAATATGTCTTAATTTGTAAATACTTTTACTAAATTAACCCTACATTGAAATTTGTTTTCATTTATGACTACCATTTTCATTTATTTATTGTATTCTTTCAATAAATTAATGAGGGGCAAACTTGGAAAAATAGCAATTAATGCTCTCTTGATATTATAACATGACTAATATTATGAATCAAGAAAATTTCTCAAATGCGACAAATCCGGTTCATAATATTTGTCGCATTTGAGAAATTTTCTTGATTCATAATATTAGTCATGTTATAATATCAAGAGAGCATTAATTGCTATTTTTCCAAGTTTGCCCCTCATTAATTTATTGAAAGAATACAATAAATAAATGAAAATGGTAGTCATAAATGAAAACAAATTTCAATGTAGGGTTAATTTAGTAAAAGTATTTACAAATTAAGACATATTAATTGTTTTCTTAGTTCTTGTGCCAAAGCCAAATGCGACAAATATTATGAACCGGAGGGAGTAATTTCTTTTGCTGACCAACCACTAGACATTGTTAGCAAATTTAAGTCTGAAAAACTGCACTTTTTCCTCATTACTCCTTCTGTTCTTTTTTAATTGTCTATTTAGCCTATTTTATTTGTCTATAAATAATTGTCTATTTAAAAATTCTATATGATATTAGCTACTTATCTTTCAAGTTTTCCCATCCGTAATAAATGATTCTATGTTTTAATTTAAAAGGCATTTATTAATTAATAGGGCTATATTAGTATTTTTTTTTATAAATTAAGAAAAAAAAGCACTATTTTATCATGTGTAATATTGGCTAAATGGATAATGGAAATGAAGAAATTTAAAGAGCAAGAAATTTGAGGAATTCCAAACTTTGGTTTCCCAAACCCCACAAAACCATACCAACTACTTAATTCACTTTTATCTGCCAATGAAGTCCCCATCTGCATCTCTATTTTCTACTTTCTCTGTTCAAAAAATCCCAATCTAAAAATTAAACCATCTTTTTATTTTTAGCATTTCAATTAATAGGACACCTTTTATATTTAGTTAACAATTTAAAAATTTAAAATCTCATATATCCTTAATAAATATATCTAATAATCCTTAAATGAATTAATGATTTTATTTTTCTATACGGTAATACAAGATTTACCAATAAATAAATTAGTCTTATTATATTATTTATATATTTAAAAATTATAAAAAAATAAAGTTGGAAAAATATATTAAAAAAAAACTAATTTTAACAAATTTTGCTGTGTTGTTTCAAGTTTTTGTACTTGTACAATAGCCTATACTTTTATGACGGAGGAAGTATTTAATTTCCCCACTTAATTTCAATTTTGTTGAAATAAATATTTAAAATAGGCTTAATCTATCAAAACGTTACATGTATCTTTAAATTTTTATTTATCTGTTATCTCTCAATAGTTTCATGTACTATTCAGATTGTATAACGGCCATTTAAACTAAGTTTCTCGTATGTTTTATTGTAGATGTAATTCACGCTCCTTTTGCGTTTAAAAAAACCTAAAAATTTAAAATAAATTAAAAATATCGATTAGATAACAATTTTTTTTTTAAAATAATAAATAAATAAAATTTTCACAGTATATTTATTTTAACACATATTTGGCCCTTATTTCGCCAACTGTTGATTTATGTAGATATTTAAATTGAGTTTCTCGCGTGTTTCATGGTAGATGTAATTCGCGCTGTTTTCCCATTCAAAAAATAATCTAAAAGTCTAAAATAAATTAAATATATGAATTAGATAAAATTCATTTTTTTCAAAAAGAACAAAATTTTCAAAGTACATAAATTTTAAGACAGATTTGGCCTTTGGAGAATTGTATGCATCTATCACTATATCTATAGTATAAAACTGCACCCTTAAATGAACAGTGTTTGACAATTTCTCATATATCCCTGATAATTTTTGTTGTTTTATAGGATATCAACTTATTTAAAATGCCCATAATGGAAAATTTCAATCCCATATAGCTATAATTTTTTTTTTATTTTTTAATCCCTAACCATGTCTTCTATTTGAGGCTCATTGCCTTGCCCTTATGTAAAGATAATTGTTTCCCATAAATTAATTATTTTCTCTTTTATGTTATGTCCCAATCTGTTCTTCATAACAAATAACAATTTGACAAAAAGAATAACAAATAACAATTTTGCTATCCCTATTGGAAAAGATAAAAACACTTAAATAATGTTTGATAAAACTAAAAAATTAAGTGCTGAAAATTAAGTACCGAAAATAATAATTGTTAAATTTTTTAGTGCTAATAATAAATAAGTCTGTTTGATAACTGCAGTTCCTGAAAATGTTGAAAATTATTTTATTTTTATTTTCAATCTATAAAGATTGATTATTTTTAAAATAAATTATTAAATACAAATTATATATTATTTAAATTAAATTTCTAAAATTTAAATAAAAAATATTTAAAAAATATAACAAATATTATAAATATCATAGGGAAAATCATAAATTATATTTGCATATATTTACAATTAGTTCTTAAATATTATAATAATGCTCCCTTTTATTTTAAAAATTTATCCTTAAAGTAAAATATTAATTTTTTAAAACTCTAAAAATCCGTTTAAATTTTATAATTAATATTGTGTGTTATAAAAGGAAATATAAATAATATTTAAGAGTGAAAATAGTAAACAAGTGACATATAGACTTGAAAAAGAAAATTAAGGATATAATAATTCTTTATAATAAGATATATAATAATTTATAATTTTAAGTATTGATCTAAATATATTACGCTCATTATGATATTAAAAAAATAAATCAAATTTAAATATGTGAGATAAAATATTTTTATCTATGAATAATAATTGTAATAATAAAATTAAAAAATGTATTCAATAATAAAATAGATATTAGCTGATATTCACAAACATAGCATTCCTTTAGATTAAATGTGAGAATTAGTGGTTTTATTTCCATGATTATATTAAAGTTAGACATTATTTATTTCACTTGTGTTTTTTAATTTGGTTATTTATTTATTCAAAAATATTTAATATCTAATAAAATTTACAAAATAGTATGTAAAGTGTAAAAATTAGTTTTTTTTAATTACTTTTTGAATGTGTTATTTATTCGGAACTATACTGGACTTGACATTAAATAGTCTATACTCTATCCTAAAAAATATATTGGCCTAATGCCTCAAAAATCCCCGACTTTTTAGCCCCTTTTCAACCTGACATTGAAAATTTGTCAATTTTATCCTATTTCACATTTTTGTGTTTCAATCATACCCTGAAATATTAAATTGGCGTTTTTTTATTTGGAAAAAATATAAAAACGTTCTCCATGCCGACATATATTAATTGTATATGTTGAAAATTTATTTAGTTTTATTTAATTTAATTTAATATTTAAATTAGTTTTAATTTGATTATGTTTTTTAGTTAGTTTTTAAAAATAAAAGACTTATTTGTACTTTTTTTAATGGAAATAAATTTAATTTTATCTTTAAACTTAGTTAATTAAATGATTTCATCATTTAAATAAAAAAATTATGAAAATTTAAAAAATTAGAGTACAATTAAAACGAGAAAATGCAAAATAGGGTAAAATTGATCAGTTTTCAACTTGAGGGTAGAATTGAAAAAAGGCTAAAAGATTGGGGTTTTTTAAGGTATTAGGCCAAATATATTTGATGTTTAATAAAATTTACATTTTTTTTAAAGGTTTGTACATTTTTATTATAAATGATATGTCAAATCAAAATTAGGATTCACATTAAATATAAACACATAAACAGGCGGGGTGGGGTCGTATTAATAGAACATAAGTAAAAAAAATTGAATAGAAAGAATAACCAAAAAATTTAACCTAAGTTAACCGGTTCCTTTGCCTCAAGTTCGATTCTCGCTGGTCGAAAATATACTGCAAACTCTTGTGGTCAGTAATGACTTCCCAAGTTGCACCGTACAAGTAATGTCTCCAAAACTTCAATGCAAAAACCACAGCTACCAACTCTAAATCATGTGTGGGGTAATTTACATTGTGCTTCTTCAACTGGCGAGAAGAATAGGCAATCACCCGAGCATATTGCATCAGCACGCAACCAAGACCAATCCTAGAAACATCACAATAAACTGCAAACCCTTCGGTGCCCGGGGTAACGCGGAAACCGAAGCTGTTTGTCAGATACTCCTTGAACTTCTGAAAACTAGCTTCACACTTTTCCGGCCACTCAAACTTCACATTCTTCTACGTCAGTTTTGTTAAAGGCGCAAATATCCGAGACAAATCCTTCACGAAACGACGGTAGTAGCCGGCTAATCCAAGGAAACTTCTAATCTCAGTAACTGATTTAGACCTCTGCCAGTCCATCATTGCTTCAATCTTTTTAGGATCAACCTGAATTCCATCATTAGACACCACGTATCCCAAAAAGGTAACTTGATCAAGCCAAAATTCACACTTTGAAAATTTGGCATATAATTGATGTTCACGTAACGCTTATAACACAGTTCTCAAATGTCAAGTGTACTCTTCTTCACTCCGCGAGTAGATCAATCTGTCATCAATGAACACGATAACAAATTAATCCAAAAATGTCTTAAACACTCTTTTGATCAAGTCCATAAACACGGCGGGTGCGTTAGTCAAACTAAACGACATAAACAAGAACTCATAGTGCGCATACCGTGTCCTAAACGACAAAAGCGGTCTTAGGCACGTTGACATCTTGAATGTGGAGTTGATGATAACCGGATCTCAAGTTGATCTTAGAAAAACACTTAACACCCTGCAACTGGTTAAACAAGTCATCGATGCGAGGAAGAGAAAATATGTTCTTAATACTTGCCTTATTCAACTCCCTGCAGTCTATACATAGCCGAAAGGAACCATCCTTCTTCTTAATGAACAGACCAGGCGCACCCCACGGAGAAGTTCTTGGCTTGATAAAACCCTTATGCAACAACTCTTGCAATATTCTTTCAACTCTTTGAGTTCAGCAGGCGCATCCGATATGGAGGTATCAAAATCGGAGCTGTACCCGAAATAACATGGATACAAAACTCAATGTCTCTCTCTGGCGGCAACCCAAGTAAATTCTCTGGAAACACATCAGGATACTCGTTCACTATAGGGACATTGTTCACATTACCAACATCCGCCTTTACACTTTGAACCACCGGTAAGAAAACTTGACAAACTTTATTCAATAACTACTTCGCCTTGATAACAGATATGAGGTTTATAGGTGGATCCACATTTTCCTCTCGAAAAGAAAAAGGCATATCACTGGGAATCCGAAACACAACTGACTTCTCTCGATAGTCGATATTAGCATAATAGTGAGCTAACCAATCCATTCGCAAAATCACATCAAACGACATAACATTAAGTAAACTTAAGTCAACATGTAACTCTCTATCCTACATAATCACAGAACAAGATGGGAACACAACATCCACTTCAACACTAGCACATATAGGTGTAGGCACGGACAAAAGAAATTGCATATAGGACGGTGTCATATCCAACTTCATAACAAAACTATGAGATACAAAAGAATGGGTTGCACCCGAACCAAACAACACCATGGCATCAACAAAAGATATCCGAATAATACCTTGCACCACAACATTCAAAGCATGGGCATCCTTAGGAGTCAAGGTAAACACTATAGCCTAACTACGTCGTTGTTGCTGAGACGATTGTCCAGTACTATTTCTCCAAGAAGTACAACTGCCATTTCCTCGACCTCTGAAACCACGGCCCCCAAAACCTCGGCCCCGTTGGCTGTTGGTAAAAATACGCAAGCGTACGTATGCCAACTTATAATACAGACTGCGAAGTCCGGATATCGTACCCAGAGAGAAAGCTTCTAAAGACAACCAGTTAGGAAACTCAATTTGAATAGCCAAAAAGATATTTAATGTTGTTATTAAACTAAATAATCTGAAATAACAATTATGGATAAAATTAACTAAAGTTGTAATGAAAATAAGATTTTAACAATGATGGGAAGAACATGGATTATTAACTTTCATTATACTGTTTAATCAGATTGGAATATGGATTTGATTGTTCTACTAAGGTTCAGGCTAATCGTAAGCACCTAAAATTCTCTCTCGAGCAATTGCAGGCAAAAACAGATAACAAACTAGTAAGAGGGTAATTACTTACTCTCGCACAATGACTAAACTAAATTACTAATCAAAATGTTTATGAAGTAAACCCTAAGAACACGTGCTCGTCAATTCACTCTCGCGCAATTAACTCCTAAGTTCTTAATTATGTTGGTCTATTCCAGTTTTACTCTCTCAAGGTAAAACCAAAACACAGAAAAATGAATAAATTGGCCAAATAAATTCAAGCGTTAAGAACAATAATTAAAACATAGTAATAACAACAACCCACAAATCCAATTCGTTTAAACAGACATAAATCCCATTAATAATCCCAAATGAAAGGTTTAGCTACACATATTCAAAGATAATTCAACAATAAAGTAGTAAGAATTCATGGATGAATAAGAATAATAAAATTAATCTCTTAATAGTTATCGTATCTTGATTGACAATAATCCCAAAACAATTATGTAGAAAATCCAGAATACAAGCTAAAACGATAAACTGATATCAAAAACTAAGCTAAACTAATGTAACAACTAATGTCTAATGTGGCGAACTAAGTGAACCCTTGATTTGTTGTTTAGTGCGGTATTTATACGTCTTTCAGCTCGGAGAAGGGTTTTGGCTCGTACCCATGTGTAATTCCAAAGTTGCCCTCAGGTTTAAGTGAATTCAGGTGATGTGGTAAGGTTTAGACGACGTTTTATGCCTTTTCGGCGGTGTACGTTCGCACACTTTGACTTGTGCATTCGCGCACCTCTTGTTTCAGCTACTAGAACCCAAAATAATCTCTCACAGGGCTCGTACAGGGGTGTGCATTCGCACACCATTTTCTGTAGCACAACTGTCAACTTCAAAACTCCGTAACTCAACGCACAGACCTCAAAATGAGTTGGTTTTTGATTCTACGGAAAGCTTAGGATGTCTACTTTATTTCTTATGAAGAACACAAATTCATCAAAAGTCTTTAAGTATTCCAAAATCTTCAATCAATGCAGCGGGTCAAATTCAAGAAAATTGTGCTCTCGGCATCTATTTTCATTAGATCTTCGCACAACTTTCCTCAAAGCTTCAATTATGATCCCAATGGCTTCCAAATGGCTTGAATATCATGAAAAACTCCCACATTATGCCTGAAATGCTCAACACAAAAATGAGTACAAAGAAGCTCAAAACCAACGTCAAATGCACATATATGACATATAAAACACATAGAATATAGGAGTATTTCTACTTCTATCATGTTGAGCGAACCCCGCAGGAATAGATAACGCTGGTCTCTGCTGCTGGAAAGACGGCTGCACAACACTCGTAGTCGACATCTGTTGTCCGGAGAATGTACACTCTTTAGCAAAATGGCCTCTTTGGCCACACACAAAACAGCTACCTGAACTCATATGGAAAACACCAAAATGGTTACACCTTCTAACAAAAAGGAGCCCTAAACCCAGAATTGTTATGACCTAAACCACGACTACTCCCACTACTCCCCGAACTATAAGGAGTGCTTCTAACACTATGCCTTCCCTTCCTATGCATCTGGCGGTTTCCTATACCAAACTGCGAAGGAGAACCGTAGTAGTTGCTGCTACGAAACTGCATCGAGGCCTACTGCCCACTACTAGAACCTTCACCCTTGCCCCTTTTAGGCTGAGAAGGATTAGGGAGTTCCCCAAGCTGAATTAGAATACTCTCCAACTGTCGAGCACTATCCACAACCTGAACAAAGTCTTTCTGAACTCCAAAAGCAACCCCACATACTTGGGACCAAAACCTTTCACATACTGATTGTGGACTCGTGTCTGATTGGTAAAAAAGTAGGTAGCGAACCTACTAAGTCGGGCAAACTCCATAGTATACTCTTGAACAGATTGATCACCTTTAGTGAGTGATAGAAGCTTGTCTCTGAAGCCTTCAGTAACAAAGAATGGAAGAAAGAACTCCTTGAATCTTGCCACAAAATAAGTCCATGACAACTGACCGATGAAAGGTTGAACCACCCTGTAGAACTAGTCCTTTGGCGGTCCTCTCATAGATATCTTAATCAATACAATTGTCTGCCAGTCATGGACTTGTAACCTCTGATAAATTTTCTCAACCTCCTCTAGAAAGTCTAGCGCATTGCCGCTTTCATTAAACTCAGTCAGCTTCAACCTCATGTAAGCCAACACCAAGTCTTTATTTGTTGTTTCTGTCACCACCACCTCAACGCTGATGTTGTTGTTTCACTAATTGGCCCATCAAAGCATGCTAGTCTTGCATGGCCACTTCCCTTGCTTGCAACTGCACTTGGTTATTCTACAAAGCTGCAATCCCAGCTAGAAAGGTGTTCATGTCAAAAGCTTGCATGTTCGGCTGTTAGGGCATCTCTGGTGCCTCCACATCCGCCACAATATTCCAAGCCCTATTATTATTAAGATTTCTATTCTGATTCATAGGTCGCCCATGATCTCTTCCAGCTTGAACAACCAGTTCATTCTGGTTAACCTCAACGGAACCCTCATCTTAGGCTCCCTCAGCCTACTGTGCCGCAGCACGGGCACATGTATGAGTACGATTAAACATTTTGAGAAGAAGAAAGAAAAGTTCAACAACAAAACAAGGCCAAAAGACCAACATGTATCCATTATAAGCAACCAACAATCATTCAAATAATCATACTCATATCATGATGGACACACAATCCTATAGGTGTAGGTGGAAGTTTTAACACCAAAAGATGACATTCGCAGACATGACACAGATCTGAATTCCGTAGTAGTACTTATGACACGACAACAACACATCATGCCAAAACCAACATCAAACATCATGCATAAGGCCTAGGTATTCATAAGCATAGGCTCTGATACCAACTTTGTCACAATCCAAAATCATAGGCCGTGACCGGGGGGCGCTAGGGAATGAGAGTGCAAGCTCCGAAACACGTAACAAGCATAACTAAACATATGTTCTGCATCAAACATATAATAGAGCCAATGCTTAGGGGAAACCGAGACTCCAATAACAATAATATAATACAACATCCATACCATAATAATATTCATCGGACAACATCCGAGTAATAAACATCTTAATACATTAACAAGTTATGCATATTTCTAATACTACTGCGGTCTAGAGTTTTTAAAAGTTTGACCATATTTAACAAAAGTAAAACACTTCCGAGGAGAATAAATCGGAAGTTATACCATGCCAAAATAAGTACATGAAAAGGGGACAACAACGAAGGTCAGATATACTGAGTGAGTTCATAATATCACAATTAACCATTAAGCGAAAACAATAATTTAAAATCATTTAAAACATTAGTTTAAACCATTAATGAATAATATGGAACCCTGAACCACAATATAAATAACTATAATATAATAGATCCTCGAACTAGTCACTTATCCAAAGGCCTTGGTCTCGAGAGCGGAGCTCCAACCAAGTTACCACTGATCACATTTAATCCACAAGTGGGAGTCCCGAGAGCTAGGCTCCAACCGAGTTACACAATCAATACGGGTCCTGAGAGCAGAGCTTCAACCGAATTACCCAACCACATACATAACCAATATGAATCATGTACCTCTATGATCAAAACGGTGCGCACACAGTCCTAATGAAGTCCATTGGATAGCATGTTCCAATAAGTCTATAACGGTTATAAACACATTTGAAAAAAAAATATAATTAATATAATTTGCAGAATTAGTAATAAGGTTTACTTAATATCAAAAGCAATAAAATAACTCACTGCTTTAATCCCCAAAAGCCTTGCAAACGCCACTATCCTTGGTTCGAATTTGAAGCTCGAGATGTAGACAAGTCTAGGAACCAAGGTACAAAACAAATTATAAACATCACCCCTAACTCTAGAGAATTCTAGACTCAACACATCGACTCATAACAACATCCAACAATCATATCATAATGCAACATCAACCAAAACATATAATCAATCATTCAACAATTAGTTGAGTTAGTTGAGCCCCAAGTTATAAAACATTATCTGAAATCCACTTTTATAGTATAAGAGTTAAATAAACCAAAATCAAGTTTATAAATATATCATAGTGGAAATGACCGAGTTATAGAAATTATCAAGCCCAACTGTCACGATCCAAATTATTGAGCCGAGACCGGCGCTAGGGAATGGGAGTGGTAGCTCCGAAACCCGTAGTAAGCCTAAAACCACTAATAATTTTTCGCATTTAAAAGTGTCATAATATATATAAAACTTTTTCGGAAAACTCTTTTAGATAATACATCTATAGTTATTAAAATATCATATATCATATTAGAGTTTACATTAAAAATCAATTACTTGAACTTAAATCGCAATTCTTCTATTGACGCCTACTGACTACTGCAGCTCTAGGGACTCATACTTGTGCAAGTCCAACGACTTCTGGCACAATGAAGGTGGTTTGTCCGATCCGACTCCGGCTACCTGAAAACATCAGAGTAAGGGGTCAGTATTTGGGAAAATACTGAGTGAGTATGCAACTTATTATCGGTATCATGAAAATACACATCGCATACTAAAACATATATATATATATATATATATATATATATATATATATATATATATATATATATATCTCAATATAATAAGAAAATAACATAATACTCGCAAATAGCAGATCCGACCGAAACTCTAATCTTAAACTCTCAACTTATCTTATTCTGAATATTCGAATCAAACTGATCCAAATGGTCCGACCCAGGAGTGTTCACACTCAACCACGTCAGCCGCGACCAATCTCTTAATCTCAAAGTGTGAGTCCAACTCACTAGTGGGTCCAACCCATTAGATACGGGGCTCAGGTTACACCGTAATCGAGTTCTCACTCGTATCACATTCATATCGTATGCGCATTTCGTAATCTCATAGACAATCTAGACATGCTAGATTGACTCAAATACTGGTGATCACATAGCCTATTGACACCCAATAGGTAGTTGGTTTCTTCGGATCGCACACTAGATATTCATATTCAAAACAATGAATATAACAGCATTCATATAATCAAATTCACAGAACATAACATCTTATACGAACGAATCATATAAATGCGATGTATTGATAATAATATTCAATATATATGAAAATAACTTTAATAATAATAATACGCGAACGTAAATTGCCACTCATAGTGACCGCTATCCCAAACTGCATTATCGTCCCCCGATCACGCAGGTTCCGTGCATCGATTGATCTCATAGCTACTCCAGCTCATCGGCCTGATAGCTTGTCGATACGTCAGTTACTTAGTCGAGTTACCTGTACGTTTAATCCATAAACGTAGGCTTAATATCAAAACCCTAAGTTATAAACTTAGGTTAATATAATCATATTTCAAATATGATTATTAACTTTAATTGTATTCTAATACCTAGTCGAGATATTCGTTATATCTCTTATTCATCAATTCTCAAATTTAGTTCCTTATATCTCGAAACCCTAATCGAACACGTTATGTTCGATATCCAAATTTCTCATTTTCGGGGTCCGTGATTCACTTTTAATGTCCGACGTACTTAAAGTCGGAAATCTAGGTCTAAACGGGGCAAAATGGTCCAAACAGGCGTGGTTGCTGGCTGTGCAAGCGCTCGAAGGGTCCTGTGCAGTAGCACGGCCCAGTGTGCGTTCGCACACCGCATTCAGCCCCCGGAAAAGTTATTTTCCGGGCGCTTCGCCGCTCGCCGACACTCCCGACATGCTTCCACTTTATTATAACACATGATCCAACTCGATTCTCACCAAAAACGACTATAGAAACGCGATTGCGATTCGTTTAATACGTTAAAACGAAATAACCTTTATTTACTAATTCTCACAATAAAAACATCAAGCTTACCTCGATTTGAAGCTTATAAACGATAGAGAATCGAATTCTAAACAAATCGATATAAAGAACGCTCGATTTGGACGAGAAACGGCGGCGGATCGAATCGATCATCACATTTTCTTTCTTTTCTCTCTAACTCTCCTTTCCTTCTCTCTCGATGGTTCTGCTTATCCAAAGTTTATATATATATTTGGATAATTAGCCATTTTAATCCTTCATTTCTTTAACTCAAACCATTTCTCTTTTAAACTTTCTAATTTAACCAAACGGTTAAATTATCCTTTTAACTAGATTACTTACGTATTATTTATATTCATATAAATAATACTAACTCAAAATTATTATTTTCCGTCAATAATCTTTTAATTACCATTCTCGAGACTTAATTGGCTAATTTGCACTTTAGTCCTTGAACTTCTCAAAAGTTGCAATTTAGCCCAAAACGCATTTGCGTCCAAATTTTAAAAGGTCTCCGATTGACCCGAAATTTTTACCATAAATACTATAAAACATTTCGCGGAACTTAGCGAAATAATTTTCATTTCGAAATTTATATGGTTAAATTACCACTTTAGTCCCTGAACTCTAGTTCATGACTTTTCTTGACATTTTTCCTTTTAATTTAAATTCCAACTTTAGAATTGGAATATGATATTAAATTCCTTTAATTTCTTGGAAATTATTTCCGATACATGGTCCAGTTAAATACTTAAATATTTTGGGGTATTACACCAACTCACACTCCAATAGACCCATGTCTATCCCGCAATAACCACGTCGCAAAACGTGTTTCCACAAACATGAATTCAGAAAAACGTAAGTAAAACATAATCTCATCATTTGGAAAGCCAAGGGTGCTCAACCCTACTCAACTCAAGCCAAACAAGCCTTATATCGACCATGAAAGCTAATGGACTTAACATCAACCATTTAGCATGTGAGAATCATACAATCAATGGTTATCAACTCTATTCAACAAATTAAGCGAGAATCAATCAAAGCATAACCTAAACATGCAATCCTTAAAGCTCAAACAATTTAATTCATACCGTAGGCATGCATTCTAACCAAATTATCTCAATCAACAAGACCAAGTAGGGGTGAGCAAGAACCGAAGCAAACCGAAAAACCGAACCGAACCGAACTTCGTTGTTTGGTTCGGTTTTTCGGTGAAAACTGTTTGGTTCGGTTTCTACATTAGGTAAAGTTTGGTGTTCGGTGTTTGGTTTGGTTTGGGTGTTTTGAAAACCGAACCGACCGAAAAACCAAATTACCCGAATTTTAATATAAAATATATATAATTTTTAAAAATATTATACATATATACTTATATTTATATGTTTTTTGTCTTTATATCTTATATACTGTTGATATATGAGTTTATAATTGTTATTTAAATATATATGGAAGTATATTAGACTCTAATTATTTAATATTTCAATTAATTTTAGGGTTAATGTCGTAAAAATTCACGAACTTTACACGTTTTCTCATTTTAATCACGTAGTTTCAATTTTCTCATTTTCATTCACGAACTACCACTTTTTCTCAAATTTATACACAGTGCTGAGGTGTCACGGTACCATTGGTGTAATTTGCTGAGGTGGATGTCACTTTACACCAATGAATGAGTACCACCTCAGCACCGTGTATGAATTTGAGAAAAAATGGTAGTTCGTGTATAAAAATGAGAAAATTTAAACTACGTGATTAAAATGAGAAAACGTGTAAAGTTCGTGATTTTTTTTGACATTAACCCTTAATTTTAATATAACTTTTTTTTAAAAAATAAAAAATAGTGAAATTCGGTTTTAACCGAACCGAACCATACCGAACCGAAATTTTCGGTTTGGTTCGGTTCGGTTTTTTCATCTCCAAACTAAAAGTTCGGTTCGGTTCAAAAAATTTTCAAACCGAAAAAACCAAAAATATTGCAACCGAACCGATCGATGCTCACCCCTAAGACCAAACATAAGTTCCACAATAATCATGGCAATGGAAGCATTTACATGTGTTATAATCATTAATCAAGCATAAACAACAATTACACATTAATATCTACCCAAATTCAACAAACCCAAATCTTAATATTCAACAATTCAACCAATAAAGTTATAATCACTTACCTATATGAGAAACCCAAGCCAAAAGAAAGAGGAATTGATGTTCAACTCCAAAAACCTTTGAAGGTGCAATATTGGAGGAAGAACACCACAATATCAAATCTAAAATTTTATACATCCTTGGAAAAGGAGGGTAGATCTAGGTATTTAGAAATGTATTTAGGGTTTAGTTTGAAGGAGCAGCAAGGATATATGAAGAATTGGGGTTTGGGGGGCTGAAAAAATTAGTGGCTTCGAGTTTTATGGTTTTTTCCTCGCTCAAAAAAAGAACAACCCTTATTGCTTAAATTCATTCCTAGACCGGCTCATAAGCCGGTTGTCTGGGTATGAAACGGTTCTAGGGTCGGTCAGCTCTCTGATCTTGGCCGGCTCATCAAGCGGTTCTTGGGCCAGCTCAGCCCTTGATTACAACCCCAAAACACTTCCGAAGACGTTCCAAACTCTACGATACAAACCCGATGAGTACAAGTTGAAGATGAGTCAACCACACAACATAAAAGCATGAAACATGCCAAGACATAAACATAAGAAACATATAAGTCACCGAACCAAACGAGATTGATCAATCAAACCATAAATCATGCCGGAAGTATGACGAAAACATGCCAGAGAACTACGGGGTATTGCAGCTTTTGATTTTGGTCTATTAGATGGTATTCATGTGGATGGTTATGAAAACATAATTCTATCCTGCAGTTTGTGGATGATACGTTGTTATTTGTGTTTAAAGATATGGAGATGGTCTAGAATTTATTGAGGAATCTCAGATACTTTGAGTTGGTGTATGGTCTTGAAATCAATTATCTGAAATCATCTGTCATTGGTATTAATGTGGATGATAATTCCCTTACTGAAGCTTCTTGCATTCTTAACTGCAAATTTGATGAATTGCTGATTATGTATCTTGGACTTCCATTTTCTTTGATTCCAGTTAAAGCGAAGCATTGGAATCCTGTTATCAATAATTTTTCATTTCAGATGGCTTGGTGGAAAGGAAACTTATTATCTCAATGTAGTCATCTTAGCTTGATTAAATCTGTTCAGTACAGCCTCTTTGTTTATTATTTTTTCTCTTTTAGCATTCCTCATTCAGTGATTTTGTCTTTAGAGCATTCCATGCGTTGTTTCTTATAGAGCAAGTCGGCCTCTTCTACGTGTTTCAACAAAGTTTCTTAGGATGATGTTTGCTTGCCATTTGCAAATATTAGTTTGAGTTTAACTCCTTTAAGAATCAAAAATCAAAGTTTGCTTTTAAAGTGGATTTCGAGGCTTATTAATTTTGATAAGAATTCACTTTGGTTTCTTGACATCTCTTCTTGTTAGGACTTGTTAAATTGGTTTAATATCAAAGATATTGATGTTTGTCGTCTATCTCATTTGTGGAAAGGAATTCACTCGGTTAGTGTTAAAAATCAACAGGTTTGGGAGTTTTTTAACTGTCAGCTAAGTATTACAACCAGTTATGGGACTAACACTAGATTTTGGTATGATATTAGGGCTGTCAACCCAGCTCTTCACCTCAAATTTTCTGATTTATTTAATATCAACTGAAACAAACAGTGTGCAGTGGCTGATTTATTCGACTTTGAGCAGCAGTCTTACTGGTTTTGTTAGCAGCATCGACTATGCCATGGTGAGTAGTCCAGCTCTGTTCCCTTCTAGAGAAGATATCTCGTCATACTCCTTCTCACATGTCTAATTGTTTTCAATGGCGGGGTAGATCGTTTTCAGCAGGAACTATCATATCTTTACGGAAATATTTTTTAGTCTTATGCTTATCTCTTCGGCAGGTTTTGGAAATTCAAACTTCCTCCTTACATAAATTTCTTTATGTGGTTATTGACTAGAGATATTATATATTCAAATACTATGTTAGTTCAGAGAGGAGTTTCGTTAATTAACCATTCTTGCTTTTTGTGTTTTGAAGATGAGTCTAGTATCCACATTATTTTTCATTGTCGTTTTGCTTGGCACACTTGGAATTTCAGTATTGATCAAATGCAACTTGCAATGGGCAGCCCCAGATTCTATTCATATATTCTTCGATTAAATCAAGATTTAGTGGATATCGACTCTTTGATTTATTCTACTATTTCTAAAGCGGTAATATTTTTCAAGGACAACAGTGAGGATTTTGATTATTCGGCTAACGAAGTTTATAGGAATTTAATTTGTTTCTGTAATTACTTGAAGCCATGTGTTTATTGTAAAGACTATTTCCTTCCACTGTTTTGTGGTTGAGCTAATATAATAATCATTTATTAAAAAAACAATTTCACCTATTTAATTTCTTTTGGCGGATATTAAACTCTTTAGATCACTCAACTTATGCCAAATTACAAAATGATCACTCAAGTCACTTTTATTACAAAAATTTCACTGAAGTTATTAACAAATTACAACGGGATGTCACTCATTCGAAACTCACCGTTTTTGGTGACATGGCATGTCGGATTTGTCCAACAAAGCACTTTTTTTCCACATCATCCATGCCACATCAATATATGAATCTTTCTAATTATATATTAATTTAACAAAACTTTAAGGATTATTATAAACTTTTTTCCTTTTTTCATCTTATTCCCTTGCAATTAAAAAAATCAACCAAGAACCTAAAATACAAATTCAGCTGTCGACAACCATGCTCTATTGTGAAGAAATTCTAAATTAAATAATCAAAATTGGCAACTCAAGTTCAAGATTTTCCATTATTTTTCTTCTACTGAACTCTTTTTTCTTCTGCTATGGATCTAAATCTGTTTTCAGAGATGACGATAAACAAATCTTAAACATTGCCGGAATTATTGAAGTTAATTCAAAAATTGGCAGTGAAGAGAAAATCGCTATGGAAATAGCTGATTTAAACTTCAAAAATCATTCAAAAAATTATAATCTTTCTCTTCACATTCAACATCGTCAAGCACACCCTCTAAAATCTGTTCTTGCAGCTGAAACATTAATAAAACGGAATTCAGTGAAAGAAATTATAGGCATGGAACGAGGCGAGTTTAGTTGCTGAAATTGGAAATCAAGCTCAAATTTCGATTCTCTCATTATTTAATTTAAATCCTAAATCTACTCTGCCCTTACCCTTCAATTCCAGTCTTGCCTTTGTCGAGTTCTCTTGCATTGCTGATGTTGGTTCTTTGTCTGGTTCTTTGCCGATGCTTCTATTTCTCTGCTGCTGTTTGCTTCTCCACCGCTGGTTCTACTTCTCCACCGCTGCCTGCTTTTCTACCGTTACTTTTGCTTCTCCGCCGCTGGTCCTGCTTCACCGCCGCTGCATGCTTTTCTGCCGTTGCTTCTGAAATTGTTGGCGGCAGCTGAATTTGTTTTTAGGGTTTTGGTTGATTTTTTTAATTGCAGAGGAAGAGGATTGAAAAAGAAAAAGAGTCTAAAATGGTCCCTAGATTTTTATTAAATTAATATTCAATCCAACAGACTTATTTATTGACGTGGCATGGATGATGTGGAAAAAAAGTGTTTTGTTGGACAAATCCGGCATGCCATGTCACAAAAAATGGTGAGTTTCGAATGAGTGACATCCCGTTGTAATTTTTTAATAACTTCAGTGACACTTTTGTAACAAAAGTGACTTTAGTGATCATTTTGTAATTTAGCATAAGTTGAGGGATCCATAGAGTTTATGTAATAACCCGGAAATTTAAGAGTTAAAATATAGCCACGTGTCTAATATTTTATTAGACGGGAGTAGGTAAATTAAATTTAAAGATAAATTTAATTTACAAGTGTCCCTAAATTTTTATTATGGCTATAGGATTGCAAATTTAAATTTTTAGAATTTAAATTTGAATAGTTATATAGTTAACGGAGACAATATGGATTTATGAATTGGGTGCAGAATAATTCATAAGTCCCTAGCGAATATTTTTGGTACTAATATTCGCAAAATATTTTAAAAAGGTTATCGTGAAAATTTGATAAAATTTGGAAGCAGAAATTTATCAAGCGCAGTCAATGCGGGCTTAATAAATCAAAAATGATTTATTAAGAATAAAATATAAGTCGGACGGGAATAAAAATTATATTTTTATTCTTTTTATATTTTATTTGATTTTTGGTAAAATTTTCACGAAATTTGGAAATCGTTTCCGTTTAGGCTACGGACGACTAGTTTAGAAGTTGGTTTAAAGTGCATGATTGAGCTAGTACTAAAGTGCACTTTAACCAATACTATATATATACCTAATTGTTATCAAAAAGAAGGCAACAACTTCATTTCTTCATCTGAAGAAATAAAAGTGAGCTGCTTCCTTTGAAACACAGTGCGACGATTAGGGTTCCGCGCCGCTTCGTCCGTTTCTCGATTCTAACTCCATTTCTTCAACGATTACTCAAGTAATCGAGGTAGTATACCCGTATTAAATGTTTATTTTGATATATATCGATATATTTCGAATATAAACTCGTTTATAAACGGTTACCGTATCGAATCGAACGTAAACGTATTAGTTTTACGTTTCGAACGTGAATATGGATAGATTGGAATGTGTATACGTGTTAGGGGCGGAAAAATGGAGTTAAAGCACGTTGGAAAGCCCGGGAAATCAACTTTCCCGGGGCTGTGCACTCGGGTGCACGAACGTGCACCATTTGGTGCACGAACGTGCACCATGAGAGGGTGCACGAACGTGCACCCAAGGTGCACGAACGTGCACCATCTGGGGTGCACGAACGTGCACCAATTGTGCACGATCGTGCACTGCCCTGGGGTGCACGATCATGCACCCAAGGTGCACGATCGTGCACCGTGCCGAGACGCTGACGGATAGGGATTTGTTTTTGGGCTTTTTGCCCTAAGAACTTGACATAGTTTCGTTAATTCGAAAACGTTTTAAAACGATAACTTGTGTTAGAAGAAATTGAAAAGGTTTTATATACTAAACCTAAAGACTTTTAAAAGGAGATTTTAAAAGTAAAGTTAAACGTTTATAATGGACTTTAAAAGAGTTAAAGTCAACGTTTAAACGATTTTAAAGATTTAGCAATCGGTTTTGCTAAATACTTAGTATATGACCGAGAATTGTATTGACAATTAGGTCTATACTATAAATGGTTTTCTTTAGGTATTGTGATACCTAAAATAACTTCTAGAGAGAAGTTAGAACGTTTTCTCAAAACGAGAATTTATAATATGGTTTTAAAAAGAGACCATAAGTGCTATATGTTTGAATGATTATATGTTTGACCTAGATCTGGGTTTAAGGACCTAGAAGTTTTATAGGAAACATATATTGATGTGTTTTATCCTGTTTACTTTGTGTGTTTAGTCCGACCAGCTAGCCAGCAGTCTGACCACAACCACAGGATTAAGTTCCAGACCTAGCGGTGTTTGTGAGTTCATTTGTTTACTTTTGAATATTAGTATTCAATTGTTTTTAAATCATAAATCGCACTAAGTATGAAACTTAGCCAAGGAAGATCCACTGAAACGAGCTATCTATTGGGCAACAATAGGACTGTGTGATCACCGGTGTTAATGAACTAGATGAGAGGTAAATATTATAAGCATACATATTGAGATTAGGTTTTAAGCCAGATGCTTATAAAGCGGCTTAAACCTAATGGGTAGTCCTGAGGTGGCAGTGATTTAAGTTCCGGCCCAGCAACCCAATACAGAGTCAAGATGGCTGTGATACATATGTATACAGCACATCCTGTATTAAACAAGAGTTGTGCATATGCATTATATATATGATAGCACTATAACGTAATCAGGATTAGGGTTTCATTTGGATCGAGGACTGGTAATATTTTTATATATCGACATTTTGTCTATACGCGATTTTGGTATTTAACTGTAAACCTATCTACTCACTCAGAAATATTTATATTTCTGACCCCGTTGTTGTTTATCATTTTCAGGTACCTAGCTACCGGGTCTGGTCGAGCTTCCATCCTTTTCCATCAGGGAAGCTTATTCTGTTGTTATGTAAATAACACTTTAAACTCTTAGATGCTGCAATAGTGTATATAGGTTTGATATGCCTGTAGCCACGTCATGGTTCCTCTGTCTATATACTCTGATAGGAACCTGACTTTGTCTAGCTCTAATAAGTGGCTACTCAATAGGCATATGGTGTTTTATGGTGTCCCCTACGGGTGGCCAAGCTTCGTGTCTTTGGTCTGCAAAGACACTGTGTGTAGTTTTAGCTGGCCTTACGTTTGTGTGCCTGCTGTGCATGTTTTTAAATATGTTTGATACAACGCTTTGAAAAGGAAAGTGTTCGATATATTTTATTAAACATATTGTTCGGGTGCGCGGTTGGAAACAGGGCTGCCTGCGAGGCAAGGCACGTGAGCTAAGTCCCTGTACCACCGCACCGGTTTTCAGAAATGCGCGTGGGTCAGAATAACTAGGGTTATTCAACCAGCATTTCTGAAAGCGCGATATCGCCTATATGAATATTTTCAGAATGTGTTTTCCACGTTAAACGGAAAAATGTTTTAACGGTGTTTTCTGAAAACGGGTCGTACGCGACGTACGATATATATTTATATTTAAGAGGCGAAAAATTTATAGAGGTTTTAGGCTTGCTACGGGTTTCGGAACAACCATTCCCATTCCCTAGCGCCGGTCTCGGCTCGAGTTTCGAGGTGGAAATCGGGTCGTGACAAGGTGGTATCAGAGCAATGTTTTAGGACTTCAATGTCCGAAGTATTGTTGCTGATATATGTTAAGTAGAGGTACTAGAAGTCATAAGAGTTCCTAGTGAACTATTGCAGCAACATAGGATTCGAGTCATGTCTTGATCAGTTGTCAGTTATTGAATACATTCAGCTATAGATAGCAACTATACATGTGTGTAGTGTGTATTGATGTTTTGATCAGGAACACATGAGTTGTTCTTGTGTTCGAGATACGTTACAACTGATGGAACATGTGAGATGTTTCTAAGTTGGAAACACGTTACAATCATGGAGCGAAATGGTCAGAACAGATGACCAGTATTTGAGGAGAATGGTTCTGTTTGAACACAGGACAAAGCGAAGATTTTCTCTGAATTGTGAGTGATTGTTATATGTTTTGCTTATATGGGTTTAATAGTTGATACCTGTTATATGAAAATGTGATTTTTCTATAACTATTACATACGGTACTTACGCTGAAAATTTCATGTGTTTCAGTATGTCTGGGCCTAGTAGAGCTCATACGCATGTGGGGTCTGATCCACATAATGTACCAGGTTTGCCTGTTATACCTGATACATCTGTTCCCATAGAGGCTGTTGACTCAACATCAGCATGTGACATGGACATATGGGAGGATGCTATTGGAGTAGAGGAATTAGAGAGAATGTTGAATGAAGACATAAACAGTACTGGAAATAGCCATAGCTCTGTGTCTGAATCGACTGCTACATCAGCTTATCTGGGATTTAAGGTAAAAGAGTTCTTAGCTGAGGTGGACCATCTAAGGAGGGTTCAACAGCAAATAAGACACTCGCCGAATCAGTCGTGGGAATATGTGAGCGAGTGGGAGGTACAAGAGAACCAAAGTTTGGATAGGCTGAGGGATTATATGGATAAGTATACTAGAGAAGATTTAAATGTGGAGGCATACACTGTTGAGTTTATGCGTTTATGCGAAGAAGTACCTGAGTTAGTTCGTGATGGTGAGGAAGTTGCGAGTAGGTACGTCAAAGGTTTAGGGCCTGAGTTCGAGGAACTCATGGCGGTAAAGTCTGATTCTGTAGCATATCTGGCTGGACGTGCGAAGCAGATAGAAAGTAAGTTGAGGAGGAATGACATACCCCTCCAGCCGTACTATCACACCAAACCTGAAGAACCTACTGCTACATTTTCTAGGATAGGAAATTCTGGACCCGCAAGGCACTACAACCCCTACTTTGTTCCGCGAGGGGGAAAGGATAAGGGAAAACTGAAATTCCGCGGAGGGCGAGGTAAAGGCCCGATGATTCGTGAGGCGTTTCCGTCTTCGCGATCATCGTCAGGTAATGTTTAGTTATGTGTTTAATGTTTAAGTTAGTCTGTTTATGTGTTTTCAATATTCGCGTTAGAATTGAAAAACATAAACTACAGATATAAATTATATCCTTAAACAAAAAGAAATACACATACAAATAAACATTAAAAGATAAATGATAAATGAGAATTGATAAGTTAGGGATGTTAGAAACGTGCATCCTTAAATAGAAATCAATAACTATTGATAATCAATCAAATGATGTGAAGCAATAATAATCCTAATGTGAGGATAAATTATTAGGATTAAGAAACTTGAAATGTTACGGAGAAGTAGTTTGAAAGAAGCTTACAAAATGAGTATTGCAGTTTTGATTTAAAAGAATGTATTATTGTGCTCAGATGCATCATGAATGCATATTGCAACAATCACTATAGAAAAAGGAATACTTGAATTCCATATACCTATACAAAATGATTTTGTTAGGACATGCATCATGTATATTGTATGTCAAAGAGAAAGTGGATTATATAGCAACTCTTTGGGGATGAGAGATGTCATCATCCTGAGCCACAATTGTACAAAAGTTTTAAAATGTGAATTGTTAGATTCACAGTTTTGAAGAGATGAATTTTAAAGAAAATCCAGCTGGTACACACATATACTTGTATATGTGAGTGAATATGTGTAAATGCACATATGTTTGAAATGATTGATTTGAGAAACCATTTGTTTATAAAACAAAATTTTGTGAAATAAATTGTTGAGAAACAATTTGTTTACAAAATAAACTGTATTTGTTTTAAAATGTAAGCATACTCAAACGAAAACTCTGTAATAATGTCAAGATAGGATTCAAGATAGCGAAGATAAGATGTTGCGATTTTATTGTTCATAATAAACAATAAAGATCTGGATTCTAATGTTTCATTCTGAAACATCAGAAATTATTAAGGATTGAGGAGAGTAGGAAGAAAGAATTTACATTCTTACTCTGAGATAGACTAAGAGGTAAGTCTAGTGATGGACTTTTATGATAAATAAAAGTTCAAGAGTAGATAATAGAAGATAATTGCGATTAAGATAAGAGAGAGTAGGATCTAATTAAACACAACTCGGTTAGTTTGACTTCAAGTAACTGTCGGTGAACAAAGTCATACGCATGTGTTTAATTAAAATGGATCTGAGATTGGTCTTACAGACAGAGCAGATGTCAGTAATGGACATATCTCTTGAATCCAAACGAGTGGTTAGATAAATCAAAACTCATAAGTCTGAGAGGAGTAAACCTCAGCACTTAACTAATAAATAATAACGAATAGTTAAAAGAAAGATGATGAAAAGGAAAATAATTTTTAGAACTAAGTAGTTACACTACTAGTTCTGATCTGAATAAAGAGAGTCGTTGATTATGTTGACGACTGACAGACTTTGTGAAGTCATGTCAAAGAAGGTATTCATTGATAAATAATTATTAATTATTCAATGAATAAACAATATACTTAAACAGTATAATAAACCTTGGATTAACATAAATGGAAATGTTATCAAAGTGAGAAAGAGATGAGAATAAAGAACTCAAGGAGTAAGTTTCAGATGTTATCTGGAAACTAACAAAGAGTAGTACAACCCCAGTAACTATTGATCGAACCGTTAGATCGGTTTGATATTGGGATAGGATAATCTCAGGACGGTTATCTAAGTTTTAACCGTTGCGATCGACGAATGAAGAGGAATATGATGCTTGAAGAGGGAGGTGATGTTGTGACACTTACGTGAATTTTGGCAGTGAGCCAAAAACGCAAGTAATCACGATAATAAGTGTAAACTTTAGCTAACTTGGAATTATCAACATAAGCTCCATATATGTATAAAAAGAATTTGAAAACTGTAGTGAGACAGTAATTTCAAAAGATAAATTCCGAGAACCGAGCCTTATGACTGTAAAGTCGAGGCTGACTGGTAACGGAATATACATGTAACGTACATGTATTTTGAATGTCGGGCCAGAAATGCATAATGCATGGCCGACTAAAAGTAGAAAATATTTAATGAACATTTTGTTTTAGTGTAAAACGGTTTGAAAATGGAGCTACCGTTGATAATCAGTTAATTAAACGCGATAGTAACAGCTATAGCACAGTTATGAAAACTGTTAGCTGTGAACAAGGAAGATATATATATGGAGAAGAAGTTAAGAAGTCTAATTAACATTGGATATCCCGAAAACTAGTAATGGAAATATAGTTTTGCGGTGATTGTAAAGGAAGTTAAAAGGTGTTTTACGATAAGATAGTTAGATTATAACCACACCCACACCTATTCAACCACATCCCGGCAAAAGAGAAGATCAGTTACCCAATCTGTAACAGGAAGTTACTATAGATTGAGGAGTAAATAAAAGGACATTCTATACAAGGTATAGAAACGTAAGGAAACTAAAAGATGAGTGGTTAGTTATGAAACAGTAATCATAAAACATACTAAAAGTCATCTCAATAATAAGATGAGCCATAAACAAACAACTAAGGTTGAAAAGAAAACAAAAGAAAGAAAAAAATAAAATAAATAAAGATATGCGACAAAGGTGGTATACTAAAAGTGTAGTTATCAGAAACTAGCAAAGGTAACCTAGTTTTATGATAACCCTGGAGTAAGTTAAATGATGCTAACTTACACACTTGGATCGCTTAGCAAGAAAGAGAATAGAGATTAGTTCTTGGAATGCGTTGCAGGACGCTAAACTAAGGAGAAAAAGGTATTCTATACAAGTTATAGGATCAAGAGGAGCATAGAAAGTGGATAATCTGTTTGTAGAACGGAAGTTCAAACAGGTGATAATAACAACAGCGAGGAAGAGAGATATGATTGAGAATGCCAGTCAAGATGGTGCTATGCTTTCCGAAGCATGAAGTGAGATTAAGTATGAGTAAAGTTTGGATTATAAGTGAAAAGTAAGTATATGTAAATTCGAGGACGAATTTATATAAGGGGGAGAGAATGTAATAACCCGGAAATTTAAGAGTTAAAATATAGCCACGTGTCTAATATTTTATTAGACGGGAGTAGGTAAATTAAATTTAAAGATAAATTTAATTTACAAGTGTCCCTAAATTTTTATTATGGCTATAGGATTGCAAATTTAAATTTTTAGAATTTAAATTTGAATAGTTATATAGTTAACGGAGACAATATGGATTTATGAATTGGGTGCAGAATAATTCATAAGTCCCTAGCGAATATTTTTGGTACTAATATTCGCAAAATATTTTAAAAAGGTTATCGTGAAAATTTGATAAAATTTGGAAGCAGAAATTTATCAAGCGCAGTCAATGCGGGCTTAATAAATCAAAAATGATTTATTAAGAATAAAATATAAGTCGGACGGGAATAAAAATTATATTTTTATTCTTTTTATATTTTATTTGATTTTTGGTAAAATTTTCACGAAATTTGGAAATCGTTTCCGTTTAGGCTACGGACGACTAGTTTAGAAGTTGGTTTAAAGTGCATGATTGAGCTAGTACTAAAGTGCACTTTAACCAATACTATATATATACCTAATTGTTATCAAAAAGAAGGCAACAACTTCATTTCTTCATCTGAAGAAATAAAAGTGAGCTGCTTCCTTTGAAACACAGTGCGACGATTAGGGTTCCGCGCCGCTTCGTCCGTTTCTCGATTCTAACTCCATTTCTTCAACGATTACTCAAGTAATCGAGGTAGTATACCCGTATTAAATGTTTATTTTGATATATATCGATATATTTCGAATATAAACTCGTTTATAAACGGTTAGCGTATCGAATCGAACGTAAACGTATTAGTTTTACGTTTCGAACGTGAATATGGATATTTTGGAATGTGTATACGTGTTAGGGGCGGAAAAATGGAGTTAAAGCACGTCGGAAAGCCCGGGAAATCAACTTTCCCGGGGCTGTGCACTCGGGTGCACGAACGTGCACCATTTGGTGCACGAACGTGCACCATGAGAGGGTGCACGAACGTGCACCCAAGGTGCACGAACGTGCACCATCTGGGGTGCACGAACGTGCACCAATTGTGCACGATCGTGCACTGCCCTGGGGTGCACGATCATGCACCCAAGGTGCACAATCGTGCACCGTGCCGAGACGCTGACGGATAGGGATTTGTTTTTGGGCTTTTTGCCCTAAGAACTTGACATAGTTTCGTTAATTCGAAAACGTTTTAAAACGATAACTTGTGTTAGAAGAAATTGAAAAGGTTTTATATACTAAACCTAAAGACTTTTAAAAGGAGATTTTAAAAGTAAAGTTAAACGTTTATAATGGACTTTAAAAGAGTTAAAGTCAACGTTTAAACGATTTTAAAGATTTAGCAATCGGTTTTGCTAAATACTTAGTATATGACCGAGAATTGTATTGACAATTAGGTCTATACTATAAATGGTTTTCTTTAGGTATTGTGATACCTAAAATAACTTCTAGAGAGAAGTTAGAACGTTTTCTCAAAACGAGAATTTATAATATGGTTTTAAAAAGAGACCATAAGTGCTATATGTTTGAATGATTATATGTTTGACCTAGATCTGGGTTTAAGGACCTAGAAGTTTTATAGGAAACATATATTGATGTGTTTTATCCTGTTTACTTTGTGTGTTTAGTCCGACCAGCTAGCCAGCAGTCTGACCACAACCACAGGATTAAGTTCCAGACCTAGCGGTGTTTGTGAGTTCATTTGTTTACTTTTGAATATTAGTATTCAATTGTTTTTAAATCATAAATCGCACTAAGTATGAAACTTAGCCAAGGAAGATCCACTGAAACGAGCTATCTATTGGGCAACAATAGGACTGTGTGATCACCGGTGTTAATGAACTAGATGAGAGGTAAATATTATAAGCATACATATTGAGATTAGGTTTTAAGCCAGATGCTTATAAAGCGGCTTAAACCTAATGGGTAGTCCTGAGGTGGCAGTGATTTAAGTTCCGGCCCAGCAACCCAATACAGAGTCAAGATGGCTGTGATACATATGTATACAGCACATCCTGTATTAAACAAGAGTTGTGCATATGCATTATATATATGATAGCACTATAACGTAATCAGGATTAGGGTTTCATTTGGATCGAGGACTGGTAATATTTTTATATATCGACATTTTGTCTATACGCGATTTTGGTATTTAACTGTAAACCTATCTACTCACTCAGAAATATTTATATTTCTGACCCCGTTGTTGTTTATCATTTTCAGGTACCTAGCTACCGGGTCTGGTCGAGCTTCCATCCTTTTCCATCAGGGAAGCTTATTCTGTTGTTATGTAAATAACACTTTAAACTCTTAGATGCTGCAATAGTGTATATAGGTTTGATATGCCTGTAGCCACGTCATGGTTCCTCTGTCTATATACTCTGATAGGAACCTGACTTTGTCTAGCTCTAATAAGTGGCTACTCAATAGGCATATGGTGTTTTATGGTGTCCCCTACGGGTGGCCAAGCTTCGTGTCTTTGGTCTGCAAAGACACTGTGTGTAGTTTTAGCTGGCCTTACGTTTGTGTGCCTGCTGTGCATGTTTTTAAATATGTTTGATACAACGCTTTGAAAAGGAAAGTGTTCAATATATTTTATTAAACATATTGTTCGGGTGCGCGGTTGGAAACAGGGCTGCCTGCGAGGCAAGGCACGTGAGCTAAGTCCCTGTACCACCGCACCGGTTTTCAGAAATGCGCGTGGGTCAGAATAACTAGGGTTATTCAACCAGCATTTCTGAAAGCGCGATATCGCCTATATGAATATTTTCAGAATGTGTTTTCCACGTTAAACGGAAAAATGTTTTAACGGTGTTTTCTGAAAACGGGTCGTACGCGACGTACGATATATATTTATATTTAAGAGGCGAAAAATTTATAGAGGTTTTAGGCTTGCTACGGGTTTCGGAACAACCATTCCCATTCCCTAGCGCCGGTCTCGGCTCGAGTTTCGAGGTGGAAATCGGGTCGTGACAGTTTAATATCTTTCTTTTGGCAATAGTAACTTTTTCATGAACACCATATTTTCCAAGAGCCTTTTCATGATTAGAATAAAACCATATACGAGAATAATTTTAAAAATAGATCACTATAGATAGGGCTGAGTAAGATTTAAACCAAAACGAACTGAAATTCGTTATTTGGTTTGGTTATTAGTTGAAAACAGTTTGGTTTGGTTTTTATTTTAGGTAAAGTTTGGTGTTCGATTTTCGGTTTGGTTTGGGTATTTTGAAAACCGAAAAATATTTATTAATTATTATTGATATATAAGTTAATAAATTTTAGGCCAAATGATTAAAAAGGGCCAAACCTTTAAATAATATTTAACAAAAGTTCCTACATTTCAATTTTATCCAATTTACCCTAAAACGCATGATTTCGTTTCAATTATGTCCAACTCTAAATTGACACGCGATTTTGCTTATGTGGTGCCTACGTGGCGCTGACGTGGCATGTCACACATATGCCATCATGGAAAATACTAGTTAAAAGTGAAAATTGGTTCCTAAAAATGCAAAAAGTGCAAAAAGTGCCAAACCTCTGAGGATGCAATTTTTTTTAAAAAAAATTAAGAACTTATTTGTACTTTTTACCTAGTATTTGTCATGATGATATATATGTGGCATTGCCATGTTAGAAAAATCGCGTGCCATTTTAGAGTTGGACATTATTGAAACGAAATCCCGTATTTCATCACAAATTGGATAAAATTGAAAGGTTTGGACTTTTGTAAATTTTATTCTAAAGATTTGGCCTTTTTAGTCATTTGACCTAAATTTTATACAACATATATGGAAGTTTATTAGAATCTAATTATCTAATGTTTGAATTAATTTCAATATAAAAAGTAAAAAAAATAATTGAATTCGGTTTTAATCAAACTGAGGCATATCGAATCGAACCAAAATCTTTGGTTCGTTTCGGTTTGATTTTTTTGTCTCCATACTGAAAGTTTGGTTCGATTTAGTTTGAAATTTTCCAAACTTCGGTTGGACGGTTTGGAAAATTTCAAACCGAACTGACCGAACCAAACGATACTCAACCCTAACCGGATGAAGAAGGAGTTTTGTAAACAAGATTAATGACGTAAGTATAGTTATTAAGGTCGGTAATTTGGTGGCTGCTCACAATGTTTTAAAAACCGAGGTCAAACGGGTAGGACCACTGGTTCTTGGTTCAACGACCGGCTCAACTAGTTTAATAAATCTAAAAAAATGATTTAATAAAAATTCCGCTTCACAGGTTTTTTACCAGTTCAACCTCCAGTTTTTACCGGTTTGATCCGGTTCAATCTTAAATTCCGGTTGTTTTTATAATTTTAGACCGGACCACTAGTAGGTTCCCAGTTTAACCGGTTCGACCAACCGTTCAGGTATGATTTTTAATACACTGGTTGCTAATATTTAATAGGGTTAATGTCAAAAAAAATCATGAACTTTACACGTTTTCTCATTTAATCACGCAGTTTAAATTTTTTCATTTTCATGCACGAACTACCACTTTTTTCCAAATTCATGCACGGCGCTGAGGTGGCACTCATTCATTGATGTAAAACGAACTCCACCCTCGTGACACCTCAACACCGTGCATGAATTTGAAAAAAAATGGTAGTTCGTGCATGAAAATGAGAAAATTTAAACTAGGTGATTAAAATGAAAAAACGTGTAAAGTTGGTGAATTTTTATGACAATAGCCCTATTTAATATTTGGGTTTGGTTAGAGGTTTTTTTTGAAGGGATCACATCGCATTACTTTAATAGTTAAAAAGGCTTTATGTTTAGTTAACATTTATAACACTAATTAACGAGTGAAGGTTCAAAAACTCCTCTATACTTGGCACGAAGGATCAAATAAGCCCAACCTCGCGAAAGTGGATCAAACCACCTCAGAGTATGCAAAAACGTATCAAATACCCCCTTCCCGACTTTCACCCTAGAGAGTGAACACACTCTTCAGTTTTAAATGGATTTAGGTGGTTTGAGAGTGTTAAAAGATTAAATTTTTAATATTTATATCGTTCTCAAAATTAACATTTAATATACATTTATAACTATTACATTTTAATAATTTAATAATCAAAGTAATTTTAAAATAAAAAATGAGGGATCTTTTAATCTTTTTTTCAAGGCTTAATCACCAAAAAAAACCCCACCTTTCACTACTAGAAAACAGTGTTTTAGCGACAGATTTTAGTGACGGATCTAAAATCCGTCGCAATTTCAGTGATTAGCGACGGATTTTGCGACGGATCTAAAATCCGTCGCTAAACACCCAATTAAATTGGCGGGATTGATCCCGCCAACATTAGCGACGGATTTTCCGTCGCTAATGTTGGCGGGAGTCGTCCCGCCAATTGTTTTGATAAAATTTAGCGACGGATTTTAAAATCTGTCGCTAATTATTGGCGGGAATGCTCTCGCCTTTTATTTTCCACAATTAGCAACGGATTATAAAATCCGTCGCTAAATTACGCCTTTTGCGACGGAATTTAGTGACGGATTTCAAATCCTTCGCTAATTTGCACTGTCAAAAAAAGATTAAAAGATATTAAAATATTATTTAAGGTAGTATTTAATAAAAAATAATTTTTAAATTTTTTTAATTAAATTTATATTATTTCAATATAACGTTTTTATTTATAAAATAATAATTAAACCTTATTTATGAAATAATAATTACAGATTATTTATTTATTTAAAGTATTTAAATATTTTAAAAAATTTATTAATTATAAAAAAAATTATCTTAGAATGCGGGATTAAATTATGGAAACAAATATTTGTTATTTTTAGTTATATTTTAGTATAATATACATAAATATATAATATGAATATAAGCTGGTTAAGGTGGAGTTACGCGCGGGAGAACTATAAGGTTAAAGAGTTTTGAGTGCGAGCAATGGAATGATGGGTGACCTACTGGGAAGTTAGCGAAAATTGACAGGTGGATGCGGGTGGGTGATTTAACTCGGGTGGGTGAGTGACTCAGGTGGGTGAGTGACGGAGACCGCGGATGAGTGATTAATTAAATAAAAAATTTATTTTACGATGTAATTTTAATTTTTTTTAATCCGTCGGTAAAACCGAGAACAAAATTCGTCGCTAAATTTTTTTTTCGTCGTTGTCAAACGTTGCGACAAAAAATGTAGCGACGGACTGTTTCCGTCGCAAATCCGTCGCTATATGTGTTTAGCGACGGATTTTGGTCATTTAGCGACGGAAAAATCCGTCGCTAAATGACTGTTTTCTAGTAGTGTTTTAGCCCCTTTTCAAATGCACCCTAACGTTGCAATTTTGTCAGTTGCACCCTAATTCACACCCTTGGTTTTCAATTTCACCCTCAAGTACTAAATTGATCTCGTTTTCATTTGAAAAAATTTAAAATAAGTCATCAATTTTTAACTTTTTATGTGAAAAAGAGTTCAAACGAGTACTTTATAAGGGTTTTTATGAATTTTTTCCGAGTAAAAAAAGTCCAATTTGATTTTGAGGGTGGAATTGAAACCCAAAGGTGCGAATTAGGGTGCAACTGACAAAATTGCAACGTAAGGGTGCAACTGAAAAGGGGCTAAAAGGTGAGGGTTTTTTTGGTGATTAAACCTTTTTTCAACTATCAACTTCTTCTTCTCCAATCAGCCACCTACCCGCCGCCGCCGCTACTCCGCCGTCTGAGACGAGCAGCACATTGCTTGTCTGAGACGAGCAGATACGAGCAACAATTTGCTCGTCTGAGATGAGTAGCAATTTGCTCGTCTCCGGCGCCGCCGCTACTCCGCTGCTCCGCCGCCGCCGCCGCCGCTACGTCGCCGGATTGTGAAAGAAGATGGATTAGGAGATTAATTAAATTTAATTAGGGAAAATGATAGAAAAGATCCTAAATTTTGTATTAATTAAATTGTAATTAGATATGATTAATTAGAGTTAATTAGGGTTAATATTTAACATTAGGTTATTCCACTCTCTTTTTTTGCCAAAAGGGTGAAACCGAAACTACAAGAAATTCTGTATTTGATAACAAATTCTTCTGCAGCTAATATTTTTTTCTGCTAAAAAACTTTTTGCAACATTAATTTTGAAAGTTGCTGCCATTAGTTAAGTTATAGCAGCATTTTATAGCAAAATTTATTACCAATTACTTATGGCAACATTTTATTAGCAGCAACATGCCACTATTTTTTTTGTTGCTATATGTTAATAGTAACAATTTTAGCACTATTGGCAGCAAAAATATTTGCTGCTAATTCTAGTATTTTTTGTAGTGCGATCCGGTTTTGCATAGTCGTGGGGTGAATTGATATGGTTTTGCGAGGCTGGACTTATTTGATCTTTCGTGCCAAATAAAGAGTGTAAATTGAACCTTCACTCACTAATTAACTATTTCAAAAAAAAGAACACTATTTTGCGTGTGAAGTTGATGGGCATCAAAACGGATGTGGGCATCAACTTGACCACATGGAGGTAGAGTGTGAAGTTAAGCCGGAACAGACGGAGGTGTCAGAATGGCCATACGGTCCTATTTTGCGTGCTACTCCTCGAAGAAGGAAGTTGATGGGCAGCAAAATGGATATGGGAATGGGATGTAGGAGCAAGGAGAGCCAATCGAATACTCCTTCCACGAATAATTCGAGCATTGCTGTGAGACGGAATTTGTTTGGAGATGAAGAAGAGCGGGAGGTAGTTAATGAAGTGCATTTAGAACAAAATTGCTGCATGCATGAAAAGAGTGGAGTGGTTGCTGCTCATATTTCCCATGCAGTAGAAGAGGAGGAGGACGTGGTTAATGAAGGGTTAGTGGAAGTTAATGTAAGTATGGGTAATGTTGATGTTGGGGCCAAATCTGATTGTACTTCTAAGGGAAAATCAAACCTTAAGGGCTGCAGTAGTAAGAAAAAAGGATGGACCAGATTGCGCAAGGGAGAGAAGGGGGGTAAGAGTGGGGAGACGTTGGTGATTTCTTCCAAACGGAATCACACTACGATCCAGGAGAATCATGAGCCGAATAATCTTTTCTCAAAGAGAGTAAGAGATGGATTATCGGACCAGTTTGGAAATATTGAGATATCGGCGGAGACTGCTGCGCAGTCTCGCCGGACGCAATGAAAATCCTAAGTTGGAACCTCCAAGGTCTGGGGAATCCTTGGACGGTACGTGCGCTTAATTTTGTTGTTCAAAATAATTCCCCAAATTTTTTCTTTTTGATGGAAACTAAAATTAGTCGAGGTGAGTTTGGCGACATCTGTAGAAGTTTCACTTCCTTTAATTCTTTTATTGTGGATTCTAACGGTCGGCGGGGCGGTTTAGCGTTATTTTGGAGTAAGAACCTTTGTGTTACGGTTAATGAGTTTTCTGAAAACTATATTGACTTTGTTTCAACGGACTTGACATTGGGGTTGCAATGGAGAGGATTGGGAATTTACGGATGGCCTGAAGGTGGTAATAAACACCTTACTTGTGAGTTGCTGACTCGTTTGTGTGCAGATAGAAGGCTGCCTACAGTTGTTTTTGGTGATTTTAATTTGATCCTGTTTAATTATGAGAAGCAAGGAGGGCGTATAAGGGATCAAAGGGAACTTGATGATTTTCAGACTACCATTGATGATTATTGTATTGCTGATCTGGGTTTTGAGGGACACGAGTTTACTTGGACTAATAGGCGAGAAGGGGACCATTTAATCCAAGCTAGACTGGATAGATTTTTCGCCAACGCAAAATGGCAGGATTCTTTTGTAGACTGGCGGGTTGAACACCTCGCAAGACTTCAATCCGATCATTGTCCCATTTTATTGACTACCAATGAGGAGAGGCAAGGATATCTGTCAAAACCGTTCAGATTTGAACCTTTATGGATGCGCCATGAGAGTTTTGAGACATGTGTAGTGGAAGCGTGGGGTAATGGGAGCGGTAATGGTAATATCATGGAAAAATTACGAGAATGTGGTCTTAGTATGAAGGACTGGGCATTCCACAACATTGGGAGCATCCGAAAGCAGATTAAGAAAAAAGTTAAAGAGTTACAAACGTTGCAGGCAAGCGATGGTAACAACAGTCAGTTTATAGAGGCTGGGTTAGTGCAAGCCGAGTTAGACGAGCTCCTCCTTAGAGAAGAGATGTTGTGGAAACAAAGGTCTAGAGCGGATTGGCTTCAAAGCGGAGACAAGAATACTAAATTCTTCCACCAAAAGGCATCGAATAGGAGGAAGAATAATACGATCCTTCGTATCAAAGACGAGAGGGATACTTGGCAAGTTGGAGAGGGTGTGAAGCGGGTTGCTATCCGCTATTTTCAAGACTTGTTTTGTACATCTGGTCCGTCGAATCAAGAGGAGGTGTTTGCTTGTATTAAGTCGACTATTTCGAGTGAGCAGGCTGCCGACGTCAGCAGGCCAGTTAGTTCAGAGGAGATCACTCAGGTTCTTAAACAGATGGGCCCAACCAAGGCTCCAGGACCGGATGGCTTGTCGACTTTGTTCTATAGCTCGTATTGGAAGGTAGTGGGAGGAGACGTGATTGCGTGTGTGAAAAAATTCTTCGAAGATGGTGTGATGCCGAGCAATATGAACCATACTAATATTGTGTTGATCCCCAAAGTGGCCAAGGCTACGGCTATGAAAGATTTTAGACCCATTAGTTTGTGCAATATCATTTATAAGATTATTTCAAAGACGCTTGCAAACAGGTTAAAGCTAGTCCTGTCCTCGATTATTGATGAGTCGCAAAGTGCTTTTGTTCCCGATCGCCTTATCACTGATAATGCTTTGGTTGCTTTTGAGATGTCTCATTCCATGGCTAAGAGGTCTAAGAGCAAGAAAGGAACTGTCGCGATTAAGCTCGACATGAGCAAAGCTTATGATCGCGTGGAATGGTCGTTTGTAGAAGGGATGTTGAGAAAGATGGGGTTTCCGGAGCACTTTATTCGGCTGATTATGAGTTGTGTGGAGTCGGTTTCTTTTTCGGTTATGGTCAATGGGCAACCGCACGGGCATTTTGTTCCTCAGCGTGGATTGCGGCAAGGTGATCCCATATCGCCATACCTTTTTCTGCTTTGTATGGAGGGATTCTCGGCCATGCTTCGGAAGGGTGAGCTTGACGGTTGTTTGTCGGGTGGAAAGGTGTGTAGAGGGGGTCCGACGATCAATCACCTTTTCTTCGCGGATGACAGCATTCTTTTTGCAAAAGCAAATATCAGCGAGATCAGGTACATAAAAAACGTCATCAACTTGTTTGAGAGAGCTTCGGGTCAAATGGTGAATTTTGATAAGTCTGAGATGTTCTTTAGTTCAGGTACCCTAAGGCGTTACCGTACTGCTGTAGGCGAGATTCTGGAGGTGCGCGAAGTAGGTCACTTTCAAAAGTATCTAGGTATGCCTACGTTGGTTGGTAGGTCTAGAAAACCTATATTTGCTTTCCTTCGGGATAGACTCCATAAGCGAATGGATGGGTGGAAGGAGAAATTCTTATCAAAGGCGGGGCGAGAAGTGTTAATCAAGTCCGTAGTCCAAGCAATTCCTACATACATTATGAGCTGTTTTGCTTTGCCAATTTCTTTTTGTGGTGACATGCAGAGATCTACGGCGAGGTTCTATTGGAGTGGCTCTGAAGATAAACGTAAAATTCCTTGGATTAGTTGGGATAAAATTTGTAAATCCAAGAAGCTCGGAGGTCTGGGGTTCAGGAACATTCGTGCTTTTAATTTAGCAATGCTTGCGAAGCAGATATGGAGATTACATCAGTATCCTGATTCGATTTGTGGGAAAGTGTTTAGAGCAAAGTATTTCCCTAATTCTGATGTTCTAAATGCTCCTGAGGCTCATAGATCGAGTTATGTGTGGCAAAGTGTTGAGGAGGGTCGTAAGGTGTTGAATGCAGGGTTGGCTTGGCGAATCGGCAATGGGCAGTCAGTGAGGGCGAAGGATGATAACTGGATCATAAACGCCTGTTTTATGAAGCCTATAGGAGCTGTTGATCTAGCGGAAGATTGCTTGGTGAGTTCTTTCATCGATTCTGATATTGGGTGCTGGGATGTGGAGAAAGTTCGTCGTGTTTTTTCAGAGCAGGATGCCCATAATATTCTGCAGATTCCAATTAGTGAACGGTTACCTCCTGATAAGCTTTTTTGGCCTCATGATAAGAAGGGGATGTTTACCGTTAAGTCTGCTTATTATGTGGCTACCAATATGGATAGACGGGATATGGCGGGTCCGTCATCTGCTAGTGAAGGGTCAGCTTATTGGAATCAAATATGGGTTTTGCCCATTCTTCCGAAAGTTAAACATTTCTTATGGCGCATTGGCCATAATTCGTTACCATGCTATGAAAACTTGTTAAAGAAAAGAGTCCAGGTTTCCAGTCTGTGCCCGCGCTGCAATCTTGAAGTGGAAACAGCAATCCATTGCCTAAAAGAGTGTGAAGGTGTTAGATGTTTATGGTTGGCTTCACCCCTCAGCTTGAGAGTAGACAGGATTCGTTGTGAGTCTTTGCCGGAGTGGATTTCTATTATGAGTAGCACGCTGAAAAGGGATGAGTTGCAGCTGTTTGTTATGTCGTTGTGGACAATATGGAAGGATAGAAATAATATAGTGTTTGATAATAATCGTATGCCTGCTCCAATGCTTTTCAATGGAATTCATTCGATGTTAGTTTCTGGTAACACGATGAAACCAAGTGATAATGCATTGCATGGAAATTCCCAAGTCTGGCTTCCTCCTCCGCCGCGGGTTTTAAAAGTAAATTCAGATGCTGCGGTGTCTGTTGATAAAAAACGGTCGATTCTAAGTGCAGTTTGCAGAAACTCTTCTGGTGAAGTTATTCGTTGTGGAGTTTCAGTTCTAGAAGGATGCGTTAATGCAGAAATCGCAGAAGCTAAAGCGGTTATCTTAGGCCTTAGTTTATCAAAGGAGCTGCAGTATGATAGAGTTATATGTGAGATGGACGCCATGAACATTGCTGCTAGGCTTCAGAAGCCTTGTGTGGCTGATGACTATCTGGAGGTGCTGATAGAAGATTGCAAGGCTGCTTGCATGGATCGTGTCGTTAGTTTTCAATATGTGAAGCGGTCATGTAACCAAGTAGCTCACGTTTTAGCCAAATGGGGTCTTTTCTTTGGTAGAGATCGTATTTTTGAGGGAAATGTTCCGTTCCCGGTCAACGAGCTTGTAACAGTTTTTTGATCTTTTATAAAGCGATTCTTGATTCTCAAAAAAAAAAAAAAAAAAGAACACTAATTAAGTTGTGCGCTAATGGCTAAGTCAGCACCGGCCTAACTATATTTAGAGATGGATATGCAAGAAAGAAAGCATAGAAATCATTTTCCACTGATCACAATTAATCAGATAATATGTGCGACCTTCTGAGTCAAAGAATACAAAGTCAATAACATATACAGTTTTTAAATCAAGTAAAAAGAAATTAGTATCAACCTGACAAGCTCAGTGGAATAGAAGCTGAGGGAATAGAATAGAAACCGGATTTTCCTTTGTTTAATCTTAAACTAGCTTAGGAATTTCACAACCTCAATTTTCCTATTTCTATATATATTTCTGAGCTTTGTCTTGGTAATTGGTTCAAGGTCCACTTACCATTAATACTAAATTATTATTCAAACATTAGACCACTAACAACACACACACAAATATTGTACTAATGCTATTAATTACAAGTTTACTTCATCTTTATTTAATGGATACTCCCTCCGGTTCATAATATTTGTCGCATTTGAGAAATTTTCTTGATTCATAATATTAGTCATGTTATAATATCAAGAGAGCATTAATTGCTATTTTTCCAAGTTTGCCCCTCATTAATTTATTGAAAGAATACAATAAATAAATGAAAATGGTAGTCATAAATGAAAACAAATTTCAATGTAGGGTTAATTTAGTAAAAGTATTTATAAATTAAGACATATTAATTATTTTCTTAGTTCTTGTGCCAAAGCCAAATGCGACAAATATTATGAACCGGAGGGAGTAATATCAAGAAAACTCTTATGGGATTAATGTGATCAAATGAGAAATTACAAGAAAATTAACTTGAAGTAGTATCTCAATAAACTGCTGATTTAGTTTCTTGAGATTCTTAATTTTTGCTTAAACAAAAGCAAGCCGTCCAATTAGTCTCATTGAAAGATACAAGTTATAGTGAGAGCTAAGAGAGACTTTGCTCATTTTTCAATAGGAGTATTCATATTTCTTTTTTAATAATTTGAAAGATATAAAAGTTTACGGTTACTAAGCTTTAATTTTATCTTATTTAGTCGATTTGTTTTATTTGAATTTAAATATTGAATTTCAAAACTATAAACGACGAACAATTCCTTAGTTACTCCATCCGTTCTTTTTTAGTTGTCCATTTAGCTAAATAGATTTATCTCTAATTAATTGTCCATTTAGAATTTCAATGTGATTTTAGTTATTATCTTTCAAATTTACCCATCCCTAATAAATGACTCTATATTTTAATTTAAAAGGAACTAATAGGGATATATTATTACTTCTCTTTATAAATTAAGACAAAAAGAGCACTATCTTGGTACGTGTAATATTGGCTAAATGGACAACTAAAAAAGAAAGGAGGGAGTATTTCAAACTAAATTGAATTTGGTTAATTGTAAATTAATACACAAATTTTATTCTAATTTGCAATTACAATACAAACTTTAAACTTGGTAATTACTACACTAATTTTATTTTTTTGGAAAATTAATATACCGATTAATCATGTAACAACACGTGGCTGTATATTACAATGTCTACGTTAGTCTTTTTTTAGTTCGGTGGATCAATTTGCCAAAAAATAAAAATTATTGTGGTAATTACAAAATTTTAAAGTTCGTGTTGTAATTGCAAATCAGGATATATTTTGTGTAATAATTTGCAATTAATTCTTGAATTTATAAGAACCTAATCTTACCAAATTATATTATTTTCTCTTATATCAATATATAAAAGATGTTAAATTTGCATGGTCATTATAATTAATGGATATTAAACCTTCTGAGTCACTGAATTTAACATTTATCTCAATTAAATTTCATTACAAAAAGATACCGAGTTACATTTGTTTATTACAAGGAGAGGTCATTGTGACCTGTTAAATTTTGTTAAAAAGGAATACTGAATTTATCGTAAATTATAAAAAATAGGCCTAATGGTAAAAAAAACCCAAACCTTTACGACTTGTTGCAATTATTTCCAAACCTTTTAATTTTTGTAATAATATCCAAATTGCATTTTTTTATTGCAATAATATACAAATTGCATTTTTTGTAGCAATAATAGTCAAATTGATGGTTAAACTTGTTGTTTTCAATTAATATATTAGGCTATTATTATGTTTTGATGTATAATAATATAGTAAAAGTCCCAAAAAGTGGCAAAATAACTCAAAAAAATTCAGATAAAAAGTGCAATTTGGATATTATTGCACCAAAATAATGCAGTTTGGATATTATTGCAAAAATTAAAAGATTTGGATATAATTGCAACAAGTCGTAAAGTTTTGGGTTTTTTTTGCCATTAAGCCTAAAAAATATTAGGTTATACCTTTGATTAAAAAAAGGATATTGAATTATTGTTTTTTTTTTTAATTCCAACATTGTAAATAAAACACCGCATTTTTGCATTTATTAACCGTAGTGACCTCCTTTGTAACGAAACAATTATATATTCTTTTTATAACAAAATTACTTCAATAGTATCATTTTTGTAATAAGTGTTAAACTCAATGACCCATGTTATTTAATATCCTCATTATAATATATGTTTTATTTTATCTTAGTGTAATTTGTTTTTATTACTTTATGACATGGCAAGATAAAGGTGCCACATAAATCAAATTTGAATTTAAATCACTCAGAAACTTTGGGTTGCTTGTAATTTAGAAGTTGAATAATTAAATTGAAATAAATTAAAGTTGGTGGCTAAAATAAAATTTGAATATCCTAATTTGATGGTAAAATGAAATCCATATAATATGCTGCTCTCTATGTTTGGAAACGCGATCCTCAAAACACACACTAGTCTTAATTAAAGTCAGCAGAAAAGTCGGCTGATCCTTCGGGGGCAGAACCCTTCACAGGAAGCATATATTGGGTTTAAACTAAGCCAAACTCATTGCTTGTCTTTTGTTTTAGGGTTTGGTTGTTATTAGGGTTTTGGCTGTATCAGAAACTAGCTAGCTTAATTGAGTGTGTAGATGATTATGGATGATGAGGTAGATAAGATGGAGGAAGTGATGTTGCCAGGGTTTAGGTTTCACCCAACAGATGAGGAGCTTGTGAGGTTTTATCTGAAAAGAAAGATTCAGCATCGACCTCTCTGCATTGAACTTATAAAGCAACTCGACATCTACAAGTATGATCCGTGGGATCTTCCAAGTAAGAGATGTTCATATAACTTGTCAATTACTATGACTATAAACTTATCGTAACATTCGTGTGTATGTTTTGGCGCAGAGATGACGGGTACAGGAGAAAAAGAGTGGTATTTCTACTGCCCGAGGGACCGAAAATACAGAAACAGCGCGCGGCCTAATAGGGTGACGGGAGGCGGGTTTTGGAAAGCAACAGGCACTGATAGGCCTATTTACTGTTCACAAGGGAAGTGCATTGGGTTGAAGAAGTCGCTTGTTTTCTACAAAGGAAGAGCTACCAAAGGGATGAAAACCGACTGGATGATGCATGAGTTTCGTTTACCTTCCTCGGCCAACACCTTTCTCCACAAACCTATTCCTCCCAATGTAAACCATCTCAACTCCAACCTTTCTTTTGTTTTTTTTGGATAAATGCTTATTTATTATCACAACCACAAGGAGTGGAAGGCAAAAGAAAACCGAAGCAAACTATCAGTTAAACTTTATAAAGCAATCCAAACATCTAAAAACGTCATTTCTTTTGTTTGTTTATAGTTTACTTTTTTTGACAAATTATGTACTAATCTGTTGCAGGAATCATGGGCGATATGCAGAATATTCAAGAAAACAAACTCCACAACACAAAGGCCTCATTCTCATTCACATTCACAACAAAATCCTCAATTCTCTCAGCATCTCACTCCACACTTCTCAAACTACCATAACAATCATGATTTGTCAGCATCTTTAAATCATCCTAACGGAGACGTAAACTGCAATATCAGTTTCTTTTCAGCGTTTGAACCATTAGCTCCTACACTTGATGTTTCTTCTTTGCTCGGTAAGGTGAATAAGAGCATACACTTGGGCGTCGGAGATCATTGCAATGCTTTCTCATCATCAACTTGTTTACCCCAAGTCAGTAATGGAGTTGAGAGTCTGTCGTTCAAGAATTATGTGATGAACACCGACGATGATCAATCCACACTATTTCCCTTCAGCTTCAGCGATGTTTGGAACCAAAACTTGCTCTGGGATACTTCCTCATATTCTACTCATCAAATATCTACCCTCGCTAACTGCTATACTTTACCCAATTAGTAATTCTACCTTACTTCAATCTTTTAATTTCATTTTTATTATTTTCTTTCAGGCTTTTGCTGCATTTTATAATTTCCATAAATTCCCAAATCCATCATTTTCGAGGGATGAAAAATTAGCTATATATTACGAAAATGAAAATAACCAATACGAAAAACAGGAAATTGATATTTTTTTTCTCGAATAGATTATAAAGGTAAAACAAACTTATCTACCTACACCTTTTGTGTTTTTGCAAAATATACCACGAACATTAAATCTTACTAGTTTGGTTTATCATATTTTGGTGTTGCCAAACATAATTATGACTCGTTTTTTAAGCAGATATGCGCAATTTTGTTTGTCTACATGTACAAATTTAAGTGGCGTATATGACCTTGTGTTGTGTTTGCTCCAAATGAGTCGTGAATATATTTGAGAAAGATTTGAAAAAAGAAAGGTTAACTGACAAGGTTAAAGATCATGTTATAGTTGACAATAACGTTAAATTTATAGATAGATAAATTTATTTTGCCTATTAAAAAATAAGATCAATTACATATAAAATCACCACCTTTACACGAATTTTCAAATATAATACGACCTTCAAAACGTGTCCATTCAGAACATCATATTTCATTTTTTTTCAAAAACAACATGGACACATTTTTAGATAAAATTTTGCCGACTTGGACACCCAATAGGAGCGCTCATGCCACGTCAGCAAAAACGCCACTAAAAACGTGCTCATGTTGTTTTTAAAAACAAATAAAAGGTGGTGACCTAAATTGTCACGTTTTAAAAATTGTGTTATTTTTACAATTTCGTGTAAAGATGATGATTTTATATTAAAGATCATATTGTAGTTGACAATAACGTTAAATTTATAGATAGATAAATTTATTTTGCCTATTAAAAAATAAGGTTTCGAAAGATCTAGAAATATTTCTAAAAATAAATGAAATGCAAAAATATACTAAATGAAATGCAAAAAATGTAATACTTTCGTGCCACATAGAAAAATAATGTTAAACATTTCAATCTCATCACAATGCTAGAGCATGGGTATTTGGTAGTCGGTGTTAGAGTTTTAGAAATGCACGGAGGGAGTATTCATGCATTTACTTATCGGCATGCATGCGTATGAGTGAATGTTAGCATTTATGGCTTAAAATATTTTATGGGCAGCGAACTATAGATCTTTTACATTTTGATAATTGACATTTTATTTGTTCAATTTTGATAATTTAACTTTTATTTTCGTTATAGCGGAAAGTTGCTCTCATTTGAAGTAAATATATGTTTACGTTATTTGCTAACCTAATTTTATCACATAAGAACACCAAATAAACAAAATGACATACTAACATTCATATATCATGGAAAATATCAAGATTAAAAAAGACAAATAAAAGATTATACCATTAAAAAAAAGACTCGTGGAGAATTATATTGTAGATGCCTTTTTTTCGGACAGGTAAGAAAGTGATTGGAGACTGGAGTGTTCAATGATGAATTTAAGAGAAACCCGTCCATATGACAAGCTAATGAATCTCTTGAAAGAATTCAAGAGTACTAAATCGACGTACGACAATAAACTTGAACAACAGCGTAATAACCAAAAAGTTTAAGTGTCGTACGTAGTGCGCTATGTTTCCTATGAGGAAGGACTGGAATTGCAAAAATATAGAATTAACAGTATTAAAAGAATAAATATTATCAGAGTAGGATGTTTATGATTATCGATTTATCTGAAACAAATGAGGATTTGATAAAAGAAGTGAAATCGGGACTAAAGGAAATTATAAGAGAAATGTATATACAAAGTTTAAGTCCCGAATTGGTTATTATAATTTTAACGCTCGAGAATTGTATTTAAAGGATTATCGATAGGCATTATAAAACTTTTGAAGTTGTATTGTTTATTCGGTTATAAATAATACGTAAACATTTGGATTAAAGTGATTAATTAGTCACTTAAATTAAAATAAAAGCTAGTGAAATGAATTGTATAAATAAAAGAATTAAAGGACCAAAAGGAATCATTAGCCATCATATATAAGGAAGCGTATACGAATGAAAAAAAAAAGAAGTATTAGAGACAAACTTCATTAGTTCTTCATCGCCAAATTCGATTAGCTGGGGTATTACTGTTTCTAGTCCGAATTGATCGGTTTTTGTTCCGTTGCTTCAAGGACTCTGTTCTCTATCTTCTTCAAGCTGAAAATCAAGGTAAGATGTTCATTTTATGGTTGGGTATTTGAAGTTTGTGGGCTTTTTTCGGTTAAGGATTTTGCGATCTAATCAAACGATCGAAACCTTGTCGTTTTTGACGTTTTTAATTATGATTATGGATGGTTATTGTGTGAAAACGCTGTGGGTAGGTGTTTCGACTAGGGAATATGTCGAAAGCAGCTCGTGTGGCACTGTGCGTTCGCACATCCAGCAATGAACCCGTTTAGGTCTTTTTCGCCCTACCTTGACCCGCACATTCGATGTTAGCTTTATCAAACTTCAAAGGATAACTGAATACCTCCCGACTAGGTCTAAAAGATCAATGATAAGATTAACAATTTTATTTCAAATAAATAACGTTGTAACCATGGGACTTAACAAGAGTATAGAACATATGAAGTCGAGTTTTAAACAAACTAAAATATAATACCCCGTAAGTTTAACATTGCTTAAAGGAGAAAATGTCTCATTTTTAGAAATTAAAGTGACACGACTAAAAGATTATCGGAAGAATTAAACATCGGAAGACCCGAGTAGGTCGATTTTGAAATTCCAATAAGAAAAATTGGATATTAGAATTTTATAAAAATCAATGGAAATGGGACATAAGAAATTCGTAAGGAAATATAGAATAAAGTTAAGCTTAATACCCGAGTTGGAAAATATTATTTTGATTCTCGGGAAATATAATAAAAGGATTACTAAAGAGAACTATTATTTTATTTATTAAGTTAATATCGATTAATTAGATATTGATATTTATGGAGTAAAGAAATAAACGTGAAAGTAAGAAAATGAGCCTTAAGTCTCAAATTGAAATTTGAGCGTTTTAACCGAAATTTATTAAAATAAATTATCGGAAAATAAAATAATGAGGTAGCGAAATAATATTATTTAGATATAAATAATACAAAATTACTACAAGAATAGAGGCTATTCGCTACGGAATTTAGCGACGGATTTCCCATCGCTAAATCCACATATTAGCGACAGATTTAGCGACAAATAACCTATCCGTCGCTAAATCATCAAAAAGTGTGGCGGGAGAGTGCCCGCCATTTTAGCGACGGACCATCCGTCGCCAATCTGTCGCTAAAATGGCGGGATTTTGGAGGGAAACTAAGCGCCCTTTTTTTAATGAAAAATTGGCGATAGAATCAAAAATTCCGTCGCTAACTCATAGAGAATTGAACGGTTCATTTCCGTTCCTTAATTAGCGATAGAATTTCATAGTCTGTCGCTAAATTAGCGACGGACTATGCAATCCGTCGCTAATCAAGAAAGTGAAACGAACCGTTTCATTTATGTTCTGATAGTTAGCGACGGAATTAGCGACGACAATATATCCATCGCTAAAAATCAGAACATAAAACGAAACAGCAGGTTTTCTCTCCTCCCTTTAACATTTCATTTATGAAAATCACAAAAACCGCCGCCTCCTTGCACAAACCCATCATTTCCGCTCCTCTCCGGCGCAAATCCATCGTTTCCGGCGCAAACCCATCGGTTTCCTCTCCTCTCTGAATATTCTTAGATTAGTTTTTAATTTTTGCTTTTAATTTTTGCTGTTTATTCAATTTTTTTTTATTGCAGAAAATTCCGCCTCCTTGCTGCCGACGCCGCTGTTCCGTCACCGCTGCTTGGTCTCCAGCAACTTCAATTTTAAGGTTAGATTAGATTTTTATTAATTATAGTTTTTATTAATTTAGGATTATTATTTAAATTATAAGTTTATGTATCAGGGTTAGAGTAGATTATTAGGATTAATTTAGGGTTAGATTTTAATTAATTAGTTTTTATTAATTTAGGGTTAATTGTATTTAAGGTTTTTTTTAGTTAATTATGTTAATTAGATTAATTTAGAAAATTAGTAACTAATTTTCTATTTTTGTAGGTTGAATAATTAATTAGGGTAAATTGTTAAATTAGGTAATTAAATTAATTAGATTGATTAATTAATTTAAAATTTTAAGTTAAGTAGTTTAATTAAATTGTTAAGTTTAATTATTAGGTTAATTAATTGTTTTATTAGGATTGATTAGGTCAAATTGCTAAGTTTTTTATTTGTTTAATTAATTAATTGATTTAATTATATAATTAATTGGTTAAAGTATATAATTAGTTATTTAGTTAATTATAGTATTTAGTTAATTAATTTTGTTATAAGTGGATTGTATCGTTGGTTTGTGATTTGTAATTTGCTTGCAGGACTTTCCTTAAAAATGAGTGATGCTCATTTTTTAGGGGAAGTTGTGCCAATTTTTTAATTAATGTATTTAATTAAATAATAACAAAATATTGAATCTAATTGCGTGATAGGTTAATTTGATAGCCAAGTCCATTGTTTGCATTGGTCCGACATTCTACATCATTCGTTATCTGTTGCGGTTCTGCTATGCAACAACTAAGTACTATGATTATTTTATTTTTTATTTTCATTTAGTAGTCAAATTACAAATTTTAACCTAAATTGACCGCAATTTTATCCCACCGAATAAAATTGCAAACCTAGCCTTAGAGTTCTCGTCCCGTGTGTTCAAGATATTGAGCGACACGGGATTGTACAGTTTGTACAGTTCGCAAAACTAGTCCTCCCGTAACTCTATTACGAAAACCATTTTTTAGTTTGTACAGTTCACAAAACTGGTCCTCCCGTATGTCTAGTAGCGATAGAAAAATATTTGATTGTTTTCCAGCGTTTGTTCTCCGGATGGATGTATAGTATATGTTTTGTAACGCTTATTCCTCGCGGAATATATAATTAGCGTTACAACGCATATATAAAATATCGCACTTAAGGAGAACGACGCCGGAAGGCTGCCGAATATATTTCTCCGTTTCTAGGCATATCACGTGGCCGAGTTAATGGGCGCCGGTTTTGCGAATGGGATAGGTCCATACCTTTAAAGCAGTCAATGACATTGACTTTGCTATTTTTGAGCGAAAACCCTTCCTAATTATCCGTGCTACAGAAATGGATACAGACCGAAGTTGGATGTATAGGCGGCTCCAGGACGGGTTGTTGTACCCAGGTTTTAACGAGCGCGTCCAAGAGTTTGTAAATTTCGCTTTACGCCATCCAGCGTGTATGAGTGGGCCCGAGATTAAATGCCCCTGTCCTAGGGTGGGATGTAAAAATACGTGTTACCGAGATGTCGAAACAGTGAAGCTCCATATTTTGCAGAAAGGGTTTGTCAAAGATTATCAAGTCTGGGTTTTTCATGGGGAAGGAAATGTTTGAGATCCTCGTCCTGTTACACAACTACCGGAGTATGACGTTGACATGGAATATGAGGGGGTGACAAATTCAGCTCAGTTCAAAGAATGGTTATCGATGCTGCCGGTCCAGAAGTAGTGTTCACGGAGGAGGAACCAAATAATGAAGCTAAACATTTTTATGATATGATGCGTGCGGCCGAAGAACCTGTATGGCCCGGTAACAGCAAACACTCTCCCTTGTCTGTAGCTGCTAAAATGTTGGACATCAAATGTCGACATAGTGGGTCAGTAGCTTTAGTAGATGATGTGACCGAATTTATACAAGAGCTGCTCCAGAGGACAACAAGATGCCAAAGAACTTTGCTGAAATAAAGAAGATGGTTAGAGGTCTTGGGTTGCCGGTTGAAGTTATCGATTGCTGTGAAAAGACAAGTTAACGTCCCCTAAAGGAAATTCTATGAAAAGACAAGTTAACGTCCCTTATAGGAAAATGTTTTATTTTCCTATAATTCCGAGACTGCAGAGGTTGTACACATCTAAAGCCACCGCCAAGCATATGACGTGGCATGCAGAACACGAAATGGTTGATGGAAAGATGTGTCACCCGTCAAACTCCCCGGCGTGGAAACATTTCAGTGAATTTCATACAGAGTTTGCGGAAGAAGTTCGAAATATCAGACTAGGTCTTTGTACTGATGGGTTTCAACCATTTGGGGCCTTCGGGCATAATTATTCATCATGGCCAGTAATTTTGACACCGTACAATCTCCGCCCAGGGATGTGTATGAAAGATGAGTTCATATTTTTGACTGTTATTGTCCCTGGGCTTCGAAATCCTAAATACCAAATGGATATTTTCCTGTAGCCGTCGATAGCTGAGCTGAACTACCTGTGGGAATTTGGAGTCCAGACATTCGACGTTCAAATGCGACAAAATTTCCAAATGAAAGCGGCACTTATGCGGACAATTATTTTCCCCGCTTATTCGATGTTGTCTGGCTGTAGCACATCTGGGAGACTGGCTTGCCCACACTGCATGGAAAATACGGATGCTTTCACGCTTAAAGGGAGTAGAAAACAGTCGTGGTCTGATTGTCAAAGAAAGTTCTTGCCTCGTGGTCACCTGTACCGTCGTAATACTACTGATTTCCGAAAAGGAAAAATCGTAAACAAAGTATTCGGACAGCAGAAAAACGGAGAAGAATTGTTGGCAGAGGTGGACAGTATGGGGTTTATGAAGGCATATGAAATTGGGGCTGAGACAAATAATGCTGCAAAGTCGACAGAATGTGGTTGGAATAAAAAAAGCATTTTCTGGGATTTGCCGTACTGGAAAACGAATCTCATTCGTCACAATCTTGATGTCATGCACATTGAGAAAAACGTATTCGATAACATTTTCAATACTGTACTAAATATTCCCGGGAAAACAAAAGACTGTTGAGAAAAATGCTGCAAGTGCACAGTGTCAACTCGTAATATAGACTGTGAAGTCCAGATATCGTACCCACAAGGAAAGCAACTAAAATACACCCAATTAAGATACTCAATTTGGATAGCCAAAAGATAATTTGGATGAAGTGATTTAAAATTAATAAAATTGATTAAGCAGATTTAATTTAAAATAAAATTAAGCTTTTAATAAAAATGGGTTTAAACAATAATAAGGAAGATCAGAGATTATTAATTATCTTTATGCAATTAATCTCATGGGATATGGATTATGTTGTCAAATTATGGTTCAAGCTAGTCTAATGCATTTATAACTCTCTCTCAAGCCGCTATAGAAAAAAATATACAAATAACCAATTAATAGGCAAATTACTCACGCTCGTGTTATAATAAACCTAATCAAATGATTAAATGACATTTATTAAGCAAACCTAAAGAACATGTATTCATTAACTCACTCTCGTGTTATTAACTCCTACGTTGTTGATTAACTGATCTATTTTAATTAAGCTCTCTCAAGTCAGAATTATAACATAGGGCAATGAATGAACTGATCAGATACATTCAAGCATTATGAGCATTAATCAACACACAATTTTAACAACAATCCATAATCCCATGTATGATTAAATATACATAAGTTCAATTAATAATCCCCGAAAATGGGTTTAGCTACTCATATCTAAAGAAAATTCAACAATGACATATAAAAAATTCATGATTAACAAGAACACAACAGTAATTGATCTCTCAATGATTGTTGTACCTCAACTCCAGAATCCCGATATGTTTTGTGTAATAATCCCAAATGATAGAGTAGAAATGATAAATAAAACTCTAGAATAAACTATCTCTAATGGCTATGTCTATGAACTAAGATGTAAACTACAAAATGTGTGATCTCTAAGATGTCTAAGATCCAAAAGATGTCTTTTCTCTACACAAATGCAAGCTATTTATAGAGTTACTAGGAGTGGAGCTCAAGTCAAGGATCTCTCTTCTCTTCATGGAATTTGAGTGATGATCAAGGTTTGGATCTCTTCTTTCCATATAGAGCGGAGTGGGGAGCAAGTTCTTCCATAATCGTCTTGAGTGAATCATGGTTCACTTATCTCATTTCCAAAGATAGCTTGATTCAATCTCATCTTGATATATACTTTGAGTGCTAATCAAGTACTTCCACAATGACCTTGGGAGGATTAAGGTTGACTTATCTCGTTTCCAAAAGAAGCTTAAGTGTATCAAAGTTGACTTATCTTATTTCCAAAAGAGGATTGATTTAAGTCAACATTGATTTCTTCTTCCATAACGAGCTTTGTTGTAATCAAATCTTATGTCTTTGAGTGCAAGCCAAGGAAGATCCCTTTTTCCGTGTGAATCAAAGATGTGTCGCTTATGGAAGGTCTATGAGTGCTCACCAAAACTTCCGGAACCTTCAAAAATGGAAAAACCGCAACTATTCCAGGCCTCAGCCGGACCTTGGCCGGCCCAGAAGTCGTGGGCCGGCCAAGGCGACACTTTTTCAACTGCACAAACTCGAAATTCAAAACCTCGTAACTCCTTGTAGACACGTCGGAATGAGCTGATTCTTGATTCTACGGAAATCTAAAGATGTCTACTTTATTTCTTGTGAAAAACACAAAGACAATTGAGGTCTCTAAACGCTCCATAACTTTCAATTATTGCAGCGGGGTCAGATTCACAAGTATGCATTTTTCCTCTTGGCGTCTATTTTTATCAGATCTTCGCACCACATTCTACTATATTCCAATTATGTTCCAAAAGGCTTCCAAATGGGTTAAAACTCATGAAATACGCCGACATGGTTCTGGTTTGACTTGGAACTTGGCCCAAATCCTTCTAGCTCTGACTATTTTTGCATTTTTACTCTGTTTTATTCCTAAAAACTGCAGAAATATCAAATATTTACATTTTTCATATAAATTAACTAAATAAGCGTATATTTTACATAATAAAGTACTAAAAACTAGTAAATAAATTACCTACAAATGACGTAAAATATACACTTATCAAAGAACATGCAAAATCTAGAGAAGAGTTGAATGACATATGTGATCGGCCCGAGTTAGCAAAAGATCCGGTTACTGGGAGATATCCCAAGGCAATGTATGCTTTGGACAGGGACGGAAAAGTTTCTAGATGGCTACGCGTCCAACTTGTCTAGATGTGTCGATACAATCGGTCTGAAAATGCATGTAATGAAAAGTCACGACTGCCACATTTTTATGCAAAGACTTCTGCCAATCGCTCTCCATGAGCTATTACCGAAGGAAGTGTGGGAGCCTTTAACAGAGCTGCGTATCTTCTTTCGTGAGTTAGCCTCCACGTCTCTAACAGAGAAAGATCTAGAACGTATGAGGCTGGAAATTCCAAAAATATTGTGCAAGCTGGAATGTATTTTTCCGCCCAGCTTTTTTGACTCCATGGAACATCTACCCGTACATCTACCGTACGAAGCTATGATGCCAGGGCCAGTTCAGTATCGATGGATGTATCCATTTGAAAGGTAATATTACTGAAGTTTCTCAATTCTGTGTATCAGTATATTAACATGTAATGTTTACTAACTGTGGCATATGGAATCAGATATTTGAGAAAACTGAAAAAAAAAGTTAGCAATAAAGGGAGGGTGGAAGGAAGCATCAGTAGCGGATACTTGAATGAAGAAACCGCAAAATTTGCAGCCTATTACTTTTCAAAAGGTGACCCAACGATACCCGAGCGGCTGCAAAGAAATGAAGTTTTTGACATTGAAGTCGACGACGATGTTGACAGACTATCTATTTTCAAGCCGCACGGGCAATCAATGGGTGCTTTCTGCCAGAGATATCTTGAAGATGCTGAGATTGTTGCTGCCTGGACATATGCTATGTTGAATTGTTCTGAAATTGAAAATTACAGAGAGTAAGCTTTAATACAGCTGTCAATGTAATTAACAATAATGATTCAGCTTCGAATTATTGTTTTCTTCTTAACTAAAGGGTTTTCAAAGGCGAGTTGCGGAGGAAACCCTGATATCAGCACCTCGCAAATTGAAGAAAAGTTTGAGATGACTTTGCCTACTGGTTTCAATAATATGTAAGTATTTTACAAAATATATTTTGATTCTTTCAATAAAAAAGTTCCGATTTATAATACACTTTTACGCTACAGGTTCAAGATCCACATGTATGTACAAATCCCTTCATTCTTAGTCTCGCTAAAGGACCTCTTATATCAGTCAAAACATTTAAGGGGTACCATGTAAATGGATTCAAGTTTCAGACTCAAGCATATGGGGAGGAACAACTTACGATGAATAGTGGAGTCTACGAGAAGGGAACTCAATATGTCGACAGCGAAAATGACTTTTATGGATTTCTGACAGACATAATTGAGTTAGAGTATCCGGCGCTTCCAATAAAAACAAATGTCTTATTCAAATGCGAGTGGTTCGACCCAGCGCAAAATTCTGGCACAATTAGTAACAAAAAATACAACATGGTGGATATTAATAACAGAAAGAGATACAATAAGTATGAACCGTTCAACTTAGCCGAACAAGCCGACCAAGTCATTATCTGCCATATCCGCGTAAAAGAAGGGATAAATTAAATTGGTGGGCAGTTTGCAGGATAAAGGCGCGATCAGAACTTGACATGCCCGAGGGGATTATCCCGGCCTTTCAAGATGAGATAGAAGAAAATCCTCTCGTTGTTGCAACGGACGACAATCCGACAAATTTGGCTGATCAAACTGGAGAAGCTGAAGATTTTATGCGTTATTCGTGCCTCCTGAACAAGAAACAGAAGATGAGTTCATGTCATCTTCATCAGACGAAGATGAAAGTGAAGAACTTTAGTAGTTTAGTAAATTTTATGTATTAGATTTTTTGCAACTATAATGAATTGTTAAAGATGATATATTAACGCTGAAATTATGTTTCTTAATTTTATTATTCAAGTGTATACTTGTTGAATTTGAATTTATATTTCTTACTTTTATGTTTCACGAAGGACTGTATAATTTTATTAATATAATGTGTTGGTTGTTTGTGGAACATTTAAAATTGATGTATTTGCAAGTATGAGGGGTCGAGGTCGAGGATCAGGCACAGGTCGAGGATCAGGCACAGGCCGAGGACGCGGACGGGGAGACCTTGTTCCTGGCGATGACGACGTTGCTGAGGAGCAGCAGCAGTTGGAGGCTGGAGCACCTGTTCAGCCTCGGCATCAGCGTGAGCCTGGCGATCCCCCGGCTGTTCTAGACGACCAGGGTAGGGCGAGGGTTCACCCGGACCCTAGCAGGTATGATTACAATTTAGTTCTTAACGTGTGTATTGTAATATGTATATATACTAAATTATGTTTACAAAATCACAGGACGATATTGATCGACTCTGGGCCTGTTTCACGGGCTATGCGGGAGATTTTGAGGAAGTGCTGGTTTGATAATGGACCAGCATGGCGCTTTCTAACAGCGGAGCAGAGAGAGTTCTACTTCCAGGAGTTCCAGGTAATTAATTTTACAGTTTAATACTTACAAGTTATGTTTTTTTGAAAAAAACTAACTCATGCAACATGTTTGTACTGTTTACAGAAAGAGTTCTGGTGGGATAAGGCGGCGTACAGCAAGGAGGTCATCAGAAAGGTCTTCATGGCCCACGCAGCCAACCGCTACAAAGACAACATCCACAGAATGAGGAGGACGAAACATAAGCATATCTCTGTGACCCAGGATATCTGGGATGCTTGGAACGCGTTCTAGGACTCAGAGAAAGAGAGGAAGAGGTCAGAAACCGCCCGAGAAAATCAGATGAGCAAGCCAGTGGGCGCCGGTTCTGGACATGTCCGCCATACTGGTGGTTCTCGCTCTGCTCTCAAGCATATGGATGTGATGGTTTGTTTTAAAATTCAGTAATTAAAATACTTAAATAACGTATTTGCTTTATTTTGATACTAATTGAATTGTATTTTTTCTTTTAAGAAAGGGAGCTTGGCCGGAAACCGAGTGCGACGGAGCTGTACACTCGCCTTCACTCCACGAAGGCTGACAAGAAGCCGGTTGGCAAGCGGGCTCAGGATATGACTGTAAGTCCTTATTAAACTTATAATTCTCTAAGTTGAATTTAATAATTCGGAAATGATATATTAGATTGAAAATATTTGTTGGTTAGGTGTTAATTATGTTAGGGTAGACTGTTTATTTGAATTTAACAAGTTAGAAATGCTACATTATATTGAACATGTTTATTGGTTGGATTATATACTGTAATTTGCTTGCAGGACTTCCCTGAAAAATAGGTGATGCTCATATTATAGAGGAAATGCTGTCGAAATTTTGTTAGAAATGAAGTTTACTTTTTAATATGTTATGCATTTTTAGTAGTTTTAAAACTAAACTGATATGTTTTTTATTGTTTTGTAGGACGCCATCACTGAGAGGCTTGCTGCTGCGACACAACCTCAGACCGGAGAGGGTAGCTCCTCGAGCCCAGCTGTCACGGCCCATTTTCATGAATCGCGACCGGCACTAGGGTATGGGTATGGTTGTACCAAAACCCGTAGCTAGCCTTACATATAACCTTATAAATACATAACCTGCAAGAAACCAATGCTCGGGGGCAACCGAGACTTCAGCCTAGTTCTAACAGTTCATAAAATACAACATTTATATAATAAATGGTCGATCAATTCCGAGTCTCCAACATAGCATAAATATTTAATAACCCAAGTTATTATATTAATGTCAAAACAACACTTAAATCAATAGAATAATTCTGATAACAAGTATTAGACAAATACGACTTCCAATTACTACTGCGGTCTAAGAATAAAATCAGTTTAATAGTTTTAATAAAATAAAGTAAACCTCTGAGGAAATAAAGAATCGGAGACCAGCTGACTCGCTCAAATCATAACCCTGGAAAATTTGGGAAAACAACGGGGTCAGATATACTGAGATGAGTTCATACAACTATTTACATTTCTTAAGTGAAAACCTTTAAAAACCTTAAAACATTTGTAAAGAATTTTACCATTATGGATAAGCATTGAAACCCTAAACCACAAATATCTAAATCCAGTTGTCGTGTCGGTGAGACGTATCTCCATAACCGCTCACCGACTGTCACTCAAATAAAACACGTGAGTCCCAGGAGACGTATCTTCCACCGGCGCCCTCACTAGGTGAGACGTATCTCTAACCTACCTCAAATACCATATATGATCATACCGGTGCGCACGCATCCAATTCAGATCCATAATGCCGAAAAACAGTTCGAAAGCTGTTTATACAATATATATATATATATATATATATATATATATATATATATATATATATATATATATATATGCAAAAATACAATTTACTTAATAAAGCGGTAAATAGCGATATAAACTCACTGCTCGCTAATCCACGTGATAACTCCTGGCAAGCAGTCTAAACTCGGTTCGCCTCAAAAGCATGAACGGTCGACGGGTCTAGACAAGGTATAAATAATAATTAAAACCAGACCCTAACTCTAGAGATTACTAGACACCATGTAGGACTAGTACAACACGATAGAACCAATGCATAAGCCAACATAGATTAATTACACATACACCAACCATAAGCCAAAACCATAAAATTAGTTAAGTCCTATTGAGTTCCATTTGAAATAAAAATCCGGAAACTTTCCAAACCATTTGGTAAAATATTACAAAGCCACAATGGTACTTAGCCGAGTCAAATAAGACTTCCAAGCTTAACTCACGTGTCGAGCGACCCAAGTCTAACCCGACCCAACATAACCAAGTTGTAAATAAATGTTCAAAATCCGGAATCAAATAATAATTCAAAACCCAAATTTGAAAAACAAGGAACTCAATATCGCTTAATCAACAATTAACCAACACATAGCAAGTGTTTAAATAAAATCCACAACAAATTAACTTGCTTGAAATAGACAACACAAACCATAGCTTTTATGTAACAATTTAACAAGTCGAGTTATTGATACTTAGAACAACACTTAGCCAAAGTAGTATTCCAAGTAATCTTGTAATCAACATACCAAGACACTACAAGAATTTAACAAATGGCATTTGACATAAACAATTTCTATTTTCAGCTTCAATTCCTTTGTCAAAACATGCCAATTGATCACAATAATCAAACCAATTAACCAACCATTTAATATACACAAACCCCACTAATCAAACTCTATTACTTTGATTTTTAAATCATCAATCACATGCTAAATCCATTTTTTACAGCCCTATAATCAAGAACAATAAAACAGTTTATAGTATTTCAATTCCCTACAACATTGTAACCATTCAACCTATGAATTTACAGCAACCAAGCATGATTTTATTAACTCTAACAACATAGATCCACTTTAAAGCATTATGGCAGCCAATGATTCAACTAAAACAGTTTATACAATCCACACAACCTATAATTTGAATCTATGTCACAATAAACAAGATTTAATCCATAACAATGCCAAATACAATGATGTTAGCCAAAACATTATAATTCAACCTAAATCATAAAGAATCAGCCACAACATAAACAAAACTCAAGGCACAACAATCAACAATACCAAGGTAATCTACAACCTAACAATCGCAGCGGTATAAAACGATTAAAAGTAAAGGAAAAGGGATTAAATACCTTGATAGATCAAAGAGTATAAGAATCTGAAAGATGGGTTTACAAAATTGATTTGAATGGAAAACCATAAGCCTCAATCTATTAAACTAAGAATTGAGATTGAAAAACAAGATTTAATCCACTTACCAAGAGTTTTGGACACCACAAATCGAAGGAAAAACGCCAAGGAAGTGATTAGAATATGTTTAGGGTTTTAGAAATTGAATAGGGGCTGTTTAGGTCGAGTAAAAGTCTATTTAAAGCCTCCAAACGAACCGAACCGGTTCTATGTCCGGTTCTGCCCAGTAGAACCGGTTATAGAACCGGTTTGCTCACTGAAACCAAAAAAATCGAAGTGGACCGGACCTACGGCTTGATCTACCCAGCAGGTCCGGTTCACAGGTCCGGAGTACCCGAAAAAAGGTCAAAACGACGATCCGAACGGTCGAATGAAAGCTAATCCTCTTATGTACAACATATCCAAAATGCAGCCCGATCCGACGGTTCAATTGGGAGATATAAACGTTTTACTACAAAATGGCAGATTTGGAAAACATGCAAACATTGTTTCGATAACAACCCGGAAATAAATCAATTCAACATCAAATACTTAAAGGTTCAAGGGCACACGTAAGTCATTCAACATGACACAACCAAGGTACCACATACGCTAATTCGCATATAAATCAATTCGAAAACAAGTCGGAAGCACAACGAGAACATGTCGAAGTGAAAACACAACCAAAGTCCATCACAACCCAAACTTTAATCGGACAACCAACCACCAAAACAAGTTATAAAAATACGGGTTATTACATTCTCCCCAACTTAAAAACAAAATCGTCCTCGATTTTAACACAAAAAATAACTGACGTAAAACATAACATAAAACTACATAGCAAACCATACAAAACGTACATGATCAACTTAAGAACACATAATCATGATACCCAAAAAATTAAAGAAAGCAAAATAACAAATTTGCATAACCAACTCTATCTCTTAAGAACATTCCTCAACCAAGTAACCAACTGAAACTGTAATCATAAGAATTTCATTATTTATCAACCTACGCACTTGCGTAACCACAAACTTAACAAGTTGCTCCTCGAATGATAACTCAAAACCACCACTCATATAAATCAACAAACTCAAATGGTCAGAACACGCATATGTACAAAATTTTGATTCTAACAATTTGGTGCCCCAACTATTACTCGATCAATGCAATGTGAATAACGATAAATTTCCAACTGAGAGTCACAATTACTCTGTACCGAGTGGCTTCCAAAACAGTTCGAATCTTATCTATTATAAAATCCTAAATATCAAAGTGCAATATTAATCCCAAAACGCAAATCTAGGTCTACAATTCCAAACTCTATCATCTCAATAGGAAAATAAAAAACACAACCTGAAAAAAAATCTTGCGTTTCACAGCACATACTATCTTCCACTTATAATAAGTTCGACATCAAAATAATCGATAATAATACCTAAGACTTCATATAAAGTTTCCGCCAAAACAAACACTCCTAGAATCATCTGGTTCAAACGACTAACACCAAACTCAATAATACCATCAACTATGTGAATCATAAAACACAAAACTCATACCATTATTCAAAGGAAAACGTGCATGCACTTATTTCATGATAACATAATTTTAAGATTAGTAATAAATAATCTCTATCATAATGATTCCTCCAATCATTCAAAAATAAACAGCCTGATATAAACTGAGGTAACTAACCATCAACTTACCTTTAAACTATATTTCACAGATCTAACTTAATTCTACACACCAAAAAAAAGTTCAGTATTCGAATCAACTGTATCCAGATTTTTAAAAATTTAAACTCTCAACCAACAGTATCGATCAACCATCCTGTTTATTGAAACCTATTAATCGCGATCCTCGATTCTCAAATTGGCTAACTCATATAGTCAAATCGAACTCAAATTCTCAAAATTATGCCATCCATTAATTATTGCCTCGTATATAATGAGAGATCACTACGACCAATTCATCACGACCGGATTGTTAGTTATGCTAAAAAAACCCACTAGGGCAATAAAATCTTTTAATACCCAAAATATTTTATTCTCAAAATTTTCCGCTCCTCTTTAAAAGACTCTACGACTTAAACTTCCTTTTGTATTCAAAATTCAAATACCTTTACCGTTGAAAAACCATAAGCTTTGTGAACCTTTGAATTTTTTTAAAATATTCACGTTTTAAATCCGAACTTTACCCTTACTTTTAAATACGTTTGCAAATTTATGAAATAGTTCAACTGGCAAAATGTATGTTCTCTTTAAATCAAACTTGCTAAAATCAATTTATCCTTCTTTTTGTAAAATTAAAACTGTGGCAAAATTCTCCGTATTTAAAGTAAACATTGATGTTTCAAACATCCAAAATTTAATTCGCTTCTAAATTTTCTCAAACAAAAACACAACTTGAAGAATCGTTCAACCGAAAAATTTATTAATCCTTTTGAATCAAATTTGACAAAACTTATTCCTTTCCTCAGAAGGGTAAAATTTTAACAACGCAAATCTCTTTATTTATGAAATTACTTTTACATCCATTTACCCAAAGTAATTGGACAAAATCTAATCTGAAAGATAAAGTCTTATTAAAACAGAAATATAATGTATACACACACATGGAGCATAACCAGCATCCTTAATCCACAAATCCTTAAATCACAAATCGAAAATTATCACGAACACTTCCTAATTTGAATCTAACCATACACCGCACTTGGAACAACTATATCTCGAGCGCAACCTCAAATTCATTTTCACTTCCAATGATACACATGATTCTGATAATACAGACTGATCTCTAACAACGTAATCATCCAAAAATCCACCACCATCATCACAGAGTATTTGTCTAGCTACCTTTCGGTAACTGTTTCAAAATCATTTGAAATCCGACAACTTATAAATAAGTTTATCACACAGTGACTCGCGAGCTCGTTTCAAAACACTTTTCTCAAAACACTTTATCGATAAAAATTCATTTTACATAATTGTGCGCCAGGGTGATGACATCTCTCATCCCCAAAGAGTTGCATCCAACCCTAATCATTACTATGCACGTGATGCATGTACTATTATGCATGTATTAATTATTGAATTATCTTTTATTTAGTGAACATACTTAGTGCTCAATGCAATTCTATTCGTGAAATTCAAAATGCATGTTCATGATATGTCTGGGCACAATTACGTGTTGAAAATATTTTAAATATTTTAACAAATTAACCTTTAAAATCCATTTCTCGATAAAACATTCGCTAGACTTTACCCTCTGTGAGATGTGCACCCAATAACCTTGAAATACTTCTCAAATTCCATACTTGCAATCTACCAACATTCGATGCTATATAACAACTCAACCTAATAATTTCGTTACAACTCTTCCGTATAAAATACCAACTAACCTCAACCCAAACTGAAACTTATAACAAACGAAATAACAATATCACATACGTTCCTACAAACTTACCGCCAGCTCCCGCATCGCATCATCAGAATTGATGAAAAACATTAGTGTATTAATACACCGCTCAATCTTCTCATATCAAAATTTCCAATATCCTTTCCAGAATAATCAGAAACCGTCAACCATCCCAAGGGAATACTTCCCTTATCTTTATCGATATCGAAATCCAAAGATTTCGGTTCACAACAATAATATGGCAAACCCAGCTTAATCCAAAGTCAATACTAGATCAAAACAGAGCCTGAACAAAGGTTCAACTCACAATCAAACCAAACATCAGGTATCAACCATAACCGCGTGAAATAAATCATCTCACGTGCTTCTCCGCACGAAGAGACAAAATATAAGCAATCAACGTATTCCAACCAAACTTGCGAGATACACAACGCAAATTAAAACCAAAAATATTGTGATTCCTATAAACCATAAACCACGCAAGCATTGCCATTAAGCACAATTAACCCAAACATACTTAAAAGACAAAAATCAAAATATGCCACACAAGCTTTAAATTCTTATAACAAAATCAACCTGTAATAAATTCTCCTTTAAAAGTACGCTTCAAAATTCATTTTTGAAATTTAAAGTCAACTAAACTTTCAAATTTTGTTGAGACCCACGGTTAAAACAAATTAGTATCCGGAAAATATCTTCTTATAATTTCATTGCTTAAAATAATTTCCAAAATATCTCAATCCACATAACTATCGAGTTAGCCGAGTTATTACAACTTCCAAGCCCAACTCCCGGTTTGGGTGACCCAAGTCAAAACCTAAAACAATTGTTTATGAAACGTATTCAAAACATCTGTAAATCCGGAAAAATATTTAAATAAAATTTTCCATCCTTTCAAAATTGAGAGCTCAACGCAACCCAACCGCTAAAATAGCAACATAAAAACTCAAATGAGAAATCTTTAATCTCAAACAGCCATTTCGTAAATTAAAAAACTTCAAAATGTTGACATGCCACCACATGGTAAAATAACTTCAACGATATTACATTCTCAAAACAACGACCTACCTTATAATAATATCATTCGAAAAATAATCGTTTGTCAACACCAAACCAAACATAAGATTTCAAAATACAAGAAATTCTCTTTTTACTGGCAACTTAACCAAAATCAAAATTTTAAAGAATTAAAATATAAACTTCTCTTCTGATTTTGTGTCAAAACATAAATCGAATAGAAACAATTTCTCAATGAAAACCCTTAAAACAACATGTGGCCAAACCATGTATGACCACAAAACACGTTTTAAAGTTTAAACCCAAAAACTCTTTACTTAGAAAAACAAGGCTAACGCCCAACATACGATCAAATTTAAAATCAACAATCGAGGCAAAAGCCAAGAATGTACTCACCATATAATCCATCTTTATTAAATCAATAACAGCATAAAAGCCAAAGTTTATCAAACAACATCATACCCAATATGAATTTAGAAAAATTACCAACATATGATTTTCCGAGAAATCAGAAGCAATTAAAATCACCCAAGTGAAATAACCTCAACATGATAAAACACAGCAAGTAACATCCAAGAGAAATTAATTGTCAATCATAACATCAACATCAAATAAAGACAGACAGACATCACCTATAAGATGTAGGCTGAAAATTTGGAAATAAAAGATGTCGTTTAAAAGATAAGACACGAATCCTAATTCCGCAGTAGTTCCTATGACACGACATCACTTATCATGCCAAAACACATAACACATTACATACATAAGGCCTTGGTTTGAAACCAAAGCTCTGATACCAACTTTGTCACGGCCCATTTTCATGAATCGCGACCGGCGCTAGGGTATGGTTGTACCAAACCCCGTAGCTAGCCTTACATATAACCTTATAAATACATAACCTGCAAGAAACCAATGCTCGGGGGCAACCGAGACTTCAGCCTAGTTCTAACAGTTCATAAAATACAACATTTATATAATAAATGGTCGATCAATTCCGAGTCTCCAACATAGCATAAATATTTAATAACCCAAGTTATTATATTAATGTCAAAACAACACTTAAATCAATAGAATAATTCTGATAACAAGTATTAGACAAATACGACTTCTAATTACTACTGCGGTCTAAGAATAAAATCAGTTTAATAGTTTTAATAAAATAAAGTAAACCTCTGAGGAAATAAAGAATCGGAGACCAGCTGACTCGCTCAAATCATAACCCTGGAAAATTTGGGAAAACAACGGGGTCAGATATACTGAGATGAGTTCATACAACTATTTACATTTATTAAGTGAAAACCTTTAAAAACCATAACACATTTGTAAAGAATTTTACCATTATGGATAAGCATTGAAACCCTAAACCACAAATATCTAAATCCAGTTGTCGTGTCGGTGAGACGTATCTCCATAACCGATCCCCGACTGTCACTCAAATAAAACACGTGAGTCCCAGGAGACGTATCTTCCACCGGCGCCCTCACTAGGTGAGACGTATCTCTAACCTACCTCAAATACCATATATGATCATACCGGTGCGCACGCAGTCTCAATGATGCCCATCGAGTAGCCTGTTCCAATTCAGATCCATAATGCCAAAAAACAGTTCGAAAGCTGTTTATACAATATAAATATATATGCAAAAATACAATTTACTTAATAAAGCGGTAAATAGCGATATAAACTCACTGCTTGCTAATCCACGTGATAACTCCTGGCAAGGAGTCTAAACTCGGTTCGCCTCAAAAGCATGAACGGTCGACGGGTCTAGACAAGGTATAAATAATAATTAAAACCAGACCCTAACTCTAGAAATTACTAGACACCATGTAGGACTAGTACAACACGATAGAACCAATGCATAAGCCAACATAGATTATTTACACATACACCAACCATAAGCCAAAACCATAAAATAAGTTAAGTCCTATTGACTTCCATTTGAAATAAAAATCCGGAAACTTTCCAAACCATTTGGTAAAACATTACAAAGCCACAATGGTACTTAGCCGAGTCAAATAAGACTCCAAGCTTAACTCACGTGTCGAGCGACCCAAGTCTAACCCGACCCAACATAACCAAGTTGTAAATAAATGTTCAAAATCCGGAATCAAATAATAATTCAAAACCCAAATTTGAAAAACAAGGAACTCAATATCGCTTAATCAACAATTAACCATCACATAGCAAGTGTTTAAATAAAATCCACAACAAATTAACTTGCTTGAAATAGACAACACAAACCATAGCTTTTATGTAACAATTTAACAAGTCGAGTTATTGATACTTAGAACAACACTTAGCCAAAGTAGCATTCCAAGTAATCTTGTAATCAACATACCAAGACACTACAAGAATTTAACAAATGGCATTCGACATAAACAATTTCTATTTTCAGCTTCAATTCCTTTGTCAAAACATGCCAATTGATCACAATAATCAAACCAATTAACCAACCATTTAATATACACAAACCCCACTAATCAAACTCTATTACTTTGATTTTTAAATCATCAATCACATGCTAAATCCATTATTTACAGCCCTATAATCAAGAACAATAAAACAGTTTATAGTATTTCAATTCCCTACAACATTGTAACCATTCAACCTATGAATTTACAACAACCAAGCTTGATTTTATTAACTCTAACAACATAGATCCACTTTAAAGCATTATGGCAGCCAAAGATTCAACTAAAACAGTTTATACAATCCACACAACCTATAATTTGAATCTATGTCACAATAAACAAGATTTAATCCATAACAATGCCAAATACAATGATGTTAGCCAAAACATTATAATTCAACCTAAATCATAAAGAATCAGCCACAACATAAACAAAACTCAAGGCACAACAATCAACAATACCAAGATAATCTACAACCTAACAATCGCAGCGATATAAAACGATTAAAAGCAAAGGAAAAGGGATTAAATACCTTGATAGATCAAAGAGTATAAGAATCTGAAAGATGGGTTGGATTCGAAGCTACACAATTGATTTGAATGGAAAACCATAAGCCTCAATCTATTAAACTAAGAATTGAGATTGAAAAACAAGATTTAATCCACTTACCAAGAGTTTTGGACACCACAAATCGAAGGAAAACGCCAAGGAAGTGATTAGAATATGTTTAGGGTTTTAGAAATTGAATAGGGGCTGTTTAGGTCGAGTAAAAGTCTATTTAAAGATTCCAAACGAACCCAACCGGTTCTATGGCCGGTTCTGCCCAGTAGAACCGGTTTGCTCACTGAAACCAAAAAAATCGAAGTGGACCGGACCTATGGCTTGATCTACCCAGCAGGTCCGGTTCACAGGTCCGGTTGACCCGAAAAACGGTCAAAACGACGATCCGAACGGTCGAATGAAAGCTAATCCTCTTATGTACAACATATCCAAAATGCAGCCCGATCCGACGGTTCAATTGGGAGATATAAATGTTTTACTACAACATTGTAGATTTGGAAAACATGCAAACATTGTTTCGATAACAACCCGGAAATAAATCAATTCAACATCAAATACTTAAAGGTTCAAGGGGCACACGTAAGTCATTCAACATGACACAACCAAGGTACCACATACGCTAATTTGCATATAAATCAATTCGAAAACAAGTCGGAAGCACAACGAGAACATGTCGAAGTGAAAACACAACCAAAGTCCATCACAACCCAAACTTTAATCGGACAACCAACCACCAAAACAAGTTATAAAAATACGGGTTATTACACCAGCGGCAGTGGACGAGACCCAGGTATTTCTAGACATCGAGGGCATCAACAAGAAGAAACGTGTGTACGGCTTGGGTTCTGCGAGCAGCAGGTACGCCGGGACAAGCAGCAGGGTGCAGCGAGGCAGCTCCTCTAGGTCGTCGCAGCAGGGAGACGAGGAGGTCGAGCGCCGTGTGCAGGCCGGCATTCAGGAGGGTCTGCGACTGGCTCAGGAGCAGCAGACGATGACGACACTACAGTTTTGTAGTGTCGTGTTAGCTTATCTTATTACAAACATAATATGTTTTTTTCTTTTTTAACGTTTATGTATTCTTTGATATATATATATATATATATATATATATATATATATATTTATCAGTTTCAATTGATTGTGATTTATAAATGAACTGTTATTACTGTATTTAACAGATTTGAAACGGCAGGGAAAAACAGAAAAATAGCGGAAAACGGCAAAAATCTGCCGAAAAATGACCCTAATTTGCGACGAAATTGGTATTTTTGCGACGGAAGCATCTTCGCAAATCAATCTCATTGGAGTCAAATGATGACAGTTTTGCGACGGCAGCAGTCCGTCGCTGACGAAAGAAAAGTAATAAAATGAAGTGTCTGGAGGTGGCAACTTAAAGAACTTAAGATGACATTTTCCAACCTATATATAAGTGTTTCATATGAAAAATTATTCAATTAGACTTCATTTTCCAGATTTTGAGTTGAGTTGAGGGAGTCATCTTCTTCCTAGAGCTACACCATGCTAAAATTTCAAACCTTCACCCTAGCTTCGTTTCTCAACCGAATTGAGTGATTCTTGCGGAAACAGAACAAGGGAGAGAGCCTCTACTAATTTAGATCATCTATTTAAGGGAAAAATCTCAATTTGTGGTTAGGGTTTTCAGTATATATGGTTGTTTTTATTGAGCATGTTAAGGGTTGATGAATTGAGATTAAAAGTGATGTTGTGATGCCATGTAAGTGTAAGTTATAGGTCGTTTTGTGTGTGCTTGGTGATTTGTGAGGGTTGAAAAATAGTTTTTGGTTTTTGGTTTAGGTAGCCGGCGGTGGAGGACCACCAAACTTACTGGATGGTACGTGCTGGGTGCAGCACGGTGGAGCAGGATTGTTACAGCCCTAGTGCAACACACCAGGTCATGGCCATGGCTGCTCCTCCCCTAGCTGAACAGGGGAGGCAGATGGTAGAGGAAAACGGCTGAGTAACCCTTCCCTCGTGGCTTGAACGAGTTTCGTTCGCATTTGACGTAATGTTACGAAGTTGGAAACCGGTTTTAACGTGTAACGAAATTGAATTTGATCTTTGGACAAAGTAAAAATGGAATTGAAATTGATGGAATGTGAAGTATATAGGCTGTTTTAAACCTTAAAATTCTAAGGAAATATAAGTTAAGATTAGAGCATTTTAAGTTTTAAACATAAAGTACGATATTGACGTAAAAATGCGATGAATTGAGTTTGAACATTTAAAATGCTTTTAATGATTGGTTAAGTTATAGAAGTGAGCGAACCCTAAACGTGATTGACCTAAGTTGTAACTTAGATTTTTAAAGTTGGCTTACGTTTATGAATTAAACATATTTGAATTGTATTTGTGACAGACGCATCGACGGACTTCAGAACTAACGTGTTTGGCATAGTGGGGTTCGGCCACTATTTGGATATCGTGATTTGGATAGAGAATTCGTGAGTTATACATTACTATCGCGTATTATTACGATATAAAGATATATTATTTAATATTTTATATATGACTCATAAAATACATCACTTAATATAGTAGTTTGTTGTGATTTGAAAATGTACGAATTAAATGATTATTCTTCCGTGAAATACACGGCATAGAATGATTCTATAGCTAAATATAGCTATATATATATATATATATATATATATATATTGATTAGTAGTTTGCATTTGCAAATATAGTATATATGTTGATCGATTATAATATTTGTGAACAAATAGTTGTAGATTGATTGTTTTGTTGCCAAATAACTTGTAAATTTGATGTTGGCTCGATTGGTGTATTGTTTTGCTGTTTGTTTATGTGTCTATTAATTTATGTACGATCCAAGGAAACAAGCTGCCTATTGGGCGTCAATAGGCTGTGTGATAACCGGTGTCGGGTAAGTCTTAGAAAATAGAATTAAACTAACTCTTTGCGTTAGACACGAGGTTAAGATCGGTGGAATTATCTCGGGACATGTGTCTAGTGAGTTGAACTCGGTCGAACTATCTCGGGACTGTACCATTTGTTATAGGTTAAACTCGGTCGAATTATCTCGGGACCATACTAAAAGAATTTGAGAAAATCTCTTTTGCTCGTTAAAACTAGGAAATACCTAGTTTAAGATCATTTTAGGATTAAGGCTTCCTCCTCATCAAATATTTGTTATATAAATAAATAATGTATTTTGCTTATATTATTGTTTTAAATTGCGATGTTATTTTTATTATGCCGTTAGTAACGTATATCTCACTCATCATAGTCTGACCCTGTTGTTGTTAAATATTTTAAGGTACCTAGAGTTTGATTGGCAGGGCTTCCTGAACTGTTTTCAGGAGTCTTATTTTTGGGCATGTATAATGCACAACCTCGGTTATGAGCTGCATTATTTGGTTGTCACTCGTAGCCAATACAACATGATGTCATATGGTTTTGTTTATGATTGCTGTTATGTTTATAATTTTTGTCGGCTACTTCGGATATTGTTTTGTGTCACAGGGCTAGTTAGCCGTAATGTGACGTAGATACACTAGTTATGTTTGTATATAGCCGGGCTAGTACGTACATGGTACCAAAATGAAATTCCCTCATGTTTTGTATCGATCGTCTAGTGTAAATATGTATATATGTTTGCTTTCGTTTGTATGATCGTTATTTGTCAATTGTTTGCAAAAACGTATTTGTGATTTTAGGCTTGCCACAGGTTTCAGATCTAGCACTCTCATTACCTAGCGCCGATCTCGGCTCAATAATTTGGGTCGTGACAAAGTTAGTATCAGAGTAGTTGGTCCAGTTACCACTATCAGTATTTGATTTGAGTACAGTTGGTCCGGGTTACCAATATTAGTCTGTGATTGAGTACCTAGAGTCCTACGTATAAGAACAATGCATTATCCCGGATCGTCACTACTGCTCATTCTCCCGATTAGTAAGAGTTATTAATGACCCGAGGTAGAGAGTCTCATGCTACTCGAAGATTGAAATAAACATGTGATCACTCAAATGTTTAGTAGGTTGAACATTTGTGATGTTAGATGACTTATACATGGTAATTCATATAAGTTAATAATATGTCATCTAGTTCATGATTGCACACATGTCCTTTGACTTGTGATAACACAGTGTTCTTGTATATATGTTATTAGAGTTTGATACTCCTTATCCCTGAATCTTTCATGAGCTAGGATTGCGAGATGTGTGTATTTTAGTTAGTTGTATATGAAGATAGGTGATTGTAGAAACCTATTTTCCGGACAGGTAAAAAGTGATTAGGGACTGAAGCGTCCAATGACGATTTCCTGAGAAATCTGTCCAGGTGACGAGCTATCGATTTGCTTGTTGGAATCTAAGCAAGTGAAATTTGCGCACAGCTGTAAACTTGGAGGATCAAAACATAAGTAGCCAGAAATAGCCTATTAAAATCCAAAGAGATTGTAGTCTAAGTCTAGAAATTGGACTAATTGCAACGTCTTAGAAGTTTATGGGTCAATTTGCAAGTATTGCTCGTATTACCAACTTTTCCACTTTCTACTTCCATTTATCCATTTGATCTCCTCTTATTTACGTGGCTTTTACATTACTCTTTACCTGACATCTTTCGCGTTATCAACAACGATTCCAATTTGTTAGTGCACACTTCTCATTTTACCTTACACAACCTCACTTTTCCTTAACAATCCTTTTCACATACAATCATTTATCATTCACATCTTCTCAATTCTCAGAAAAATGATACTTTTACTATCGGAAATTTACCACCTTATACTATACTTCTTTCTCGAAGAAATTAGATCATTTTTGAGCTAAGAATCCGTTCAACGTTTCTGCATCACGTGTGAGATTATCCAACAATTTCTTACTCAACATGTTTCCTATAACATCTACTTTTCCAAAATACAATTATAGTGTAATCTTAGCTTTAAATTGATCTAAGTCAAACTTCTATCTTGAGATTCAATTAAGTTGGTCTCGTGAAAATCTCACTGATTACATCATACAATCAATGTCTCGACTTGGTGTACATTACTTCCAACTCATGACTTTGACTGTTAGAGAAAATATATTCATATCTCAATCACTTTTAATCTTAATCCCATTTTCCATTTGATTCTTATTCCCACCACAACAATCCTTAAATCCTTGTCCATCACTTTCAATAACTCCAATGTTAACTCTCATTCACGTTCTCCATTTACTTTTTGAATCTCATACTTACATACTCCTTTTCCCTTGTATCACAACATCCTTATCTTTACTTGTCACTTTTTATTTTTAATCACCTTTTCCTTACTATGTACCTTCACTTATCTGTCCTTATACTTATATTCCTTTAAGTAATCATAAATTCCTTTAATGATCAATACACAAGACTTATTGATTATGTTTAATATTAGCCACTTTCCATACTCATTTCCGTTAATCCTTTATTCACCTCCGTTTTTTTACTCCTTTTCCATATTATCATCTCTCGTAATAGATGGAATTTCAATTTAGTATTAGCATCATATTACACCACCAATGCAACTTACATGGTACTACTTCACTTTATATGATAGGGTTGTCCTATACAATCAATTTCTAACTCTTATTCGATGTATTTCTGCATCTCATATCATGTTGCTCTATCTTTAGTGCAACATCGCGTTAGCGTACTCTTAATCAATCTACACACTCGATCCGCCGTTTAATACTTTTATCTCAAAGGATACACTTGTCTTACACTATTGGTATCATCATCTAGAATACTTGATAACACTACCCTATCGTTATTAAATTTCTACTCGGGTAGAAATCCAAATATTCATTAAGAATTACTTCTTATAACCTGAATAGCAGAACCTACTTGAATTCTTCGACTCGCGGTCAATGCTTATATCTCGAACCTCTTTCGATACTACAGAGTTATGTCCAGCCATACTTATTAAAAACTCAAATTCACTTTAAACATAGGTGGTCCCCTTTTTCTTTTCAAAAATTTCACTATTTGAAATAAAAGAAATTTTGTTTAAAATTAAATTTCCTTGTGCGCACATGTTTTTAAATAAACTCTTTTAAAAATACTTTAACACTTCTTTAATAAGTTGCTTTAGACATTTTCAACTCTGTGGAAATTGTTCTTTGCTCTCTTTTTTCGTTGATCATTACGATGTCAACGATAACGCCTCGATCACTATTATTCTATATCATCTATCATCTTATACTTTATGTAAATAAAACTCAATAGTTCTATTGTAACTTAATAACATATATGTTCGTATTCTACTCCATCAAGTGATATTTAAACACTATATTTAAAAATACGTAAAAACATGCGGGTCGCTTCACGGTCTACACCACTTCGATAAGGATCCACTTATTCACTTGACCTAATTTCCACATCACCTAATATCCTTAATATCCTTGTAAGGTTTAATCCACGATTTCCTCCCCTTCTAGCTCGCATGTTATTAAAGAATCATTACGGGGTTGGTCGACATATGTAAATCCATACTCTAGATGTACTATCTATCCACCGTAACTGACTCAAGATGAAGAATAAATTCATGTAGATGTGTTGATACAAATCCGTCTACTCGAGATCTAACTTTCTAATGCATCTAATGTTGATCAACCTAACATCATACTTCAGTTCAAAAACATACCCATCCAATATCATATCTCATCGGTGTACTTGAACACTAACACTTCACATCTCATGAATGTCTCTAATTGTTCTCTCTGAACACCTATTATCTGGTTTCTTATTTGTTCAATTTAAATCAATCTTCTCATAACATGCCTCATAGAGTAAATCTATATGCTAAGCATACTATGAGCAGTTATCCACCGCGCAACTTGGTCCAAAAACTTATTCTCACAAACGTTTTGTGGTTCAGGTTCTACCAATTACTCCAATACTTTCTCTTTTCCCACTAGGTACCTTATTCTTTTAATATCCTATTTGAACTCTTTTCCTTGTTCAAATCATACTTCATTTTATCAACATTCGTCAAAACCTCATTATTATCCTTGCTAGGATCATTCTCTAGCTCATATTATTTCTCCTACCCATTTCCTCACCACAGACTAGAATCTTCAGGAAGTAAAACTAATCAATCACAATTAATCCTATATTCTGACATTGCTAACAATCAAACAATCAATCATAACATACTCCCTCACTAACATGCTACCTTGCTTTAGAGCAATGAACTCGTTATGCTTCTCATGCTTAAGTCAAGTACTCCCTACATAACTATATTTTGAACTGTTCCTAGGTAAAGAGATCACCATATAGTAATCTTCCCCTATTAAACCATGTATCAGCAGTATCATGTAGCAAGTTATAAACATTACTGACCTTTTGCACATCTGTCAGCTCTAAAGTGTTAAATGACTTATCTATAGCTCTGAGCCATCTGTCTGCTTCTTTGGAATTAGTGGAGCCATGAAAATCAAATGCTCCACACTTTTTAGCATGTTCAATGATATCCTCAGGTTTTCTTCTTGTATCCTGAGCTTGCAGAGTAGCAATGATAGTTTGTGCTAAGATAGCAGGATCTAGCTGTAGGATAGGTACAACTGGGGGTACAAGAGGTACTGGTTGATTAACTACATGAGCCCTAGCCTCATACTCTAGTTCATGATCAGTACTACCCCTATACTCTGCCTCATCCTCTACATTCCTACCCTGTTGGCCAACAATCTCACGTTGAGAAACCTTATCTCCATGACCTTGAGCTTCCATGGTCCTATGATCCAAATTAAATAAAATAAAATATCAAAAACCAAAAGTGAAGAGTCTACAGGACCATCAAACCAAAGCTCTGATACCAAAATTTTCAGACCTCGCCTTACTTAGCACGAGATTTGACAGATATTTAAAATATCTTTAATACCAAATCAAAATCGTATAACGTATTATGTAAATAATTAAACATAAATATATGAAAAACCTTTATACAACATTTTATTTAAACATTGTATGAAAACTACATATTGTTACAAACTCTTATACATATGTTTCAAAATATATATAGATACAAATAAGTTTATTCTAAACCAAAACATCAAGGCATCTCAAAGCTCGGAGATGTGGCCAACCTCTATGTCTCAAGCCCAAAATCTAAGCCCAACTCATGTATTATAGAATTCCCTGCTAACTGAAAACATTTTAAAACAACTAAAATGAGCGAAAACTCAGTGAATAGACATAACAAGCACAAAACATTTATGTAGGGGTGAGCAACGGTCGGTTCGGTCATCGAACCGCCCAAAAATTCAAAACCGTTCGGTTTTTTAAAAATTTCGGTCACCGAACCGTATTAACCAAATTATATCAAAACCGTATTAACCAAACCGAAATATTACGGTTCGGTTCGGTTCGGTTCGGTCGAAAACCGTAATATTTTTTGTATGGTTTTTAGAAATAAAAAAAAACAGTTTTTTAAAACATAAATAAAAAAATGGAAAAATTTAACCTAGAGAGTACATGTGCTTTAAATTAAATCTATATTTTTTATTTTTTATTATAAAACTATAAAATTAAACAAGTTTAATATATAAATGTGAGTATATGAAAGTTTAAAACAACGTAATTTTTAAATACGGTCGGTTTGGTTATTACGGTTATTTTTTTGTAAAAACCGTAAACCGAACCGAATAGTCAAAATTTTAAAAATTCGGACCGTAACCGAACCATATTTTCAAATTATATTTCGGTTTGATTAATTCGGTTCGGTTCGGTTCGGTTATTCGGTTTTGACCGTTTAATGCTCACCCCTACATTTATGTACTTAAAATAAGTATATCATATAATATTGTTTACTAGAAAACAGTTTAATACAACGCTGAATACTTATTAAATCCAACACGGAAGCATTTGCAAATATAAATGATATTAAAACAATTTCATATTAAATATGAAACATAGTTCGTATCAATCATCAACTATAATAGTGATATATTACCCTGTATCAATAATATAAACCATGGACCTGTAATCAGGAACATAACACTGATCTACAGTCTAACCAACATATCTAGGAACACTTGATGGCTAACCCTTCTCCATCATTAGCACGGCTGAGCCCTTCTCCCTTCACTGACCATCAATCAAGTGACCAGTGTCAAATGCGCATAGACACTCACAATATCTCACATGTGCATATAACTAACTCAGCACATAACCAGGTGCATATCACAACTCACCACCTCTCAAATATGTACCATTACAGAGTAGGCATATCATATAGAAAGAAATCTCAAATCATTTCATCAAAACGCAATACAATTCAATAGTAAAACCATTTCAAATTCTCATTTAAAACTTAACCAAATCAAACGACTATTGAATTGCCGAAAGGTATTACACATTCATAAAAAATACTCATTATATCAAAAGCATCAAAGCTTTACTAAAATCAAACACTTATATAGATTCAATCCAAAACTTCTTTCATCTTATACAACATTTGCCAAAGGTAGTATTTGAAATATTTAAACAAGGCATTTCATCGAACACCTTTCGTGAATTCCAAAACAACCGTATATAACCATTTAAAACACAATAAACCTTGAAGTTTTGAATATTAAAATAGCATATTTATTTCAGTAGCAAGGGCTAGTATATCTACTCATCACACAAGAACCAAAACTAGTCCAAAATCACGTCACAAGCTGCTTTACTTTCTACTTGCACCGTCGTTGCCAAAACGAGCACCTAAATGAGTAATGTAAATCACAAAACACCATCAAAATCACATATACATACCTATACAGATATACAATACTTATTTGACCTAAATTCAGATCCTACAAATGAATTTCTATATGGTTTATGCATGATTATGAACATGGCAACAAATCTGCCTTAGTAGGCAGAACATTAAGCTTCTAATCAAATATGTCCTGTGAATTGTCTAGACATAATTTTAACAAATCCTTTGGTGACGTTTTATACCATTGAGTTTGGAATCCAAATCAAAAAGAATTGAATAATTTCAATATCTAAGAAATGAGTTATACCAGGTTTAGTGAGGTGAGGTCAAACGGCTTTCACAGTTGAAGTAATAAAATGTTTCGGTCGTTTTAGATATCAAAACGATAGAATCAGATCCAACTTAAAGCACATGAGTTGTAGTAGACACTCTAAAGTTTCTGTAAAATCAAAAATCACTTGATTTGGAGTTATATAACTCGACTTATAAGCAAATTACAGAAGCTATAATATCTGTCATCAAACAGAACAAAGCAACAAGGAGGTAAGCTATAACTCAAAGCTTAAATAGATGAAAGAACTTACCAATTCTTCTTTCCAACACCTTTTAATGACTTAGAACATGAAGGATTAAGATTTAGGTTTCTGAAATTGAGTTAGGAATGGAGGATGTCGAATTTTCTCTCTTGGTTATAAGAAGAAAAATTGCTTAAGAGGTGAACTTTAACTTTAGCTAAATCATAGCTTATGATAAGCACAACAAATAAGATTTTTAAATATTTTATTCCAGCCATACTAAAGTATCTTTTAGTCCTTTAATAATTCCAATAATTCAATTTAAAACTCATAGTTCATTTCGTTTCAATCAAACAAAATCAACCTAGTTTACCGACGAACTTCATTTTCAATTGAGTCCAATCAATTTTCAAACTAATCAATTGACATGTTTAATAGACTCAAATTTTATAACGAATTATCATGAATGTTCAATGAATGCATAATCTAATATTAGAGTACAGGTGTGACAGGTATATTGAAGACTTAATATTAAATAAGGGTTTGTTATTTATCCTATTTAGTTATCCTATCTTATCACATATAAAATAATCATGTAAAGCATATAACCAATAAGATAAACATTAAAACATATAATTTCACTATTTTAAATCATATTTAATAACAATCACATAAATATGTTATTCATGATAATTTAAATCATATTTAATAATTATCATTTAAAGTATTAACAGAATTAAAATTTCTTTATCCGAAATCAATAATATTAACTGATTACGGTCTATTTTAATATGTTCGAAACATATTAAAATAACCCCAAAAACCCTAATTACTACATCTTAAAAACCGATCAGAAACAATTTATTTAACACTTAAATAACAACAGTTTTATTAATTCAGCTCATATCAGAATTAAACACAGTTTTATAAATTATGTTCATAATATAATTAAACACAGTTTTACTAATAGAATTAACAACTGTTTCATAAACAGTTAACTAATCCTATTCAAAACAGAATTACTAATAGAATTAAACACAGTTTCACAAACAGTTTACTAATCCTATTCAAAAACAGTTTTCCTTATAGAATTTAAAACAGTTTCATAAACAGTTTACAAATCCTATTTAAAAACAGTTTTCCTTATAGAATTTAAAACAGTTTCATAAAAAGTTTACTGATCCTATTCAAAAACGGTTTTATTAATATGTTTCCCCTTTTCTTATATAATATGTTGGGTTTTCTAGGTTCATAACGCAGCGGAATTTCAAAAATTTATCTAAAACCAAAACCAAGATCCATGTAATTCGAATAAATAGATTAATAACATAATAAATACTTACTTGTATGTCAAATTCAAACATCAATGTAGGAAGGAAGGAGGTGGTTCACTTTGGTGATACCTGGCCTCGGGTCAGAAACGCCTCCAAAAGAACCCGTCCTCTACGAGTATCCACACGAACAGATTTTAGCCAAAACTAGTGCTTGTGTGCTAGCACTATTGCTTCATAAAGAAATTTTGAATTTAGTGATTGTGTCTTGTGTTTATTTTGAAAAACATATAACTCAAAACTCTAGCCTTAAGAGTCTATTTATAGGAAAATAGGACATCTAGGGTTTACTCAAAAACATGTTTTGCAATCATATGCAAATACTACGTTTTTGATAACTCTTTTGAGTTCATGTCTATCAAAAACTCTTTTTTAATAATTACACATTTATATTAATTATTATTATTATTATCTTCAAAAGATAATACCTTAAGGAAAACACTTATCCTTAAATTTCAAATTTCAATTAATATATATTTATTAATATATATATATATATATATATATATATATATATATTACGAATTATATATATACATATATATGTAATAATCTATTAATCACTTAATTTCATTGGGCTTGTACAACCCATAACTGTTTTGGGCCTGTTCATAGTGTGCGATCCTGTAGGAGTGGTAGACGTTCCCGGGTCTCCTTGTTGTGTCCCAACTGGTGGGCGAACTGGTGCTGCTGACGTTGTATCCGGTACCTTGAAGCAGATGCTAGAGATAATCTGCATGCTACGGTGGCGTGCGCGGGCCTTTGCAGGACTCTGTTCCTCTTTGCTACATGACGCATTCCTTTGTGCCTGCCGACTATACTCATGTGAGCGGTTTTTTCTCTTCTATGCTTATATTTTATGGTCTGTTTTCTCCTTTGGACTGAGCGTCCCCTCTCTGGTTTTCAGGTACCGGTGTCTGACGTAATTCAACTTGCTTACGCTGCCTACTATTGGTGTGATCGCTTGTGCATTGTCTCTGCACAAATGAGGGTAAAAAAATATGCAATATTATATCTTATATGTATGTATGTATGCAATCCTATAGCTCTGACTGCTCTCCGGTTTCTTCTGTAGTTGCGCATTGATTATCTAGAGGAGCAGGTGAGTATGACAGAGCTGGGTCCTGCTGACAGTGACATCCCTCCTAGGTTCCTTGGCGGTGGAGGTGGACTTCGAGCCGGTGATTGTGGACAGAGGACCCATGGTAGCCAAGGTCCTGATGTCCGAGGAGGTCGCAGAGAGTTCGCTTCGTGTTCAGGTGATGTGCGGAATGGACATTACGCTGGTGACACGACCTCTTGGAGCTGTTGCGGCAACTTAGAGACCCTATAGTAGGATTTAGACTCATATGATTAAGCTTGCATTTTTTTTTTTGATATGTTTTGAATGTTTGCTTTTGTTGATGTATGTTAGCACAATATTTTGTACATCTAGCGTTCTAGGTGCCTCATTTTGTTGGCCTTTATCCAATTCAATATCTCCTTGATTTTGATAATGACAATCAACACAAAGTGTTCTAACCTTTTTATTAAGTGTGTAGAGACATTATAGAACACTTGGAATGAATATAGCACCCCTCTAGCAAAAAGTCAAGTTTTGGAATTTTAGACTTCTAGACAAAGTTGGCGAGTGCCAACTTATGTTCGCGGGTGCGAACTATAGTTGGCGACGGCGAACTTTAGTTCGCGGGTGCCAACTTTTCCAGACAGAAAAACTCACTGGGATGTCTCGCGGGTGCCAACCTTTGTAATGGAAGGAGCGAACCGACTCGCGAGCGCGAAGCATAGAGTTCGCGGGTGCGAAGTATGGATGACAACAAGACAAGAATAACTGTCATATCTTATACCAATAAGGAGATGACACCTAAGCAAAAAGAGCTGTTGGGCCATTTCCAAAATCATAGTTCGCGACCGTGAACTCATCAGCATTTCACTTTATTGGTAATGCTGCTTTTATTGCTCCTTGGGTCACACAAAAGGAGTAACGGGAATATTGTTTTGAGGGCTATAAATACCATACCTCTATGTATGTATGAAGGTTAACAACTTAAGCATTCAAACCCTGAAAACAAACTTCAACTACTTGTGTGAAAAACCTTTCAAAACTAGTTGGTTGTGAGTTAGCCCGTGAAACTCAATTGTTGTAGTTTGTTCGGTTTCTAGATTTGCCTTAGCGAAAATCTAGAGTTGTTATTGGTTTTTGTCAGTTTCGCCCTTTGTGAAAAACTAAGCATTTGTATTGGTTTTGGTTTAGCCTTGGAAAACCTAAGTTGGGAGTGAACTTGTCAAAACTCCAAGTTTAGTGGAAACCTCTAGTTTGAGGGAAGTGGATGTAGGTGAATGTGTTAATCACCGAACCACTATAAAATCTTGTGTCTACTTCTCTACCCTTCTCTAAACATAGTTGCCAATCGTTTTAATCCGAAAAAGTTTTTAATTAGCAACTATTCAACCCCCCCTTCTAGTTGCACCCTTGGTTTACACATTTTTATCGTATGGTTTCTATTGTCTACTATATCCGATTTAGGTCTTTCGGCATCTTCAGTCTTCTTTCTTTGTGGTTTCTGAATAGTGGAGACCTGATATCCCTGGTTCTCTGGCTTTCGGAGACCTAATGCCTCCGGTTCTCTGATTGGTGGAGAACTTATGCCCCATCGTTTCTGGCTGTTGGAGTCTTGATGCCCCCTATCCTTTGGCTGTTGGATACTGGATACCCTCGGTTTCCTGCCTGTTGTGAGGCTGGCGCCTGTCTTGTTTCTTGTTGTTGGAGATATGATGCCCCTGTCCTTTGGCTGTCAGAGGCTTGATGCCCCCGGTTCTCTGGCTGTTGTGAGGCCGGCGCCTCTTGATTCCAGGGTAGGTGGAAGCTTGGAGCTTGGAGTTATGGGAGGGATGGGTACCTTAAGTCCCCAATTTATGGGCAATGTAAGGCTAGCGCCTATGGTTTCTAGGTGAAGCGAGGCTAGCGCCTTTTTTGTCATGACTTGATTTCCACCTTGAAACTCGAGTCGGGACTGGCACTACGGAATTGGAATGGTTGTTCCGAAAACCGTAGCAAGCCTAGGAAAAACAGTAAAAACTTTTCACGTTCTGAAAACATAAAAGATCTCAATCTCTTTTAGCGAGTATTTGAAAACCTTCAGATAAACATGTAATCAAAACCAAGCGACTGCATTCCTGGACTCATGGTAGTACGCATACATAACATGTATCTTAAAATAACCATGTTCAGAATACGTCCAGCGGTGCGAACCAGTTAACATATCAAGTAACCAGTTACAGCAGTTCATACAAACATCAAAACCAGGTTCCTTTATAAGCAACTGGCAAAAGCCCTTTTGGTGTAAAACATACTTCTGTCCCAAAACGTTAATACTAACAGTAGTTTCACATCAGAGTTAAAACATTTACAAATGAACTACTATGCGATAGTAGAACTACCCTGCAGCTCTAGAGTGACCTTTATATAATTACAACTTCAAGAGAAACAACTGGAAGTCTTGGCATGTCAAAATGTTTTTTACTTATGAAAGGGAAATCAACGGGGTCCAAAATGAGTGAATTCACATAGATACTTAAGCATATTATTAAGAAACAAAAATTCCATGTAAACATACTTTGTGCAGCCAAAGAACCGATCTAGATGAAACCATTTGTTAAACTATAGTTGACACTATAATTTATGCTCACTTGTTTAACACAGGATGAATTGTGAACTCATAATGTCGCAACCATCTTAACTCTGTGTAAAGTTGCCATGCCGTAAATTGAATTACTGATGCCACTAGACTACACGTTAGGTCTAGGCCGCTTTGCAAGCATCTGGCCATAGGACCCAACTATCATGCAAGAAGATGCAATAATTTATTAATACCGGTGATCACATTGTCATATTGTTGCCCAATAGCTAGCACGTTCCAATAAATTTATATCGGTTCCAAATCGACTCTATGCAATGCAATTTCAATCACATTTTGAGTTATAAATATTTTGGCATTAATATTCAGAAGTAAATATGCGAACTCAAAAAACCGTTATCCACAAAACCGTTTTTGAACACCCTCTACTCCTCTGGTCCGATAGCTCGCTGGCTCATCGGATCTAGTTAAAAAACAGTTCTCAAAACACAATTGAAATAAGAATTCTAACTCTAAGGAGAAGACTCTCTAGACGTCACTAGACTTATAGTATATATAGTCTATTCTCGATAATGATATCAACTTATAGTCCTCCAATTATTAATCACTTTGTTTAATAGAGGACCTAATTAAGACATCTCCATGTTTTAATTAATCAAAATCCCTAAATTGTCAAAGTCCTTTTTAGTTCTTTAAACGTCCTTGTTCGTGTTTCAAAGTCCTTTTTATTCTGTATTGAACATACCATTCAAATTTGTCTGAACCTCGTCGATTCGGAGCTCGACGTGCGAAAGCACGTCGGAAGTGTGCGCTGGCGCTAGCCCCTGTGCGCCCGCACAGTGTCCCTGTGCGCCCGCACAGTGTCCCTGTGCGCCCGCACAGTGTCCCTGTGCGCCCGCACAGTGTCCCTGTGCGCCCGCACAGTGTCCCTGTGCGCCCGCACAGGTGACTGTGCGACCGTATAGTCTCTTTGAGCTTGTGCGCTCGCACAGTTTGGCTCTGCGTGCGCACATCCTAGGCTGTGCGGTCGCACAGTGGTTGTGCTTCACGCACAGCCACGGGAACTCCGTTCACGGGCTTTCCATCTATTTACAATCCAATTTCCGGTTCAAAACGTTAATTCACGTACCAATCAACTCAATTTCGCAATCGAAATGTAAAATCAATACGTATACGTTTGATTTGATATGGCAACCATTATATATTTAAATATAATCCAATTTATATAGAACCGAATTCAAAATAACAGTTATTACTTCGATTAATGATGAATCACCAAAGAAATTCGAGTTAGAAACGAGAAATCGGATCGGATTTGGCGAATGTATCGCCGGGCGCCTATGAAGCTAAAAACCTAACTTTTTGGTTATCTGAAGCAAATAAATTCAATTCATTTGATTTTCATATATATATATATATATATATATATATATATATATATATATATATTGGCTAAATGAAAAACTAGTCCTTAGGGATTTACGCGTTACTTTAACACAAATTCTTAAATATTCGTCCGTAACTAAAACGGACAACGAACTCTGAATTTTATGAAATTTTAACCATGAATTCCATAATTCGTAATAGGAATAAAAACATAGCTTTGGACGTATGTTTTATTTTTAAAAAATCTTTTAAGATTTATTAGGGCTAAATTAGACCGATTTAATAAAATTTATATCTCATAATCCTATAAAATTTTAGGAGTAACTTTTTAAAATATTCCGTGAATATTGACTACGAAAATATGCACACGGGTAGGGGTGAGCATCGGTCAGTTCAGTTTGGTTCGGTTCCAGAATCATCAAAACCGGCCATACCGAAGTTAGTTAATTTAGACACCAGACCGTTTGTTTTTTCACCAAACACCGAAATATTTTTTAACCAAAAATTTTGGTCGGTTCAGTTCGGTATCGGTTATTTAAAACGGTTTGGGCATTTAAAAAGCCCATTTATTTTTTGGACCACATTCAATAAAACCTTAAAAATAATACAACGAAAAATACAATTCATTCATTTTAAAAAAATTAATTTACATTGGAGAATGAAATATAATGAACAAGAATAGTTCAAAATTGACTAATGAAAAATAACATCACAAATTCATAAGCCAACTCTTAACTGAATTAGCACCAGGTAAAAACTAAGCAGCTAAATATTACATTCATCCAATTAACTACTAAAGTAGCAAAAATAATAATGAACAGCTAAATGCCTAAATATTACATTCATCCAAAAATAACTTAAGTAGCAAACACTAATGAACTATATAGATTACATTCATCCAAAAATTAAATTATATGTCAAAGTTATCAAAAAATATAACTGAATTATGTAGTATGCACACTGCCGGCCAATAGCATTCAAAAATAGCAATTTCCAGCACCCAAGCAGAATAGGAATCTCAGGAATGAAGAATCACAAAATTCAGAACAAGAACATTTCCTGAATTGAGCCAATTAAAACTAATTGTAAAACTTGAAAAGAGTATATTTTATACTGAAAAAGACGTATTTACACTTCAAATCAGAGAAATTTTTAAAAACAGGGGCTCAGAATAAGGTTTTCACATCTTTATAAGGCGATGTAATCCACATTATGGCTAAATTAAAGCCTCATCATGCAAATATGTCAAGGCCTTATGTATTATCAGATTTTTGAAGTGGCGGAAACTTCATCATAGCCAAAAACCAAACAGTAAAGCAATTTGAAAGCAATAAAAGATTCATAGGTTATAAGTTATAACCAAAATGGAAAGTTTATGAAGCAATCTGAAAGCAATAAAAGAATCATAGGTTACAACTTATAAACAAAACAGAAAGCTTTGAAGCAATTTGAAAGTAATAAAAGATTCATAGGTTATAAGTTATAACCAAAACAGAAAGCTTATGAAGCAATTTGAAAGTAAAACCCTTTCAAATAGATAATTTTAAAATAGACAGTAAAGCAATTTTAAAAACCTTTTAAAGTGCTTCCACCACTTTTATGTATAGGGACAGGGACAACCAAGGCAACAAGCAGCACCAGGCTTTAGGCAACAAGCAACACCAGAAAATTGGCTTCCACACCAAGTTGCCACAAAAGCAAAAATCAGCAAGAGTCCAACTTCTTAGTTGGGAAACCCTGTATTAGGAACCAACAACACAAGAACATAAATTATTAGATAGTACTAAATATAAAAGGAATTACAAATCAAATAATAAATAAAAAAAGTTGGTTTAAGAGATAATCTTGCTCAAAGGATTCCAATTCATCAAGGCACTCTTCAATCACCAAAAGGCAGGCTTCTGCTCTAAGCCAATCCTGAGTGCACACCAATGCTTCCACCAATCTTGGAGTTAAAGAACTCCTAAAGCAGTATAGTACTCTGCCAGAAGTACTAAATGCTCATTCAGATGCAACAATATAGATAGGGACAACAAGAATATCTCGAGCCATCCTCGAAAGGATTGGAAATCGCTCTGAGTTTAGCTTCCGCCACTTCAAAATATTGAAATCATCATCATTCTCAACCGTAGCCTCACTCAGGTACAATTCCATCTCAGATTTCCTACTACCAGAATTATCACCCTTGTTCTGCTCATCAAATTTAGCCTTCATAAGGGACATATGTCTTTTTGTAGGTGGTGGCAGGATTGGTGTTTGAGCAGAAACAACCTCTGAAGATTGACTAAGACTAACATAAGCAGATGAACCACTATGTACATCAGCGGGTAATTGATTTTGGAGGTCACTGTACTTTAAAAAAGTTGCAAAATGGTGACCGAACTTCAAAACGTAACATTTTAGTTACTATACTATTTGGTTATGTTAAGATAGAAGGATTTTTGGTTACCGAAGAAAATTATCTCAAGTCGATTTTTTGTTGATTGTGTGTATATATGAAATATAAGATATTATTTGTTATAAATAATCAAACTTTGATTACTACGTATGTATAATTTGACCGTAAAACACTAAAAAACCTTCCAAAATCACATATTTGAAAGTTTAGTACCCAATTTGTTACGTTTTGAAGTTCGGTCACCATTTTGCAATTCCTGAAAAGTACAGAGACCCCTAGAATCAATTACCCGTACATCAGCCTTTTCATACTCAACAAACAGGATTGTTAGCTTATCATTCACAGTGTCAAATAATTTAATACCTTTCTCAGGACCAAATAGAGCTTTCAAAGTATACAACAAATGTTTTATTTTACTGGTAGGATCAAAAACATGTGCAAAAAAAATCAGATTATTCATCTTCTGGGGATCACCCCAATATTTGTTAAATTTTTCCCTCATTTGGCTGCCCATTAGAATAATCTGTTGGTCATCACTAACAAGCATTTCATCCAACATGATAGAAAGGTCAACAATCTCTTGAAAATGCATGTTAGATGTGACAAGCAAAGAGCCAGATATTCTCAAAGTTGTGACATAGAAATATGACAAGCAAGTAGCAAACTTCTTCACATTTTCCCGGTTAACAAAAGTACGAATGCATTCAGCCATATAAGACCTAAAACTCTCATTAGATTCTTCATAACTTTAAAAAACAGATTGAAACAAGCAAGCAGTGTCAAGCATAAGAGAAGTGGAGTTCCACCTAGTTGCAACATCAAGACACAAGGACTTTTTGGTGCCAAGTTTATCATCAGCAGCAGTAAGGTCTTTAAATTTCTTAAGTCTAGATGGACTGTTCCTAATGTAACGTCTATAATCTCTAACTTTCTTAACAGAGTCATGCATTTCTTTCAGACCATTAGACACAACCAAATTGATCACATGTGCTATACACCTCATATGCAAATATTCACATTTACAAACATCAGTGCCCCAAGAAATCATTTTTTTTCTTAAATGCAGTAATAGCAGTGTTATTATTACCAGCATTAACCATAGTTACTGTGAAAACATTCTTAATATCCCAACCAAGCAAGCAATTTTCAAGTGTTTTACTTATGTAGTCCCCTTTATGCCCACAAACAGGTACAAGATTAATGATTCTTTTATGAAGAATCCAATCATTATCTATCCAATGGCAGGTAACTCACATATAATTAACATGTTGAATACTAGTCCATGTGTCTGTTGTGATACTAACTCTCTGACTCCTATTATTCCAAATATTTTTCAACTGCAACCTTTCATAAAGAAACATTTGGTAGCAGTCCCTATTAACAGTCCATCTAGAAGGAATGTGAAACCTAAGGCATGCAACACTCATAAATCTCTTAAACCCCATACCCTCTACATGCTTAAAAGGCAACTCATCTACAATGAGCATATAAGACAATCCTTTCCGAATGTCATCTTGATTAAATTTCCAAACCCCCAAATTTCCCTTCCCCTCATTTTCATCATGACTAGCAAAAAAATTTTGCAGAGTTAACAAGGTCTGTCTGGTATCTTTACAATGAGGGTTCTTAAGACATGAAAGAATGTGGGCTGTAAGTGTGGAAGTCCCATTCATTTTAGAATCTGAACTACATTTTTTTGCACAATACAAGCATTTAGCCATAAGTAATATGCCATATTCATCAACTATGCGCTCAAAATGCTCCCAAACTTTAGATCTAGCAGGAATTTGCTTACGTTTTTTTATCAACTGGTTTACCTCCAGTAGAAGCAGGATTAGGATCTTCTTGTTGCTGTTGAGAAGGCTCAGATGAGCCCTCAGCAGTAGCAACAGGTTGCTCCTGCTGAGTTGAAGGGGGTAACTCAGGAGATGAGCCAACAACCCCCTCAACATCAACAAGAGCAACTTGCTTTTGGTCAAGGTTTGACATCTGTGTGAGCAAAGAACCACATTCAATCAATACAGAGGCATCAAGCTACTACTTAGATAATAGCAAACCACTTTTTCATTTTAAGTTTTAAACATTTGATTCATGAAAAATCACTTTTATTTAGGCACAGAAGACAACAATTGACCAAACTATGACATTTAATCAATATAGAGGCATCACTTAATAGCTTCCAAACCACTTTCATTTTGTATGTTTTAAACATTTTAAACATGACAGGCTAAGATCATACAAACCAACACACAGACAGACAATCATAATTGTCAAATTCACATAATACAAACCATTAAACCAATCCACCATACAATTATAACTACTAATCAAATATATTAGAAAGAATGCACATACCCAGCAACAAATGCAATCCAAGCAATAGGTAAGCAAACTAGGCATTAGATCAAGTGATTTAAGTCACCCAGTCTCAGATTTGGGGCCACGAATCCAACAGTCAAGGGCTTCCACCATAAAAGATTCACTCATTCACTTAGTGAGTGAATCTTTTTATTTTTTGCAGACATGCCATGAAGACAAAGCAAAGGACAAAATTCATTAGATTAAATCAAGATAAAGAAATAAGTAACTAGTAACTAGTCCACAAATTAAAAGCCTAAAATATATTTACCTGTTCTTGTAAAATCAAAGCCAAATCCGAAAGAGTTTCCAGAAATCCCCAGTTCAGAACATGGAGGAAAGTAATAAACCATATCAGTTACAGAGATAATCAATCAAAGGAAAATGAGTATCCCAGCTACCCTGAATATCCAGAACACACATCCTGAGCATGTCCTCCAAAGTCTGAATAGTCCTCTCAGACTGTCCGTCAGTCTGAGGATGAAATGCAGTACTGAAATCCAACCTCGAACCCAAGGATTCCTGCAATGCCTTCCAAAACCGAGAGGTGAAAATCGAACCTCTGTCCGAAACTATCGACACTGGTAGACCATGAAGACTAACGATCTGATTGATATACAATTGTGTCAACTTCGAAGCCTGATAAGTAACCTTGATCGGTAAGAAGTGAGCTAACTTGGTCAAACGGTCAACTATCACCCAAATCGAATCATACCCCTGTCGGGTACGTGGTAAACCAACCACAAAATCCATAGCGATCCGCTCCCATTTCCACTCTGGAATAGGTAGCGGTTACAGATATCCAAACGGTCTCTGATGTTCTAACTTTACCTGCTGGCAAGTCAAACACTTAGACACAAACTCTGCAACATTCTTTTTCATTCCGCTCCACCAGTACGTATCCTTGAGATGATGATACATCTTGGTAGAACCCGGATGAACACTGTAAGCTGACTTGTGCACTTCCTCCAGAATCTGGTCTCTCAAACCACCTGAATTCGGAACACACAGTCGAGAACCGAACCTGAGAACTCCATCCACCAGAACAAACTCAGAATTTCCATCCAGATGGATCTCATCCATAATCCGTTTTAATTGTGGATCCTCAGCTTGTGAAGCTTTGATCCTATCAATCAAAACCGGCTGCACCTGTAACTGTGCTAACAAACAACCTTTCTGCGAAACCTAAAATCCGTATCCCAAAGCTAACAAACTATGCCACTCACGGACCATGGGTCTCCGCCCAACCTCGGAAATATGGGCCAAACTGCCCGAAGACTTGCGACTCAACGCATCGGCTACCACATTAGTCTTACCCGGATGGTACTGAATAGAACAATCGTAGTCTTTCAGTAACTCAAACCATCTTCGCTGCCTCAGATTCAACTCTCGCTGATCAAAGATGTACTTCAGACTCTTTTGATTAGTAAAGATCTCGCAAGTAGCACCGTACAAATAGTGCCTCCAAATCTTAAGAGCAAAAACCACAGCTGCTAACTCCAGATCATGAGTAGGATAATTCACCTCATGCTTCTTCAGCTGACGAGAAGCATAGCCAATCCATTCCCAAGATAACATCAAAGGATAAAACGTGAAGGACTATCAAGTCCGCACTAAGATCTCTACCGTGAATGACCATAGAACTAGACGGATAAACCACGTCAACCACAACATAATCAGATAAAGGTGTAGATATAGATAAAGACTCTAACAACCTAGATGGTGTCACACCCAACTTAGCAGCAAAACTTAAAGAAACAAAAGAATGGGTTGCACCCGCATCAAACAAAACCAATGCATCTACAAAAGAGATCGGAATAGTACCTTGCACACTGCATTGGATGCACGAGCATCCTGTGGAGTCAAAGCAAACACTCTAGGCTGACCCTGCCCTTGCTGCGATGTCTGAGCAGAATTGTAACCACCCGAACCTCTACCAACGTTTTCACGACCTTTAAAACCACGCCTTCCAAAACCACGGCCCCTCTGGCCTCCGAACGAAGCGGCAGGTTGAGAATACATCACCGAAGCAGTCCTCTACTGTTGAAACGACGGATGTGCCATACTAGCCGATGACACCTGCTGCCCAGATGCCGGACACTGTCTAGGAAAATGGCCTGGTTGGCCACAAGCATAACAACTACCTGGTGCTACTAAACAAACCCCAAAATGCCCGCGTCTGCAGGTCTGGCAAAAAGGAACACTGGAAACTCCACTGTTTCCATTCCTAGAACTACGGTTGCTACCACTGTGACTAGCACTATGCGAGTGCGGCTGGTACCCTCTCCTGTCATTACTCTTAAACTGTGAGGACTTGGAATGACTGTTGCTACTACCATCTTGTTGTCCACTACTGTGAACAAGATTGCCCACCTTCTTGGCTTCAGGCATTTTCCCGAAATGCAACAGTGTGCTCTCCATACAACGAGCACTGTCGACCAAATCAGTAAAGTCTCTGCGTGTCTCAGTTAGAAGAGTAACAAACTCAGGGCCTAAACCCTTCATGTATCTGTCGTTCACCCTTAACTGCTCGGTCTGCAGCTCCGGGGCAAAGCGACTAAGCCTGACAAACTCGGTCGTAGACTCTTGTACCAACCTATCTCCTCTTTTCAAATCCACCAATTTGTCTTTGTGACCTTCAATCACCGGTAAAGGCAAGTAGAAATCTCTAAATCTCATCACAAAACTATCCCAAGTAATAGCATCAATTTCAGGGTGAATAACCCTGCGAAACCAATCACCAGCTGAACCCTTCAAGGAAGACTAAAAAAAGATAACATTCTGACGCCAAGTAGCCTGAAGTCTACAAGCATTCTGCTCGACTTCCTCAAGAAAATCCAGCGCGTCACCTGATCCATCGAACTCAGTCGGCTTCATCCTCTTATAAGCCAACACCAACTCCCTGTTAGAAATCCCAACACCACTTGCAGCTGCACCACCAGCCTGTGGTACTTGCTGCTGCACAATCTGACCCAAAACTACGTACTGATCTTGCATAGCGGCTTGCCCCGCTTCCAACTGAACCAGACTAGTCTGCAAAGCAACAATCCCTGCTAAAAACATCGTGAAGTCAAAAGCGTCCAGTGGTGGCTGTGCGCACCAGGTGCCTGAATACCTGCTGCAACACCACACCCTCTGCCTCTACCTCTACTAGCTTGGCCTCTACCAGCTTTTCTGAATTTGAGCATTTGAGCTATGGCACCACCCTGGATTTTTAGGGAACCGTGCATTGATCTTGATCGCCAGGCTGACCGGCATGCTGCTTTACTGGAGGTGGATGAGGAGGTTCCGCTCTTGTTGCATCTGGAGGGGCACTTATGTGCCAAGGCTCATCGCGAGGTGCGTTTTTCATCGTTTTGGCTTGTAGATAGACCTTTTATTGTCTGTATGTCTGAAATACGTCCGTAATATTGTCGAAACTTCGTCGAAAGTGGACCCAATCCCCAAAAATTTCATCCCGGAGAGGGGAAGAAGTGGCAATGGCGTGCGTGGGCCTGTCCAGGACTCTATTCCTCTGTGCTATATGACGCATTCTTTTGCGCCTGCGGACTGTACCCATGTGAGTATTTCCCTTTTCTTTTCTTTCATTTTGAGGGCCCGTTTTCCCTGTAAGACTGAGCGTCTTCTGCCGGTTTTCAGGTGCCGGTGTCTAACGTGGCTCAGTTGGCCGATGCTTCTTACTACTGGCGTGATCGCTTGTGCACTGTTTCTGCACAGATGAGGGTAAAAACTAATATGCAATATTTCTTTCCTATATGTATGCATGTATCCTATAGCCCTGACTGCTCTCTGGTTTCTTCTGTAGTTGCGCATTGATGATCTGGAAGAGCAAGTACGTCTGACAGGGCTGGGTCCGGCTGAAAGTGACATCCCTCTTGGGTTCCCTGGCGGAGGTGGACTTCGTGCTGGTGATCGTGGGCGTGGAGCCCGTGGTAGGCGAGGATCTGACATCCGGGGCGGTCGTGGATCGCTTCGTCTTCTGGTGGCGAGCAGTCTGGGCGTCGTTCTGGTGACTCGCTTTCTGGGAGCCGTTACGGAGACTCGGAGACCTTAGAGCAGGATTTGGACTCCGATAGTTAGGCTTGTATTATATGTTTATCGTGTTTTGAACTTTTTCTCTTTTTTTTCTTTTATTTGATGATTGTGTAGGTTGTCACAATATTTTGTACATTCAGCGTTCTGGACACTTTATCCTCATAGCTTTGTTTTGCTTGCTATGTTTGTGTTAGCCTTTTCTAGCCTCTCTGTTTCTGTTCCTGATTTTTGACTGGTGGAGACCTGATGCCCCCGGTTCTTTGGCTGGTGGAGACCTGATGCCCCCGGTTTCTCTAGCTGGTGGAGACCTAATGCCCCCCGGTTCGTCAGCTGATGGAGACCTTATGCCCCTGTTCCTCTGGCTGGTGGAGACTTGATGCCCCCGGTTCTGCTACTGATGGAGTCCTGATGCCTCTGTTCCTCTTGCTGGTTGAAGACTTGATGCCCCCAGTTCTAGTGCTGGTGGAGACCTGATGCCCCCGTTCCTCTAGCTAGTGGAGACCTGATGCCCCCGGTTCTTTGAGGTTGGTGCCCGTATTTTCTGGGCGACGTAAGGCTGTCGTTTGTGGTTTCTGGCTGATGGGGACCTTAAATCTCCCAAATCTCTCGATGAGGAATTCTTCTGTTTGTGTGATTGTGGAAGTATTCTACTTCTCTATTGGAGGACTTTGATGCCCCCTGCTATCAGAGTTTCGTCTCTGGATAGCGGAGGCATGTCGCCTGTTCTGCAATTCATCTAGAGGTAGAGGTTTGTGAAGGTTATGGTGGTCTGTGCTGGTCGGTTTTTTGTCTTCGGGTGTCGTAGGCGTGGTGCATATTTTGGGTATTTCTTGTGGGCCAGGGCCTGGCGCCTGTGGTTTTGGGGTTGATCTTTGAAGGTAGAGGTCTGGCGGTTGTTGTTTCTTGTGTTTCTAGAGCTGATCCCTGAAGGTAGTGGTCTGACGGCTGTTGTTTCTTGTGTTTCTAGAGTCGAATTTTGCGAAAATTGGTCATATTTTCTGCTTGCTTGTGTTGTTGGAGTCGATTTTTGCGAAAATTGGCTCTATTTTCTGTTGTCTTTTAGAGTGGTTTCTAATTATTTAATTGGTCCTATTTTCTGCTTGCTTGTGTTGCTGGAGTCCAATTTTGAGAAAATTGGCCCTATTTTATGTTATCTTGTAGAGTGGTTTCTGATTCCTGTATCGTACTTTGTGTTGCCCCTAATCGGAGCGTTCAGTTTTCTGTTCCAGCGAAACTGGATGTTTTGATGAATAATCTAGTCTTCGGCTGGGCTCGCTCCGGGTGGATGATATCTGTTTTGGAAGAATATGTTTTTTTCTATGACAGTTATTGCGCATTTCATCATTTTTATTGGCGCAACTGCGAATGCATGAGGAAATTTTGAATTGTTTAAAAAGTTTTTGAGATTTTTTTTCCATTGTCTCAAAGATTTATGCTGTGGGGGATTCATGATCCTCTTTCTTTCCTTTCTAGGAACATGCGCTAGACAATGATTTCGAATATGTATATATTATAAAAGATCTATTAAACCGGTTCATTCAATTGTCGGTACAATTGAGATATTCCCTGTTTCAAGCGGTTTACCCCTGTTATCAATCGGTCCTTGCGGATTTTTGGGATTGACTATTTTTTATATGAGTGCTCTACTCGATCGTAACCGATAATCCGGGGAGTACTTCTAGTGAAGTGTTGCGGTTCATTACTTAGACCGTCCAGCTCCAAGATAGGATGCTGGGCGGTGGCTTTTCTCTTTTTTTTTGATGTTTTGTCCTATCCGGGCTAGACGATCCGTTTTAGCGTGTACCTCCCCTTCGTAGAACGTTTTGTGGCCAAGTATTTTTAGCCAATGGACCGGGATCCACTAGCAGGCCTCTGTCCTTTTTGAGACAGTTCGATCAACTCATATTTTCTCAGGGGTATTGTCCTATTGAAACAGGATTATCTCTGGAAGTGTTCATTTCCTTGTACCGGTTATTGAATGGATCGGTGAAATAGCTCGATTTTATCATATGCATGCATATTGAAACAATTGAAAATAGCATGCCCATCAGGTGAGACATCATATGAATGAGCAAATCTGGTATCATCATTGACTCTGGAATACAAAGAAATCGTATTAAAAACAAAGCAAATTGTTCAAAATATCCGGATGCGAAAAATAGAAACTATAGCTAAATTAAGCTACTAGGTAATTGGATAGCTCAGGAGAACAAATCCCCAAGTGCTCCGAACATGGGTGGAGCTACCACTTCTGTCTCACTGGTTGTGTCATGGATGCTGAGGTTGACAAAAGAGGCCAGCTCTGTGATTGTGCCGATGATGGGTGCTTCAACGGTTGGGTAGAGCAGATCATCAATGTCTATTTCTTTTACCGCCGGCATGTCTGAATTCTCCATCCTTTCCTTGATGACATCCTGCAAGATATCAAATCCTGGGACCGTGCTGTCCACGATTATGACTGGTTCTGCTTGCCCCCCTAATACTGGTATGCTTCATGTTCTTCTTTGACGTAGTAGTCTGATAAGTTATTCCCCGGGGTTCTTTCCGTCTTAGTTTCTGGATCGAAGCCTAAACCTGCCTTAGTCGTTTGTCCTTTGAAGTCTGGGAGTTCTGATAAACCCTGCAGTGATTTCCCGATTCCCATTCCAGGCATGTAGTTGGCATTTTTCATCATGAGGATCCCTTTAGCGTTCATAAATGTGTGTCCCTCTGATCATATTGCGGAGATTCGGAATCCTGGATTCAGTATCAGCTCGTTCTCAGCGAATTTGATCATGTTGATAACTTTCCCTGATTCGCCTTCGATGGTGGCTATCCCTCCTTCGTACGTAAATTTTATCTTCTGGTGCAGCGTAAAGGGTACTCCTCCCAATTCGTGAAACCATGGCTTTCCCAATAGCAGTGAGAATGTAACTGGTATATCTAACACGACGAATTCTACCCATGCCTCGATGGGTCCTGTCTTGACCAGGGCCTTGAAAGTTCCTTCTACCCCTCTCTTAGTCTCGTCGTAGGCCCGGATGACCAATTCTGATGGCTTCAGTGTTGCTGGTGTTAGTCCAAGCCTTGGGAGGATCAGGGCAGGACAAACGTTTATAGCGGACCCATCGTCAACCATCACAGTATTGGTGCGTTTTCCTAGGATTTCTGCTGTGTTATGTTGTCTACCCTCTAGTGGTAATTCTTCTTCGGTAAAGACTATAGCGCCTGCTTTCTTCTCAGTTAACTGGCTGAGCATTACTGCTAGGGTTACGTCCGGTTCGATCGTCATTGCCGTTAGTGCTAATACCATAGCCTTTCTGTGTTCTTTGGAGCGTATCAACAAGTCCTAGATGGACTGATTTGAGGTGATCTTTCCTGGTTGGCTTTCTTGTAATTCATCAGCCCGTGCCAACTTTCCATCAAGCGTTTTTGTCTCCTCCGGTTGCTTTGGGGCAAGCTTGTTCACGCGTTCTGAGTTGGCTTCTGCGCCTTTCGTGAACACGATGTCTTCCTCGTCATCATCTTTGTCTGAGCTGTACCAAGCATTGATGGCCCCAACTGTCTTGGTATTCAGAATTTTGGCTGATCTTACCGGAATGGTGGTTGTCCGGTCCTCGAAATCGAATTCTGGCCCCCCATCCAGTTGGTTTGATCTCTCTGAGGGGTCTGTTAGGTGATGGCATATAAAACACCTTGAAATCGAATTTTCCGGATGGTTGGCCCAGTAAATCTGTCTGCGCCGTGGGATTGGTATCTGAGAAAGAGTTCAAGACTTCCTCGGTGGTTCTGCCACTTCCGTGGGCTTCGTCGATCTTCATTATCTGGAGGGAAGAGTCGACTTTTCCTTCTGCTATCAATGTTCGAACCAATTCTTTCAATTCTACGCACTCCTCTGTAGAGTGTCCAAAATTCATATGGTATTCGCACAACTTGCAGTTCAGCGGGGGATGGTCTATTAACCCTTGTGATTTCAACTGTCGAAATAGAGCTGTCTAGAATCTGCGATCGGAGGTGCCTCCACTACTACTGGCTTCTCAGTGTTGGCGGGATCAGCGTCAACGAAGGAATCCATAACGTCTTCATAGGTTAGCCCAAAGTTTATGGTATTCACGCCCTTTGGTGGGGGAATGGCATGATAGTTGGGCAGCAGATTTTTCTGCGTGCTGGGCTGTCGCATTGATGGATTAGTGATTCTTCCATCGTCTATCAGGTCCTGGATAGCATGCTTCAGCGTGATGCAAGAATCAGTATAGTGGCCCAAAGTCTGATGAAACTCGCAATGGGCGTTAGGGTTGTAGTTTGGCGAATTCGTATTCGGCGGATTTCTGGGCGGCCTAGGTTGCAGGAGGTCTTACTTTATTAATCTGTCCAAGACCTTTGTGAGAGGAATGGGGAACTCTGAGAACTTTCTCCCTACAGGTCCCTGTCTTTGTACGAAATTCACATTGGCGCTTTTGTTAGCAGATTGGTAGTTTGATCGATAACCTCCCGTCGGCGCACTGCGTTTCTTCTCGGACTCTATCTCTTCTACTTGCATCCCATTGTCGAGTAAACCCTCAAAAGTCTTGGGATTCATATTTTGCTGCCTCTCGACCCAGTGTGGGAAGACATTCCGGACAACGATTCTGACCCGGTCTTTCTCGGATGGTTTCTCTTTCAATAGCGCAGCTTTGTCTAACCATCTTGCGAGGAATTCGGAAAATGCTTCTCCTGGTTTTTGCTTTGTCATCTCTAGATCCCTTAGAGTGACTTCTAATTTGGAACCGCAACCATATTGGTTCATGAAAGCGGTGGACAGTTCGTTCCAATCTCCCCTTGTCTTCAAAGGAAGGTCATAGTACCATCGGGCCGCGTTCCCTTCTAACGACCTCCGGAAGGCCCTGATGATTTGCTTGTTTGTCAGGATGATGGTAGTCATCACAGAGATGAACTGGTTGAGGTGAATGCGAGGATCCCCCCTTCCGCTGAAATGACTCAGGTCTGGCATCTTGAATTTTGCTGGTAGTTTTTCATCTTCTGCTAGGGAATACTCATCTAGATTGATGAGCTGGTTGCCATTGATGGTGGCCTAGAGTTGTTCGATTTTCTTTGCCAGGTCCTGATAGGATTCAGATTGTACTGGGTCCTGATTTTTGGGTTTCTGATTCTCAGCTTCTGCTTTCAGCTGCTCCTCATACATTGCATTAGTGAACCAATTCGGGTTGGCTCTTTCTCTTCTGAACTTCCTTCCGGACTCGTCGTTTCCTGCCGCTTCTGCTGTTTGGTCCTCAGCAGCGTTCTACTTATTGTTTTGGCCCCCTAGTTGAGCCCTTATGACATTCTCCAACCATTTCTTCAGGTCTTCATTATGTTGCTTGACGGAGTCCATGACTTCCCCTTTCATCTGGTTGAGCTGGCCTTGAGTGACAGGGGTCCCTGTGTTCATTTCAGACATGTTGATCGAGAGAATATAATGGAGGTGCTTCTAGAACCGGAGTTGCTGAGTCGGTCGCAGACTAACTTGGCTTGTTGTGCTGGTGTGAGAGGCGTCGTTGGTGACTTGGGAGGTCTCTCAGGTCTGAAGAGTCTTCCTTATTGCCTTTGCCAGAGAGCAGCAGGGCGAGTAATTCTGGTGGCTGCGTCCACAAGGGGTTAGTATGTGATATTTCTATGATACTGGATGCATGAGATGCATGATATGCAGATGCATGATATGCAGATGCATGAGATGCAGGGTTAGTTTTGAGAACATAGCACGTAGCAAGTTTGGCACATAGAACAGTTTGATATCACAGAGACACGTTGTTCCTTCCAACCTTATTTCTCCCACACACGCTTTCCGGGTGAGGTTTATTCCTAGGTCATTTGGTCATGTCCCTCACATCGCAATGCATGAGTAGGCGTTCCAGCAGAAAGAGCTCTCTTCTAGCAATTCTAAAGCAGATAGACAGCATTTGTTGATGTAATGATTTTAAATCCCTTTCTAGAAGGAGTTTGAAAACACGTAGGGTGGACGTGGAAGTCCGTTTTGAAATCTGGAATTTGATTTAGCCTGGCGGTTGTATCTAGTGAAATGAGTTTTCACTAGACTGGTTATTGGAGGCTTGATTAAGCGAAGGTGTATCGCTTAATCAGATTCGTTTCTTTTTAGACCCGGCCTAACATGAAGTTTTTGAAACTCTGGTTTTGAAACTGGAAAATTTGTTAGGCCGGACCTAAGACTGAGATTGAAATAGTAGTTTTTGAAACATTGGATTTAGAATCATTACATTGACAGTGATTCCTCAAGTACAATCATTATTTTGGGTGTTTTCCTAGAGGGTAGTGTCTAAGCTGAAATGCATGTGGGCTGAGACATTGAGTTTTGGTAGTAACTAGTTTAAGGCTCCCACAGACAAATATACCTTTGATAGGTCTCCTCAATCACGAGTGCAAGCGACCGAGGTACTGGGCTGTGAGTGATACTACTCCGCATAAGACGTTCTGGGCAGTGGAGTGCACAGCCAGAGCGTGAGAGCGGCTATGAGTATCGGGGCTGGATAGGGACTCCTAGAGAGTAGGTGAGAAGAGAAATTTCTAATGCAATGTAACAGGTGCGAATATGTCTGAAAAGTAAAGTCGATGATCGATAAGGCGCAAACCGTGCGGCTTAGGTCCATGCAACTATTTTTGAAAACAATTATGAAAACATTTTTATGTTTATGTTTTAAAAACAGTTGATTTTAATCCCCAGTGGAGTCACCACTGTGAGCAGAGCGGGGTTCGGTGGCCGCTCGCCCAAAGCTTATGGCTGACTTCTCGATCTGGAAATGGTTTGAAAAATGGAGTCGCCAACTAGTTAAACTAGGAAATGCCTTTTAACCGACTAGATAGCCTTACTCGCCTCCGGTAAGACTATCGTGCATCGAACCAAAGACAAGGGTTCATGGACCTCCCCGAGTCTCATGTGCTTGGCTTATCTGTTACCGGCTTTATTTTCCGGACATATTCATTTTATATCTCATCTCAACAGTATATGCAGTTCACGAAAGCTGTAAATAAACAAGTATGAAAGCAGTAAACACGTTTGACGCGCATATGACTCGATCTGGACTGTCATTTGAGGCAAGTAACAGGTACTCCTAAGCATATGTCTAACCTTAGAGGTTTCTAGCAAGTAGCATAAGTCTGGTTGGTCTGGATATTTTACATGCACAAAGCCTAAAACCGGATGTATAAGTGTGATTGATTGATTTTATTAGGTGATCTTGAAAAACCTATACAACCGTTACTACTTTTTCATGTTAGTCCTACGATGTCTAAGTGATGGGCTGGATTTGCATTAATGGGCCGATTTTGAGTATTTAGTCCCTTAACCGGTTCATTATTGGATTTGGATGCTTTTGGAAACCAGTAAACAGTGCCAGCATGCTCATGGGCAGTTGGATATATATACAAGGTTAGAGATACTTTTAAACCTCGTTGACTTTGAGTGCCTGGCACTCGCGCGGGTTTTGACCATCTGTCTGGTCAGAATTGGCCTTTGGTCAGATCACGAGAGTTGTGCGTCTTGTCGATCCGGTTCTACTAGTTTGATCTGGAGTCGATTCCGAGTTCGGGTTAGCCCGAAATCGGCTCTGGAAGTTGCTGGTTTGCTGGGCCTTGGACTCGTGAGCCCGGTTGGCTGGGCAGATTACAATAGCGGGCTTCGAGCCCTAAAAACATCAGCCCATTTACTATTACAAACAGGTCCTACAACCAAAACAATATTTCTAGAATCAAACTGAGCCTAATTCGGAGTCGGGATGAGACCAAAAACGCGTCTGGAAGTTTGGATCGAAGTCAGGAAGATCTGGGAAGCAAGTCTGGGAGTCTGGAGCACGGCGCCGATTCATAGTGCCGGCACCGGCAGTATGACATGCCGGCGCCGCCGGTTTGTTGTGGCGGCGCCGCCGGCTTCGGCAGCGGCGGTTCGTCGGTAGTTTCTGGGTCGTTTTGTTTTACTTCGTTCTCACTCGTTTTAGCTCCGGTTTTCATGCAAAAGTAGTCAAAGCAGCATAAAATCGAACAAGGAATCCAAAAAACATATAATCGAAGTGTTTAATGCTCATCTATGCAAATTATTTTCTGGACAGCAAATACGATTTTAGGGTTTTCATGGCAAAACTAGCTAAAATCTCCTAGAAACATGCATTCTAAGAGTTCTAAATTGATTTTTTCTGGTTTGAACATTAAAAATAACTAATTACAGTGATTAACATGCTTATCGTCGAATTTCATGGTAGTTTAGCAATTTAAGTATTAGCTCTAGCATGGAAATTTCTATGGCAAAATCAACTATAAGCTAAACATACATCCTAAGTCACATAATTACAGCAATTATGATAATTAATGACATACAAATTCATAGAAAATCAAAGGAACAATATTGAGGGTACTCAGAAATACCGTTCTGAGTCCTTGGCTCATTTGCTGGCGAAGTGGATGCGGAATCCAGCTTCGAATCTGTGCAGGGCTTGTGTTCTTGGAGAATCAAAGCGTATTAGATGTTTTCAGGACTGGATTTTGTGTGTGTGTATGTGATTTTCAGATTGCCTATTCTAGGGTGGTGGCCGAATTTTCTGTCTGTCTGTCTAGGGTTTTTTGTGCCACCTTTAGCCAGGCTGGCTTAAGGCTGTTTTTATATTGGTTAATTAGGTCTAGGGTTAGCTTATGTGTATTTACAAGTTCGTCCTAGCTAGAGTTTAGTTAAGGGTTGAAGAAGTGTTAAGTGATAAGTCTAGATGTATTTAGGATTAGGTTTTAATTATTTAATTTAGGATTTTATTTATTTAATTCGTATTTACACTTGGTGGCCAAGTAAAAAGGTTCTAAAAGTCTATTTTGGTGCCTAAAAATATCAAAAAAGGCTGCTAAGGTCCTATGGGTTTGGTCAGGGTCAATTCCAGTCCGTCAAACTTGCAAATTGGCCCATAAACTTCTAAGATATGGAAATTGGTCCAATTTCTAGACTTAGATTACAATCGCTTTGGATTTTTATGGGCTATTCACGCCAAATTACGTTTTAATCCTCCAAGTTTACAGCTGTGCACAAATTACGCATGCTTAGATTCTAGCAAGCAAATCAAAAGCTCGTCACATGGACAAATTTCTCTGGAAATCATCATCGGACGCTTCAGTTCCTTATCACTTTTTACCTGTCCGAAAAATAGGTGTCTACAGTAGCCTATTGTCTCTAGGGAGTAATTCGTTACATAGTGGCCCGCTATCAGGCATGTAGGTTTTATGCTCTAGGCGTTTCCGGGTGGTGTAGGTTTGACGCATGCTGATGTTGGTTGTGGCTTTTGAAGATAGAGGGCTGGCGCCTGCCGGTTCTGGAACGGGATGGAGGTTGTGACCCGTGGTCCTAGAGAGATCAGTCATGTACCGTATCTGCACAGATGAGTGTAAAAATGCTAGAATGCAATATGATCTATTCTATATCTATGCATGTATGCAAATTTTTTTTACACGACTGCTCTCTTGTTTCTTGCAGTATTGCATATCAGGGCCGTAGGTTGCAGCGGGCGGAGCTGGCTCCAGTTGATAGTGGAGCTGATATTCCCTTTGGATTTCCTGGCGGTAGCTGATTTGACTTCCGTGTCGGCGGTCGTGGACTTGGAGCCCATGGTGGTCGTAGATACCCTACTTCTTCTTCTAACCATGTGCAGGCTGGGTGCGACGACGACGCTGATGATGAGCTCTCCGGGAGTTATGATGGAGAATTTGAGACCCTGGTGAAGGATTGGGATTATGACAAGGAGAATTTTGTCCTTTATAATGCCTTTTTATGTTAGTACATCATTCCCTACGCGTGGATTCTTTGCTTGTTGAACTTCATTGTCACTTCACATTTTGGATGTCTTGTTGAAATTTCTAGTTTCCAAAAAGTGATCTGATTCTTCGTTTTCTATTGTGTGTAGGAGCCCGTAGTCCCGTGAAGATCGAATTGTGCGAAGCCTCTGTCTCGATATGCTGCCATGATCGAGAACCCATAGTCCCGTGAGGATTGGATTGTAGGATGCCTTATTTCTGATGTGTTGCCATAATTGGGAGCCCGTAGTCCCGTAAGTATTTGAGTCGTGGCTGGCCTTAGTGATGCTTCCTGTTACCTAGTAGCAGAGGTTTGTTAACTTTCATAGAGATTTTGAGCCTGTTCTGATGTCTTCGATGCCCCCTGCTATCCGGATGTTCTTCGTAAGACGGAATAGGCATAGCGCCTTAAGCTTAGCAGGAGGTTTGAGACTTGTGATGAGGTTTTCGACGCCCCCGGCTATCCGAATTTCCACCTCAGGATAGTAATGGCATGGCGCATATTCCGAGTTGTAAAGGCTTGTAACCGGTGCTTCTTGAGGATCTTCTTGGAGTAATGGGGTTAATCCTCCTACAATCTGGGATAAGGGCTTTGATGCCCCCTGTCATCTGGGATTTCGTCTCAAGATAGCAATGGCATGTCTATTCTAACTCTGCAAGAGGCCTATTAAGAGGACTCTGACGTTTGCAGTCATCCAGATTTCCTTCTCTGGGTAGTAGAGGCATGTTGCATTTTGAGCCTTTCTGGAAACACAAAGACTTTGGAATCTACTCTTAAGGGTTTCGATGCCTTCTGCTAACCGGATGTTTGTCGTACGACGGCAGAGGCGTTGTGCCTAAACTGAGTAGAAGGCCTGAAACCTGTGACGAGAGTTTCGATGCCCCCTGCTATCCGGATTTCCTATTTCAGGATGGTAGTGGTATAGTTCCTATTCCGGGTTGCAGAGGCTTGTAGCATGTGGTTTTCTAGACGTATCTTTCTTGTGGAGGCTTTTGGGCTTGTACTGATCCTGTAGGAGGTTGGAGGCTTGTGCTTGATTCTGTAAGAGGCAAAAAGCCTGTTGTGAGGACTCTGATGCTCCCTTTGCTATCCAGATTTCTGTCTTTAGATAGTGGCGGCATGGTGCCTGTTCTGTTGTACTTCTAGAGTGGTGGGGACCTTAAGTCTTCAAATCTTGATGGCGAGGAGCTTTTCTATCCCATGCTATCTGGCTGAGGAAGTCTTTTGCCCCTTTATGTCTAGCTGAGGAAGTCTTCTACCCCTTACTGTCTGGTTGAGGAAGTCTTCTGCCCCCTGCTGTATGGCTGATAAAGTCTTCTGCCCCCTACTATTTGGGTGAGGAGGTCTTCTGCCCCCTTGCTATCTAGGTGAGGAAGTCTTCTCCCCCTGCTGTCTGGCTGACAAAGTCTTCTGCCCCCTGCTGTCTGGTTGAGGAAGTCTTCTGCCCCCCGCTGTCTGGTTGAGGAAGTCTTCTGCCCCCCATCTGTTTGGCTGAGGAAGTCTTATGCCCCCTGTTGTCTTGCTGAGGAAGTCTTTTGTCCCCTTATTGTCTGGCTGAGAAAGTCTTTTGCCTGCTTCTGTCTGGCTGAGGAAGTCTTCTGCTCCCTGCTGTGTGATTGTGAAAGTCTTCTGCCCCCTGCTGTCTGGCTGAGGAAGTCTTTTACCCCATTATTGTCTGGCTGAGAAAGTCTTTTGCCCCTTGCTGTCTAGGTGAGCAAGTCTTCTGCTCCCTGATTGTTTGGCTAACGAAGTCTTCTACCCCCTGCCATCTGTTAATGATGGAGTTTGATGCCCCTAGCTATCAAGGTTCTTTTGATGTGGAGGATTGTTGCCTATCGAGTTTCTGGTACACTTTGATTATGGAGATTTATAAGCCTGTTCGAGGTGTCCAAATTTGCAAAAAACTGCCATAATTTTTCATTTTTCTATACTTGTCTATTCTGGACTCGGTATTCTAGGCCTTAACGTGCGTCCACATTTGCAAAAATTAGCCCCATTTTTCATTTTTCCCGAGCTTATCTATTGTAGACTCGGTATTTCCCCCTTATAGAAGCATTTAATTTTCTGGTGGGGACTGGATGTTTCAATAAAGAGCCTTGCTGTTGTCTTGCTCATTCTAGACTTCATAGTCCGGCTTTGGACAAATCGATCTGTAATTTCCATGATAGTTTACGCGCATTCAACTATTAATAGCGCTTATGGAAAAACATATTGGAAAACCATATTGCTCGAGTGGTTTACAACTTCCGATGTTCCACTCGGCTGTTTCGGATAGCTAAAGCCTTCTCTGTTTTTTATTGTCACATATGTCAGGAACTTCTCGTCTCGTGAAATCTCATGGTGGTCTTGATGCCCCCCAGATTCTACGTTGTGAATTTATGGGCTTTGTATCTTGCGAAGTTTGGCTATACTTTCCTTTAGCCTTACATTCCTGACTCTGGTCTACTCCCTCATCAGAGCATTTTATTTTTCTTATGGGGGGATTGGATGTCTCAATAAATAATCCAACTACTCCATTCAATTTCTTTGTTATGTGGTTTAGCCCTGTAAGACTCGTTTCCACTTTTGATAGTATATGCGCATTTCAACAATTACATGGAGCTACTGGGAAGTCTATTGGATTATTATTATCATTTCATTATTTTCCTTTCTATGTACATGTGCTTGTCAATAATCATGGCATGCATGCTTGATAAGAGATTTATATTGCTAACTAAATGAATAACCGGTACAATTGAGATACTATCCGTTTCAAGTGGCCATACCTTTGTCATCAATTAGTCCTTGCGGATTTTCTAGAATTGACTATTTTTTATGAGCGTCTTATGCGGCATGCAAGCGCCTAGATGAAGTCTTGTAGCGCACTCCTTCTTCCACTCTTTAGACCGTCCCGCTCTCATAGATAGGTGGGCTGCTGTTGGTGGTGGACTTCTTTGTTGGTGGTGATTCCTATCTGGGCTAGACGTCCATTCTAATGTGTGATGTACTGCTAGACGCCTTTGAGTCGCGTAAGCCTTCCGTTTTATTGCCAAATCTTTTTATGCCAAAAGACCCGTGAGAGGTGTCTTGTGGGTTCCACCCGCAGGCCGCTATCATTTTTGAGATAGCTTTCCAATTTTTCTCATGATTCAGGAGTAAAGTGTCTTGCAACAAAATGATCTCTAGAAGTTATTCACTTCTTTGTACTGGTTATTAAATGAGCTAACAACATAGCTCGATCTCATCAATGCATGAATATATGACTATTGAAGATGACATGTCCATAAGGCAAGACATCTCATAAAAAAGCAAACTTAGAGTTCATCATTGACGCTGGAATTTGAAATAAAATTAAATAAACAAATTGTTCAAACTGTTCTAATGCATAAATGAAACTACAGTTGCATAGCAGGACAATTTAGGAGAACGGATCTCTGAGTACCCCGAATATGGGAGGGGTCACTACTTCAGTCAGATTGGTTGCATCATTGACGCGAGGGTCACCAGAATTGTGCAAAAACCGAGCTTACTTGTCTCTGGTAATCTAGCCTTTCTGCTTCATTTTGGAATCCTCTGACTTTTCTGATTCTCTTGTTTTTCAGCAACGTTGACGCATTGTTTTCATTCAGGAAGACCCAAACCTTGTAGAATTCATTAGTAATGTCATTTCCGTTCGTGTTCTCTACCCGTGCCATTTGTCTCCTCGACCAGCAAGCCATGAGCTTTTCCTAGAAGAGTGTGCATAGTGGTGTATCTAAGAAAAGAGAGGGGGACTCCACAATCTCTTACTTCCTTCCATATTGTCGGCGTAATCTTGCCGGTTCATAGCATGAGGTAGCACGTAGACAAGGTAGGGGAACACATCCGGCGTAGATCTCGGTAGTGATATGGTTGATCTTCCACCACGTACATCTCTAGCGGATGACTGTTTCGGTGATTGCTTCGAACATAGAGTTCCAATTTTCTAGTTTTAGTGTGATGATATGGCGGCTTATCAGATCCTTTGGTAGGAATAAGAATGGGTCTTCTGGTGGATCGATCATTCGTAGCTTCTCTTGTAGGCAAATTTGTAGTAGTAGAGGGCTCTTCTTAAGGCGTCTCGTAGTCTTGAAATTGTCAAGACCGACCAAGGTCTCCCCTAGAATCACAGGAAAGGTATTTGCTCCTTCTTCCACTTGTTTCATTATCTGTGAGATCCTGATGTTTGCATGTCCATTAGCTGAGCATAGTAGGAATTGCGCGTAGATGCATAGGCTGATTGTTCTTATCCAGCTATCGCTAGTCCGTTCTAGGTTATGGACTCTTGTGATGGCATTAAAGAGATGTAGATAATTCCCTTCTCTTGCTCCGTCCATGTTGTCTGGAGAGAGATTGCACCAGATGACTAATCCTCATATTGATGCGTAATCTACTTTGGGTACTGCAACAGTTCCTGCTGTATTGCAGGTTTTCCCCATGATTGCTTCGAATTCTACCAAGAGAGGGAAAATTTCAAAGTCGTTGAATCTTAAAACATGGGCCTTTGGATCCCAAAAGTTGGCGGTTGCATGTAGGAATTCTAGATTGATCCTGTAGTGGAGGATAAATTTGATGGCGCTTAATCGGAACATTCTTAACTTTTCCATTCACTGTTAGATAAGCTGTTTATATGGAAAGAGGAGTAGTTGGCTTTCTTCCATTTCTATGTTCCCATTCTTCTATTCTGCTTGGCGCTGGCTTTCGCTGAGCACACTGGTGAGCCATTGCTGGTCACTGGGAGGTCGATTCACAACCTCAGTTTTTAGCTGAATATACTCTTCTTGATATTCCTGTGGAACCTTAGCTCGTTTTCTAGTAGTGAATATGAGCTCACTGTTCTGGCTGGTTGTTGATCCGTTTTGGAAGTTCATGTGTCCATTGAACCATTACTTTATTTCATCTGTCTATCTCTTGACTGAGTCCATGACATGTTTTTTCATCTGGTTGAGTTGAGCTTCAGTCACAGGAGCCCATGTGTTTGTTTTTGACATGTTGACTGAGCTGTATAGATTAATCTGGTGAGCTTTTCTGATTGTTGTTACAATAGAGCAGTAGAGCGAATTCCTAGATGGCTGTATCCACAAGGGGTTAGTATATGATTGCTGGATGTATGAAATGCGTGATATGCAGATGTGTGAGATGCAGGGTTAGTTTTGAACACATAGCACATAACAAGTTTGGCACATAGAATAGTTTGATATCACAGAGACACGTTGTTCCTTCCAACCTTATTTCTCCCGCACACGCGTTCCGGGAGAGGTCTATTCCTAGGTGTTTTGTTTTGGACCCTCGCCTCGCAATGCAAGATTCGGCATTCCTGCAAAGGCTCTCTTCTAGCAGTTCTAAAGTATATAGACGGCTTTTATCGATGTAATGCGGCTGTGTCTATTTTAAAATCTGGGATTTGATTTAGTATTGCGGCTGTATCTAGTGAAAGGAGTTTCCACCAGACTTATTATTGGAGGTTTGATTAAATGAAGAAGTTCCACTTAATCATATTTGTTTCTTTTAGGTCTGGCCCAACACGATGTTTTAAAAATATGGTTTTGAAACTGCAAAATTTGTTATGCCGGACTTACGACTAAGATTGAGATAGCAGTTGTTGAAACACTGGATTTATAATCATTACATCGACAGTTATGCCTCAAATACAAACATTATATTGGGAATTTTCCTAGAGGGTCGGGTCTAAGCAGGAATGCATGTTAGCTGAGTAATTCAGGGTGATAAGATGGAATCTTCTACGAATATTATTTCAACTATTAAAGCTTGTCGCCTGTTGAAGAAGGGATGTCAAGGATTCTTAGCAATAGTACGAGACGTGGAAAAGAAAAGTGCAAATTTAAGTGACGTACTAGTGGTGTCAGAATATCCAGACGTTTTTCTAGAGGAATTACCTGGATTACCCCCAGATCGCGAGATTGAGTTTTGTATCGAATTGGCTCCTGGTACAAAGCCAATATCGATACCTACTTATTGAATGGCGCCAGCAGAGCTCAAGGAACTTAAGGATCAGTTAGAAGAATTGTTTGATCGTGATTTCATCAGACCAAGTGTATCCCCGTGGGGTGCACCAGTGCTATTTGTGAAAAAGAAGGATGGATCGCTTCGACTTTGCATCGATTATCGACAGTTGAATAAGGTGACGATCAAGAATAAGTATCTGTTACCTAGAATCGACGATTTGTTTGACCAATTACAAGGAGCGAAGTATTTTTCCAAGATCGACTTGAGATCAGGCTATCATCAGCTGAAGATTCGCGATGATGATGTTCAGAAGACTGCTTTTCGAACTCGATATGGACATTACGAATTTCTCGTTATGTCATTTGGATTGACGAACGCGCCGGCGGCCTTTATGGATCTGATGAATAGAATATTCAAACCGTACTTGGATCTGTTCGTGATCATGTTTATCGACGACATTTTGATTTATTCACGTACAGAAGAAGAGCATACTCAGCATTTGCGGATAGTACTACAGACGCTAAGAGAGCATCAGCTTTACACCAAATTCTCGAAATGTGAATTTTGGCTAACGGAAGTGGCTTTCTTGGGTCATGTGGTATCACGAAGCGGTATTAAGGTTGACCCAAAGAAGATCGAAGCTGTGATAGAATGGAAGCGGCCTGAATCAGTTACTTAAAATAGAAGTTTCCTTGGTTTAGTGGGATATTATAGACGATTCGTACAGGATTTTTCGAAGATCGTTGTACCTTTAACAAAGTTAACTCAGAAGAACGCGAAATTCAACTGGACGGACCAGTGTGAACTCAGTTTTCTGAAACTGAAAGAGTGTCTGAAAACGGCACCAGTCTTAGCATTACCGGAAGGAATAGAAGGATTCACAATTTACTGTGATGCCTCAAGAGTTGGACTGGGATGCGTCTTAATGCAACACGGTCGAGTGATCGCATACGCTTCGCGACAGCTTAAGAAGCACAAAGCGAATATCCAACACACGATCTGAAGCTAGCAGCGGTAATCTTCGCGTTGAAGATTTGGAGGCATTATTTGTACGGCGCCACGTGCGAGATATTTACGGACCATAAAAGTCTCAAGTACATTTTCGATCAACGAGAACTGAACCTCAGACAGAGGAGATGGATGGAGTTACTAAAAGATTATGACTGTACGATACAATACCATCCGGGCAAGGCCAACGTAGTGGCAGATGCGTTAAGTAGGAAGTCGGCAGGAAGTCTCGCGCACGTTACAACGATATGGCGAAGACCATTAATTAACGAGATTCATACGATGTTTAGCCAAGGAGTGGAGTTTGAGATTTCATCTCTCGGGAACCTAATGGCTCAATTAAAAATACGATCGACGTTGATAGATCGAATCAAAGAATTACAAGCAGATGACCCTCAATTAAAGCATCTAATTGAAGAAGTACAACAAGGAAAAAGTCAAGATTTCAGTATTGTTAACGGAATACTGAAATATGGCAATCGAATGTGTGTTCCAGAGTGGAAGACTTAAGACAGAAGATCATGGAAGAGACTCACGGAACAGTTTACAGCGTTCATCCAGGTTCTACAAAGATGTATCATGACATCAAGACAACGTATTGGTGGAGCGGAATGAAGAAAGATATCGCAGAGTTTGTGGCTAAATGCCCGACTTGTCAGCAAGTAAAGCTAGAACATCAGCGGCCTTACGGATTTCTTCAGCCGTTATTCATTCCGGAGTGGAAATGGGAACAAATCACGATGGATTTCGTAGTCGGATTGCCCAAGACACAGAAAGGTTTTGACTCCATTTGGGTAATCGTGGATCGTTTGACGAAGTCAGCGCACTTCATACCGATCAAAACGACATATTCGGCAGCAAAGTTAGCTCAAGAGTACATCGACAAGATCGTGAGTCTACACGGAGTTCCCGTGTCAATCGTTTCAGATAGAGGTTCTGTATTTACCTCTCATTTTTGAAAGACCCTGCAAGACGCGTTAGGAACGCGATTGAATTTCAGCACTGCTTTTCATCCTCAGACAGACAGCCAGTCTGAACGAACGATTCAAACGTTAGAAGATATGCTTCGACTATGCGTACTAGACTTTGGAGGTAGTTGGGATACGTATCTACCTTTAGTCGAATTTGCCTAACACAACAGCTATCATTCGAGTATCGAGATGGCTCCATATGAAGCCTTATACGGGCGTAAGTGTCGATCCCCTATCTACTGGGATGAAGTCGGCGAACGAAAGTTAACTGGAGCAGGGATCATCCAGATTACGTCAGAGAAAGTATAGTTGATTAAGCAACGTCTGAATACTGCTTCCAGTCGACAGAAGAGCTATGCAGACCCCAAGAGGAAAGATATCGAATTTCAGATCGGAGATTACGTGTTTCTTAAGGTATCACCAATGAAAGGAGTGATTCGCTTCGGAAAGAAGGGCAAGTTGGCTCCGAGATATGTCGGACCTTATCAGATTGTATAACGCATAGGTTCAGTTGCCTATAAGTTAGATTTACCACCGGAGATGTCGCAAGTTCATCCTGTCTGCCATATTTCCATGCTTCAGAAATATGTACCAGACCTCTCTCGAGTAATTCAACCACAAGTGGTGGACGTAAGCGAGGAATTAACATACGAAGAACGGCCAGTGCAAATTGTCGACACGCAGATACGACAATAAACAAAATTCCAATGGTGAAAGTCCTATGGAGAAGTCAATCCGTACAAGAGTGCACGTGGGAGACAGAAGAGGATATGAGACATAAATATCCATACTTATTCACTCAAGGTAAGTGGCTAAATTTTAAATTCGAGGACGAATTTATTTTAAGGGAGGGTGAATGTAATACCCCAAAATATTTTAAGGTAATTACGTCGTGCCACGTGTCGAGATTTCCGATAAATTAAATTAAGAAGAATTTAATTTAATTATATCGGGAATTTGGAATATATTTTATTGAGCGATTCTACGGGAATTAAAGAAATAACTTCGGAAATTAATATAAAATAAATTATAAATCCCGTAATGGAAATTATTTCGCCAAAGTTTGCGAAATAATATATATTATTAGTGGTAAAAGTTTCGAGTCAATCGGAGAACGTTTAAAATTTGGACGCGATTAGATTTTGGACTAAATTGAAACTTTTGAAAAGTTTCAAGGACAAAAGTGCAAATTAGCCAGATTATATATATTTTCCTTCAAGGGAAGGATTCGCCAGAAGCTTCATCAAACTCTTTCTTTCTCTTTCGTTCTCACCGTTCGTTTCGTATGGTTCGTCGCGCGGTTTCTGTTTCTCGTCCGTTTCCGACGTTCTATAACTCAAAACGATCGTATTTCAACGGGTAATCACGGTAAGCTTGACGTTTTACCGTTTAAACGAATATATTTTGAGTTATATCGATTCAAAGTTTTAGGCCACGAAACAATTTTATCGTTTTATCGATTATAGGATCGTATTTGGATGTTTTGAAGTTAGAATTAGCGTTTTGGATACGTTTAGAGCGTTTTAACGCGTTAGAGCACGTCGGAAATCGATTCCCGGGTAAAAGCCCGTGGCTGTGCGTCGCACAGCCGAACTGTGCGAACGCACAGTCAGGTGACTGTGTCAAGGACTGTGCGAACGCACAGTTTGCCGAGACTGTACGAACGCACAGGCACACTGGGCGCACGCACAGTCCCCTGTGCAGTCGCACAGGCAGACGTGCGTACGCACAGTGTTTTCGCCTATCAACCCGTATTGAGGAAAATTTATAGTACGCGCATATCGAGATTTGAAATGGATTATCATTCGATTAATTATTGTTTAATTAGAGGCGTTAACCTAATGAGGTTAAAATAGGATTGAATTAGAAACGATATACGATTCGTAAACGAGTTAGATATCGTTTAACGGGATATACGTGAGAAGCACGACGATTAATGAATGTAAAACGTGTCGAGTCTCGAGTCTAGAGTCAATCTTATAATAAGATTCTGATTTGAGTCAAATATTTTAAAATTGTTTTAGATCCGGCGAGGCAAGAAGCAGCTGGACCAGTAGTTCGGGAAGCTTGACGTTTCTAAGCTCCGACGTATTTTTGGATAAGCGTTTTCAGTAAGTTTATACGATTTGCTTTTAAAGTATTTATTTAAGCAATTATTTTATATTGCTTTATATTTGAACTGCATGTTTTATATGCGAAACTTTTATATGAATTGCGCATACGCTTGATTTGAAACCAGTATTGATCCGATGGAACGTGCTACCTATTGAGCGGCAATAGGACTGCGTGATCACCAGTTTTGAGTTGATACAGCTATGAGCTGATGATGATTATGAAATTTGAGATTTGATGTATAGTTCGATACGAGCGAGTACTCGGCTACGGTGTAGCATGGAGTCTCCGTATCTAGTGGGTTGGACCCACCAGTGAGTTGTACTCACAATTTGATATTGATGATTGGGTTGCTTGATTGATAATCGGTATGTTTGAGGATTAAGGTTTCAATCAGATCTCGTACTTGGCTGCATATGATTGAATATCGTTTTACGTTTTTTTTGAATAATTATTAGTAAATGTATGAACTCACTCAGTATATCCCAATATAATGACCCCTCACAGATTTCATTTCAGGTTAAAGACGCTTTTGAAGCAACGGACTTCTATCCTACTTCCAGAAGTCTGTATTTTTGAAAGTATGTAAAGAAACAATACTTTACTCTTAGAGCTGCAATAGATAAGTGTTTTACAAGTCAGCTTGTATTATATGGTTTTCTGTAAATATAACTTTAACGTTTTAAAGTTAATGATGTTTTATACTTGATGCGTTTTAATATTTAAGATTGCCAGAGGATATGTATGCCTGACATGTGTTTCATCATGACACGTATTTATGTATATCATGCATGACGTTTATGTTTTGCAAAAAATTATTTTACGTTTTTAGGCTTGCTACGAGTTTTGGAGCAACCACTCCCATTCCCTAGCGCCGGTCTTGGGCCATAAGATTGGGTCGTGACAAGCTTATTCTAGGGGAGGCTGAATTTTCTATGTATTTTCTAGGGTTTGTGTGCCACCTCTAGCTAGGGTGGCATAAGGCTGAATTTATAAGGGAATGGGTGACCTAGGATTAGATTAGAGTGTTATAGGGCTTAAACTGTTAAGTAATATACCATGAAGTATTAGGATTAGCTTTAAACACTATTTATTTCATTTTCCTTTTAATTTTCAAATTTAGACTTGCTAGCTAAGTAAAAAAGATGCTAAAAGTCAATTTTGGTGCCTAAAAGTGTCAAAAAGGCTACTAAAGTCATATTCATTTGGTCATGGTCAATTCCAGTCTATATAACTTGGAAATTGGCCCATAAACTTCTAAGACATTGCAATTAGTCCTATTTCTGGGCTTAGATTACAATCTCTTTGGATTTTTACGGGCTATTTACACCTAATTGCGTTTTAATCCTCCAAGTTTGCAGCTGTGCACAGATTACGCCTGCTTAGATTCCAGCAAGAAAATCGAAAGCTTGTCACCCGGACAGATTTCTTTAGAAATCATCATTGGACGCTTCAGTTCCTTATTACTTTTTACCTGTCTGAAAAAAGGTGTCTACAGTTTGCCCCCTCTTTAATGAGAATTGACGAAGTAGGTCAATTTTTGCTAAAGAAGAGACTTGCTGCTAGACAAAGATAAGGATACTGCCCACCATTAGAGGCGCTCGCTCGGCCGGTGGTGTGGTAATGCCCTAGCCTGGGCATTACCCGTCGTGGTGCATGACTATGGCTTCGTGCACCCTTGTTCTGGTCTACTACTCATCTGGCCGAGAGTAGTCTTCTCCGATGCCGTTGAAACCTTGCTGCCAGAGTACGTGCCCCGTGTAATGGAGTTGTAAACTCTTAGCCGTCTTGAGAGTGATCTGATGGCTCGAACCCTGGTAATTATCCTGTCCATACCTTGTTAGGTTTTTAAAATAGACAACATCCCCTTGGCCGTCCCAAGGGCCACCTTATTGAATAGGTGTCTGGATTCCGTTAATTATTCCACAATTAGTGGATGCTGGTGTCTTTCCCCAGTACTGATTTTGGCTGTTTTGTTAGTGCTTTGTTTACCTTGACGAGGAATTATAACATGCTCTCGCTGCATGTTTTAATGGGGTGGTGGATGGACACACTCATACTTTCCACTTACCAGTAGGGGAGATGACAGTTACCCCGATGGATTTCGCGTTTATCACTGGAGTTGGAATTTGGTGGGAAGCTGGTGCCTTTTAAAAGTGGTATTCTAAACTATTTTTGTCGTGATGATTACATCTTCAAGATGTTGGGAAAAATTTAGTATGTTGACTTGCACACTCATTACTACAGTCGTATCCCAAGGGGCGACTATAATATTGATCAGATAGCCTGGGCTTTTCTATTCCATCTTCCAGGGATAACTATGTTCTGTAATTTGGTGTCCCCTCATTTATGACTGAGGGTCTGCTTCCCTCGTTTATCGTTATACCAGTATGGAACGAGTCGTCCAAAGATAGTCTTGTCTCACTTGGATATGGCACATTGTGCATGGGAGTTTCTCTTTTACCCTGATTTTATATCCTTTCTGCATTTATTGGATTTCTTATTCAGTTTTATGTTTCCCTTGTAATATTTGGGCTGTTCAGACTAGCATCCTAACCTTTTTCACCCATTTTCCTCCACATTCCCTTCCTTTGTTGAGGTGCTAGGACCGTTCCCATACTTTTCCAGGAGGTTAGGGATTTGCTAGCAGAGATTAGTTGAAAGACCTGGCCTAGATTGATGTAATCAACATAAGAGAAAATCATGTTAGTTATTAAATTACAATTTAAATTTGCTATTACTTAGAGTAGTTTTTCAGGTGCGATCGTCATGGAATACAATAATAAGGGTGCATTGGCCTAGATGGCTTCGGGGAGCTCGCAATCCGCCTGGTCTGCGTTATTTGATTCTTGGTCCTAACTTTTAAGCATGGTTCTTGGTTGAGCAAGTGCTCCATTGGTGGATCAGGCCTCGTCCGTATTTGATTCCTAGGGCAGCGCCTTTTTCCATGCTTCGTGGTCGGGATGTTTATCTGCCTAACGTTCATCATAACAAGCGGGGTTATGGGATTACTAATCTTGTTTATGTGCCAAAAAGGAGAAACATGGATGACCTGATGAATTTCTCACGACTCGGTTTCCACCCTAAACCACGTCATGACCGGCGGTAGGGAATGGGAATGATTGATACGAAACCCGTAACAAGCCTAGAACCTTTAGAAATTTTTCGCAAATATTGTTACTAGATCGTACCCCGCGTACGATCCGTTTTCAGAAAATACCGTTAAAACTTTTCTCATTTAACGAAAACATTTTCTTGAAATATACATATAAGCGAAATCTGTTTTTCAGAACTACTGGTTGGATAACTGCGTTATCTCAACCCTCGCTTCCTTCTGAAAACCTGGCGTGGTAGACATTGGAAACCGGGAACTTATATCTCGCCTGCCTTAACACATAGGCAACTCTGTTCCAAACCACACACCACTGTTAATATGTTTCATAAAATAATGCGGACACCTTTGCGTCTCGCAATGGTGGTATCAGCAGACTGGTTACACATAGCCAGCGTATATAAAACGTACTGGTTTTGACACATCAATTACACAAGGCCGACTCAGTAACTATATACTTGATGCAACTATGCAGCACGTGCACTAGATCCTATCGGAGTATCTAAACAGAGGACTAATGGCACTGCTGCTGGCGTAACATACTTATACTATTGCAGCATTCTAAGAGTACAAAATTGAATGTACAATACAAACAAGAAGAGCTTCCGTGAAGCATGAATGTGGAAGCTCAACTGACTTCAAAGCTCATAACCTGAAAATGGGAAACAACAACGGGGTCAGAAATATAAATATTTCTGAGTGAGTAAACAGTTTATAGTTAAATACTAAAATCGCATAATATATATAAAACAATTACATATATATATATATATATATAAAAATATTGCTAATTTTCAGGCGATCAGAATATAGACTACAGACTAAAGACCGTGAACTGAATCACTTCCATTCACTTCAGAATCTATGGTACTTGGACCCTAATCATGAAACTTCCATCACTGTTTAATCCGTGACCATAACTGTATTACTGCCATCTCAATGTTTACCCGTGAAGTCAGGGCATTCACTTTTCTAATGACTTAACACGACAGGCATACCTCTATACCTCGACAGAAGTACATTTAGAATCAGTGTCGGTGATCCACAACCCTACTGCCGGCCAATAGGTAGCTCGTTCCAATGGATCTCTCTTGGCTAGTTTATACTACCGCGATTATTGTTTTAAAACAGTTGAATACTAGAATTAAAAAGTAAACACGTAACTCACAGTACTGTTAAGTTACTACTTAGCCCTGTCGTATGTGTGATAGACTCCCCTGAGTCCTGGTCTGACTCCTTGACAGTTGGTCAGATCAAACACACAAAACAGAAAATATAAACACATTAATACTCGTCTCTAGTATAAACATCTAGGTCCAGGAACCTAGTTTTAGATTAGCATACAATTTACATATCACTTATGGTCTCGTTCTTATTAAATTCATTTGAACCGTTTTCACCTAGAGAAAACGTTTAGACTTCGCTCTAGAAGTCCATTTAGGTATCGCAATACCTAATTAAAATCATTTAATAGTACCGACTTGATTGCCAAAACAATTTACACTCACATACTTATTTAGCAAAACCGATTACTAAATCTTTTCAATCGCTTAAACGTCGACTTTAACTCTTTTAATGTCCTTTCTAAACGTTTAGCTTTACTTTTAAAACCTCATTTTAACAGTCTTTATGTTTAGGGTTAAAACTCTTTTCATTTTACTCTAAAAACAAACGTCGTTTTTAAACGTTTTTGGGTCAACGAAACTACATCAGACCGTTAGGGCAAAAGCCCCCGAAAATTCCACCTCTTATTCGGTATCAGACATGTTGTGCATGGCATAACAATTTGCTTAACGACCGTGCAACATCAGCTGCACGTTCGTGTAGCAACAATGGTGCACGTTCGTGCAGCCCATGGCTGCATATTTGTGCAGCCATGCTTTCCAGCCCTCGGAAACCGTCTTTCAGGGGCATTCCGACGTGCTCGGAATGCCCAGAACGCTGTAAAACTTGTACAAAACGTCCAAGTTCACATACTCACAAACCAAATGCAATTAGGACGTATAAATCGATTGTTCGATTCTGTAACCGTTTATAAACGAATATATATTCAAAATATATCAAAATAAATGTTTAATACGGGTTTAATACCTCGATTACTTGAGTAATAGTCGAAGAATTGGAGTTAGAAACGAGAAACAATCGAAATCGCTCGAAACCCTAACTTCGTTCGTCTGTTGAGAGGAAATAGCTGATCCTTTTCTTTTCAAATGAAGAAATGAGGTCTCTGCCTCTAAATTTCAAATGAAATGTTTAATATATATGATTGGAAAAGTACGTTTTAATATTATCTCAATCATGCTTTTTAAACCAACTTCTTAATTATTCGTCCGTAGCTCAAATGGAAACGACTTCCAAATTTCGTGAAAATTTACCCAAAAATTCAATAAAATATAAAACAAATAAACATATAATTTTTATTCGCATACGACTTATTTTTTATTTTTAATAAATCATTTTTTATTTATTCAGTCTATATAGACCGCCCTTCATAAAATTTCTACTTTCAAATTTTATCAAATTTTCACGATAACCTTTTTGAAATATTCCGCGAATATTGCCACCAAAAATATTCGCTCGGGACTTATGAATTATTGTGCACCCAATTCATAAGTTTATTTTATTTCCGTTAACTATATAAATATCCAAATAAAAATTTCTAAAATTTAAATTTGAAATCCTATTGCCACAATATATTTTCAGGGACACTTGTAAATTAAATTTAGCTTTAAATTTAATTTATGTACTCCCATCTAATAAAATATTAGACACGTGGCAATATTTTGTCCCTTAAAATTACGGGATTTTATATTCTCTCCCCCTTATCTAAATTCTTTCTCGAAATTATATACACTTCTTCTTTTACTTATACCACAAAACTAAACTCTTTCCATTCCATGTTTTATGCTTCTCACAGCATAAATCTGTAGCACAATTTCTAACTGATTACTCTCTGTATCTCAACTTCTTCACTTCTACTTTACTTGTCCTTATATACCGTATACTTTCCTTTACTAGTATACGAACGCTGGTTATAAAAACTTTGCAGTTCTTCTCTGACTACATCTTAAACCTCTCAATCACTTTCGATCTTACCTCACTGTACTTTCACTTATAGATTCTTAACCTATAAACTTGACTTCCGTTATCAGAAATCTTTCACCTCGGTTTATTCCCTTATGTTTCCTCTCTTATGGTACCAACGTTTTACTAACTTTTTATATTCTCATAGTTTTATGCCCTTAATAGATCTTATTACTTTTCCTTTGTTGTACTTCTTTACAGACAGTACAAGCTTTAAACTCAGCTTTCAGGATATCAACTTATTACTAAGTTTTTGCGATATCACCTTTGAATTCACTTTTCCTTTATTCTTTTAATTCTCAAGTTTACTACTGGTTATTATTGGTCGTATATTTTATTATATATTTTATAATTAAGATTTTTAATCTTATGATAATTTTTTTTCTATATCTTTTAATCGTTTTAGGATAATATTGGTTAAGTATTTTAATCTCTAACCTTAGCCTCTTGATCTGTTTGAACTCTTGTTCCATAAACAGACTACTCATCTTTTACACTCCTTTGTGATTCTATATCCTGTATAGAATGTCTACCAACTCCTTATCAATCAATGATAACTTCTTGTAAAAGATTGAATAACTGGGTTCTCTCCCCAACGTTATGGTTATATAGGTGTAGGTGTAGTTATAATCTAACTATCTAACACCTTATAACTTACTCCACAGTTACCGCAAAACTATACTTATGTTACTATTTTTCAAAATTTCTAAGGTTAATTTAATTCTTAACCTCTTTCTCACATATATATTCTCCTTGTTCGCAGCTAACATTTTTCATAACTGTACTATAGCTGTTGATGTCGTATTTAATTAACTGACTATCAACTTTAGCTCTGTTTTTAAAATATTTCACTTTGAAAATAAAATGTTTGTTAAACATTTTTCCGCTTTAGTTGGCCATACTTTACACATTTATGGCTTGACATTTAAAATACATGTACACCGCATGTATATTCCGTTACTAGCCAGACTAGACCACACAGCCATAGGGCTCGATTCTCAGAATTTTAATCTATAGAAATTATTGTCTCAACACAGTTTTCAAACTCATTTAAATACATATATGGAGTTCATGTTGATAATTCCAAGTCAATTAAAGTTTATACTTCTTATCGTTGTCACTTGCACTTTTGGCTTACTGCAAAAAAATCACAGAAGTTTCACAACAATGTCTTCATCGAGCATCGTCAAACTCTCTGTTCGACTGTTGCAACAGTTAAAAGTTAGATAATCGTCTTGGGACTATCATAGCCCAATATCAAACCAATCTGACGGTTCAATCACAAGTTATTAGGGTTTTACTATACCCTGCTAGTTTTCAGACAATATTTGAAACTTACTCCATCAATTATCAACCACACCTTAATAACATTTTCATCTTATGCTATTTTAAGGTTTAATAGACTTTTTAAGAATATTATTTATTCGTTTTATGATTTGTTAATCATTTTTCTTAATGAATATCTGTTAACAAGACTTAACAACTCCGTCAATCGTTAACATATTCATTACTCCTGTTTACTCATACCATAACTAGTAGTGTACCTACTTGGTTCTGAGAATACTAACACTTTGTTTCGCCATCTTTCTTTTAGATGTTTCGTTGTTTTTTATTGTTTAAATGCTGAGGTTTACTCCTCTTAGACTTATGAATTTTTCTTTATCTAACCACTCGTATGGATTCAAGAGATATGTCCATTACTGGCATATGTGCTGCCTATAAGACTGATCTCCAATCCGTTTAATTAAACACGCTCGAATGAATTTGTTCTATAGTTACTTGAAGTAAAACAAACCAAGTCGTGTTCAATTAGATCCTACTCTCTTATCTTAATCGCGACAATCTTCTATTGTCTATTCTCGACTTTTATACATCACAAAAGTTCACCACTAGACTTATACCAGTCTATTCCTGAGTAATAATATAAATTCTTACTTCCTCTACTCACATACTTTCATTAATCTCTAATGTCTCGGTATGAACCATTACAATTTAGGTCTTTATTATTTATTCTTATAGGAAAAACTGTTATTCTTCATCCCTTTTTCCCCAACTATCTTGTCAATATCATAGAGTTTTCGTTTGAACAAATACAATTTTGTCTCGCATACACTTACGCTTAACAAATACAAATACAATTTGTTAGAAAATTTCAATTTATCTCGTCTAAGACAATTATAATTTCTCATGCCTGCATGCCTTTTTAAATTCTACTTTTCAAACAAATGGTTAACTCTCAAATTCATGGTTCAAAACCTTTTTCATACAATTGTGCTTCAGGGTAATGACATCTCTCATCCGGAAGGAGTTGCTATCTCAATTCACATTTTCTTTGATATATTGATATATCAATATATGTGATGCATTGCCTTATCAAAATCATTTTATGTATAAATGCAATATATATAAAATTCAGGTATGCTTCTTCTATAGTGATTTTCACGACATGCACCTTTAATGCATCTGAGCACAGTTATACATTCAACTGTAAAACAAAACTTTAACAAGTTTCTTTCAAACTAGTTCTCTGTGCCATTTCAAGGTTTCCTAATTCTCACATTAGGCTTTATTATTCTTTGACATTTATCTTTTATGTTATTATTCATTGTCAGACTTAATAGTTATTATTCATTAGTATATGTGTTCTTGTTGAAGGATATTCTCTATCTATACTTTAGGTTTTCTAGTTTTAGTATTTCATACTAAAACACATAAACTTACTTACTTAAACATAAGACACATATCTAAATGATACCAGATGATGATTGTCGAGGCGGGATTGCCTCTCGAATCATCAGACCTTTTCCTCGTCCGCATCGGCGCACAAGTTTTCGTTAGTAGTATGTGCCCTAGGGCCATTTGATCATGTATATTTGTAGAATTAATCCCAATGGCAAAGATATATATTTTCTATTTGAACTAAGTGTCTCATCAACTAAGTGTTTATTTATTACGTATTGTCCTTATCACATTGTGATAGAATCTATTCTTAAGATGTTAAGAATATGAGTGACAGATTCTATTATACAAGTGATCGAAATAACCGTTCGCGATCGATGGGGTCTTGCGAATAAGGGCATTGCATTATCCCAGAAGGATCGTCACCTCTGTTTATTCTCCTGATTAGTAAGGAGTTACTAAATTATAGGAAGTCGTGAGTCTCATACTACTTGATGGGGATCACAATAAAGATGTGGACACTCAAGGTATTGAGTGATTCGAACAACTGACGCTAGATGACTTATACATGGTAATTCATGAAAGTCAATTTAATGTCATCTAGTTCATAATTGTACATATGTCCTTTGACTTGCGGTGACACTATCTTGTATATAGGTGATTAGAGTTTGATACTCCTTAACCCTAGATCTTTCATGAGCTAGGGCCGCGGGATGTGTTGGCTCTAGTTAGTTGTATATGTAGATAGGGGTTTAACCTAGAAAGGATTCATCACTCTGGATGAACGGAGACAAGATTCTATGCTATCTCAAATTGTTCTTGATGGATGATAAAACCTGCGCATGTGTATATGACTTACATAGAAAGTTGTTTCTAATGGAAGTCATATTTATCAAGAATTATAACTGAGAGATGCGGTCATATAATCAAGACAAACAATGTTTGACTTAACCGTGACACTAGTCGAGATTGGATTCTTAGATGAAGGGAATTTTGAGTGTACGGTAATTATGAACATTGGTTCATAAAGAATGCATCGAAACATTCATCTCTATTTGGGGGTCGTGATATGTGGCTAGACGTCACTCTCGATCTACGATAATTAATAATTAAATGGGATTTAATTATTTAATATAAGAAAGGTGTTTCTTATGTCTCTCGTTGCCATATAGATGTGAACCTAGTTAGTCACAAACAATAGAGTGTGCAACCGATTGAGTTTACAAAAGATCGATTTCATATAGGTACTAGCATATCTCGGAAATTAATCTAAGATGAAAAACAAGTACAAATTAGGGACTAATTTGTAAGAGTTATTAATTAGTAGGAATCTAATTGTACTATGTCCAATTTAATTAAATTAGTAGGAACCTAATTATATTTTAACCAAGTTTTATGATTAGAAGGCTTAAGTAATTAATTAGTGTAATTAATGATACTTAAAGCACTAATCATAAGTTAATGGAATGATGATGTCATGGTGATGTAATGAGATAAGAAAATAAGCCTATATGTGATGTCATATGATGACATCACCTATATGATGTCACCTATGTGATGTCACCACATGAAAGGTGTCATGTGGTGGCAACACCTTTGCTTGGTGTGTGACACCTAGCATGCAAAGTGTTGCATTCTTAAGCAAAGCTCTACCTTATAAATAGAGCTTGGCTTTGCTCATTTCATTACCACACAACACACATCTCACTACAAAGTTGTAGAGAGAGAAAGCACTTGAAGGAGTTCAAGGAGTCATCAATCATGGCAAAAACTTGGCGACGTTTTTCATACATCCGAGCAAGGTCGTGATCACGGCGAGAGGTTGAGCTTAGGGCTGCTCGGCAAGAGGAACTCTTGCAGGATTACTTCAAGGCGAGGATTCAATCGGACGCATACTCGTGTGGACCAGCTTGAGGTCGCCGTACTTTCGGGACTACAAGAATCGTTGGAGAATCCACATAAGTATTCTTCTTACGATTCCTAGATGCGTGCTTTAATTACTAAATGATACGACGATCCATTTGTTGTTGATATGATCAACTTTTGGATTCAGATTGTTGGAATTTCGATTTTGAATTGAAATATACGATCCGTACCCGCGCGTCCCGCTGCGCCAACAATGGTATCAAAGCCACCGTATCATCGAGTATTAACGCTTTACGATTGAATACATGTTTAAATAATGATGGACTTAGGAATTATTATTGGTCATGTAAGTTATAATTCTGAGGGCTTAAATTTTTTTCCAAAACGACCAATCGCTATTGTGATATTAATTACATTTGATTAAATTATGTCTAGGAGATTGGTACTTGAGTGGTCCGCTCGTGACCCTCCAATCTATCCTGAGAATTTTTCTAACGTGATCATTTAGCACAATACGTAATTCGCTTGTGCATTATGTTGTCATCAACGAAATCTGCGGAAAAAGTGAAACCCGGAAAAAAAAATAATATTTTTTTCATAAAAACCAAAAATGCTGAAAAATGGGTTTTACACCCGGGAAAAATTTTTCGGCTCGAAAAAAAAATATTTTTTTTCCGTAAAAAGCCGAAATGCTGAAATGGGGTTTTACATCCAGGAAAAAGTTTCCGACTCGAAGAAAAAAAAACCGTAAAAAAAAAAAAAAACCGTAATTTTTTTTTTTCGAGGATCAGCAACCGGTTGAAGCTTTCGGATATTCTAGGATGAATCCTCAATACCTAAAGAAAGTAGATATTACATAGTGAATGATTAGAGAATCATTTTCGAGTTATGTAATAGTTTGCTCATTCTTTTGTGGCTAAAGAATGAGACCTAGAAAGTCCATGATCATACATGTGTGATTGTATGATTTATTTTAGCTTTAATATGTATGGGATGCATGCTAAAATGTGTTATGTGTTTAGTGAGACCAGAATAATTAAAAACCCTAAAAGTTGATAGATTAAGTTCATATTAATTAAACATTAAATTGATTTATCAATGGCTCTCCATTGGAGCAATAAACTAACACACTTTGAGTTATCATCTTGTCGGCTATGTATACATAGGTGTGAGATGATATCGTCAAGAGGCTGTTGTTGAGTTTATTGTTAAGTATGAGATGTTACGGGTGTAATCGATATAATATACGGCGAGAAAGGTAATTAGGCGTACCTGAGTCGTATATTATTCAAATCAATACCTCTTAGTTGATTCAATGGGTTAAACTTAACTAATGTGGAAACCCAAGAATAGCATTAAGTACTTGAGGGAAAGATAAATGAATATAAGAAATCAATCAGCCGCTTGAAATCTTTTCCAACAAAGATTTGCGTTTCCTATTCCGGAAGTGTAGGATTCGAAAAAGATAGTGGGAGGCCAATAAAGACCAAATCATTATGGTTAAATGTACAAAATAACACGAATACTAATTTAGAGATCTTTGCTATCTAAAGGATAATAAGATTAAATAGAATCCTTTAAAGTGACATTCACGATAGTAATCGGCTAGTGGTTTAAAATCATTTTTGATTGATTAAGATATTTAGATGCCTCCAAGGCTATTGCGGAAAAGAAATGCACATCGGTTAACAAAGAAAAGTGTTTTCATTTATTAAGATGTAAGACAGTAAAAATCATTACCGCAAATATTTGGAATATTTGGAAGGCGGTTGGGTCAATAAAAGAAAGTGTTTCTTTTGTGAAACCGAAAGACATTGAAATGGAAATTGCATTACGTATTGTGAATACTTAAAGGGAAATGACGAGAGGAACGACAATTCCATCAAGAATGTGCCTATCTCATGTTCCAATGTCAATTGCTCATTTAAAAGCTTGGGTATTGAATACCGATGCTAATTTTCACATTTGTTTATCTTTTACGGATTTAGTAAAAGTGAGAAAGATAGGAAAAATATGAAGTAATCTTAAAGATCGGGAATGACGCAAGCGTTGCGACAAGAGCTATATGATCAACTTCAGTTTCCTTAAATAAACATAAGTTGTACTTAAATAAGTATTTTTGTACTTACCCAATATATATAGAAATATCATGTCCGAATTTGTATGACAAATTTGGTAGTTGATTTCCTATTTACAAAGAATGTTTGTAGTGTTATGTTTCATAATACGTAGTTGGGTATAAGTATGTACAAAATGGTCTTTATTATTTGAATAAAGATTTTTAATACAAAAGATGTTTTGGAAATTAATACCATAAGTTATCAAATCTCTAAACAACTTTGGCACTTATGATTAGGAGATATTGCAAAAGATAGACTTAACAAATTAGATAGGATGGGAATCTTAAGCAATCAAGATTTTACATCGCTTTCAATTTGTGAGTCGTATCTTAAAGGCAACATGGCCTGATTATTCTTTGTGGGACAAAGTGGTAGAGCCAAAGCTGTTTAAAAGTTCATACATAGTGATGTATATGGTACGTTTATAGAAACGGACCAAGGTAGATACTTATACTTCATTTCCTAAATCGATGATTTATCACGATATAGTTAAGTTTGTCTTATGAAGAACAAACTTGAAGATTTTGAAATGTTCAAATGACTTTAAAAGTGAAGTAGAAAACTAAATTGGAAAAAGTATTAGGACTTTACGATGTGATCGAAAAGGAAAGAATACTTGAGTACATAATTTGGTACGTTCCTAAAAGGAATGTGGTATTATTTTTCAACTTACTCCTTGGGAACACCATGGTTGAAAGGTGCGTTTGTCAAGAAGGAGGTATCGTACATTGTGGACATTATACGATCAATAATGAGCTAAATACTGACTTATCCATCTTGTTATGGGGTCATGCACTTCTTATTGCAAATAAAATACTAAATTGAATTCCAACTAAATCCGCTCCATACATACCTTATAAGATATGGTATGGAATAAAGTCTTAAGGATGTTAAGATTTGAGGGTGTTCGGAACATATCATGTAACTGATATCCGATAAATTTGGAATCAAAATCAATCATGGAAAGGTTATGTTGGATATCCTAAAGACAGTTTAGGATATTGTTTTTATATTCAAACCGAACAAACAATCGTTGTTTATCGGTGGTAGTCTTTCATAATAAAGCATTTATTCAAGAGGGACACTAAGAAAGGAATATAGAATTAGATGAGGAGTCATCTAGTTACCAATAAAATAATGAATCAATGAAGATTGATTAAACCCACTAAAAGCCGGAGTTAGTAAAAGATGTATCTACATTAACAACTCGAAGATTAAGTAGAGTATCTCGTCCACTAGAGAGAGATGGTTTTCCCGCATGATAAACAAGAGTTGTTTAGTCATGAAGAAAAAGATCAAGTGTTGATCCCTCTACTTATGAGGAAACTATATGTGATATAGATTCTTAAAAATTGGTTTGAAGGAATAAAATATGAAATGGATTTCATATAAAAGAAACCAAATTTTAGGAGCTAGTCGATCCATCCAAAGGTATTATACCAATAAGGTTTAAATGGATCTTCAAGTGTAAAATAGGTACTAATGGAAAGGTGGAGACCATTAAAGCTAGGCTTGTTGCAAAAGAGTTTTGTTGGAGGCAAGAAGTTGTATTGTGAATACACTTTATCTCCGGTAGCCATGCTTAAATCCATCAAGATTTTTCTTACCAAGGCTACACATTTAGATTTTGTTGTTGGACATATGGATGTAAGAACCACATTTCTTAATGGTTAAATTAAGGAGTATATCTATATGGAACAAGCCAAGGATTTTGAATCCAAATTATGTTCCAAGGCGTGTAACCTATAATGATGCACAATGGATGGAAAGAAAGCTTCGAGATTTGTTGTCTTGATAAAGCCGTAAGGAGTTACGAATTTATTAAAAATGATGATTAACCCAATGTTTACAAGAAGGTTAGTGGGAGCAGACTCAATTTTGTGATCTTGTATGAAGATAACATAGTACTAATAAATAATAATATCAGAATGTTAACCTTTGTAAAACTTTGGTTTATCTAATACGTACTCCATTAAAGACCTTAGAGAGGTAGCCTAAATTCTCAGTATTAGACTCTATGAAGATAGATCTAAGAGAATAATTGGTTTCTCCCATAGGCTCTTCTTAGAAAAGATATTGAAGTAGTTCAATATGGAAGTTTTAAGAAGGATTGATACTAGTTAGGCATGGAATTCTTCTTTTAAACGGAATGTCTTCCGAGACTTCTGAAGAAAGAAAGAATCTAGGAAAGATATCATAGGCTTCGGCAATTGGTAGTTTGATGTATGTGTTGTCACTTACAAAGCTAGAAATTGTCTATGCGTTTAGTGGGACTAATCGGTTTCAATCCAATCCACGTTGAGAACATTGGATGGTTGTTAACGATATCTTTAAGTACTTTTGAAGAACTAAAGATATGGTATTAACAAATGGAGAACGATATTTTTTAGTAGGCCGTTTTACAGATTATGATTAATAATCAGATATGGATAATAGAGAGTCTATATCCGGATTCATCTTTATCTATAACAAAGAAGTAGTGAGCGAGAAGTTTTCTAAGCAAGAATCAACTCCAGATTCTATTATAGAAGCCGAGTATATTATGACATGAGATGTCATAATAGAAGGTGTTTGGATAAATTAGTTTGTAACTGAACTAAGTACGGTTTTCTTCCATTAAGTCGACACTTCCTCTTTTCTGCGACCACAATGGTGCTACTTCCCTAGCAAAAGAAACCGGGTCTCACAACTTATCCGAACATAAGGAAAGGTATTATCATATTATCTACATAAAATGTTGGAAAGAGAAAAATGTTTCTCTAATAGATAGCATGAGCCAGTAATAAGGTTGACCCACTGTCAAAGCCCATGACTTAGAGTCATTAAGATTTACATCTTCTGAAGATGGGGCTTAGATATAGTTGTCAATAGCACTAGTGCAAGTGGGAGATTGTTAGTAGTATGTGCCCTAGGGCCATTTGATCATGTATATTTGTAGAATTAATCCCAATGACAAAGATATATATGTTCTATTTGAACTAAGTGTCTCATTAACTAAGTGTTTATTTATTATGTATTGTCCTTATCGCATTGTGATAGAATCTATTCTTAAGGTGTTAAGAATATGAGTGACATATTCTATTATACAAGTGATCTAAATAACCGTTCGCGATCGATGGGGTCCTGCGAATAAGGGCATTGCATTATCCCAGAAAGATCCTCACCTCTGTTTATTATCCTGATTAGTAAGGAGTTACTAAATTATAGGAAGTAGTGAGTCTCATACTACTTGATGGGGATCAGAATAAAGATGTGGACACTCAAGGTGTAGATTGAGTCGAACAAGTGACGCTAGATGACTTATACATGGTAATTCATGAAAGTCAATTTAATGTCATATAGTTCATAATTGTACATATGTCCTTTGACTTGCGGTGACACTATCTTGTATATAGGTGATTAGAGTTTGATACTCCTTAACCCTAGATCTTTCATGAGCTAGGGCCGCGGGATGTGTTGGCTCTAGTTAGTTGTATATGTAGATAGGGGTTTAACCTAGAAAGGATTCATCACTCTGGATGAACAGAGACAAGATTCTATTTTATCTCAAATTATTCTTGATGAATGATAAAACCTGCGCAGGTGTATATGACGTACATAGAAAGTTGTTTCTAATGGAAGTCATATTTATCAAGAATTAGAACTGAGAGATGAGGTCATATAATCAAGATAAACAGTGTTTGACTTAACCGTGACACTAGTGGAGATTGGAATCTTAGATGAAGGGAATTTTGAGTGTACGGTAATTATGAACATTGTTTCATAGAGAATGCATCGAAACATTCATCTCTATTTGGGGGCCGTGATATATTGCTAGACGTCACTCTCGATCTACGAGAATTAATAATTAAATGGGATTTAATTATTTAATATAAGAAAGGTGTTTCTGATGTCTCTCGTTGCCATATAGATGTGAACCTAGTTAGTCACACACAATAGAGTGTGCAACCGATTGAGTTTACGAAAGATCGATTTCATATATATACTAGCATATCTCGGAAATTAATCTAAGAAGAAAAACAAGTACAAATTAGGGACTAATTTGTAAGAGTTATATATTAGTAGGAACCTAATTGTACTATGTCCAAGTTAATTAGGGACTAATTTATAAGAGTTATAAATTAGTAGGAACCTAATTATATTTTAACCAAGTTTTATGATTTGAAGGGTTAAGTAATTAATTAGTGTAATTAATGATACTTAAAGCACTAATCATAAGTTAATGGAATGATGATGTCATGGTGATGTAATGAGATAAGATAATAAGCTTATATGTGATGTCATATGATGACATCACCTATAAAATGTCACCTATGGGACGTGACCACATGAAAGGTGTCATGTGGTGGCAACACCTTTGCTTGGTGTGTGACACCTAGCATGCAAGGTGTTGCATTCTTAAGCAAAGCTCTACCTTATAAATAGAGCTTGGCTTTGCTAATTTCATTACCACACAACACACATCTCACTACAAAGTTGTAGAGAGAAAAAGCACTTGAAGGAGTTCAAGGAGTCATCAATCACGGAAAAAACTTGGCGACGTTTTTCATACATCCGAGCAAGGTCGTGATCACGGCGAGAGGTTGAGCTTAGGGCTGCTCGGCAAGAGGAACTCTTGGAGGATAACTTCAAGGCGAGGATTCAATCGGACTACAAGAATCGTTGGAGAATCGTCATAGGTATACTTCTTACGATTCCTAGATGCGTGCTTTAATTACTAAATGATACGACGATCCATTTGTTGTTGATATGATCAATTTTAGGATTCAAATTGTTGGAATTTTGATTTTGAATTGAAATATACGATCCGTACCCACGCTAACAGTTTTCCTTTTCCTTCTCTCTATACAAAGAAAGGGTTGTTCCACTCAGCTTTGGACCTACTAACTCTTGTAAATGTATAGGTATGCTTGTCAGGTTTGATATAGTGGAATGGCTGTGGTGGTGTATGGTTACTCACCAATCTCTACTCATATGGCACGTCCGGCCAAGTTCATCACTGAATCCGATTACTCAGCCAGCAGTTCCTCGAACTCTGGACCCAAGCTTCTCAAAAATCTCTCACCAACTTCAACTCCATCTCCCATCAATTCCGTAACCTCTTCACTTATTCTAGTGAACTCTAAGGCATAGGCTCCTACTGGTAGATCCTTTCTCGTGATCATACTCAGATAATGCCTCACCCTATTCAAACTCTATTCTTCCTGCTCCTCATTGGCATACACATCTTCCCACTTTTGACTTGGGGAATAATTCATTCTCTTTTGGATACTCCTCAGATGGCTCACTTCTCCTAAAATTTGTTCCAGCCTAAACCCTGTATAGGCTGATGTGACTATGGAATCAGATTCTGATTTGTCACTATTGTCAGAACTATCCTGATCCCCCATATATCCTTTTAGATCATTTGATCTAATAGAATCAATCTCATTATTCATATCATAAACCGAAGCAGAATCTCTAGCTTCGAATGGATTAGGCATGTCATGCAACTAGCTGATCAGGCAAACATGTGGATCAGGCACAACATCTGGCTGAGCTTGACTAGGCCCAAACATGCTGAAACACATGTAGCCATAACGTTAGTACATGATATAACAGTTATAGAAAAACACAATTTTCATATAACACACAACACCTTATAAACACATATAAACAAAACACATAACAATGACACACATAATTCAGAGAAAATCTAACTATTTTCTCAAACAAACGATTCTTCGGGAATCTTCTTCTCGTTATGTATTCAAACAGAATCAACTTCTTTGAATACTGGTCAATTGTTTTTACTATTCTGCACTACTTTAATAGTGTATCTCAAACACAGGAACATCTCACATGTTTTCCCATTAGCGACGTGTTTCAAACACAAGAACATCTCATATGTTCCTGATCAAACATCAACATACACAACACAGGTATACGGATTGCTACATATAGCTGAATGTTTTCAACAGACATGCTGAATAGGAACAATTCTTAATCATGAGATGTTGTCGAAACTGCTTTTCCACAATATCCAATCATTTAATATATGATATGCACTATCTAAATTAAAGCTTGACTAACTATCTAAGCATATCACAGTCACTTAAACACTTAAGCAATCTCACACTCAACGTTCTAATCGGCAATAGGCATCTTATAACATCAAACAAATTCAATCAAACACATATAGTCAATAAGGCTCGACTCTATACGCTGCATTAGTTCCCAGGTACTCAATAACAGACTTGCAGTGGTATCCCGGACCAACTGCACTCAAATTGTATACTAGCAGTGGTAACTGGACCAACTGCTCTGATACCAACCTTTTCACGACACAAACTATTAAGCCGATACCGGCGCTAGGGATTGGGAATTGCAGTTCTTATACCCGTAGAATGCCTAAAACTCACTAAAACGTTTTTGCAAATATCATGTAAATATTGACCTTACAAACTGAAGCATTAAACAAACATACCTTTATACATTAGTAAAACATTACAACTTGCTCGGGCTTATTGTTTTCGTACCCCGTACGTACCAACCCGACATATATTACTAGTGTCAAAGTTTCATCACATAAATCTACCTCCGTGGTACAAAACTTAACTACCGTAGCCAAACAAATACATACTAACAGCAAATATAAACATCATAAAAACATGTTGCTATGCTAGGCCACGACATTGATCAGACATTACACTACTGCAGCAACTACGGGAGTCGCGACTATACCTTGCAAGTTGACTTATCGTCAAAAGATTGACTCCTAGCCAAATCTAGAATCTAGGTACCTTAAAATGTTTAAATTAACAGGGTTAGCTTTAAGCTGGGTGAAACATACTTTACTTAACATATTATCAAAATAAGCATCGCATTTTAGAAGTATTTATAAAGTATATATAATCACATTTTATAACTTTTACACATATACAATCACAACAATTCATTTAAGGCAAGTATTTGATACGATCAAAACCTTACTCTTAAAGTAATACTCTTTTTCCTATTTGTATCATACTCTTATTATATCGTATCAAATTAAATAATTCATATGGTACGGTCCCGAGATAGGTTAAATAAGGAAGTGGGCCTCAAATCTTGTATCTTTAAATTTCGAATTATGAGCCCAAATAATAGCCCTTGTCTCTATCGAGAAAATCATTTAGAGTGTGTTTCGATCGAGATAAGCCTGTCCAAAAACTACTGCCTCAATTCTTCCTCTTGTCACGATCAGACACTTCCTTGAGTATCTGTCTCGATCGAGACATGCTGATTCTTTCGGAAGACTTCGCTCCTTTGCTTCTTTGACGATTCATTCCCTTTCTTTCGCCAAAAACGCTCCAAACATTTCAATGCCCTGAAAAGATCAAACACCTAATAAGGTACTCCATTCACCTCAAAATACACGGAAAATAGCATGAAAACATAATGAAACGACTCAAGTAAATAGGAGTAGTTTACTCTTATCAAACCGCCTCACATTTAACTTTTGCTTGTCCCCAAGCAAGAAATGAATCTTACTATCAACACACAACTAACAACCTTGGTGACTATGAACAAATATCAACAAATGAACACCCAATCAATGAAGATACAAATGCACCTAACTAGCATTAACACCCAAAAGCGATGCAAACAAATGATGAATGCAACTATAATGACATAGTTCAATGACATTGAGAATACTATCGAATGGCATCATGGCAAACAATCTCGAAGCTACCATCATCTACGGGACATGCACACATTGGTTCAAAAATAAACGGCAAATGATGGCATAAGCTTGCTCTTAGTACCGAACTGCACTACTTAGTTCGGTAATCAACAACTATCATATGGACCTGTGTATGGGTTGTAACTTGGTTAGGGGTTAAGGGTAGGTAAAGTTGGTCAAATGGTTAAAACATGACTTGAAAAAACCAACTTACAACGCATTACTAACTTTTTGATCTAGGTTGGATTTTCCACACTTGTGAAGTTTTCATTTATTTTTCATTGCCGTTATTCATTTTTTTTTCTTTTTCTTTGTTTTCTTTATTCTTTCTTGCCTTTCCTTTTCTATTTAGTTTTTTAAGGCAAAATTTTCTTTTTAGAGCACTTGTTCACATTTCTTTTCTTTTTCATCAAGCTATAATTGAATTCTTTCCTTTTTCAAATTAATCAAGTCAAATTAGGGTATTTTAAGGAGGTAAAGTGTTGAAGGGATAAAATGTGTGAAAGTGTGTTAAAATCAATAAAAATTGGCTAAGGTTCAAAGGGTGTATTTTAAGGGTAAATGGTAGGCTTTTAAGTGGTCTAATTCAAAATGGGGTAGTCCTAACGCCATACTCATTTAGCTATTGACACTTAACCATATAGTCTCGAATGAACACCAAGCAAGTTATAGGAATTTAGCATGCAAACGACAGTCACCAAAGACAATCAGGCTCAAACAAATGCTCAAATAAAAGTGGGGTCATCCGAAATACTTAACGCTTATGAACTGCCAATCATGCGCAAAAATTCAAAATGACACAATTTTTACAATTAAAAGCACATATCATGCATCCGTATTAAGTAACAACGAAAATGCCAAAATCGCAACAACAACCTAACTGAATTCACCCTAATCTCATTGAAGCATGTTATACAAATTGCATTTCATTAGGCAAGCATCGACAATTAATTGAGACACTAGAAAACACATTCGATAAATTCATCAATCGAGAAATAACATTGGTTGACAAATTTTCAAAACTAGACGAAGGCCACTTATCATGTTTTCAACAAACCAAAGCCAGAGATTTAGTGTTAGAAGTGACTCAAAACAACCTAACATAAAACTAAACAAAGCATAAATAACATCAAGCGATAACAAAATAAAAAAAACAACACCAGATACAATTTCAAAACCCTCCTCACACTATTTCTAGCTTAGTCCCTAAAGCATAGAAATATACAATAAAAAAGAAATTGTATGAGAGAGTTAGAAAGTGCAAATCTCGCTAGTCAAAGTCCGGGGTGGCGGGAGATTGTGGCGGTGTGTTGATCCATTCGCATATTCCTTACCCATTCATATAATTGCGGAAATATTCATCTTGGTAGTCCACTTTTGCTTTCAAGCGTCCTTACTTGTACTCAATTCTCGCCATTCCACTCCTTTGCGCCGCTTCCATCCGCTTGAGCATCATCTTTTTCTCCTCCCAAACCCGGCGGTTTTTGTTGGCAAATAATCGCAAGTGTACGATATCGCTCAAGTAATATAATTTGGAAGACCAAGTATTACAAGGAACAATGAATTAAACAACTAATTTCTAATATTCTTTAATTGGCTAGTAGAAAAATAAATGGATTTGTGTAAACTAATTAAAGTCTAACTTAAATTAATTCAAGTAATTAAACTAAAAAAATCTGAATTTAAACTAATAAATTGAGGTTTTAAACAATAATGGCAAAAAGCTCAAGGATTGATAATTCCAAATAAACTAGTAAAAGAATGGATTAAAACTTATTTAGTGATTTTATTGTGAATCGAGCTATTCTAATGCACCGAATCCCGCTCTCTCAAGCCTCAAAGATTTAAATAAAATCACAACCTAATTAACTAATCAATTATTAACTTGCTCTCACAATATTAAAACCGAATTAAATAACTAAATTGTAATTATGAAGCAAACTCAACGACTACCTAAATTCCAACCCGCTCTCACGGTATTTTCCTCTAAGTTCTTAATTACCTATGTCTATTTAATTAAGAATCTCTCAATTAGTTAATTAAACACAAAATCATGAACTAAATGATCAAATTAATTCAAGCATTAGTCTTAGTAATAAAACACAATTTTACTCACTTAATAAATCCTAATCCAATTGGAAAACTAATCTAAGTATTCATATCAATCCCCGAACAAAGGATTTAGTTACTCATGCTTAAGGTTAAATTAAACAAAGAAGAATATGAAGAATTAAACATAATTAGAACAATAAATACCGGAGTTGTCAATTTTGGACGAATCGTCTTGATTAAACTTGAAATCTTCACAATCGTTCTTTGCAGAAACTAATAATAAACTACTTATAAACTGCTGGAAAACAGAAGCTAAAACGCGATTTTAAGAGAACGAAAATATAACTAATGTATTCTAATTATTAAAAATAGTCTATTACAAGGTCTTTATATAGTGGAGGAAGCTCTGGAATCTTCTAAGTCGATTTACAAATCGAATTTGTAATAAGAGTCACGTTCAAAGTCGGAAAAGGATATTAAGTCCAAGTCCAATTCTGATTAGGCAAATTTCTCATCTTTCTTGTTCGAGAATTAAGCCAAATTTCCATGGTTTCGAACGAAACCTCCCTATTTTCTCTTGAGTCTCGTTTGAGAATGCCTTTCTCGTTCGAGACTCAACCTTTTTCATCATGGTTCCCGTTCGATAATTGTGTTTTTCGAACGAGAACAAAGCTTTACTGCTTAAGGTTCGTTCGAAAATAAGAATGTCCCGTTTGAACCTTTCTTTACGATGCTAATTCCTTCGTCCGCAAGCTACGCTTTTACTCCAACGCTTAATCCATCATTAATTAGCTCCAAATACTCGATATTCACCTAATTTCCACTGAAACACTAACAAACACTATCAAACATAAAAATGCGAAATAATGTATGAAATTAATACTAAATGTGATAAAAACCGAGTAAAATCGACCCTAATTATAGGAGTAAAATACTCCTATCAGGTTTGCTCCGCCAATTCATTGAAATGATGGACAAAAGCCAACCATTTGGCCCTCCTAGCTTGAGTTCGGGTACCTCGGGGGCTTGCTCAGGTTGAGAGGTGTCATCTACGCTCTCCTTTCCCTTCCTCGTCACACGCTCATTTACCGGTCTCGCAATTGGTTGACCCTCCTCTTCATCCGTATTTGGGAATTCCGCAGTAAACACCGCATCGGCTCCATGCCTATGCACCCATCTAGCACACTTGTAATAGGGGTCTATTTTACCCTCGTGCACATAGGAATCCTACTTCAAATGATCTATCCCAAGTCGCCTCGGAGCGTGAAAACCCCAAGGACTTAAATCCTCATCTGTGAGGTCATGATCCCAAGTCCTCAGAAGTGCTAAAACAATCCACCCGAACCCCAATTTCTTCGATTTCTTAGACGAAACCTTCAATAACATGTGCTTCAAGCGGAATGTGGTGTTGAACCGAAATTCTTCATTCTACGGATGCAAAAGGGAGTTCAAAGCAAGCAAATCATCCTTCACTACTTTCAAGTACTCGTTTTACCCCATGAGCGAATGCCCATACCATTTTAGGACCACCACAATAGCGTTGTCCTTAACCTCGTTAACCTTGGATGAGTGAGGATCATATAATTCCTCATCTCACAACTCCTTCCAAACGGCATCCGTATCAAATTCCTGTGGCATACTAGTCACACCCGTTTCCCTCATCTCAAGAACGGTTTTCAAGGTATGAGCATCACAAACATACTCAACACCCCTAAGCTGAAAGATATTGTTACCCGCCTCGCGCCCGAATTTGATGGTGGAGACATATTTCAATTCCTCCACAAAATCACGCGGAAGTTGTGCCATGTAGCGCAAACCCAAAACATCCAAGTGCCTTTTCACATCCCGCTCAATCCCCAATTCCGTCATAGCTCGCCAATCAATCTTGAATGGCTTGGAAATACCTCTGACTCTAAGTTTCTCGTACCTTTCCACCTCCGCTACTGAGGGGCATTCCAATGGGGTCTCAAAACATCTTGTGAGGGCTCCCGGAGTATTCGGCCCAAACACTCTTTGACCAGAAGCGACTTGTTTTCAGGTAGCCCTCTTGGGTCTTAGCGGTGGTTGTTGAGAAGGAGGATTTAAACTTGTGTTGGCATTGGTTGTGGTGGTGGAGGCTTCCTTAACGGTTTTGGCAGTTCGAACCATAGTGAGAGCGGTAAAAAGGGTATCTAAAAACGTACTTTGTTTGGAGTTTGGTGGATATAAAGTGGTGGCCGAATTTTCTTGGAGGAGAGATAGAGAAGCTTTTGTTTTTCCTAGAAATGGCAAAGTTTGATGGAGAAGATGAATTGGTGGGTAGGCTTTTATGGAAAGATTCTAATTTCAAATTGAAAGCCTAAGATGTTGCCACTTCATTAATCCATGTCTTTTGTGTTTCTAAAGAATGGCTAGGATCGTGCCAGCTCATCTATCCATGTGTTAGTGTTTGAACAAAATTCAATCTCCCCTTTTAATGATTGTCTCGATCGAGACACCTGGGTTTGGGGTGTGTCTCGATCGAGACAAGCCCTTGCAAAACCTACTGCCTCGAAATTTACTCTTGTCTCGATCGAGACAATCTCTTTTAATGAATGTCTCGATCGAGACACTTAGACCTGAGAGAGAATTTGATTTTTGATTTTTCCTTTTTCCTACACAACACAATTCAAACACACCTGTCATAAGATCAAACAACTCAAATTAAGGACAAATAACAACTAAAACAGTGAAATTAACTAACGAAAACAAGTAAAAGACAAGAATTAAAATCAAACCACTTGGGAATGCTTCCAGAATGCGCTTGTTTCAAGTTGAAAGCTCGACCGTCAATCCATCTCGCTAATGAAAGAGGGGTGAGGTAGATTTCTCGCCAATTTGGTCCGTCAAAGGTTCTAGACATGGCTTGCAACGGTGTCTGTTGACCTTGAACGTCTCCCCCTTTTGATTTTCTATCTCAAGAGCTTTGTGATCTGCCACACTCCGAATCATATAGGGACCACTCCATCAGGACTTAAGCTTGCCCGGAAACAATCGCAATGTCGAATTGCAGAGCAAAGTAAATGCTCTTACTTCAAAGGTCTTAGGAGAGATTTGGGCATCATGAAACCGCTTGGTCTTCTCTTTAAATAGCTTAGCATTCTCATATACCGAGAATCAGAACTTATCTAATTCATTCAATTGTAACAAGCGCTTCTCTCGAGCCGCCTTAAGATCAAAATCCATTGCTCAATAGGCCCGATGCCCTAACTCAATTGGTAAATTGCACGCCTTCCTATACATAATGCGATAGGGGGACATACCTAATGGCGCTTTGAATGCCATGTGATATGCCAATAATGAATCATCTAGCTTCAAGCTCCAATCTTTCCTAGTGCCATTAACTGTCTTCTCAATAATCCACTTCAATTCTCGATTTGAGACCTCCAATTGACCACTTTTTATGGATGGTAAGGGGTAGAAACACGGTGGTACACACTATAATTCTTCATTAAGGCTACCAATTGCATATTGCAAAAGTGTGATCCACCATCACTAATCATCGCTCTAGGGGTGCCAAACTAGTTAATCAACCGCTTGAGAAATCGCAACCTTGGCATCATTGCTGGGCAAGGCTTCCGCTTCAAACCCATTTGGAAACATAGAAAACGCCAACCAAGATGTATTGGTTCCCATACGACATTAGAAACGGCCCCATAAAATCAATCCCCACACATCAAAAATCTCAACTTCTTGGATAGTGGTCAATGGCATCTCATCCTTATTTGAAATGTTGCCAACTCTTTGGCAAGGGTCACATTGACCCACAAAGTCTTTAGCATCACAAGATACTGTTGGCCAAAAGAAACTGCCGTTAAGAACTTTAGCAACGGTTCTTGCCGACCCATAATGACCAGCGTAGTCGGACTCATGACATGAGCTTAGTATAGGCATCATCTCCTTCAAGGGAACGCACCTCCTCAACATCCCATCTCCGCAAATTTTGAACAAATATGGCTCAGCCCACAAGACCCTCTTGACATTAGAGAGGAACTTCTTATGTTGATGGTAAGTCAAATCCGGAGGTATCACATTGGAGGAGAGGTAGTTGGCTATGATCGGCGTACCAAGATGTGTCAATAGCATCTCATCCGGGAACTGCTCACTGTTTTCTATCCTAATTGAGATTTGTTTCGAATTCTCAAATCTTGACAAGTGGTCCACTACCATATTTTCCGTACCCTTCTTGTCCCGGATCTCAATGTCGAATTCTTGCATCAAAAGAATCCACTAGATAAGGCGTGGCTTCACATCTTGCTTGGCAAAAAGGTACCTCAAAGCAGCGTGATCGGTGTATATGAGTGCCTTTAAGCCAAACAAGTAATGTCGAACTTGTCTAGAGCAAAGACCACCGCCAACATTTCCTTTTCGGTGGTGGTATAATTTAGTTGCGCTCCTGCCATTGTTCGGCTTGCATAATAGATCACATGCACCCGCTTGTCCTTTCTTTACCCAAATACGCATCCCAAAGCTTGATCGCTTGCATCACACATAAGCTGAAAGGAAAGAGTCCAATTCGGGGATGATATGATTGGGGCGGTGACAAGTGCTTCCTTCAACCTATCAAAAACAAGCATACATTCATTAGTAAAGTCAAAAGGAGAGTCCTTAACAAGCAAGTTAGTTAAAGGTCTAGCAATTGAAGAAAAATCTTTAATAAAGCGTCTATATAAAAACTGGCGTGCCCCAAAAAGGCACGAACTCCCTTTACGGTAGTAGGTGGTGGAAGTTTCTCTATGACCTCCGTTTTGGCTCTATCAACTTCAATGTCGTCTTGGGAATTCTTGTGCCCAAGAACAACTCCTTCTTCTACCATGAAATGGGATTTCTCCCAATTCAAAGCAAAGTTTCCTCGCATCTTGCCAACACCTTGTTCAAGTTCTGCAAGCACAACTCAAAAGAGTCCCCGAATACCAAAAAATCATCCATAAACACTTCCATGATGTCTTCGATCATGTCGGCGAAGATACATATCATACACCTTTCAAAGGTGGTCGGGGCGTTGCAAAACCCCAAAAGGCATCCACCGGTATGCAAAGGTTCCATACAGGCATGTGAATGTCGTCTTTTCTTAATCGTCCGAAAAGATGAGTATTTGATCATATTTGGAGTACCGTCAAGAAAGACATAGTACTTGTGACCCGCCACTCTTTAAAGCATTTGGTCAATGAATGGCAATGGAAAATGGTCCTTCCGGGTGTCTGAGTTTATCTTCCGGTAATCAATACACACTCGTCATCCCCTCACCGTACGGGTCGAGATTTGCTCCCCTTTCTCATTTTCAACAACGGTCATTCCACCTTTCTTGGGAACACATTGGATAGGCTCACCCATCCGCTATCCGAGATGGGATAGATAATGTCGGCATCTAAGAGTTTGACAATCTCCTTGTGCACCACCTCTTTCATATTGGGATTCAATCTTCTTTGCCTTTGAATTTATTTCTTGGACTCATCTTCCAAATGAATCTTGTGCATACCACTTGAGGGCTTATCCATCGAATATCAGAAATTTCCCATCACATGGCAAACACATGACTCTTCACCACTTGCACAACTCTGTTTTCTTGAGCTTTTGATAGCTTGTTGTAGATAATGATTGGGAGAGTCTTATTCTCTCCAACAAAAGCATACCAGAGAGGAGGTGGTAGAGGTTTCATCTCACAAATAGGTGGTACCTCGGAAGATGGAGGTGTAATTCCCCCCCCCCCTTCTTGATCAAAATCTCCGGCTTGGGTTCATCTTCCTCGAAATACTCATCATCAAAGCCATCAAATTGAAAGACCATCATCAAAATTTAGCCTTTTCCCCATTTGAACTTGTCTCTTTTGAGACAGAAGGGTCCAAATCGAGACAAGTAGTGGTTTTGTCTTGTCTTGATCGAGACACCCTTAGCTCAATCGAGACTAGGCCAAAATTTGAGGCAGTAGCTTTTGTGCTACATGTGTCTCGATTGAGACATTCTTCTGGGTTGCTGTCTCGATCGAGACACCCCTGATGGTGGTCCAAATTGTCAAAATTCCTCGGTGTTTTCCGGTATATCGCTTCCTCATTCGTCTTCATTTATTCCTCCACAAGATCATCCACCAAATCAATCCTCATGCACTCTTCCTCCTCGATGGTGTTCCGCATCACTCTCTTCATGTCAAACTCAACTTTTTCCTCATCAATCCTTAATGTAAGCTTTTCGGCATGCACATCAATAAGAGCATGCCCAATATTTATGAATGAGCGACCAATGATCATAGGGCACGCCTTATCCACCGCATAGTCTAAGATCATAAAATCCACAAGAAAGATGAATTTATCAACCTTAACAAGCACATCTTAGACTATCCCATACGGCTTTTTAAGAGAGTGATCGGCAAGTTGTAATACCATCGAGGTGTGCTTCACCGGTTGATCACCAAACAAGGACCTAAAAAGAAACAAAAGCGTCAAATTTATGCTTGCACCCAAATCACACAAACAATTAATGGAATTCATATTGCCAATAGTGCAAGGAATAGTAAATTCCATGGATCTTTTGGCTTTATCGATAGATTTCTTTGGATGATTGAACTACAACTTTCCGTTAGAGAAATTGTTCCGCTTTGTTCCCAACTTCACTTTTTCATAATTATATCTTTCAAGAACTTTTCGTATTAGGGCATCAAGCTAAGGTTGATTTGAAGCTTCTTGAAGATCTCAAGAAACTTGTGGAACTTTCGGTTATCCGGTGCCTTTCTTAGCCGACTCGGAAACAGGAATTTGGGAACAAATGTAGGAGGTGGACGTGGCTCGCATATTGCTCCTCAACTTCAATTACAACCTCCTCACTAGACTTGAGTGGGTCTTGGCTAGAGCTAGCAACATCCGCTTCAACATTAGGCTCTTCCTCTTCAACTCTATGCCTCTTGCCATTATATTTTTAAATGTTTCGCCCACTTCTAAGTTCAACCGCTTTTAGTTGCTCCCTTAGATTGGCTTCCGTAGTAGAAGGCAATCCTCCTTAAGGTTTACCTTGAAGAGTGATAGCAAGTTGGGAGATTTGAGTCTCTAAATGATGGAGGGTGGCGGCGGTGTTTTTGTCTTTTTGCTTAGTTTCTGCGTCCATCCTATCAAACTTCTCCAGTACCTTGGCAAGAAAATTTCCCTAATCCGGATTCCTTTGTGGTTGGAAACCGGGAGGATGTTGAGAACGATTACCGTAGTTGTTCCCATGATTGTGATGAAAGTTCCATTGCTGTTGTGGAGGCCTATTTACACCTTGAAAACTTGGACCCGATTTTTGAGAGACTTGAGCATTGCCTTGCCCCTCATTTCTCTTCCACGCAAAATTAGGATGGTTTCTCCATCCGGGGTTATAGGTATTCAGGTAGGGTCATTCGCTTGCCGTTGTCCACCAACATAATTCACTTGATCAGTCCATGCTTGGCCCGTGGCAAAACATTCTCCACTATTATGGTTGTAATCTCCATAATGCTCACTTCCCACTTCCACATATGCCACCGGAGCATTCCTCAGAACTACTTGCTTCTTGAGGGCATCCAATTGACTTTGTAGAGAAAAATTCTTAGCTTTCATGACTTCAAACTCTTGTACTTTGTCAAGCGTCATCATTGACTTTTGGGCCTGTGGTCTAGTAATAACCTAAATTTTTGAGGTATTATCTGTAGTGCCACGAGCAATAATCGTAAAGATTAAGAACAAGAAAATCAGATTAGGATTGGATAATAAGGACATAGACCGAAACGGGTCTATTGGAATTATCGTAGAATAATAATTTAAATGGAAAATTATTATGCGATAAATTGGATTTAATCAAGATAGAAAGAGAATAAAATAAAATAAGATGGAAAGCCGAAGCTATTAATATTCACGCCAAGGTCCGTGAAATATTATTAATAAATTATAGTCAAAGTTTCGTAAGTATACGAAATCGTTTTAGAAGAAAGTTTGGCGATTAATTAAGAATAAGGGCTAAAGTGTAAATTAACCACTTTAAGGACTAAAGTGGACTTTTAACCACAAACTTCCAAAGGAAGTTTTGTTTTACTCTATTTTCTCAAGATAAGAAAATAATATCGATAAAGTGGTTATCGATAGTCATTAATATGAAAATTGGACGAAAAAGTGAGAAAAAGTGCAAGTTAGCTCAAAATGGAAATTTGAGCGTTTTTGGCCAAAATTGCCAAAATAAATTATTGGAAAGTAAAGGTATAAGATATGGAATTAAAATTATTTATTTAGAAATAAATAATACGAAATTTATCGAGAATCGAATGATTAAGCGATTAGTGGACTAAATCGGACGAAAGAAAAGTTAGAAATTGAAGCGAAAGGAGGTGGCAACTTAAAGGACTAAAAGAGATACTTTGCCAACATATAAATATCAAAGGCATATGATTTAAGATGAGAAACCCCTCATTTTCAGCAAGCAAAAAACGTGATGATCATCTTCTTCATGAAAGAAAAGTTTCAAATGTCCATAACTTTTTCGTTTCTCATCGGAATTGCGTGATTCTTGCGGCCACGGAACGAGGAAATGATCCTCTACGGATTTATGGTTCCAATTTGAGGTAAGAAAATCAAATTGAATTTAGGGTTTCTGAGTTTAAAATTCTGTTTTGAAGTTTAATTTGGGGCTTTGAATGTTAGGTGTTCATAGATGTTTAAGAGCTTGGATGGAGCAATTTTAATGGTGAATCATGAACATAGACCTTCGGCTTTGGAACTTCAACCAAGGTGAGGAGTTTCTGAAAGTTGTTAGATTTTGATTGATGAATTGAATGGTGATTTGGATAAGGAATTTGGCAAGCATGTTTTGAATAGTGTTTGATGATTGATGCCTTGTAGCTATGGAATTGTTTTGTTGTGAAGTGTAATGATGGAATGAATGTGGAGCTTAGGTTTCGGCCATTTAGATAGGGTGATGCTATTAATGATAATTGATGATAATAAGCATGAATTAAGGATGGCATAGCTGAATTAAGAATAGGTTTTGATTATTTACGTTGAATGAAATTTTGACATGAACATAAGGTACAAGTTCGGCCAAGTTGTGAAGTTCATATCTAAGTGTTTTGAATGATGATTATATATGGAATGCATATGTTTATGATAAATTAATAGTGTCTGGATTGTGTTAATGTTGAAATGTGATATCGATAGGTTAGCCTCGATGCATAATAAGTTGTGGTACGAATCAACGCAAACTAGTTGACGTTTTGCAGAAAGTTGTTATGCAAAACAGCCATGTTGTGAGGACTATATCCGGAGCTGTATAGCTCCAAATCAAGTTCCGTTTGTTGGTACGGAAAATTTGAGATGTTAACTACAATTGTCCAGCTTTAAGTTTTCTGCCTCTAAGATGATCCAATTGAGCAGAACATTTTATTGCTCAGAGCAGGTCTGCAGTTTTAGGACAGCCCTATGTAAAAAACTTATGGGCAAGATTCTGACACCTTCGGGTGCGAATTTCATTCCGAGACCTAAATGAAAGTTGTAGGCGACATTCCGAACTTTAAGAATGTCAATTTTGTTTTGGGGTCGGACCATTTTTAGATAAGAGTTTTGTTAGCCGAAGTAGACTAGAAAAGTAGCTTTTTGATAAATTAGTTATACTTATTAATTTTATTAATTCGTAGTGTTATCGAATTCGTGTAGACCCGACGAGGCGATTACCAACGAAGCTCGAAACGTAAAGATCGAGGTTAACGCTTTGCTGGTTTGAAATATCTGGATTGCAAGTGGTGAGTACACTTTAAATTACTCGATAATATTCATAAAGCTACGTATTTTAATACGAAAAGCTATATGAATATTTATATATTTGAAATGTTTGTTTTTAAATTGTATACGTAAGTGTGTTTCGAAAATGATGTTTTATCGTATTGTGCTATTTTGACAATAACCTAAATAAATGAAAAGAATATATATATGTTTAAACACCGGGGATGGGTAAAGTAATATAATGTGAACCGAACAAAATATAAATAAAAATAATATAGTGCATTCCTATTATGCAAATATTTATAAAGAAACTTAGTACGTTCCTATACATACTATTAATCATAACACACACCCATATGTGCGTGTGTTATTAATGTATGTTGTAGAGTGTTTTGTGCATGTCATGGTCCATAAAAGATCAATACAACAGAACGAAAAATACAAAATCAACTGGAAACGTAAATGGTCCATAAAAGATCAATACAACAGAACGAAAAATACAAAATCAATTGGAAACATAAAATGAGAGTTGTACTATGGTACACCCAATAATAAGAACTAAGATACGAGGTTGGACTCGGTAGAACTATCCCGGGACCCGTATCTCATCCATTCTCGATAATAGTCCTCGGGACTCATACAAAATAAAAAGTAAGTATACGTTGAGAAATTGTACGAACCAAGGTCGCGAAATAATACGGATCAAACACTCCTATTAAATGTCAATAGGAATTATATGAATTGACACTTAAGTTCAAAAGACTTGCAGGGTGCAGAGTCCGAATGCAGACACGAAGGTAACTCGGTTGAACTATCTCGGGACCTGTGTCTGGTGAGTAACTCGGTTGAACTATCTCGGGACTCACAACTTGGGATTAAGTAGTGGCATGAGTAACTCGGTCGAACTATCTCGGGATTGTGCCACATGGTTGAAGGTAACTCGGTTGAACTATCTCGGGACCCAACATAAGGATCAAGTCACAAGAGACTTGCCAATGATTTAATTCGATTTAGAATCACGATGATATAATCTAAGATTTAAGATTCGATTGAAAACTATTGCAACAAAACGAGAAAGAAAAATATCAACACAATAAGAAATCAATGACGTCAAATACGTATAAACTATAAGTTGATGAAATAAACAAAAGAGTATTTTCTATATATAAAATGGGTTTTCAAAGGTTTTAACCCTTTATGTGATATTACGTGTAATTTGGTGAACTCACTCAGTTTTATACTGACCCCGTTGCTCCTCCCATTTTTCAGGGATAGTATGATATGATTTGAAGAGTCAAGCTTCTGAAGTTTTAATTCTCGGAAGTCATTTGCACAAGAAGTAAAAGAAGGTTTTCATTCTAGCGGTCCGCAGTAGTCTAGATGTTTTTGTCTATGTATTTGTATAACGCATTTTCACTCTGATGCTTTTGTAAAATGGGTCACATGTATTTTGATATGTGAAATATGATTTGATTTGCGAAAAATTTACACAGGTTTTTAGGCTTGCTACGGGTTTCGGAGCTACCCCTCCCATTCCCTAGCACCGGTCGCGACTCATAAATTTGGGTCGTGACAAAGTTGGTATCAGAGCAATGGTTTAGTATTCCTAGGCCATTGTTCTAATATGATCGAAGTATCAAAGAGAGTCAGTCAGTACATAAGAACTACTGCGGATTATAGGAATTTCCAGTCATGTCTTTTAAACGCCATCAACGTTTTTATCGATTTTTTTGAAAGTTTTGTGAAAAACGTCCTCTTCCTTATGTGTTATTAGGAGTCGAGTTAGGAGTGTGCATGAGCACAACTTATGTTTTGTGTTTACTCGAGTGAGCAATACGCTTTCGAGTATTTATAGTCTGCGAAGAGTTATATACTCTCGAGACTCATATGATGTATGAATATCGTTATGGACAATGGTTTTGAATTGATTGAATAGTATATGAAAGATGAGATATTTATTGTTTTGCAGCACAATCACTCAGAAGAGTGATATGCTCACAGGTATGTACGCCTATGATAACATATACGATATGTGAAATGTGTGTTTGTGATTGGTTGTTCTGGATAGAACTTGCGGTTATTGATTAGATGATGCTCAATTTAGCTGAGTCTATAGTGAGCGGAATGCTCGCGAGACTTAAAATACGCAAATTAGCCGAAGAAAATCTAGGTGACACTGATTTTCTTGGGATTTGATCAACATAGGTTGTTTATAGATATGCGTAGAGTATGAATAGAACATGTTATGACTAGATGTTCTTGATGTTTGCTAACTCTATGTTAAGCAGAATGATCGCAAGACTTAGGATACGATACGTAGCCAAAGAAAATCTAGGGGACACAGATTTTCTTTGAACTCGATCAACACAGATGCTTGTAGCCATGATAGTAATACGCGTAAAACATATACAGAACGAGTATATATTTTGATGATTTGCTAAGTCTATAATGCATAAAAACACTTCGAAGACTTGCAATATGAGACGTAATCATAGAAGGCCAAAAGGAAGGAGACTTTCCTTAGGTCTAATTTAAGTGGATAATGGTTAGTTGTGATGACTAGTATGTACTATATTTTAAGGTATTCATCGGGATTCCTTTTATATATCCACCATACTATGAACAAAGAGTTATTCGAACGTGTGCCATTGCACAGTAAGTGCATAAGGCCTCGAGATGAAACCAGAAGTAACGAAAGAAAATGTAAACCAGTCCATTTGGTCGGTAGAGGCCAGGGATAAGACGAAGCTTAGAGGAACCTAGTATTGACAAAGTGAGAATGTACAGGCACCAGGAGTGCCGTAACAACCCAGCGATGATAGTAATCATAAATAATAGGAGTAACTGATATGCAGAGCTGTATGCTAATAATAAGATAGTGATACAAGGACAATATCAATATGAAGAGGAAAGATGCAAGGTAGAGATCTGATATTGGCATAAATGAAGTTAAGATTAAAGGAGTCTGGTGGATTAAACGATTCGTTAGATTTTCTAGACGGAGCGGAGCTAATTGCTCGTAATCTTCAAGTGGACAAAGAATAAACGGTAAAATCAATAGAGGTATCGATGAAAGGTTCAACCAAAGATTGGTTTCGACAAGTAATTGGACCGATAAAGAGTCAAACAGTATGGATGGAGTTAGTGACCCGATTTAGGTAATTCTTTTTACTGTTTGCTTTGATTAAGGACAAGCAAGAAAAGAAAATGTCGTTAACTCGATGAGACAAACCAGTCCAAAGATAAGTTATCGAGTTTGATCGATTAAGTGGATTCGCTCACGACTTAATGATAGATTAAGTGTGAGTCTATACAAGAATCGTGGAAGGATTAGGACCACAATCTATGGAAAGACTGACCCAGACCGATAGAGAGAAGTTATTCAGCTTGTCAACAGTGTTAGACAATTGGAAAATGCACTGGTCCATTCTGGCGGAGGTTAAATAAGAAGTAAGCATACGAAGTGTGAACATCACACATTTGGATAAATGAGTAAAATGTTAGTGATAAGCATAAACCAGGAGTTAATGGTATAGTTAATAGTAACCTAAGAGATGAATTCGTCTTGTTGCCAAATGTGAGGATACAGTGAGAAGGGAAGTAAAGTCTAAAGAAGACTTATGCAAATAAGTTATGAGATTCCAATAAGGTGGAAAAGAGGATTCGAACAAGATATTGATCAATAGGATTATGATATCGTGAAGATTATAAAGGATGTTAGTAAGTGCCATAAGAATTGGCAAACTTCTCTGCATGGGTAAGAAGATAAACAAGAGTAAATGGAAGAGAGTTGGTTAACAGACCTGAAACTCAAAAAAAATCAAGATAAGTGATAGGCGTGGATGTAGAGACACTGCCAAAGGTAGCACATGACAAGAAGAGTTGAATGAATTGAAAAATTCATAGAGAATGAATTAAAAAAAAAGTGTTTTTTATAGATTAAGGGACACGATAAAGATTAATTCAAGAATTATGATATGAAATGATTGAGAAGTATAAGAAACGTAAGGAGATCGGAGGTGATATGATTAGACTCATATGAAAGATAAACAAAGAAAGTAGCCAAGAAGACTAGAACCATTGGTTCATTAATCGGAACAAGAAAGTTCCAACTTTGCAAGTTCCATGCACTCGCAATGACGGATGTATGTTTCCAGTAAGGAGAACAAAGTCAATACGTGAGAGATGCAACATCCCATGTGATAGGATACCACGGGTGACACGAACCAACCATCTCCTTAAAGACGGAGTTTGTCGCGACGACTTCTGGTTAGACACAGCCAGATAAGCGATGTAATCAAAACGAACATCATGAAGTCTGAACACTAGAAGCTCGAAAGTGATCTAACCTTTTGAGCTAGTCTAGTGTAAACACGAACACTTAGGACGTACTTTCGAACGACGTCAGAAGCAGACGAGTAGAACTACATCTTTTCATATGCAAAAGATGTATATAGATTGCGAACGGCAGACGACAAACGATAAGAACGAGTAGAAATACAGAGTCTGATGTCGAAAGAAACTGTAAAACCCTTTTTATGAAAATAAAAGTATTTGATTGAAACAAAATGTTTTGAAAAGACGTAATTGTGCCCAGACACGATTCATAACAACATCGTATTGACACGAATAGAATTGCATCACTACAGCCATATTGCATTCACTAATAGGACATGCATCATATACATTGTGTATGTCTGGAAATGAAAAAGAGGAGTGTCATTGCAACTCTTGTGATGAGAGAAGTCATCACACCGGTGCACAATTATGACATGATTTGAGAAATGAAAAGTATCGTGGTTTTAAACGGATGAGTTTTCAAACGTAAGTCTCAGACATGGACTCTGTATATAGAGGCATATGACAAGACTGATCATCTTGTTAGGCCTATATAAGAACGTACGTATGCAAAACGGCGAATAGTATAACGCGATATGAAATGTATCGAAATTTGAATTGTAAATCTTTAAAGCAGTCTCGTATGTTGAATACGAAGACGTCGACACTACTTTACACGTTTGTAAAGTAATAGCGACAGTGCTTAAAGTAAGAGCGAGAGTACCTCGAGAATGGGGGAATCAAACATAGAAGTTAGTTACAAAAGAGACGTGAACCCACGTGCAAGAAGATATTATTGTAGTCGATTGAAGAAAGAGGGATTGATTCATAATGATTGTGAATCAAGGGTCAAGAAATCGTTAGAATTGTTTATGTAAGAAGTTACTCAATAAGTATATCGAGGTACTTTCATCTAAGGATGGTAATAGATCGGAGACACTATAAGACTAACTGTAAAGTCAACAGTTAGTGAATGATTAATTATGACATCAAAGCGGAAGTATGGAAGAAAAAAAAAGAACGATAAGTTATGAATAAAGACTGGTTAAGTAGTATAAGAAGATTATGAAAAATCGAGGACGAATTTTTTTTAAGGGGGGAAGATTGTAATAACCTAAATTTTTGAGGTATTATGTGTAGTGCCACGAGGAATAATCGTAAAGATTAAGAACGAGAATATCGAATTAGGATTGGATAATAAGGACTTAGACCGAAATGGGTCTATTGGAATTATCGTAGAATAATAATTTAAATGGAAAATTATTATGCGATAAATTGGATTTAATCAAGATAGAAAGAGAATAAAATAAAATAAGATGGAAAGCCAGAGCTATTAATATTCACGCCAAGGTCCGTGAAATATTATTAATAAATTATCGTCACAGTTTCGTAAGTATACGAAATTGTTTTAGAAGAAAGTTTGGCGATTAATTAAGAATAAGGGCTAAAGTGTAAATTAACCACTTTAAGGACTAAAGTGGACTTTTAACCACAAACTTCCAAAGGAAGTTTTGTTTTACTCTATTTTCTCAAGATAAGAAAATAATATCGATAAAGTGGTTATCGATAGTCATTAATATGAAAATTGGACGAAAAAGTGAGAAAAAGTGCAAGTTAGCTCAAAATGGAAATTTGAGCGTTTTTGGCCAAAATTGCCAAAATAAATTATTGGAAAGTAAAGGTATAAGATATGGAATTAAAATTATTTATTTAGAAATAAATAATACGAAATTTATCGAGAATCGAATGATTAAGCGAATAGTGGAATAAATCGGACGAAAGAAAAGTTAGAAATTGAAGCGAAAGGAGGTGGCAACTTAAAGGACTAAAAGAGATACTTTGCCAACATATAAATATTAAAGGCATATGATTTAAGATGAGAAACCCCTCATTTTCAGCAAGCAAAAAACGTGATGATCATCTTCTTCATGAAAGAAAAGTTTCAAATGTCCATAACTTTTTCGTTTCTCATCGGAATTGCGTGATTCTTGCGGCCACGGAACGAGGAAAGGATCCTCTACGGATTTATGGTTCCAATTTGAGGTAAGAAAATCAAATTAAAGTTAGGGTTTCTGAGTTTAAAATTCTGTTTTGAAGTTTAATTTGGGGGTTTGAATGTTAGGTGTTCATAGATGTTTAAGAGCTTGGATGGAGCAACTTTAATGGTGAATCATGAACATAGACCTTCGGCTTTGGGACTTCAACCAAGGTGAGGAGTTTCTGAAATTTGTTAGATTTTGATTGATGAATTGAATGGTGATTTGGATAAGGGATTTGACAATTGCATGTTTTGAATAGTGTTTGATGATTCATGCCTTGTAGCTATGGAATTGTTTTGTTGTGAAGTGTAATGATGGAATAAATGTGGAGCTTAGGTTTCAGCCATTTAGATAGGGTGATGCTATCAATGATTATTGATGATAATAAGCATGAATTAAGGATGGCATAGCTGAATTAAGAATAGGTTTTGATTATTTACGTTGAATGAAATTTTGACATGAACATAAGGTACAAGTTCGGCCAAGTTGTGAAGTTCATGTCTAAGTGTTTTGAATGATAATTATATATGGAATGCATATGTTTATGATAAAGTAATAGGGGCTGGATTGTGTTAATGTTGAAATGTGATATCGATAGGTTAGCCTCGATGCATAATAAGTTGTGATACAAATCAACGCAAACTAGTTGACGTTTTGCAGAAAGTTGCTATGCAAAACAGCCATGTTGTGAGGACTATATCCGGAGCTGTATAGTATTATAATGTGAACCGAACCAAATATAAATAAAAATAATATAGTACATTCCTATTATGCAAATATTTATAAAGAAACTTAGTACGTTCCTATACGTACTATTAATCATAACAAACACCCATATGTGCGTGTGTTATTAATGTATGTTGTAGAGTGTTTTGTGCATGTCATGGTCCATAAAAGATCAATACATCAGAACGAAAAATACAAAATCAACTGGAAACATAAATGGTCCATAAAAGATCAATACAACAGAACGAAAAATACAAAATCAATTGGAAACATAAAATGAGAATTGTACTATGGTACACCCAATAATAAGAACTAAGATACGAGGTTGGACTCGGTAGAACTATCCCGGGACCCGTATCTCATCCATTCTCGATAATAGTCCTCGGGACTCATACGAAATAAAAAGTAAGTATACGTTGAGAAATTGTACGAACCAAGGTTGCGAAGTAATACGGAACAAACACTCCTATTAAATGTCAATAGGAATTATATGAATCGACACTTAAGTTCAAAAGACTTGCAGGGTGCAGAGTCCGAATGCAGACACGAAGGTAACTCGGTTGAACTATCTCGGGACCTGTGTCTGGTGAGTAACTCGGTTGAACTATCTCCGGACTCACAACTTGGGATTAAGTAGTGGCATGAGTAACTCGGTCGAACTATCTCGGGACTGTGCCACATGGTTGAAGGTAACTCGGTTGAACTATCTCAAGACCCAACCATAAGGATCGGTTTAAACTATTTATGCGGAAATTTGAATAACTTAAGTAATAGTTATAAAAAAAATTAAAATATAAAGTTATATTTAAGTAATAGTTATAGTCACCAAAGTGACTTAACTTTTAAAGGCTACTTAAATAATTTATATATATTTCAATTATTTATGATCAAAGAATGACATAAAAAAAATAGATTATAAAATAATTGAAATTATTAATTATAAATTCTAGGAGGTTATCCAAAGATGAACCATTGATTATAATTAATAAAAATGAAAAAAATTTATTAACATATTTAATAAATATGGATGTATATCTAAAGATAACATACATGTTTATTTGAATATGTTTAATTATTTGTTAAAGTTATCCATATTTAATTATTATAGTTTGATGTTATATATTTAAGGATCATCCAAAGGTGAACTTAAATATATAGATTATTGTTATATGTTTGAATCCGATGAAAAGAACTCAAATTATTAAATAAGTGAAAATGTTTGCAGCTATGACCAACATTTTTGCTTTGGGAAATGGATTGATTAAGTTCAACGGATTGAACTTTTCTGAATGGAACGAGCAGATTGAGTCCAACTAGGCGTAATGGATTTAGACCTAGCTTTGTTTACTGATGAAAAGCCTGTTGTAGCCACTAAGGCTAGTTCTGAAATTGAAAAGCCTCTTTATGAGGCTTGGAAAAGATCAAACCGGTTGGCATTAAACTTATTAAGAATGACAATGGCAGAAAATGTTAATCTGTCGATTCCTAAAACAGATTGTGCTAAGGATTTTATAAAGAAAATCAAGGAGTATTCACAATCAGACATTACTGATAAGTCTATTATGGGAACTCTGATGAGTGAGCTGACAACAAAGAAATTTGATTGGTCAAAACCAATTCATGATCATGTAACCTCAATGACCAACTTAGCCGCCAAACTTAAGGGAATGGAAATGGATGTGAGTGAATCCTTCCTCGTACAATTCATTATCAACTCTCTTCCTCCTGAATTTGGACAGTTCCAGGTAAACTATAACATACTTAAGGAGAAGTGGAACCTACAGGAAATGAAGGCTATGCTAATTCAGAAAGAAGGGAGATTAGGAAAATTGAAGGATCACACCATCCATTTTTATGTTTATAATGAGGCTAGAAGCAGCAAAGGTAAGCCGGGAAAGAAACAGAAAGGCAAGGGTAAGACTCCTTTAAAAGTAAACGAGGGTCAAATCCAAAAGGAGAAGATTTGTTTCTTTTGCAAGAAACCTGGACACTTCAAAAAGGATTGCCATAAACGAAATGCATGATTTGAAAAGAAAGGTAAATATATTGTTTATGTATGCTTTGAATCAAATTTAATTGAAGTGCCCAATAATACTTGGTGGTTAGATTCTGGTGCCAATACTCACGTGTCACGTATAATGCAGCGATTCCTTGCAATCCAGACTTTAGAAGGAACTGAGAAGTTCCTTTATATGGCCAACAGAATGAAAGCACGAATAGAAGGAATAGGGACGCATAGATTGAAAACGTGTCTCTATGTTCATGGATGTGCCAAGAATTTAATTTCTATTTCAAAGTTGGATGAATGTAATTTTCATTTTAAGATTGGTAATGGTTGTTTTTCTATGTAAAACATCAGTACTATTATGGTTGTGGTACATTAATTGATGGTCTATATCGTGTCAATCTTGATGTTAATTTTATTGAATCTTTGTTTTATATTGATCATAAAATTGGTAGTAAACGTAGTGCATATAACGAATATTCTGCTTTCTTATGGCATCAAAGATTAGGTCACATATCTAGAGAAAGGTTAATAAGGTTAATCAAAAGTGAAATTTTACCCCAACTAGATTTTAGTGATTGGGATGTGTGTGTGGATTGTATCAACGGTAAACAAACCAAACACATATTAAAGAATTCGGCCACAAGAAGTACTAAATTGCTCGAGTTAATACACACTGACATTTGTGGTCCATTTAATATTTCGTCTTGGGGCGGTGAAAAGTATTTCATTACCTTTATTGACGATTATTCACGTTATTGTTATCTATATTTATTGCATGAAAAGTCTTAATCATTAGACATGTTAAAAGTGTTTATTAATGAGGTTAAAAGGCAACTAGATATAAAAGTTAAAGTTTTGAGGTCTGATAGAGGTGGTGAATATTATGGAAAATATGATGAAAGTTGACAATGTCCTGGTCCATTTGCAAAATTTCTTGAAAGTCGGGGTATTTGTGCACAGTATACAATACCCGGTACACCACAACAAAATGGTGTAAGTGAAAGGCGGAATCGTACTCTTATGGAAGCATGATGAGTTATAGTAATGTGCCTTTATCTTTATGGATGCATGCATTAAAGACAGCAGTATATTTTCTTAATAGGGTTCCAAGTAAGGCAGTTCCACTAACACCTTATGAAATGTGGACAGGAAGGAAACCTAACTTAAGGCATTTAAATGTATGGGGTTGTTAAGCAGAAGTGAGGATTTACAATCCTCATGAAAAGAAACTTGACGAAAGAACCATTAGTGGTTGTTTCATAGGATACCCAGAAAAGTCTAAAGGCTACATATTTGCTGTCCTAACCATACAACGAGAATAATTGAATCTGGTATTGCAAGGTTCATTGAGAATGGGGAGAATAGTGGGAATGACAAACCACGAAAAGTGAATATTCAAGAGATTCAAATAGAACAGAATCCAACCCTTGATATCTCTTCTAGAATTGTCGTTCCTTATGTTGTATCACAGTCACACAACATACAAGAACAACAAGTGAATATTCCAAACACACCACTAGAGAATGTTCTCAATGAACCAATTGACAATGTTGAAGTTGCAAATGAGGAGAATATACTACAAGAACGGGCATTGCGTAGATCTGTGAGAGATAAAAGACCAGCAATTTCAAATGATTATGTGGTATATTCACTTGAACATAAATGCGACTTAAGCATTGATAAAGATCCAGTTTCATTTGAGGAAGCCATAAAATGTGAAAATTTTGAAAAGTGGTTAAGTGATATGAAAGAAGAATTAAAATCAATGGATAACAATAAAGTCTGGGATTTGATTCAGTTGCCTAAAGGATCCAAGCAAGTTGGATGTAAATGGGTCTTTAAGACCAAAAGGGATTGTAAAGGCAATATTGATAAATATAAAGCTAGACTTGTCACCAAATGTTATACTAAGAAAAAGGGCATTGACTACATAGAGACTTTCTCTCCAGTATCAAAGAAAGACTCTTTAAGAATTGTTATGGCTTTGGTGGCTCATTATGATTTAGAGCTTCATAAATGAATGTGAAAACCGCTTTTCTTAATGGTGACTTAGAAGAAGAAGTGTATATGGATCAACCTGAGGGTTTTATCTCTTCGGGTGCTGAAGGTATGGTGTGTAAATTAAAGAAGTCAATATATGGTTTGAAACAAGCTTCTAGACAATGGTACATTAAGTTTAATGATACCATCTTGTCATACGGTTTTATAGAGAACACGGTTGATCGGTGTATCTATATCAAAGTTAGTGGGAGCAAGTTCATAATGTTAGTACTATATGTTGACGATATACTCTTAGCAGCCAATGACTTGGGTATGTTACATGATGTAAAGAAATACCTCTCTAGTAATTTTGAAATGAAAGATATGGGTGAGGCATCCTATGTGATTGGAATAGAAATATTTCGTGATAGATCACAAGGATTGTTGGGATTGTCTCAGAAAGGATACATAAAGAAAATATTAGAGAGATTTAGAATGGAAAGTTGCTCATCAACTAAAGTTGCAATTCAGAAAGAAGACAAATTTAGCAAAATGCAATGTCCAAAGAATGATTTGGAAAGAAAAGAAATGGATAAGATTCCTTATGCTTTAGTGGTCGGTAGTCTTATGTATGCTCAGACAAGCACTAGACCAGACATTAATTTTGCTGTTGGAATGTTAGGTCGTTATCAAAGTAATCCTGGTTTGGATCATTGGAAAGCAGCAAACAAAGTACTTAGATATTTACAAGGCACTAAGGATCACATGCTTACATGTAGACACCAAGTAAGCCATGGATCAAGGTATGATTTATTTAATGTTATTGTGTTATTAAATCTTAAAACTCTAATATAATTGTGTTGATTTAATTTTGTAATTGCGATTAAATGGGAAAATAATATATGTGTTTCTTACAATAGTTAGAAACATATTATTATTTTAAAGATAATATATATAAACTAACACAAGGGGCCGGTTTTGGGTTAAGTTATCCTAAAGCCCTAAGTTCCGCTCTCTCGAGTTTAAAACTAGAAAAATTGAAATAAATTAACCAACCGAAATCTAAATCGCCCTAGCGTAATTAGATGTTGATTAAACTAACAAATTATAATTAATAAAGTAAACTTTAAAGACCACCTAATTCCTAAACCGCCCTAGTATGATTAAGTCCTAGGTTCATGGTTGGTCAGGTCCGTCTAACTAATTGAACCTAGCCTAATTAAGTAGACTAAAATCCTAGATTAATATATCACACTAATCTAGGCATTAGGAGCACTAAACCACAGCAAACCAAAAGCCAATCACAACCCTAATCCTATTCAACTAACAAGCTTACATTAATAACCCCTAAACAAGGGGTTTAGCCAACCATAACTAATCTAGCATTAAGCACTAAATAATAATTAATAAACATATTAAATGTAAGAAGAGTTACCTTAAGTAATAAGTAGAGCACTAGCATAAACAAGATAATGAAGAACAATAACAAAAACTTGCATTAAAGTGGGTGTAAATCCCAAAATTTGGAAATTGTATCAAGAACACTAAACAAAGAAATATGCTCCAAGAACAAAGGAATTATACCTACTTTTTACTTGAATTTCACAATGATAGAGTTATGACCTAAAATAGAGCTAAATGATTTATATAGCAATCCCTAAAAGGAAATAAAAGACATCATATTACATGAGTGTTTGGCAAAATAAGGAAGTGGGTCTCAAATCTTGTATCTTCAAATTTTGAACTATGAGCCCAAATAATAACCCTTGTCTCGATCGAGACAATCATTTAAGGGTGTGTCTCGATCGAGAAAAGCCTCTCCAAAAGCTACAGCCTCAATTCTTCCTACTGTCTCGATCGGGACACTTCCTTGAGTGTCTGTCTCGATCGAAACATGCTGATTCTTTCTGAAGAGCTCGCTCCTTTGCTTCTTTGACGATTCTTTCCCTTTCTTTTGCCAAAAACAATCCAAAACACTTCAATGCCCTGAAAAGATCAAACACCTAATAAGGTACTCAATTAATCCTCAAAATACACGGAAAATAGCATAAAAGAATAATGAAACGACTCAAGTAAATAGGAGTATTTTACTCCTATCAAAATCGTCAAATCTGTAGCTCGTCGATAAGTCTACAACAATCGCAATTCAAATACGCTTAAATATGATAAACGTATAACCAATATTTAGAATCCTAAGTTATCAATTTAGTTTTGACTTATTAACCTTGACTTGCTTTCTTTAATTTCATTAAAATCCCTTAAGATTATATTCTTTAATATCGACGTTAACTTTTTAAGCTTTGATGGTTTTCATTTAAAACCCATAACGTACTTAATCGTTTTAAATACGTATAACCCAGATATCATTTTAAAGCTTTTATCCAAAACTATAGAAACCATAAATTTATTTAAACTTTATAACTCTACTTATAACATTTTTTTACGTACACTTTGCATTTTACATTTTATACTTAAAACGCATATTCCATAACTCGTATACCTTAGCATTTTAAAGTATAAAAAAGCCCCAACTCATCATATAAAACCATTTTCAAATCGATAAAACCTTAGTCCATTATTCGTTCTCAAACTATTTTACATTCAATTCAAAACTAGCTTCCGCAACTTGACGTTTTCGTCAAACTTTAACATCGTTTGGACCTTGAGGAAGGGGTAACTTTATCCCCTTCCTCCTACGCTTCCCTCCCCTATTTTATTAGGGAGAGGGACTGCTCAGCTCTGGTGCTTCGCGCCAAAGACGTAGCTCGGCGCCACTTTGTATTCAGCACGGAGGTGCGCCTGCTGGACTTCCATGTCCAGCATGTCGGTCCATTAGAGCCTCCTCCGGCCACCTTTTCTCAAACCCTCAAGCATACAATCCGTGGAACAACTCTCACCTCACATCAAGAAACATAAAATCAACTCTAAACCAACCAATTATACATCAAAGACACCATTTCTAACTCTTTAATCATCAACTTCACCAAGTTTATTCAAAACAGAAAATTGTGAAATAACACTTGATATAAATAACGATTCCTACCTTGAATTTATGGGCTTGATGAATAGCTCCCACTCTCCTCTTTCCATAGCCGTGAAAATCACCTCAATTAGACCAAAATTGATGAAGTTATGGTGACTAGATAATTAAGTTGCATGTAGCTTCAAGGAGGAAGATGATCTTTTGCTTTGAGAGCTGAGAAAAATATGAGTTTCTGGTCTAAATTCAAACGAATTTCCTTTTATATTTATGGCAAAAGAGTCCCATTTAATCCTTAAAATTGCCACATCCTCGCTCTTTAATTCGTAAATTTTCTTTTGTCCAATTTAGTCCGTCGTTAGCTTAATTGTTCGAACTCGATAAATTTCATATTATTTTTGTTCAAATAAATAATATCACCTTAATACCTCATAATTCGTTTGATAATTTATTTTAGCAATTTTTGGCTAAATACTCTCAAAATTAAATTTGAGCTAAATTGCACTTTTTCTCACTTTTTCCTTTCAAATTTTGGTTTAACAAATATCGATATCCAATTATTCGATATTATTTTTATATATACTAATTTCCGTCAATAATCCATTTAAATTATATTTTCCGGGAATTAATATATTATTTTCCAATTTTGAGCTTAAATACACTTTTAATCCACTTCTCCATATTTTTTTTAATCCAATTCAATTTTTTTCATGAAATTTTAATATTGAAATTTTATTATCAAAATTCACTATCTCTCTACTCAGGTCCTTTTTTATTTAATTATTCTGCTAATTTTTTTATTTTTCTCATTTCAATCCTTTCAAATGAGACACACCGTTTACTTTAGAGACAACAAATTTTCGGGGTATTACATTCTTCCCCCTTAGTAAAAATTCGTCCTCGAATTTTCAAAAATCTTTATTCCATTATCCTGGTACCAACGTTACTGTTCCTTATAGCTGTGGTACTTTACTCGTACCGTATCATTCTTTATACTAACATTTAACTATCTTATACCAACTTTAACCATCCTTTTTAATAATATTAGGTATTACTCAAACTTTATTTGATTATTTTAATAATCCTCTTGGTTGACTTGACATTTTAAGTCAACTTGGACTTGTCAAAAATTTCTCTTTTTAGCCTACTTCGGCTATCCAAATCGCTTATCCAAAAGCGTCTGTTTAAAAAATAAAATTGGTATCCTTACAATCTATAACGTGGTCTACAACTTTCAACTTCGCGTTGAGATTCAAACTCGATGATATTGGAAATTGGCCTCAAAATTGTCTCCTTGAGCTGATTTTGGAGTTTGCCAAATTGTTGTTATCACTTTGATTATTCATTTACTAAATTAGTCAACAGTTAGATTTATACAATCATTTATAGGTTATCCTTATTGTTGTCTTATGGTAATTACGAATACTTTTCCTTTTATACCAATCGTGCACTTGATGGCCTCCTGAGATTGAATCTCATAAAGAGGAATACTTAGCGAGTATTACTTAATATGTTTAGCTTCCTGATAACAAGACAAATAAACCGACCTCAATAAGAGGCACTTCACAACCAAATATAAAGAAATAACCGAGAAGAGGCAGGAAAACCAAGAAAGACGCAACCGGAATAAACAACCAAATAAAAGACACAATCCGAAACATGTCAACACATATAAAGAAACCGAGAAAGCCACAATCCGAAAGAAGCCAACTCATATACAATAATCAAGATCATGGCTACTCCACCCTCAGATAAAACTGATCAAAACACCTGACAGACCACATCTCGGATTCACCGAACACAACCACTATGGTAATCACGAGACAAACTAAACAGAAAGTACCCTGACATTCTCTGCTGTCCCTGCACAGACAAAGAGAAAATGTCAGACCTGTCGGCCCAGAAAAAGAGAAACAAAGGAACAATATAAAAGGTTTAGAAAAAGTAGGTAAAAAGGTTAATTCTCTTTTTCTCTCAACTCTTAACTCTCTTTCACTTCTTATTCTTTCTCTCAATAAAATACCTATTGACTTGACCGTCGGAGTGGTTTGCCGGAATCCCCTTCCGGCACCCTTCTAACGGTTGTATTGTGCCTTTCAGGTACGATCGTGAAGCTGCCACCGGATCAGAGAGTCATCGCCATTCCGCAAGTTATCACTTCCATCTTTCATGGGATATTTCTTATCTCTCGATCCCTTAACTTTACTCGTCCTTATCGAATCAGTAGCATATTCATTATCGTCCTATGACTTCTTTTTTATTTCCTTTCTATATCTTCCAATCATTTTGTAAGTCTTATTTCAATGTCTTTCGATCACTTTATCCATTTTACTCCAATGTACATGTCATATATGTCATCCTTTGGTTCTAATGAACGTAGGATTAATAGCTCCCTCGTCATCGTCTATCAAAGTTCTTATCGTTGTCGTATTGTATTTCTCGATCCCTTTGCACTTCTCCTCTTAATATTTCCAACATCGACTATCGATAGAACGTCAAAATTTATTTCATTTCTAACTTATAGATGTATTGTACTCTTGATCACGTATACATCTCAATATTAAACAATTAGTGACATTTAATTTTTCCATAAGGTTAATCTTGTGTTCTCGTGCAGTCCATACATTTGGCTCTTTCCTTTTGCGGCTATATCTAATACGCATTCTCTTATATCACTTCAATCTTTATGCTGGGCGTCTTTCAGCCAAACTAACTCGTTACAATCTATTTTCTTTCTTGTTTACTTTTATCGATTACTACGCATTATGTGCGTATTGTTCAATTCTTCTTACTACACATGATCTTCCCATGGCCCGTATTCTTTTTGGGTCTTTAGCTTTTCCTCTTTTCGCTTTACACATTCAATTTTTAGCCTCATCTCAGTTTTCCGTGAGTACCAACCTTAGGTGTCTTACCGATAACTTACAAATCTCGCATCGATCAATCGCAATAGTACTTGTTATTTACATCTGAGTTTCTTACAAAACAAATACATTTCAAACCTTGCTGGCCGACCAGTCTTTCAAACTTTTCTTTCGATTCAAATACTTTTACTTTAAATTGTTAGAAAACATTAGTACAATTGTAGCGCAGAGTGATTACACCTTTCATCACTAAAGAGTTGCTCGGTAAAATCACATTTTAACAATTTTTACACGAGTATGATGCATGGTCTACATTTTGAAGATGTATTATATATATATATATATATATATATATATGTGTGTGTGTGTATGTGTGTGTGTGTGTGAGTGTGTGTGTGTGTGTGTGTGTCTATGTGTATGTGTATGTGTGTGTGTGTGTCTATACTCGTATGCATTACTAACGTGATTATGACATTGCCACATATGATGTCTAAGCACAGTTGTACAGTTAAATCATATAATTTCCTTCCTTGAAAACAATCGTAAGTCCCTTTACATTACACACCTTGCGACATTAATGGTTTTCGTTATTCTTTATTGGGGTTTATTATAATTTCCATAATTGGATTTTTGTTATTCTTTAACACTTATCTAAGTGTTTTATGGCTAATGCCATTCTTTTCTAGCATTTCTAAACGAATGTTTTTATTTCCCGTCTTCGATACGCATCCATCTTTATACTTCACCATCTCGATCATCTTCTTACATCACTTAGCCCTTAGGCGCGCGGATCGATCTTTCTTAGTATCCCTTCTTTAATATCGTTTACCATTTTCATGGTAATTACAACGCTATACATGGAATTATGTTTCACGGCGTTATGTATGTTATGTATTTTATGTATTTTCCATTCAATTCTTGTATAAGAAACTACGTTTAGGATAAAGTCTATAAGCGCGAGTTTTTTTACTCGTACCATATCATTCTTTATACTAACATTTAACTATCTTATAACAACTTTAACCATCCTTTTTAATAATATTAGGTATTAATCAAACTTTATTTGATTATTTTAATAATCCTCTTGGTTGACTTGACATTTTAAGTCAACTTGGACTTGTCAAAAATTTCTCTGTTTAGCCTACTTCGGCTATCCAAATCGCTTATCCAAGCGTCTGTTTACAAAATAAAATTGGTATCCTTACAATCTATAACGTGGTCTACAACTTTCATTTAGACTTCGAGTTGAGATTCAAACTCGATGATATTGGAAATTGGCCTCAAAATTGTCTCCTTGAGCTGATTTTGGAGTTTGCCAAACTGTTGTTATCACTTTATTATTCATTTACTAAATTAGTCAACAGTTAGATTTATAGGCTATCCTAATTGTTGTCTTATGGTAATTACGAATACTTTTCCTTTTATACCAATCGTGCACTTCATGGCCTCCTGAGATTGAATCTAATGAAGAGGAATACTTAGCGAGTATTACTTAATATGTTTCGCTTCCTTATAACAAGACAAATAAACCGACCTCAATAAGAGGCACTTCACAACCAAATATAAAGAAATAACCGAGAAGAGGCAGGAAAACCGAGAAAGACACAATCGGAATAAACAACCAAATAAAAGACACAATCCGAAACAAGTCAACACATATAAAGCAACCGAGAAAGCCATAATCCGAAAGAAGCCAACTCATATACAGTAACCAAGATCATGGCTACTCCACCGTCGGATAAAACCGATCAAATCACCCGACGGTCCACATCTTGGATTCACCGAACACAACCACTATGGTAATCAGGAGACAAACTGAACAGAAAGTGCCCTAAACATCTACTCACTACTGCAGCGCTAGGAAGTAAATCTTACATCTGATCATACTTTTAGAACCATTGCAGACTTCCAAAATAAGAATGGAAGCCCAATACTTCAATTACTTTCCTGAAACAAAATATGGGGGCAGGGGGGGGGGGGGGGGTCAGCTAACGCTGAGTGAATATACATCAATAATGGGATTACTAAAAGTCAACATCGCATTTTACATGTTTCAAGAAATTTATCCGTTGAACCCCTAATCTTATTCCTGATACATTACCTATACCACTTATATTCATATCATTTATTCTCATATCAGATCATATTATCCAAGTGGTATCGTCTCTTAATCATCAAGTGTGGGTCCCGAGATAATTTACCGAGCCCGTAGCCCGATATAATTCACAGAGTTACCCAATAGACCTAGGTCTTGAGATAATTCACCGAGCCCGTTGCTCGAGATAATTTACCTAGTATATCCTACGGTCTATTTCATTCATGTCGTCTTTATGAGGTAACATACACGACTCATTCACTTTCCATTTTGAACATAATACTTTCCACTTTATACGCGCACACACACACACACACACACACACACACACACACACACACACACACATATATATATATATATGGTTAGACCATTACAACTCTGGTGATCACACAGCCTATTGACACCCAATATGTAGCTCGTTTCCCCCGAATCATATACTAATTTTCACAACTTATTAATCGATATTTTGATTCATAATATTCATATACATAACGAGAAAATAACTTATCATGAAATGCATTTTAGTACTAATATGTATGATAACATAAAATAGCTATATCGTATAATACGCAAGAGTAGTGTATACTCACTACTTGCTATCTATTGCCTTCGACAATAGTAAAGCACTGTCATGTTCTTTGCGTTCCGAATCCCGTTGATAGTCGTCTTATCGAGTCTACGCAAATTTGATAATAGTACGAATTAATAACATTCTAGCTATAATTAATTAATTTGAAACTAGGTTTCTAGCCAACGTTGGCTTTCGAAACCGCTTAATTGAAATAGCTCGAACTCAAAATAAATTGGAAATTTCCATAGTCTGCAACATTGTCTATAACTTTTATTTATACTCGAACTTTATTCGACATCTCAGAAGTCTCCAAAATTTTGCTCGAACTTAGCTTCCTAAAGCGTCCTATTTATTCCATGATTTTCGACCAACTTTGAGCTATTAAAACCGTTTCTTAAAGTCGTCAAAACTCTAAATAAAAATGACATTCCTAAAGTTTGGAATGTCACCTACAATATTTGTTGAGACTTTAGTTTGGAAATAGCGTTCAGAAGTGTCATAAACTAGCCCTAAAGTTACTATTCCGGATTGTTTTCAAAAACTTGCGAATTAACCTTTATGGGCTGCTGTGTTTACAGCCAATTTGCTGCTGTTCTGCCACAGTTATGGCATAAGCTATTCAGGACTTCCGTTCTCTATTTTACAACGAATAAAACAACACCAAAACCGACTCATTCCGACATTCTGTTAGCTCACAATCTTATTTCAAAGTTTGCTACTTAAACATATTTTATCAATTATCAAAGCAGTTTTTAAATTAATCAAAACACAACTAATTCATTTTTAAATCCAACATTTCCGAAGCCTATATACTTTTTGACTTTAATAACTCTTATACTACAGTTCTGACTCTTCAATTTATTTTATTGGCCATATTTTCCAGAATTTTAATATTTTTCAAAGTGACTAACTAGGCAACTTTGAGCCAATAAACGACATATTAAAAAATGTATGAACCCCAAACAAATTATACATTTCTATTCTCTGATATACCGTTTACATTAATCGTTGAGGACTGAATGAATTTCGACGGACATACGAGCGGCTGGGGACAGCTAAAACAGCCCCCCTTGGGCTGTCTACTGCTGGGCAGAAATCTGCCCAGTAGATTTCCAGCAACCTGCCCTGGTGAGCAGCCCTGTTATGCTCAATGGAGCAGGCTGGTTCTGCTCGCCGGAGCAGAACCGCCACGTCTACCTCATAGTCCGACATACCGACGGCACATCCGACCACATTTCCGACAATTAAACCGACTTTAAACCGACCAAAACGCAGCTAAATTCAGCCCCTTGATATGTTCAAAAACAGTTTGTATGCTTAACTTTAACTCAACCAAAACTCAATCAAACTTCATCAGAACACGTCAAAACCTTCATGAATCATGTAATTGAGCTTCATCGTATGGCTTATAGCTGAAGTGAATTACTCCAAGATTCACCATCAAACTTCAAATTCTTGACTCCAAAAACCGTAACTGATCATCCTAGCACCAAGCACTATCTAAACATCAATATTCAGCTATAAAACCTAATTTCCTTTATCAAAATTCCATCATCTTTAACCATACAAATCAAAAATTAAAGTCTTACCTTCCATACCCTTTGCCTTATGATTGATTTGCCTCCATAAAACTTGATTTTGATGAAAACTTAAGATGTCTATGAGATGAAGATGGCATTCGGCCATGCAGAAGAGAGGAAATGAGGTTTTGCATTTTTGTTTTTCTTAAGAGAATGATAAGGATCGTGATTTAATCAAATGGTTAAAATTCACTTTAGGCTCAATTTTGTTAAATTGCACTTTAACTCGAATTCTTAATTAATCATCTCCTCCAATTTATAAAATTGTTTCGTAAATTTACGAAAGAGTGACGATAATTTATTAATAATATTTCATGGATCTTATCGTGAAAATTATTAACTCGGTCTTTCAAATTTTATTTATTTTATTTTAATTCCCCTTAAATCCAATCTTTCAAATAATAATTTTTCACTTAAATTATTATTTTTTCAATAAGTCCAATAGACTCATTTTGGTCAAAATTATTATAAATTGACCTTAATCTGACGTTCTTAATATTAAATCCTTATAATCATGTCTCATGGCACTATGCTTAATATTTCCAAAAATACGGGGTATTACAATCTAATAAAACTTTAACCACCATTTTTAATAATCTTAGGTATTAATCAAACTATATTTGATTAATTTTAACAATCCTCTTGGTTGACTTGACATTTTAAGTTAACTTGTACTTGTCAAAAATTGCCCTTTTGAGCCTACTTCGACTATCCAAATCGCTTATCCAGAATCGTCTGTTTACCAAATAAAATTGGTATCCTTACAATCTATAATGTGGTCTACAACATTCGTTGAGAGTTTGAGTTTAGAATCAAACTCGATCATATCGGAAATTGGCATCAAATTAGTCTTCTTGAGCTAATTTTGGAGTCTGCAAAACTGCTGTTATGGACTGCTGTTATGGACTGCTGTTTGAGCCTACAAACCAAGCATCCAAAACAATCTTAATCAAAAACTAACTCCATATTTGTATGTTTTGATATCTCCTCTACAACTTTCTTTAAGAGTCGAACTCGATCCGACATCTCTTTGGTTTTCAAAATAGTCCTTACAGCTGACTGTTAGCCATACCTTTATCCTTTGGTTAATTCATGTTTTTTGCCCCTTTTTTACCTTTAAAAAAATTAATGCAATTGAATAATGGTATGATTAAATTATCCAAATTTAATCTATGCAATACCATTTACTTATATTCCTTGATTTCGATTAAAAATAATCGCGTCTCAGGTTCCGAACTTTCCCCGAAACATAGCCTCATGGATTGATTAGGAAATGCGGTATTTGTTGCCAATTTCAACGTTATTTAATTCCAAAGGTTTCTTTGACTTTTCCACTTAACATTCACTTATACTTTTCTTATTAGACATAAGATTAACTCTTCTTCTTTTCTCGAATTTTATTTCTCGATACTCGGGTTACAGTGTTTATCTGAACCAAACAACGCATAATTATTATCTATAACGCACTTAGCGTTGTCCTTTTGCTGCTCCTTATTAGTCTCGATCCATCTTTTAATAGGTTGTTATTAACATACATTACTTTTTTCTAAAATTGTATTTTGTTTCTTGTCTTTTACTCTTCTATTTCTTTCGACATTCATGGTGAATTATTATTTCATAAAACTTTCCATCGATCTAAGGAAATCGTTTCTCAATATCTTGATCTTAACCTTACCACTTTCCGGTTGGGTTGTACGACTTTGTAACAAATTTTTATCTATCGCTTGCATCGTATAAACTTCCGAGTTTATCAGAGTCTGGTGCCATCTTTCTTGACGTTCCTATTGTTTTCCTTGTATCTGATCATGTATATATCTATCTTTTCCATTTACGCTTTTGTTGCGATACTTTGATTATCCATTTACTAATTTAGTCAATAGTTAGATTTATACAATCGTTTATAGAAAATCCTTATCGTTGTCTTATGGTTATTTGGAATACTTTTCCTTTTATACCAATCGTGCACTTCATGGCCTCCTGAGATTGAATCTCATGAAGTCGAATACTTAGCGAGTATTAGTTAATATGTTTCGCGTTAATCTTTCATGGTATATTTCTTATCTCTCGATCCTTTAACTTTACTCGTCCATATCGAATCGGTAGCATCTTCGCTATCGTCCGATGACATCCTTTTAATTTCCTTTCTATATCTTCCAATCATTTGGTAAGTCTTATTTCAATGTCTTTTGATCACTTTATCCATTTTACTCCAACATACATGTCATATATGTCATCCTTTGGTTCTACTAAACGTAGGATTAATAGCTCTCTCGTCATCGCCTATCGCAGTTCTTATCTTTATCGTATTGTATTTCTCGATCCCTTTGCACTTCTCGTCTTAATCTTTCCAACATCGACTATTGATAGAACGTCAAAATTATTCCCTTTCTAAGTTGTTGATGTATTGTACTCCCGAACACGTATGCATCTCTATATCAAACACTTAGCGACATTTGCTTTTTCCGTAAGGTTAATCTTGTGTTCTTGTTTAGTCCATACATTTGGCTCTTTCCTTTTGCGGCTATATCGAATTCGCTTTCTCTTATATCACTTCAATCTTTATACTAGGCGTCTTTCCAGAAAACCAACTCGTTACGATCTATTTTCTTTCTTGTTTACTTTAATCGATTACTACGCATTATGTGCGTATTGTTCAATTCTTCTTACTACCACATGATCTTCCCTTGGCCCGTATTTTTTTTGGGTCTTTACCTTTTCTTCTTTTTGCTTTACACTTTCATTTTTTAGCCTCATCTCAGTTTTGCATGAGTGCCAATCTTAGGTGTCTTACCAATAACTTACACGTCTCGCATTGATCAATCGCAATAGCATTTGTTATTAACAAGGCTTAATTCTTATATTTGGGTGTATTTTATCACATATGTTCATTCTTGTTTTATAAAGAATCTTTTATTATTGTTGTTGCAGGGCTTTACATCTGAGTTTCTTACAAAACAAATATATTTCAAACATTGTTGGCCGACCAGTCTTTCAAACTTTTTTTCGATTCAAATACTTTTACTTTAAATTGTTTGAAAACATTAGTACAATTGTAGTTCAGAGTGTTTGCACCTCTCATTACTAAAGAGTTGCTCGATAAAATAACGTTTTTAACAATTTTGACACGAGTATGATGCATGATCTACATTTTGAAAATGTATTATATCAGAGATAATAAGATTAAATATAATCTTTTAAAGTGACTTCATGATAGTAGTCCACTAATGGTTAAAAATTATTTTTTCATTAATTAAAATATTTAGATGCCTCTAAGACTATTGCGAAAAAGAAATGCACATCGGTAAACAAAGAAAATTGTTTTCATTTGATAAGATTTAGGACACTAGAAGTCATTGCCAGTGATATTTGAAATATTTGAAAGGATGTTCTGTCAATAAAAAAAAGTGTTTCTTTTGTTAAATCGAAAGACATTAAAATGGAAATTGCATTAAGTATTGGGACTACTAAAAGGGAAATGACGAGAGGAACGACAATTCAATTGAGAATGTGTCTATCTCATGTTCCAATACCAATTTCTCATTTAAAAGCTTATGTATTGAATGCCAATGCTAATTCTCATATTTGTTTATTCTTTACGGATTTAGTGAAAGTGAGAAGGACAGGAAAAAGATGAAGTAATCTTAAAGTTCGGAAACAACGCAAGCGTTGCAACAAGAGCTATAGGATCAACTTAATTTTTCTTAAATAAACATAAGTTATACTTTAACAAGGTTGTTTGTACTTACCCAACATATATATAAATATTATGTCTTAATTTGTATGACAAATTTGGTAGTTGATTTTTTATTTATAAAGAATGTTTATAGTATTATGAACGATAATACCAAGTTGTGTATGGATATGTACAAAATGGTCTTTATTATTTGAATAAAGATGTTTTAGAAATTAATACCGTAAATTATCAAACCACCGAACAACTTTGACACTTATGACTAGGAAATATTGCGCAAGATAGACTTACCAAGTTAGATAAGAGGGGAATTTTGAGCAATCTCTATTCTGCATCGCTTTCGGCTTGTGAGTCACATCTTAAAGGAAAAATGACATAATCATCCTTTGTAGGGAAAAGTGGTAGAGACAAAGACGTTTAAGAAATCATACATAGTGATGTATGTGGTACGTTTAGAAAAACGCAACAAGGTATATATTTATACTTCATTAACTACATCGATGTGTTATCACGATATGGCTATGTTTGTCTTGTGAAGACAAACGTGAAAATTTTGAAATGTTCAAAGACTTCAAGAATGAAGTAGAAAACCGAATTTGAAAAAGTATTTAAAACTTTACAATGTGATCAAAAATAGAAGAATACTTGAGTACGGAATTTGGTAAGTTTGTAAAAGGAATATGGTACTTAGAAACACCATGATTGAATGGTACATCTGTCAAGAATGAGGGATTGTACATTGTAAGACATGAAACGATCAATAATGACCTATATACTGACTTATCCATCTCGTTATAGGGTCATGCACCTCTTACCGCAAATGAAATTCTAAATTGAATTCTAAATAAATACGCTCCATGGATACCTTATGAGATATGGTATGGAATCAAGTTCTAAGGATATTAAGATTCGAGGGTGTTCGGAACATATCAAGGAACCGATATCCGATAAATTTGGAATCAAAATAGATCATGGAAAGGTTTGTTGAATATCCTAAAGAAAGTTTAGGATATTATTTATATATTATAATCGAACAAACAATCATTATTAGTCAGTGGTAGACTTTCTTGATAAAGAGTTTATTCAAGAAGGAGACAAAAAAATGAATATAAAATTAGATGAGAAGTCATTTGGCGACCAAAAAAAAGTATAAATCAATGAAAATTGATTGAACCCACTGAGAATTGGAGTTAGTAAACGATGTATCAGTAATATCATCTCGAAGAAAAAGTAGAGTATCTCGTCCCTCGGAGAGATATGTTTTCTCGCATGATAAACAAGACTTGTTTAGTCGTGGAGAAAAAAATCAAGTGGTTGATATCTCTGCTTATGAGAAAGCTATATGGGATATAGATTCTTCAAAATGTTTAACGGGATAAAATCCGAAATAGATTCCATGTATAGTAACCAAATTTTAGGAGGTAGTCGATCCATCAGAAGGTATTATACCTATAAGGAATAAATGTATCTTCAAGCGTAAAATTGGTGCTAGTAGAAAGGTGGAGACGTTTAAAGCTAGGCTTGTGGCGAAAGAGTTTTGCTAGAGGCAAGAAGTCATATTATGGATACCCTTTCTCTCATGCAGCCATGCTTATGTCCATTAAGATTTTTCTTATCAGAGCTACACATTTAGATTATATGTAGTTTTATTTGTAAATGTAAAAACTGCAATCCTTAATGGTTATATTAAGGAGGATATCTATATGTAACAAGTCAAGGATTTTTAATCCAAATAAGGTTCAAAGGCGTGTAAACTAAAATGAACCATAATGGATGGAAAGAAAGCTTCAAGAATCATCGTCTTGATAAAGCCGTAAGGAGTTACGAAACAAGTCAAGGATTTTTAATCCAAATAAGGTTCAAAGGCGTGTAAACTAAAATGATCCATAATGGATGGAAAGAAAGTTTCAAGAATCATCGTCTTGATAAAGCCGTAAGGAGTTACGAATTTATTAGAAACGATGATAAACCCAATATTTACTAGAAGGTTAGTGGGAGCATACTCACTTTCGCAATCTTGTATGTAGATGACATATTACTAATCAATAATAATATCGAAATGTTAACATCTATAGCACTTTGGTTTATCCAATGCGTACTCCATCAAAGACCTCGTAGAGGTAGCCTAAATTCTCAGTATTAGACTCTATGGAGATAGATGTAAGAGAATGATTGGTTTCTCCTAAGGCTCTACTTAGAAAACATATTGAAGTAGTTCAATATGGAAGTTCCAAGAGAGGATCGATACTAATAAGGCATGTAATTATTCTTTCAAGGGGATGCCTTCTAAGACTTCCAAAGAAAGAAATAATGAGGTCAAGATACCATAGGCTTCTGCAATTGGTAATTTGATGTATGCATCAATGCAAACTAAGCCCGAAATTGCCTATGCGGTTAGTGGGACTAATCGGTTTAAATCCAATCCTGATTGTGGAAACAACAGATGGTTGTTAAGGATATTTTTAGTTTCAACTAAAGATATGGTCTTAACTAATGGAGAACGAGATCTTTAAGTGTACAGTTTTTCAAATTTTATGTAATAATCAGATATGGATGATATGGGGTCTATCTCATGATTCATACTAATCTATAATGAAAGAGAAGTGAGCTAGAATTGTTCTAAGCAAGAGTCAACTACAAATTTCGTTATAGAAGCCTGGTATATTATGGCATGAGATGCTGTAATAGAAGGTGTTTGGATAAAATAGTTCGTAATAGAACTAAATACAGTTTTCTTCCATTAAGTTGACAATTCCTCTTTTCTGCGACCACAATGGCGATACTGTCCAAGCAAAAGAAATCGGGTCTCAAAACTTATCCGAACACAAGGAAAGATATTATCATATTATCTAAAGAACATGCTGGAAATTTGAAAAAAAACATTCTCTAAAAGATAGCATCAGCCAATAACACGGTTGACCCATTGACAAAGCCCATAATTTAGAGTCATTAAGGTTTACATCTTGTGAAGATGGGGCTTAGATATAGTTTCCAATGGCACTAGTGCAAGAGAGAGATTGTTATTAGTATGTTCCCTAGGGCCATTTGATCATGTATATTTATAGAACTAAAACCCAATGGCAAAGATATATATGTTTTATTTGAACTATGTGTCTTATCAACTAAGTGTTCATTTACTATGTATTGTCCTTATCACATTATGATAGAATATATTCTAAAGGTGTTAAAAATATGAGTGACAGATTCTATTATAAAAGTGATCTGAAATAACCGATCACAATCGATGGGGTCCTACGAATAAGGGCATTGCATTATCCCAGAAAGATCGTCACCTCTGTTTATTCTCCTTATTAGTAAAGAGTTACTAATTATCTGAACTAGTTAGTCTCATACTACTTGATGGGGATCAGAATAAATATGTGAACACTCAAGGTGTTGAGTGAGTCGAACAAGTGACGCTAAATGACTTATACATGGTATTACATCAAAGACAATTTAATGTCATCTATTTCATAATTGTACATATGTTCTTTGACTTGTTGTGACACTATCTTGTGTATAGGTGATTTGTCACGACCCCCAATTCTCGAGTCGAGATTGGCGCTAGGGAATGGGTGTGGTAGCACCAAAACCCGTAGAAAGTGTAATGATACAAAACATTTTCTGTTTTATAACGGTTGTTGTAAAAAATTTATTAGTTTGTTTCAAAAACCGACAATATAAGGGCTGTAAACTTAACTAACTATACCTGTTACAAAAGTTCACAAGCCACCTTTTATAAACATAGTTATATACATATATGCATATCAGAGTGCAGAGCCATATATACAACAACCAGCTATGGCAGTTTAACATACACAACTGACCTCCTATACTGGCAAAACATGACCTTACAAAATAACATGTACAATAGCGGTTATCGAGCAAAATAAACATAAACCGCTAAAAAAACCTTTGACCAAAAACATAACATCTGAACTATGCAGCGCTAAGGAGCAAAACTATAAATGGCAAAAAGACGACTTCCTAAGCTACTACTGGAAATCTGGATCAGACAGCTAAGATTTATACACCTGAAAAATGTTAAATATTAACAAGACAGACAACACTGAGTGAGTTCATAGATAATAATCGGTATTAAACTTAAAATAAAGGGTCTCAATCATAATAAAACAAACCTTTTCTTATACCCATGTAACAAGCATACCTCTCAACCATATATCAAATACATTAAACACAACATACTTTAAATATACTTATTGATAAATATTTTTATATAATAAGTATGTATACAACATTCAAATATTGATCCGTTTACAACCTTAGTCTTAATCCTGAAACGCATTATCTATACCACTTATGTTCATATCGTTCATACTCATATCATATCACATTGTCCAAGTGATATCGTCTCTTAATCATCAAGTGTGGGTCCCAGGATCATTCACCGAGCCCGTAGCTCGAGATAATTAACCGAGCTAACCAATAGACCTACGTCCCGAGATAATTAACCGAGCCCCTAGCCCGAGATAATTCACCGAGCATATCTTGTTGGACCTTGATTGATTCAATATCTCTTATATTTTTACCATGACAATTAACACCAAAGGTTCTAATATTCTAATTAAGTGTGTAGGAACCCCTCGGAAAGCAAATCATACATCTCTAGCAATAATAAAAAAATTTCGATTACTAAGTTGTCCAGTGGAAGTTGGCGGGCGCTAACTTGAGTTTGCGGGAGCGAACTTGTTCAGCCAAGAAAGGGACTGAAGCTCGTGAATGCCAAGTTTTTCAAGTACTGAGAGCGAACTTTAGTTCGCGGGCACTAACATCACTTCGGGGGCGCGAAGTTTGAATATTCTGGAAGCTGATTTGCAACAGTCATTTAATACACCCTACGAGGCGGTGACACCTCAACAGAGGACCGTTGAGAACTTTCCCCAAGGAGCCGTTCGCGGGCGCGAACCCTAGTTGGCGAGCGCGAACTTAGTATGTCAAGCCTATCTTAGGAAAGCTGATTTGTTACTCTTTTTATCACACAAAAAAAATAACGGGAAGAATTGTTTTGAGGCCTATATATATCATATTGTTATGTATGAAGAAAAAATAACAACCTAAGCTTTAAAACCTCTCAAACAATCTTCAATTATTGTGTGAAAAACCTTTGAAATTTGTTGGTTTAAGAGTGAACCCTAAAAACTCTTGTAGTTGTTTGGTTTATAGTTTTGCCTAGAAAAACTATAGTTTGTTGTTGGTTGTCGGTTTTAAGGTACCCTTTGAAAACCTATGTTTAAAGTGAACTTGTTAAAACTTCATGTTTAATGGAACCTCTAGATTGAGGAAGTGGATGTAGGTGAATATGTTAATCACCAAACCACTATAAATTTTGTGTGTTCTTCTTCCTCAAACCTCCATTAGATTAGTTACAATTAGTTCTTAATCCGAAAAAGTTTTTTGTGGAAACTATTCAACCCCCCCCCCCTTCTAGCTGCTATAGGGTTAAAAGTGGTATTAGAGCAAGGTGCTCTAGTTGTGCTTAATTTCAAGAGTTTGAAGATCCAAAAGAAATGGAAGGGTTTCTCAACAATTCCATAAGACCATACTTTAATGGTACCGATTCTGCGTATTGGAAGCAAAAGATGGAGAAGTATCTTGATAGTGAAAACATGAATCTATGGCAATGCATAAGGAAGCCATGGATGTGTCCTACAAATCTTGTTGATGGTGTTGAGGTGAGTAAGCCAAGAGATGCTTGGACTCCCCTTGAGGAGATTGCCTACTTGAAGAACAACAAGTGCATGTCCACTATCTATCATGCACTCTCTAGAGAAGAAGGATGAAAAATTCTTCATTGCCAAACCGCCAAAGAGATATGTATTACTCTTGAGAATCATCATGAAGGAACTAATGAAGTGAAGTTCAAGAAGATTCAACGCCTAACTAAAGAATATGAGATGTTCTTCCACAAGGCCGAAGAGAAGGTGACCGAGATGATCAACCGACTTCTCAAGATTGTTGAGGCATTAAGGAAGTATGGGAAGCACTACTCCAAGGCGGATGTCAATAGAAAAATATTGAGGTCTTTTCCAAGGAGTCTCTATGAATTAAAGGTTACTTCCAATTAGGAAGCAAATGATCTCACAAAGCTCAACACCGATGAACTAATTGGTAAGCTTCTCACATTTGAGATGTACATTGAAAGGGAAGAGCCTAAGGAAGAAAAGAAGAAGGTGCTAGCTTTGAAGGCAAAGGAGACCACAGTTAAAGAAGCCAAGGCAACGGAATCTAAGGAGTCAAGCTACTCTGGTGATGATGAGTTTCTTGAATTGGACTCGGATGATGGGAGTGACAAAGAAATGGCTTTGTTCACCAAGAGGTACAACAACTACATCAAGAGGAAGCAAGACAAAAGCAAGAGAGAATTTCACAAAAGGCCCTTCAAGAAGGAAGATGTAAAGTGCTATGAGTGTGGCAAGAAAAGCCATATAAAAAATGAGTGCAACAACAATGAGAAGAGTCTTCAAAGATCACTTAAGAAAGATAAGGAGGTCAAGAAAAGGGCATACAAAGTGACATGGGATGAATCTAGTGAAGAGGATGAGGACTATGAGAGTGAAAGAGCCAACATTTGTTTCATGGCCAATATAGAGGAATCCTCTCCCACCAAGGTATACAATGACTCCTCTATCTCTTCTTCTTCTATTGATGATCTTTCTACTCATGATCATGAGAGTGATAGTGGGGATGAGGAGGTGGAAATGATGAAAACTATGGCTAAGAAAGTCAATAACTATAAGAGAAACATCTTGAAAAACAAAGAAGATTTTTCCTTGCTTGAAGCTAAAATTAATGATTTTCAAAAACAAATTGTTAATTTGAATTTACAAAATGAATCCTTAAAAAATTTAATTTCTCTACTCAATACTTCTAATCTCACTTCTCTCAACTCTTTGAAATAAGAGAATGAGAAATTGAAAAAGGAAGTTGTTGAGTTCAAAACTTCTTTGACTATGTTTCAAAAGGGAAAACAATCTTTGGATGAGATGTTGACTTTCCAAAAACCCTCTTCTTCTAAGGAAGGCTTGGGTTTTGTGGCTAGTAGCTCGTCATCTCCACCCTCTAGAACCACCTTCAAGAGGGCTAGAACAACACAATCTTCCTCTATAGATGTGGGGTTCACAAAGGAGACAACACCCTCTAGTCCTTTTATGACTAAGATGAATGTTGGTCCTCCTCAAGCTAAGGCCAACACATCTAAGGATGATAAGCCTAAAGTTACCAGGCCAAGCATTCCATAAAATGCTAAGGCTAAGGACACTAGACCAAGCATTCCCAAGAATGCTAAGCCTAGAGGTCCCAACCCCAAGGTCAAGAATGCTCACACCAACACAAGACAACCTCAAACATGTTGCTATTGGGGTAAGGATTCTCCTTCAACTCATTCTAGAACATGGAAACCTAAGCCTAAAAAGGCTAAGTCAACCATTAGATGTTTCTATTGTATGAAGGTTGGGCATACAAATGGAAGGTGCTATGTAAGGAAGATCCACTTGAACTTGGTTCACTTGGATGATTCCAAGACTAACCCTCAAGGACCCAAGTATATTTGGGTACCTAAAACTTCTTAATTCCTTGCTGCATTATACGACAAAGGAGTAACCATGAATGAAAATCGACCTTGGATTATGGATAGTGGGTGCTCAAGGCACATGACCGAAACTTCAAAGCTATTCACAACCCTTCAATCAAAGGATGGTGGCTATGTAACCTTTTGTGACAATCCAAAAGGAAAAGTGGTTGGTATTGGTAAGATTAGTAAGACTTCAAACTCATCTTCTTGCATTAGAAATGTTCTCTTAGTTGATGGTTTGAAGCATAACTTGTTGAGTGTCGGTCAATTATGTGATAATGGCTTAAGAGTCACTTTTGACTCTAAGGCTTGTTACATTACTCAAGTGAGTGATAACAAGACCATCCTTAAAGGAGAAAGGAGTGAAGATATTTACATAATTGACTTAGACTTAACTTCTAACAAGAATCTCAAGTGTCTTATGTCCACAAAGAACGAACCTTGGCTTTGGCATAGAAGGCTAGCCCATGCTAACATAGAGTTGATAGGAAACTTGAGGAAAGGAGAACTTGTGATTGGTCTTTCGGACATTAATTATGAGAAGGACAAAGTTTGTGCTTCATGTCAAATGGGGAAGCAGCACAAGTCATCTTTTAATTCCAAAAAGGTGGTAAGTACATCCAAACCTCTTCAATTGATTCATATGGATTTATTTGGACCATCTAGAGTTGCAAGTTTGGGTAGTAAGCATTATACCTATGTTATTGTTGATGATTACTCTCGATATACTTGCGTTATTTTCATGGCTCATAAGGATGACACTTTTGATGCTTTTAAAAAAAATTCAAAACTTGTTCAAAACAAAATGGACTATTACATTATGAGTATAAGAAGTGACAATGGTGGTGAATTTAAAAATCATCTTTTTGAAAGCTATTGTGAAAACCTTAGCATTTCTCATGAGTTCTCTTGTCCTAGAACTCCCCAACAAAATGGGGTACTGGAAAAGAAGAATAGATCTCTTATAAAAATGGCAGGGACTATGCTAAATGAATTTAAATTGCAAAGCAATTTTTGGGCGGAAGCCTTCAATACTTCTTGTTATGTGCAAAACCGCGTTTTGAAAAGATCCATTTTGAATAAAACACCTTATGAGTTATGAATGGGAAGAAAACCCAATATTTCATATCTAAGAGTTTTTTGGTGCAAATGCTTCATATTAAATACAAAGGATAACCTAGATAATATTTGCTTCAAAATCCAATGAAGGCATATTTTTAGGTTATTCTACATGTAGAAAAGCCAATAAAGTATTCAATAAGTCCACTTTACTTGTTGAAGAATATGTGCATGTTGTTTTTTATGAAAACAATACACTTGATGGGAAAGGTATGGATTTTGTCAATCACTTTGGATCACTAGATATTGGAGAGGATGATCCCACATTCAACAAAATGGATGATGAAAAGAAACCTCAAGAAGGTACACCAATGTAAACAACTCTTGAGGAAGATCCGCACCCGGAACTCCCTAAAGCGACAAGAACAACCAAGAACCACCCAAGAGAGCAAGTACTAGATGGATTCCAAAGAGGTATATTTACTAGATCTCAAGCCTCTAACTACCTTGTGTTTCTCTCTCAAATTGAGCCAAGGACCGTTAAAGTGGCTATCAATGATGAGTGTTGGGTGATTGCAATGCAAGATGAACTCAACCAATTTGAGAGAAGTAATGTTTGGGAGTTAGTTCCTAGGCCTAGCTTTGGTTCTATTATTGGCACAAAATGGGTTTTTAGAAATAAACTTGATGAGGATGGATTCATTATTAGAAACAAAGCTAGACTTGTTGCCAAAGGATATAGCCAAGAGGAGGGTATCGATTATGATGAGACCTTCGCTCCCGTGGCTAAATTAGAGGCTATTAGAATTTTGCTTGCATTTTCATGTCATATGAATTTCAAGCTTTATCAATTGGATGTGAAGAGTGCTTTTTTAAATGGATTTATCAAGAATAAGTTTTTGTTTCTCAAACTCCGGGTTTTGAAAACTTTGAATTTCCTAACCATGTTTTTAAGATCAACAAGGCTCTTTATGGGTTGAAACAAGCACCTAGAGCTTGGTATGATAGGGTTAGCACATTCCTCATCATAAACGGTTTTACTAAGGGTAAAGTGGATACCACTCTTTTCATCAAAAGAAGTTTTAAAGACATCCTTGTTGTGCAAATTTATGTTGATGACATAATTTTTGGTGCCACTAATGAATTGCTTTGTGAGGATTTCTCAAAGTGCATGACAAATGAATTTGAAATGAGCTTAATGGGAGAGCTCAACTTTTTCTTGGGACTCCAAATCAAGCAAAGCAATGAGGGAATATTCATCAACCAAGCAAAATACACTAATGAATTACTCAAGAGATTTGGCATGGACGGGTGTAAGACAAGCAACACTCCAATGCCCACTAATGTTAAGATTGAGAAGGATGAAAATGGTAAGAACTACGATGAAAAGAAATATCGAGGTATGATTGGTTCCCTACTCTATCTTACCGCTACTAGACCGGATATAATGTTTAGTGTTGCCTTTGTGCTCGCTTTCAATCTTGTCCGAAAGAGTCTCATTATTTTCATTTCAAAAGAATTTTCAAATATCTCATGGGCACAAAACACTTAGGTCTTTGGTATCCTAGGAAGAATTCCTTTGACCTTGTTTCCTATTCGGATGCGGACTATGCCGGTAGTGTCATAGATAGAAAAAGTACATCGGGAACTTGCCAATACTTAGGAAATTGCCTTGTTTCTTAACATAGTAAGAAACAAGTGTCGGTTGCTTTGTCCACGGCCGAAGGCTAATATGTAGCCGCGGGTAGTTGTTGTACTCAAGTTCTTTGGATTCGACAACACCTATAGGACTATGGAATTGTGGTTGATCATATTCCTTTGAAATGCGATAATACTAGCGCGATCAACTTGTCCCAGAACCCGATCCAACAGTCTAGATCCAAACACATAGATATTAGACACCATTTTATGCGTGATCATGCCCAATTGGGAGATGTTGTATTAGAGTTCATTGATACAAACAATCAATTGGCGGATATTTTCACTAAACCCTTAAATGAAAAGAGAATGTCTTTTATCTTAAGAGAAATTGGTATTGATTGATGGGTCTACCTTGTTGTGATTTGATTGCCTTATGGTTTTGAGCATCCGAATTTACATGCTTCGTAATGTATTTTGTGAGTCTATGTTTGTTTGCTTACCATGTTATTGTTTTCATCTAATTGTAATAACATGCTTCGTTGATTGGACCTTAGTTAGTTGATTATATTCATGAATTAAACTGCATAGTCCTTCATTTCATATTAAATGTGTTCCAACCTATAAAAACCAAGACGTAAATCCTTTTTATAGCACGTATCATTTTTTGAAAAAATTTGTGTCCAGTTAAAACTCGCGGTCGCTAACCCTAGTTCGCCCCCACGAAGTTTGTTCTCTCTAAAAGATTTTTCAGCAGTCCAAGTTCGCGGTCGCCAACTATGGTTGGCGGGCGCTAACTTCTTTGAAATTTCAAAAACAAATAGTCGTTGGGCATCAGCTTTTAATACATTTAATGGGGTAATTGATTCTAGGGGTCACTGTACTTTTTAAAAATTGCAAAATGGTGTCTGAACTTCAAAACGTAACAAAATGGTCACTAAACTTTCAAATGTGTGATTTTGGAAGGTTTTTAAGTGTTTTACAGTCAAATTATACATATGTTGTAATCAAATTTTGATTATTTATGACAAATAATACCTTATATTTCATATATACATACAATCAACAAAAAATCGACTCGAAATATTTTTCTTCGGTGACCAAAAATCCTTCTATCTTAACATAACCAAATAGTATTGTAACTAAAATGTTACGTTTTGAAGTTCAGTCACCATTTTGCAATTTTTGAAAAGTACAGTGACCTCCAAAATCAATTACCCCATTTAATGGGTCAAACTAGCCGTTGGAGTCGTTTTTTTTGCCTATCAATACTCCCTTTAATTAATTCTATTGTTTACAACATTTCTAACACCTTTTGCTATCAAAATCCTTCAATTTTCTCATCAAATACTCTTGTTTATCATCATTTTCATCACTTGCATCATGGATACCCCCCTTCGTTCATTAAGAAGAAAGATACAAGGCAAGAAATCTCAAGGTCCTTCCTCTAGCCAAAGAGAAGAAATTCCACCTCAAGTGGAAATTCCAACTCATGATCAAGAGACCTTGTATTTAAGGATTAATAAGTTTCATGAGAGACCCGTCTTGCCCATCCGCTACATAGATTTTGCGGGTTTTGAAGCAAGCAATGTGAAAAGAGATGTCTCGGCACTAATTGACAATCTCGGGTGGAGGAAATTCTTTTATTCTCATCACCATGATGGGTATGAAAATTTGACTCGAGAAGTACTCTCTTCACTCTACATCATTCGCAAGCAAGATGGAGAAGTTGGTTATTTTGGGGTCTCCTTTCGAGTTCAAGGAAGGCTCTATCGGCTCTAAAGAGAAGAAGTTGATGATGTATTTGGCTTTGAAAGGGGCATCCTACATGCCTTTCTCATATTCGTTTCAATTTTGAGGAATTTTGGGAAGAAATTAGCACCATCACACCAAATCGCTCAAATTCCGCAACCGCCAAGACCTTGAAGTCCCTACCCTTATTCATCCTTCATTGCATCATTACTCACTCTATACATACAAGAAGTGAGGGCAATGAGAAAATTTCCAAGAAGGATGTGTTTTTCCTCTACATTGCAACAAAAGGTATTAAATTTTCTTGTGGTTTCTACTTTATGAATTACTTTTTTGATCTCGATAAGAGAGGGGGTCACCTGAGGGTTGCTTCCTTCGTGACGTTCCTAGTCAAAAAGGCCGAAGCCTTCACTTCTCAAGTTAAGAATGCCAATCCTCAACCTTTTCATTGGAAATGTGCTCCATTGGACCAAGAGCATTTTGAGCATTCCTCCAAGGCAGTCATTATTCATGATAACTCAATTCAATATTTATTTAGTGAGAATGCCATTAGTGGTGAGATTTCAAGGCTAGGAAGGAAGAGAAGGATTTTCCTCTACTAATCTTGAGGAAGATATTGATGAAGCCGCAAGGGCAATAAGGCAAGAAGAGCGTCAATCATGGCCACATGTGGATCCCCATGCCTCATCAAGTAATCCTCCACCTCCTTTTGCAACCATGTCTCAAGCTCAAATGTTTGAAACTATTTATGGACAAAATGTTCATATGATGTCAAGGATGACAATGCTTGAGGGGCAGGTAACTACTATTAAGGAAGGGATGACTTATCTCAAAAACAAATTTGACTCTCATTGGTCCTTTTCGCCCTCTGCTTCAACCTCACCTCATCACAATGAAGATCAAGATGAATATTGACCCTACCCCTTGCATACATTCATTTGCATATCATGGTGTTTTCTTAATAATTATGTTTTTCTTGGTTTTCTAAGTGTGGTTGGAACACACATATGTTTCCTTATGCTTTTAGTATTATACTTATCCTTATGATATTTTCTTCAAACTCGTGCAATTTATTCTTATGCCGTGTCCTATTTTAACTTTTTGATTTTGACAAAGGGCGAGAGATACTTGTATTTTCTCTTATGTGCATAAGTTAAGGGGTAGCCAAATTTTGGTTTTCAACTTATACTTGTTTTTATGTGTTAATTGTCAAAATCCAAAAAGGGGAGAATGTTGGACCTTAATTGATTCAATATCTCTTCTATTTTCACCATGACAATTAACACCAAAGGTTCTAATATTCTAATTACGGGTGTAGGAACCCCCCGGAACACTCGGAAAGCAAATCAGACATCTCTAGCGATAATCGAATTTTTTCGATTACTAAGTTATCTAGTGGAAGTTGGCGGGCGCTAACTTGAGTTCGCGGGAGCAAATTTGCTAAGCCAAGAAGGGACTGAAGCTCGTGAGTGCCAAGTTTTACAAGTACTGAGAGCGAACTTTAGTTCGCGGGCGCTAACATCACTTCGCGGGCGCGGAGTTTGAATATTCTGGAAGCTGATTTGCAAAGGTCATTTATTACACCCAACGAGGCGCTGACACTTCAGCAGAGGACCGTTGAGAACTTTCCCCAAGGATCCGTTCGCAGGCGCGAACTTACCTCGATAGCTTCCAAAAAGCACAAAAGTATCAAAATATAAATACGCGAGAGTAATACGGGAACTCACCTCGATAACTTAGTCCATTATTTTCCCAAAGCTACAAATCTAATGATCTATACATAATAAAATAGTGTTATATTCGAGTTTCATATTCAAACAAACATTCTAGCAAATCGCAGGTATTCTATTCAAGTATTCAAACTTGAATTTTACGCTACGTCCTTATTTTCAATCTTGCCTTCCTAAAACGCATTCTAATCAACTTGATTATCGCATAACCAACCTATCAAACAAACTAACACTCTTACCATAATTATACATAATCACTTAACATCAAACACGTTTTAGAAACTTTTTAAATCCAATTATTTATCGAGACCTTTCACTACTAGAAAACAGGCCAATAGCGACGGATGTTTGCGACGGATCACAAATCCGTCGCTATTTTCTAACATTTGCGACGGAAATAGCGACGGAATTGAGTTCCGACGCTGAAATAACTTAACGACGGACAGTCTGTCGCTATTCCGTCACCAAGTTGGCGGGAACATGGCGGGAAGACTTGGCGCTGGTTTTTGGTGCCAATTTTAGCGACGGATTCCATGTTCCGTCGCTAAATGTAGGGCGGGAAGAGTTGGCGCTGATTTTTGCCCCAAACGTTAGCGACGGAAATGGTAAATCCGTCGCTAAATCACTCGCAGATTAAAACGCTGCGTTTGAACCTAACATTTAGCGACGGATGTACCAGTCCGTCGCTAACTGCTGTAAATGAAACTCTGCGTTTCATTTAGGTTTAACGTTAGCGACGGATAATAAAATCCGTCGCTAAAATTAAACCTAAATTAAACAGCAATCTTCTCTATTCAGTAGCAGCAGCAGTTTATGAAAAAAAAAACAGAAACCGGCGATTACCTTCCTCCAACCGGCAATTCATCAATTTTTGACCGGCAATCCTTCGTTTTATCTTATTTCCGGCAACCCTTCTTCCTCACCGGCGGTTCCCATCTGTTTTGCCGTTTTTGGTAGGCTTCCTCCTCTCCTCTCTCTTCTGCTCAGCCACCACCGCTGTCGCCGCCTTGCCGCCGCCTCCGTCTGCTGTGCTCGCCGGTGTCGTTCCGTCTTTCAGTAAGGTAATGTGAGTTTTATTTGATTTCTTTTTTAATTTATTGTTTTATTTCTGTTTTTAATTTTTTTCAAAATGGCAGTTTCTGCCACCACCGGACGTCTGCCGCCGTCGCCGGTCCACTGCCTCCACCGCCCATTCTTCTTCCTCCGTATTTCCAGTTGCCCTTTTGGTTAGTAGTTTAAATTGAAGTTAAATTAATAATAAATTAGGTTAAATTTGTTTAATTAGATTATCAAATTAATTAGGTAAAATTTCTGTTTATTTATTAAATTAAAATTGTTTTGGTTATTTAGTTAATTAATTAATTAGCTGTTTAATTTAATTGTTAGATTAGTTATTGTATATTAGTTGATTAGTTTAAATTAAATTGTTTAGTTAATTTGTTAAATTAGATTAATTTGTTTTATTTTATTGATTAGTTTAACTATTTCTTTAATGAAATTGTTAGATTAAATAATTTAATTTGATTGATTAATTTTGTTAAATTGTAAAAATTTGGGTTAATGAATTAATTAGTATAATTAGTTGTTTAATGAAATTGTTAGATTAATTAATTGTTTAAATAGGGTTTGATTAATGAAATTGGTTTTTTAATTATTAGGTTAACTAATTTGTTAATTAGTCAAACTTAGGTTAATTGTTAGTTTAATTTTTAAAACGTTATATGAATGTATAATTTAATTTTTAGGTTTTTAGTTTAATTTCATAATTTGATTACTTTAAAGTTGCATTATTTGTTTAAATTGTTATATTGATAATTAAGTAGTATGGTGGTTTCTGAATTTTAGTATATGGTGGTTTCTGAATTTTAGTATATATAGTGGTTTGTGAATTGTAATTTGTTTGCAGGACTTCCCTGAAAAATGGGTGATGCTCATTTTTCAGGGGAAGTGCTGCCAATTTTTTTTCATAAAATTAATATTTTTGAAACTAATTCCGTCACAGGTTTGGTAGCCGTCAGTTGGTTGCAGCGGTCCGACATTCCTTATCTTTCCTTTTTATCTGTTGCGGTTCTGCTCTGCAACAAGTAAGTACTGTTATTATTATTTTTCATTTATAATCAGTTAATTTATAAGCTGTTACACCCCAAAATGACCTCGATTTTATTCCACCGAATAAAATCGTAAACCTAGCCGTAGATTTCCCGTCCCGTGTGTTCAAGCGATTGAACGACACGGGATTGTACAGTTTGTACAGTTCGCAAAACTGGTCCTCCCGTAGCTCGGTCACGAAATTATATATGTCTAGTAGCGGTAGAAAAATATTCGGTTGTTTTCCAGCGTTTGTTCTCCGGGTGGATGCATAGTATATGTTCTGTAACGCTTATTCCTCGCGGAATATATAATTAGCGTTACACCACATATACTAAATATCGCACTGAAGGAGAACGACGCCGGAAGGCTGCCGAATATTTTCTCCGTTGCTAGGCATATATCGTGGCCGAGTTAAGGGGCGCTAGTTTTGCGAATGGGATAGGTACATACCTGTCACGACCCAAAATTTATTGAGCCGCAACCGGCGCTAGGGAACGGGAGTGGTAGCTCCGGAACCCGTAGCAAGCCTAAAATCACAATTTATTTTTCGCAAATATAATATAAACAAATAACAACAAACAACGGAAGCAAATATATACATATATATAACATATAACCGAATATGTACACTAACTGTTTCAAAACCTCGCGGGCTCTAGTTACCGTACCCTGTACGAACTGGCCTCGCGGTACTATATACATCAGTTAGTGTTTCAAACATCCCACTGGCATCTGGGGCCGTGGATCACATACAACGTACGTAGCCTATCAAAAAGCATATAGACAAATACAGCAGTTGATATATACAATCAAAATAAACTGCTGACTAGGCTACTATTCTGTTGACACAGGACCACTACTGCAGCACTCACAGAAGTCAGAAACTAACATATACAGCTGACTTCTGGACTTCAAAATTGGCCTCTAATTAAGTCCACAATCTAAGCACCTGAAAGACATCAAAGGTGAGGGGTCAGTATTTGGGGAAATACTGAGTGAGTTGACATTTACTAACAGTATTAATATAAAAACATAGCATCGCATCTCAAGAAAATATTAATATAAAACATATAAACATGTGTTTGATCCGTACGAAACTAATATCCTAGCATGCGACACATCTCTCGAATAATCATATATCATTCAACCCGATCGTAAATATCAATTGCGAGTCCAACTCGCTGGTGGCCCAGCCACTAGATACGGGGACTTCCAGGCTACACCGTAGCCGAGTTCACTCTGCGTATCTAAATCATAACTCAATCGTAAATTTCATATTCATCATTAGCTCCCAGCTATGTCAAGTCGTTTCTCAATGCAAACATACTAGACTGACTCGATACTGGTGATCACACAGCCTATTGACACCCAATAGGTAGCTAGTTTCTTCGGATCGCACACTAGTTCTCACATATAGAAATTAAATAAACATATAACATTCAATTAATTGTATATAATGCGATGCGTGAAAACAATATATAAAATTTCATAAAATAATTTTCATATATATAATACATGGAAGTAAAAGTACAACTCACCGTGACCGCAATCCAAGAAATGATATGATCGATCTGATAGTATGCTCTCGCTAGTCCGCCTCTACTGACTCCACTACTCGCTGACACGTGTGATAAATCGTTAATAGTTAGACGTGATTCTCGCATTCTTATACGTATAATACTTTTAAGTTTTATGATTTAGTTTCATTTTATACTTGTTTACGTATTCGATATCTCTAGTCGTATAGACGACTTAGTGAACACTATTTCTCATAATTGAGAATCGCTTAACGTCCTTGACGTTTTCCATTATTATATTTCATTTAAAACGTCGAGCTAATCTCGAGATTTATGATCCTCAAGGTCCGAAATCCGTCCTTTAGAGTCAAATTACTCAAAACGTCGAATGCCTAGGTCAATTACAGTTGTATACGCGTGGGGGCGAGTTGGGGTGCACATTGTGCATTTTGACGGGTGCACGATCGTGCAACTGAGTACACGTTCGTGCACCTCAGGGGTACACGTTCGTGTACTCATTGTACACGTTCGTGTACCATGAGAAGTACACGTTCGTGTACTTCAGTACACGATCGTGTACCTCGCTAGGTGCACGTTCGTGTACATCAGTACACGTTCGTGCACCCGTGGTACACGGTCGTGTACCACGTGCACAGCCCCGGAAATCAGATTTTCCGGGGTTTCGCCACAATCCCGACGTGTTAAACATACCCACGCTCAATACCCATATCCCGGTTTCTGCAGAAACGCTATAATAACCTCAAAAACGTCAAAATTTTAACCTAAACTCAATCCCAATCAAAACAGCCCGCTATATCTAAATTTTCAACCAAATTTCTTGAAATTTACCTTGATATGAAGCTTAGAACGAGTAGAGCTTTCGATTACGAAGAGATCGATGCGAAAATCGCTTGGATCGGACGTCGAACGAAGAAACCGTAAAGAAACGAAGTTGATCGGTATAAAATGAAGCTTCTGGATCCTCACTCTCTGATGCCTTCCTTCATTCAAATGATAATCCTTATATTAGATGGCTAAAAGTCCGTTTTGGTCCTTTCTTTCTTTCCTTGTTACAATTTATCTTTCAAACTTTTCTTTCCTACGATTTAGTCCATAGCTAAATCAATAAACTCTTTTATTACGACTTATACGTATTATTTATATCCGATAAATAATACAAATCTCGATATTAGTACTTTCCCGTCAAATTCCAATATTTCTATTTTCGACACAAAGTGGCTAAATTACCACTTTGGTCCCTGTACTTCATTTTAGACTTTTCTTGACATTTTCCCTATTAATTCCAACTCTAACTTTAGAATTGAAATATAACCTTAATTTTCTCATAGTTAATTTCTCAAAACCGACCTACTTGAAACTTATTTATCGGAAAACTTTCCAATATCGCCACTTCCGCGACTCAAAACTGGACACGTGGTCCAATTAGCTAATTAATTATTTTGGGGTATTACATTCTTCCCCCCTTATAAAAATTCGTCCTCGAATTTTCATAAAACTTATTGGGACCTTACAATTATTCTTATACCTTCCTTGTTATTCACTACTATACGTCAGTCATGTCCCTTTCTCTTACTCAGCTCTTAGCTCTCCACGTATAGCTGTGACTTCGTACTCATCATTAATCGATTATCTATCTTGCTCATAGTAATCTCCTGTTGGAGCATAAATGAAAATCTTCTTACTGTTACCTTTGTCTTATTGGTCATCTTTCTAGAATAGTGTGGCTCGAGGCGTATCGCCGATATCGTAATCCTGACGTCTTGTACAACTGGTTGTGATCTTTCTTTTGTCCTTATTAGCGTCGATTAACCCTCACTCGGTATTCTTCAAGTCTACTGTTTCATTCTCAGTCGTCCTCGGGTCGCTACTTGTCTCTCTTACACGTTAATAGTGACAACGTGCCGGCTATATCCTTAATGTTGTATTTACCTCTTTCTACTAGTATCTGACACTTCGTTCTTTATCAATCAATCTTTTCTCAACTTGTATCTTGTCTATCATATTTATTATTTCTCAACGTAGTTGAGATTGATACTTCCTTTGCTTCCTTTAACTTTCCTTGCTTTGCTTAAGTTATTGTGAATTTTTATGTTGTTCTATTGATCGTGATTCTTCATACATTCCCCATTGCCATCTGTACTTTTCTTTGTGTTGACTTTAACCGTATAGCTTATACGATCGTCTTCGTTGACCGATACTATCCGTATTTTTATCTTCTTAGCTTTCTCTAATTAGTCCTTAAAAATCCCCTCGAGTCATAAATTGACTTGTCAGTCAAGAATGTCTTTCTTTTACGTCATACTTCTTTTTTTTATGATAACTTCATAAGAATTTCATGTGTTCCTTTAACATTTAGTTGTTTCGAGAATCCTTCTCGTTAGCTAACCCTCATTTAACTTCTTTCTTATTCTACCTATCGTCTTTCTTTGAAGGGTTTTACGATTGTTTCTAGTATTTGTACTCCATTTACTTTACAATTCCCAAAGTCAAGGAATAATTTCAACTCACCGTCGTCTTACACATTATATGCTTCCTTAGCACTTATACTTTGATTCCAATTGTTTTTGAATATCTAGATCTCTTTGTACTAGTATTGACTCTTGTCTTGTCTTTTACTTGTTATATTCGTTACGTCTTTCCTTCGTTTATAGTAGTCCCATTGCTGTTGTTCTATTCTGACAACCCTTTCGACGTATTTCTAGAACTTTCACTTTTCTAATCACCTTACTAAATTTTGAGGTATTTGCATTTTACCTTTACATTTTTCTTCATATTATCCACCATCCTTACAGTTATTGACACGTACGTTTATACGTGTGCCTTTCTCCTTTCTGTTAACGCAACTTATAATTCTTGATACTGATATTAGTTACTTTACTTAATATCAGTCATATAGCACTACTATCTCTCTTGATCTATCTAATTTAAACTTTCATATCTTGTAAAATCGTGTATCCTTTCTCTTTCTACTTCTGTATCCTTAAACTCTAATATTGATAACGTTATATCTCGTTTAAATATCACTTGATATTCATCATTCATATTACCATCTCTTTTGTCCTTCATACTTTTAATCTCTTTCTCTAGTATATTTCTCGTTCGCTACGTTACTTATTTCACTATAGGAATAATCCTTATACTATTCATCCTTGCGTATTTGTTACGTTTCTTTCGTCTAACATGACTCTCCATCATTTCATCCTTTATTTTATCATAAGGATATTTACTATATCCTTAAATATTGCCAGCGCATTGCATCTTGACTGCGTTCGCTCTCCGGCAATAACTCCTCGTTCACATTTCACTGTAGCTCCCTTAACATTATTGCAATTATCATTAACAGGGCTTTATTCTGTTATTGGGATTCGCTTTTAAATTTTATTCTTATTTACTAGGAATCTTTTATTTTTCGTCACAGAGTTTTACATCTGAGTTCACTCATCAAACAAAAGATTTCAAAACATCCTTTGGCTGGCCAGCTCTTTTAAATCACTTTTCATAAATCGTTTGAAATCATTAGTACAATTGTTGCTCAGAGTGATGATATCTCTCATCACTAAGGAGTTGCTCAAAATCGCAGTTTCTTTTTCCATTACAAAATTATGATGCATGATCTAAAATTTTGAAAATCATTCTTTTATGCATTCCTATCGTGGTTATGCAATGTCATATGCGATGCCTGAGCACAATTGTACCTTGAAAAATCATAAAAACTGTTAAAATCTTCATAAAATCGTGAGTCTTACTCCAGATTATACGCTCTGCGACTATTAACGGCTTTCTTTATACTTATTGAGTATATTTTAAATTTTTGTACTGCTGTCATATTTTTGTATTGCTGTCATTTACAGACTGTTCGTCTGTCACATCACTTCTTTCTCCATATCTCCGATAACTCAATTAAGTTCAAAATTCTATATTGCTGTAATCATCATATCCACTTCTGCAACATTCTCTTCTATGTCAGATACAAACGCAAGTGCCGATGTTCCACATCGACTTCTTGTAAGCAATCCATTTATTTCTTCAAATACTAAAACGTAATATAGGAATTACGTTTGCGATAATTATGTGTTGTGATGTTTATTGTATTATTGTTTTTGTGTGTTATGCTTATATGTTCTTTTATTAGGCGCGTGTTTAACTACAACGCTTCCTATAGGTTCTCGCTTTCCGAGGTATTATTCTAAAGGCAAAACCTATTACTGACATTCCACTATGCAATGCAGCAATTATATAAACACAATAATGCAAACACATAAACACAATACTTAAAGCATATAAATTGCTAATACCTGGGGGTGCCTGACGCGGAACGTTAGGTTCCCTAATAACTATGCCTGTATGACGGCCCCTAACTGTTCTACCTGAGTTTCGTCCACCTCTTTGCACAAAATAGGGGTTGGTTGTAGTTCTGGAGGACGTACTGACATAATCTGGGTGGTACTCACGTCTAAAGTAATAAGGTCGTATCGGATCACCCGACCATTCATGCTCTGTTTCAATCCTACGGGCCATTGTAGTAAGCGTACTGAAATGTTCGTCCACGTGCTCATACAGCTCATCAAACTGAGGTCCTAAACCCCTGACATATCTACGATTAATGGTTCTATTGCTTTCGTTCAGATTAGGGACTCCCTCTGCCATCCGCAGAAAATCAGTAGAGTACGCTCCTACAGTTAACATCCCTCTAGAAAAAGAACGCATTTGCCTCCTAACCTGATTTAGGGCTATCTGCGCCTGACCATTAGCTATGTCCGCATCTTCCCTCAAATTGCGGTATCTCCGCACACTTGACCATAGTCACCCCTGTATTCCTCAACGTCTAACTCATCTAACTCTTCTTCTTCATACTCTTCTTCCTGAGGATTTTCCTCTTCTGCTTCTTCTTCTAATTCTTCTTCTGGATCCTCCTCAGGATCCTCCTCGGGGTCTTCCTCAGGATCTTCTTCCGGATCTTCCTCCGGTTCCTCTTCCTCTTCTTCGCCGTATTCAATCTCCGGCGAATGTTCTCTAACTCTGTTTCCAGAAGAACTACCTATCTCTGACACAGACATAAAACCATTTTGATATATTTCTGGCGATGCTCCATGATTTGCGTGGAATCCATTCTGATGGACCCCAGATGGTTCGCCCACTTCATTATGAAACCCGTTTTGAAATATAGGAGGCGCTTCCTCCCGTTCTTCATCAGCATGCGACTGAGCTCCGTTTTGCCCAGACATGCTGAAAAGAAACAATTTCGAACGTAAGCGACCATCTGAGCCCATTTCACACGCAATTCCAAAGTCAGCTTATAAATGCTGTAAACAATTAGCATTTAATCCAGTCGCACGTAATTTGTAATAATTATCCATTTAATAACCTCATTGCAAGAAATAAATACTTACTTACCTCAATCGTTCGAAATTTGTAAATATATAGCCAATTTCTATTTCTTGGCGTAAGTAACAAATACTTAGTTACCCTAGTCGTCCGTATGAACATATACTATTCACTTACTAACTTAATAGTCCTGGTCCGCGCGCGTAATGCCACATACTACTAATGCACACATAACACCATTACAGACAATCACGGTCTGACTCTTGCTGCAGTAGTTCCTAGGTATACTTACTGACAATTGCTCCCAGTCAAACAAGCAATCAAACAACTCTAGCAGTGGTAACTGGACCAAACTTCTCTCAAACAAACATTGAAACAACCTTGCAGTGGTAACTGGACCAAACTGCTCTGATACCAACATTGTCACGACCCAAAATTTATTGAGCCGCAACCGGCGCTAGGGAACGGGAGTGGTAGCTCCGGAACCCGTAGCAAGCCTAAAATCACAATTTATTTTTCGCAAATATAATATAAACAAATAACAACAAACAACGGAAGCAAATATATACATATATATAACATATAACCGAATATGTACACTAACTGTTTCAAAACCTCGCGGGCTCTAGTTACCGTACCCTGTACGAACTGGCCTCGCGGTACTATATACATCAGTTAGTGTTTCAAACATCCCACTGGCATCTGGGGCCGTGGATCACATACAACGTACGTAGCCTATCAAAAAGCATATAGACAAATACAGCAGTTGATATATACAATCAAAATAAACTGCTGACTAGGCTACTATTCTGTTGACACAGGACCACTACTGCAGCACTCACAGAAGTCAGAAACTAACATATACAGCTGACTTCTGGACTTCAAAATTGGCCTCTAACTAAGTCCACAATCTAAGCACCTGAAAGACATCAAAGGTGAGGGGTCAGTATTTGGGGAAATACTGAGTGAGTTGACATTTACTAACAGTATTAATATAAAAACATAGCATCGCATCTCAAGAAAATATTAATATAAAACATATAAACATGTGTTTGATCCGTACGAAACTAATATCCTAGCATGCGACACATCTCTCGAATAATCATATATCATTCAACCCGATCGTAAATATCAATTGCGAGTCCAACTCGCTGGTGGCCCAGCCACTAGATACGGGGACTTCCAGGCTACACCGTAGCCGAGTTCACTCTGCGTATCTAAATCATAACTCAATCGTAAATTTCATATTCATCATTAGCTCCCAGCTATGTCAAGTCGTTTCTCAATGCAAACATACTAGACTGACTCGATACTGGTGATCACACAGCCTATTGACACCCAATAGGTAGCTAGTTTCTTCGGATCGCACACTAGTTCTCACATATAGAAATTAAATAAACATATAACATTCAATTAATTGTATATAATGCGATGCGTGAAAACAATATATAAAATTTCATAAAATAATTTTCATATATATAATACATGGAAGTAAAAGTACAACTCACCGTGACCGCAATCCAAGAAATGATATGATCGATCTGATAGTATGCTCTCGCTAGTCCGCCTCTACTGACTCCACTACTCGCTGACACGTGTGATAAATCGTTAATAGTTAGACGTGATTCTCGCATTCTTATACGTATAATACTTTTAAGTTTTATGATTTAGTTTCATTTTATACTTGTTTACGTATTCGATATCTCTAGTCGTATAGACGACTTAGTGAACACTATTTCTCATAATTGAGAATCGCTTAACGTCCTTGACGTTTTCCATTATTATATTTCATTTAAAACGTCGAGCTAATCTCGAGATTTATGATCCTCAAGGTCCGAAATCCGTCCTTTAGAGTCAAATTACTCAAAACGTCGAATGCCTAGGTCAATTACAGTTGTATACGCGTGGGGGCGAGTTGGGGTGCACATTGTGCATTTTGACGGGTGCACGATCGTGCAACTGAGTACACGTTCGTGCACCTCAGGGGTACACGTTCGTGTACTCATTGTACACGTTCGTGTACCATGAGAAGTACACGTTCGTGTACTTCAGTACACGATCGTGTACCTCGCTAGGTGCACGTTCGTGTACATCAGTACACGTTCGTGCACCCGTGGTACACGGTCGTGTACCACGTGCACAGCCCCGGAAATCAGATTTTCCGGGGTTTCGCCACAATCCCGACGTGCTAAACATACCCACGCTCAATACCCATATCCCGGTTTCTGCAGAAACGCTATAATAACCTCAAAAACGTCAAAATTTTAACCTAAACTCAATCCCAATCAAAACAGCCCGCTATATCTAAATTTTCAACCAAATTTCTTGAAATTTACCTTGATATGAAGCTTAGAACGAGTAGAGCTTTCGATTACGAAGAGATCGATGCGAAAATCGCTTGGATCGGACGTCGAACGAAGAAACCGTAAAGAAACGAAGTTGATCGGTATAAAATGAAGCTTCTGGATCCTCACTCTCTGATGCCTTCCTTCATTCAAATGATAATCCTTATATTAGATGGCTAAAAGTCCGTTTTGGTCCTTTCTTTCTTTCCTTGTTACAATTTATCTTTCAAACTTTTCTTTCCTACGATTTAGTCCATAGCTAAATCAATAAACTCTTTTATTACGACTTATACGTATTATTTATATCCGATAAATAATACAAATCTCGATATTAGTACTTTCCCGTCAAATTCCAATATTTCTATTTTCGACACAAAGTGGCTAAATTACCACTTTGGTCCCTGTACTTCATTTTAGACTTTTCTTGACATTTTCCCTATTAATTCCAACTCTAACTTTAGAATTGAAATATAACCTTAATTTTCTCATAGTTAATTTCTCAAAACCGACCTACTTGAAACTTATTTATCGGAAAACTTTCCAATATCGCCACTTCCGCGACTCAAAACTGGACACGTGGTCCAATTAGCTAATTAATTATTTTGGGGTATTACATTCTTCCCCCCTTATAAAAATTCGTCCTCGAATTTTCATAAAACTTATTGGGACCTTACAATTATTCTTATACCTTCCTTGTTATTCACTACTATACGTCAGTCATGTCCCTTTCTCTTACTCAGCTCTTAGCTCTCCACGTATAGCTGTGACTTCGTACTCATCATTAATCGATTATCTATCTTGCTCATAGTAATCTCCTGTTGGAGCATAAATGAAAATCTTCTTACTGTTACCTTTGTCTTATTGGTCATCTTTCTAGAATAGTGTGGCTCGAGGCGTATCGCCGATATCGTAATCCTGACGTCTTGTACAACTGGTTGTGATCTTTCTTTTGTCCTTATTAGCGTCGATTAACCCTCACTCGGTATTCTTCAAGTCTACTGTTTCATTCTCAGTCGTCCTCGGGTCGCTACTTGTCTCTCTTACACGTTAATAGTGACAACGTGCCGGCTATATCCTTAATGTTGTATTTACCTCTTTCTACTAGTATCTGACACTTCGTTCTTTATCAATCAATCTTTTCTCAACTTGTATCTTGTCTATCATATTTATTATTTCTCAACGTAGTTGAGATTGATACTTCCTTTGCTTCCTTTAACTTTCCTTGCTTTGCTTAAGTTATTGTGAATTTTTATGTTGTTCTATTGATCGTGATTCTTCATACATTCCCCATTGCCATCTGTACTTTTCTTTGTGTTGACTTTAACCGTATAGCTTATACGATCGTCTTCGTTGACCGATACTATCCGTATTTTTATCTTCTTAGCTTTCTCTAATTAGTCCTTAAAAATCCCCTCGAGTCATAAATTGACTTGTCAGTCAAGAATGTCTTTCTTTTACGTCATACTTCTTTTTTTTATGATAACTTCATAAGAATTTCATGTGTTCCTTTAACATTTAGTTGTTTCGAGAATCCTTCTCGTTAGCTAACCCTCATTTAACTTCTTTCTTATTCTACCTATCGTCTTTCTTTGAAGGGTTTTACGATTGTTTCTAGTATTTGTACTCCATTTACTTTACAATTCCCAAAGTCAAGGAATAATTTCAACTCACCGTCGTCTTACACATTATATGCTTCCTTAGCACTTATACTTTGATTCCAATTGTTTTTGAATATCTAGATCTCTTTGTACTAGTATTGACTCTTGTCTTGTCTTTTACTTGTTATATTCGTTACGTCTTTCCTTCGTTTATAGTAGTCCCATTGCTGTTGTTCTATTCTGACAACCCTTTCGACGTATTTCTAGAACTTTCACTTTTCTAATCACCTTACTAAATTTTGAGGTATTTGCATTTTACCTTTACATTTTTCTTCATATTATCCACCATCCTTACAGTTATTGACACGTACGTTTATACGTGTGCCTTTCTCCTTTCTGTTAACGCAACTTATAATTCTTGATACTGATATTAGTTACTTTACTTAATATCAGTCATATAGCACTACTATCTCTCTTGATCTATCTAATTTAAACTTTCATATCTTGTAAAATCGTGTATCCTTTCTCTTTCTACTTCTGTATCCTTAAACTCTAATATTGATAACGTTATATCTCGTTTAAATATCACTTGATATTCATCATTCATATTACCATCTCTTTTGTCCTTCATACTTTTAATCTCTTTCTCTAGTATATTTCTCGTTCGCTACGTTACTTATTTCACTATAGGAATAATCCTTATACTATTCATCCTTGCGTATTTGTTACGTTTCTTTCGTCTAACATGACTCTCCATCATTTCATCCTTTATTTTATCATAAGGATATTTACTATATCCTTAAATATTGCCAGCGCATTGCATCTTGACTGCGTTCGCTCTCCGGCAATAACTCCTCGTTCACATTTCACTGTAGCTCCCTTAACATTATTGCAATTATCATTAACAGGGCTTTATTCTGTTATTGGGATTTGCTTTTAAATTTTATTCTTATTTACTAGGAATCTTTTATTTTTCGTCACAGAGTTTTACATCTGAGTTCACTCATCAAACAAAAGATTTCAAAACATCCTTTGGCTGGCCAGCTCTTTTAAATCACTTTTCATAAATCGTTTGAAATCATTAGTACAATTGTTGCTCAGAGTGATGATATCTCTCATCACTAAGGAGTTGCTCAAAATCGCAGTTTCTTTTTCCATTACAAAATTATGATGCATGATCTAAAATTTTGAAAATCATTCTTTTATGCATTCCTATCGTGGTTATGCAATGTCATATGCGATGCCTGAGCACAATTGTACCTTGAAAAATCATAAAAACTGTTAAAATCTTCATAAAATCGTGAGTCTTACTCCAGATTATACGCTCTGCGACTATTAACGGCTTTCTTTATACTTATTGAGTATATTTTAAATTTTTGTACTGCTGTCATATTTTTGTATTGCTGTCATTTACAGACTGTTCGTCTGTCACATCACTTCTTTCTCCATATCTCCGATAACTCAATTAAGTTCAAAATTCTATATTGCTGTAATCATCATATCCACTTCTGCAACATTCTCTTCTATGTCAGATACAAACGCAAGTGCCGATGTTCCACATCGACTTCTTGTAAGCAATCCATTTATTTCTTCAAATACTAAAACGTAATATAGGAATTACGTTTGCGATAATTATGTGTTGTGATGTTTATTGTATTATTGTTTTTGTGTGTTATGCTTATATGTTCTTTTATTAGGCGCGTGTTTAACTACAACGCTTCCTATAGGTTCTCGCTTTCCGAGGTATTATTCTAAAGGCAAAACCTATTACTGACATTCCACTATGCAATGCAGCAATTATATAAACACAATAATGCAAACACATAAACACAATACTTAAAGCATATAAATTGCTAATACCTGGGGGTGCCTGATGCGGAACGTTAGGTTCCCTAATAACTATGCCTGTATGACGGCCCCTAACTGTTCTACCTGAGTTTCGTCCACCTCTTTGCACAAAATAGGGGTTGGTTGTAGTTCTGGAGGACGTACTGACATAATCTGGGTGGTACTCACGTCTAAAGTAATAAGGTCGTATCGGATCACCCGACCATTCATGCTCTGTTTCAATCCTACGGGCCATTGTAGTAAGCGTACTGAAATGTTCGTCCACGTGCTCATACAGCTCATCAAACTGAGGTCCTAAACCCCTGACATATCTACGATTAATGGTTCTATTGCTTTCGTTCAGATTAGGGACTCCCTCTGCCATCCGCAGAAAATCAGTAGAGTACGCTCCTACAGTTAACATCCCTCTAGAAAAAGAACGCATTTGCCTCCTAACCTGATTTAGGGCTATCTGCGCCTGACCATTAGCTATGTCCGCATCTTCCCTCAAATTGCGGTATCTCCGCACACTTGACCAGAAATAGTCACCCCTGTATTCCTCAACGTCTAACTCATCTAACTCTTCTTCTTCATACTCTTCTTCCTGAGGATTTTCCTCTTCTGCTTCTTCTTCTAATTCTTCTTCTGGATCCTCCTCAGGATCCTCCTCGGGGTCTTCCTCAGGATCTTCTTCCGGATCTTCCTCCGGTTCCTCTTCCTCTTCTTCGCCGTATTCAATCTCCGGCGAATGTTCTCTAACTCTGTTTCCAGAAGAACTACCTATCTCTGACACAGACATAAAACCATTTTGATATATTTCTGGCGATGCTCCATGATTTGCGTGGAATCCATTCTGATGGACCCCAGATGGTTCGCCCACTTCATTATGAAACCCGTTTTGAAATATAGGAGGCGCTTCCTCCCGTTCTTCATCAGCATGCGACTGAGCTCCGTTTTGCCCAGACATGCTGAAAAGAAACAATTTCGAACGTAAGCGACCATCTGAGCCCATTTCACACGCAATTCCAAAGTCAGCTTATAAATGCTGTAAACAATTAGCATTTAATCCAGTCGCACGTAATTTGTAATAATTATCCATTTAATAACCTCATTGCAAGAAATAAATACTTACTTACCTCAATCGTTCGAAATTTGTAAATATATAGCCAATTTCTATTTCTTGGCGTAAGTAACAAATACTTAGTTACCCTAGTCGTCCGTATGAACATATACTATTCACTTACTAACTTAATAGTCCTGGTCCGCGCGCGTAATGCCACATACTACTAATGCACACATAACACCATTACAGACAATCACGGTCTGACTCTTGCTGCAGTAGTTCCTAGGTATACTTACTGACAATTGCTCCCAGTCAAACAAGCAATCAAACAACTCTAGCAGTGGTAACTGGACCAAACTGCTCTCAAACAAACATTGAAACAACCTTGCAGTGGTAACTGGACCAAACTGCTCTGATACCAACATTGTCACGACCCAAAATTTATTGAGCCGCAACCGGCGCTAGGGAACGGGAGTGGTAGCTCCGGAACCCGTAGCAAGCCTAAAATCACAATTTATTTTTCGCAAATATAATATAAACAAATAACAACAAACAACGGAAGCAAATATATACATATATATAACATATAACCGAATATGTACACTAACTGTTTCAAAACCTCGCGGGCTCTAGTTACCGTACCCTGTACGAACTGGCCTCGCGGTACTATATACATCAGTTAGTGTTTCAAACATCCCACTGGCATCTGGGGCCGTGGATCACATACAACGTACGTAGCCTATCAAAAAGCATATAGACAAATACAGCAGTTGATATATACAATCAAAATAAACTGCTGACTAGGCTACTATTCTGTTGACACAGGACCACTACTGCAGCACTCACAGAAGTCAGAAACTAACATATACAGCTGACTTCTGGACTTCAAAATTGGCCTCTAACTAAGTCCACAAGCTAAGCACCTGAAAGACATCAAAGGTGAGGGGTCAGTATTTGGGGAAATACTGAGTGAGTTGACATTTACTAACAGTATTAATATAAAAACATAGCATCGCATCTCAAGAAAATATTAATATAAAACATATAAACATGTGTTTGATCCGTACGAAACTAATATCCTAGCATGCGACACATCTCTCGAATAATCATATATCATTCAACCCGATCGTAAATATCAATTGCGAGTCCAACTCGCTGGTGGCCCAGCCACTAGATACGGGGACTTCCAGGCTACACCGTAGCCGAGTTCACTCTGCGTATCTAAATCATAACTCAATCGTAAATTTCATATTCATCATTAGCTCCCAGCTATGTCAAGTCGTTTCTCAATGCAAACATACTAGACTGACTCGATACTGGTGATCACACAGCCTATTGACACCCAATAGGTAGCTAGTTTCTTCGGATCGCACACTAGTTCTCACATATAGAAATTAAATAAACATATAACATTCAATTAATTGTATATAATGCGATGCGTGAAAACAATATATAAAATTTCATAAAATAATTTTCATATATATAATACATGGAAGTAAAAGTACAACTCACCGTGACCGCAATCCAAGAAATGATATGATCGATCTGATAGTATGCTCTCGCTAGTCCGCCTCTACTGACTCCACTACTCGCTGACACGTGTGATAAATCGTTAATAGTTAGACGTGATTCTCGCATTCTTATACGTATAATACTTTTAAGTTTTATGATTTAGTTTCATTTTATACTTGTTTACGTATTCGATATCTCTAGTCGTATAGACGACTTAGTGAACACTATTTCTCATAATTGAGAATCGCTTAACGTCCTTGACGTTTTCCATTATTATATTTCATTTAAAACGTCGAGCTAATCTCGAGATTTATGATCCTCAAGGTCCGAAATCCGTCCTTTAGAGTCAAATTACTCAAAACGTCGAATGCCTAGGTCAATTACAGTTGTATACGCGTGGGGGCGAGTTGGGGTGCACATTGTGCATTTTGACGGGTGCACGATCGTGCAACTGAGTACACGTTCGTGCACCTCAGGGGTACACGTTCGTGTACTCATTGTACACGTTCGTGTACCATGAGAAGTACACGTTCGTGTACTTCAGTACACGATCGTGTACCTCGCTAGGTGCACGTTCGTGTACATCAGTACACGGTCGTGTACCACGTGCACAGCCCCGGAAATCAGATTTTCCGGGGTTTCGCCACAATCCCGACGTGCTAAACATACCCACGCTCAATACCCATATCCCGGTTTCTGCAGAAACGCTATAATAACCTCAAAAACGTCAAAATTTTAACCTAAACTCAATCCCAATCAAAACAGCCCGCTATATCTAAATTTTCAACCAAATTTCTTGAAATTTACCTTGATATGAAGCTTAGAACGAGTAGAGCTTTCGATTACGAAGAGATCGATGCGAAAATCGCTTGGATCGGACGTCGAACGAAGAAACCGTAAAGAAACGAAGTTGATCGGTATAAAATGAAGCTTCTGGATCCTCACTCTCTGATGCCTTCCTTCATTCAAATGATAATCCTTATATTAGATGGCTAAAAGTCCGTTTTGGTCCTTTCTTTCTTTCCTTGTTACAATTTATCTTTCAAACTTTTCTTTCCTACGATTTAGTCCATAGCTAAATCAATAAACTCTTTTATTACGACTTATACGTATTATTTATATCCGATAAATAATACAAATCTCGATATTAGTACTTTCCCGTCAAATTCCAATATTTCTATTTTCGACACAAAGTGGCTAAATTACCACTTTGGTCCCTGTACTTCATTTTAGACTTTTCTTGACATTTTCCCTATTAATTCCAACTCTAACTTTAGAATTGAAATATAACCTTAATTTTCTCATAGTTAATTTCTCAAAACCGACCTACTTGAAACTTATTTATCGGAAAACTTTCCAATATCGCCACTTCCGCGACTCAAAACTGGACACGTGGTCCAATTAGCTAATTAATTATTTTGGGGTATTACAATACCTTTAATGCAGTCAATTACATTGACTTTGCTATTTCCGAGCGAGAACCCCTCCTAATTATCCGTGCTACAGTAATGGATACAGACCAAAGTTGGATGTATAAGCGGCTGCAGGGCGGGTTGCTATACCCAGGCTTTGACGAGCGCGTGCAGGAATTTGTTAATTTTGCTTTACGTCATCCCGCGTGTATGAGTGGGCCCGAGATTAAATGCCCATGTCCTAGGGCAAGATGTAAAAATACGAGTTATCGAGACGTCGAAACAGTGAAGCTGCACATTCTGCAGAAAGGGTTTGTGGCAGATTACAAAGTCTGGGTTTTTCATGGGGAGGGAAATGTTTTAGATCCTCGTCCCGTTGCACAGATGCCGGAGTATGACGTTGACATGGAAAATGAGGAGGAAGACGATTTCAGCTCCGTTCAGAGAATGGTTATCGATGCTGCTGGTCCAGAAGTAGTGTTCACGGAGGAGGAACCGAATAATGAAGCTAAACATTTTTATAATATGATGCGTGCAGCTGAAGAACCTGTATACCCCGGTAGTAGCAAACACTCTCCTTTGTCTGCGGCTGTTAAAATGTTGGACATCAAATGTCGACATAGTGGGTCAGTGGCTTTAGTAGATGATGTGACCGAATTTATACAAGAGCTGCTTCCAGAGGACAACAAGATGCCGAAGAACTTTACCGAAATAAAGAAGATGGTTAGAGGTCTTGGGTTGCCGGTTGAAGTTATCGATTGCTGTTTACGCAACTGTATGATTTATTGGGGGTCAGACGCGGATTTAACGCGATGCAAAATTTGCGATCACGAACGGTGGAAACCGGCCCCTAAAGGAAATTCTGCGAAAAGACGAGTTAACGTCCCATATAGGAAAATGTTTTATTTTCCTATAACTCCGAGATTGCAGAGGTTGTACGCTTCTAAAGCCACTGCCAAGCATATGACGTGGCACGCTGAACACGAAATGGTTGATGGAAAGATGTGTCACCCGTCAGATTCCCCGGCGTGGAAACATTTTAGTGAATTGCATACAGAGTTTGCGAAAGAAATTCGAAATATCAGACTAGGCCTGTGTACTGATGGGTTTCAACCATTTGGGGCCTTCGGGCAGAATTATTCATCATGGCCAGTAATTTTGACACCTTACAATCTCCCTCCAGGAATGTGTATGAAAGATGAGTTCAAGTTTTTAACTGTTATTGTCCCTGGGCCTCAAAATCCTAAACATCAAATGGATATTTTCCTGCAGCCGTTGATAGCTGAGCTAAACCAACTTTGGGAATTTGGAGTCCAGACATTCGACGTTCATAGGCGACAAAATTTTCAAATGAAAGCGGCACTGATGTGGACAATTAATGATTTTCCCGCTTATTCAATGTTGGCTGGTTGGAGCACATCTGGGAGACTGGCTTGCCCTCACTGCATGGAAAATACAGATGCGTTCACGCTTAAAGGGAGTAGAAAACAGTCGTGGTTTGACTGCCACAGAAAGTTCTTGCCTCGTGGTCACCCGTACCGTCGTAACACAACTCAATTCCGTAAAGGGAAAACCGTAAACAAAGAATTCGGACACCCGAAAACCGGAGAAGAATTGTTGGCAGAGGTGGACAGTCTGGGGTTTATGAAGGCATATGAAATTGGGGCTGAGAAAAATAATGCTACGAAGTCGGAAAATTATGGTTGGAATAAAAAAAGTATTTTCTGGGATTTGCCGTATTGGAAAACAAATCTCATTCGTCACAATCTCGATGTCATGCACATTGAGAAAAACGTATTCGACAACATTTTCAATACGGTACTAAATGTTCCCGGGAAAACGAAAGACCATGCAAAATCTAGAGAAGAGTTGAATGACATATGTGATCGGCCTGAGTTAGCTAAAGATCCGGTTACTGGGAGATTTCCTAAGGCGATGTATGCTTTGAACAGGGACGGGAAAAAAGCTTTACTTGAGTGGATTAAGTTAATAAGGTTTCCAGATGGCTACGCGTCCAACTTGTCCAGATGTGTCGATACAATCGGTCTGAAAATGCATGGAATGAAAAGTCACGACTGCCACATTTTTATGCAAAGACTTCTGCCAATCGCTCTCCGTGAGCTATTACCGAAGGAAGTCTGGGAGCCTTTAACAGAGCTGAGTATCTTCTTTCGTGAGTTAACCTCCACGTCTCTAACAGAGATAGATCTAGATCGTATGAGGCTGGAAATCCCAAAGATACTGTGCAAGCTGGAACGTATTTTTCCGCCCAGCTTTTTTGACTCCATGGAACATCTACTTGTACATCTGCCGTACGAAGCTATGATGGCAGGTCCGGTTCAGTATCGCTGGATGTATCCATTTGAAAGGTAAAGTAATTGAATTTTCTCAATTCTGTGTAGCAGTATATATATTGACATGTCATGTTCACTAACTGAGGAATGTGGAATCAGATATTTGAGAAAGCTGAAAAAAAAGTCAGCAATAAAGGGAGGGTGGAAGGAAGCATCAGTAGCGGATACTTGAATGAAGAAACCGCAAAATTTGCAGCTTATTACTTTTCAGAAGGTGACCCAATGATACCTGAGCGGCCGCAAAGGAATGAAGTTTATGACATTGAAGTCGATGACGATGTCGACAGACTATCTATTTTCAAGCCGCACGGGCAATCAGTGGGTGCTTGCCGCAAGAGATATTTTGAAGATTCTGAGATTGTTGCTGCTCGGACATATGTTCTGTTGAATTGTTCAGAAATTGAAAATTACAGAGAGTAAGCTTTAATACAGTTGTCAATGTCATATCCAATAATTATTCAGCTTGTAATAATTGTTTTCTTCTTAACTAAGGGTTTTCGAAGGCGAGTTGCGCAGAGAAAACCCTGAAATCACCATCTCTCAAATTGAAGCGAAGTTCGAGAGTCAATTTGCCTACTGGTTTCAACAATACGTAAGTATTTTACAAAATACTTTTCGATTCTTTCAATAAAAAGTTCTGATTTATAATACACTTTTACGCTACAGGTGCAAGATCCAACTGTTTGTACTAATCCCTTTATTCTTAGTCTCGCTAAAGGACCTCTTAGATCAGTAAGAACATTTAAGGGGTACCGTGTAAACGGATTTAAGTTTCAGACTCAAGCTTATGGGGAGGAACAGCTTACTATGAATAGTGGAGTCTGCGTGAAGGGAACTCAATATGTCGACAGCGAAAATGACTTTTATGGAGTTCTGACAGACATAATTGAGCTGGAGTATCCGGCTCTTCCAATGAAGACGACTGTCTTATTTAAATGCGAGTGGTTCGACCCAGCACGAAATTCTGGCACAATTAGTAACAAAAAATACAACATGGTGGATATTAATAACAGAAGGAGATACAATAAGTATGAACCATTCATCTTAGCCGAACAGGCCGACCAGGTTCATTACCTGCCATATCCTAGTAAAAGAAGGGATAAATTAAATTGGTGGGCAGTTTGCAGGACAAAGGCAAGATCTGAACTTGACATGCCCGAGGGGATTATCCCGGCTTTTCAAGACGTGATAGAAGAAAATCCTCTCATTGTTGCAACGGACGACAATTCGACATATTTAGCTGATGACAACGGAGAAGCTGAAGAAGATGCGTTGTTCGTGCCTCCTGATGAAACATAATCTGACTTTATCGCATCCTCATCAGATGAAGATGAAATTGAAGAACTTTAGTAGCTTAGAGTATTTTATGTATTAGCATGTTTCTTAATTATAATTATGTTTTATAATTATTTATTCAAGTGTACTATTTTAAATTGAATTCATATTTCTTAGTTATATGTTTCACGTATGTAGTTTTATAATGTGTTGTTTAGTTTTGGAACAATTAACTTGACAATTAGTGCAGGTATGAGGGGTCGAGGCTCAGGCGGAGGCTCAGGCCGAGGATCAGGCCGAGGATCAGGCCGAGGACGGGGGGACCCTACCGAGCCCGTTGAGGAGCAGCATCGTGAGGAGGCTGGAGGACCTGTTCAGCCTTTGCAGGAGCGTGAGGCAGGCGAGCCCCCGGCCATTTTGGACAACCAGGGTAGGGCGATGGTTCGTCCGGACCCTAGCAGGTATGATTAAAGTTTTTTTAATTTTTTTGATTTTTAGTATGGAATTAATATGTATGTAAAGTAAATTATGCTTATTAAATCACAGGACAATGTTGCTGGACTCTGGGCCTGTTTCTCGGGCTATCCGGGATATTTTCAGGCAGTGCTGGTTCGAGACTGGATCAGCATGGCGCTTTCTGACAGCGGACAAGAGGGAGTTCTATTTTCAGGAATTTCAGGTAATTAAATTTTAAGTTTAATATATTTAAGTTTTGGTATTTGTGAAAATTCTAACTCAAAGCTCATGTTATTACTGTTTGCAGAAGAAGTTCTGGTGGGATGACTCTGCGTACAGCGAGGAGGTAATCAGACGGGTCTTCATGACCCATGCAGCCACCCGGTACAAAGACAACATCCACAAGATGAGGAAAATGCAAAAGAAGCATACATCTGTGAATCAGGAGATCTGGGAAGCCTGGAATGCATTTTGGGACACAGAGAAGGAGAAAAAGAAGTCAGAGACAGCCCGGGCAAACCGGATGAGTGAGCCTGCGGGCCCCGGTTCTGGTCCTGTCCGCCATACCGGGGGATCTCGCTCTGCTATCAAGCATATGGATGTGATGGTTTGTTTCTAATCAGTAATTAAATTACTTAAATAACGTATTTGTTTTATTTTAATACTTAATAAATCTGTATTTTTCTGATAGGCTAAGGAGCTCGGCCGGAAGCCGACTACGACAGAGCTGTACAGTCGCCTTCATAAAATGAAGGCTGAGAAGAAACCAGTCGACAAGAGGGCTCAGGATATGACTGTAAGTCCTTATCACATTAAAATTCTATAAGTTGTGTATATAGGCTTAAGTGATGAATATATTATATATGAAGTGTTAAACTGTATAGGCTTAACTTTTGTGTAATTAGAACTTAATATATTTGGTTGGTTAAGTTATATATTGTAATTTGCTGTAATTTGCTTGCAGGACTTCCCTGAAAAATGGGTGATGTTCATATTACAGAGGAAATGCTGCCGAAATTTCCTGAATAATTAGAATTATTTATAAAGTGTTATGTTTTTTTATTTGTTATAAAACTAAACTGATATGTTTTGTAATTGTTTTGTACGTAGGACGCCATCGCTGAGAGGCTTGCTGCTGCGACACAGTCGCCGACCGGAGAGGGGAGCACCTCGAGTCCTGTGGATGAGACGCAGATATTTATGGATATCGAGGGCGTCAACAAGAAGCATCGGGTGTACGGCCTGGGTTCGGCTACCAGCAGATATGAAGGTCCGAGTATCAGACTGCAGAGAGGCAGCTCTTCACGGACATCACAGCAGGCGGATGAGGAGGTCGAGCGCCGTGTGCAGGTCGGCATCCAGGAGGGCCTGCGGCAGGTTGAGCAGCGGTTGGCGGCGCAGCAGGCCAGCATGGCACAGATGATACGTGATGAGATTGCACGGATGATGCCGAATCTCCCACCAGAGTATCAGCCACAGTTTCCCCCTCCTCCGCCAGACGGTGGCGACACTACAGATTTGTAGTTTCCTGTTTATTTTGTTTTCTAAAATATATTATGTACGATGTTTTTTTTCAGACAACGTTTTATGTATACTTTGATATTTTATTTTATATATATATACTTTTATTCAGTTTCAAATAGGTGTAATCTAAAATAAAATTTAATTATTGTATTTAGCAGGTTTTAAACATCAGTGAAACAAAAAAACAACAGAAAACGGCAGAAATTTGCCAAAATTATACAAAATTGGCGACGGAATTGTCAGGTTTAGCGACGGAAATATCAGTCGCTATAATGAACACAGTGAGACGAAATGTGACCGGTTAGCGACGGATATTTCCGTCGCTAACCGGTCACATTTAGCGACGGATAATCCCGTCGCTAATATATCTATATCCGTCGCCAATTAGTCTCAGAATTCGTCTCCAAATGAGACTAATTGGCGACGGATTGGCAAATTTGGCGACGGAAATTCCGTCGCTAACTTTGCCACGGATTGAAAATGTTGGTCGCTACTCGTTTAGCGACCAACATTGTGGCGACGGACTTAATCCGTCTCCATTCCGTCGCTAATCACCATTAGCGACGGAATGAAAGGGTTTAGCGACGGAATATTCCGTCGCTAAACCACTGTTTTTTAGTAGTGTTTAACTTTAAATTTCAGCTTTTACAAAGCAATCTACTCGATTTCACAAAATTGTCAAAAATACCAAAATCATCAAATACGTCAAGAATTCATCGGAATTGGACAAACTCCGGCGAACCCCATCAGCCGCAAAACGACCAGCTGGTCTACCTCGCCATTGCAAAACAACAGGTCTGCTCTTTAAAGAGCAGACCATGTCTTCTCAACGAGCAGACTAGTCAGGCTTACCGTGGCCTAACTGGTCTCCTTATCCGGCCACCGGGCTTCCTCCTCATCCTCCAAGCCATCATTCACTTGAAAAACCTCAAACTCCATTGATGTTCAAAATTTTCAGATTTTTAAAGTCATTTAAAACTCTTGCAATTGAGTTGCAAACCCTTTCAAATCCATTAAAAACTCCAATTAAACACCCATTGACCAACAATTAATTATCAATTCAACTTAATTTTAGAAATTCATAAAACCCTAACTCAAACAATCCAATTTCTAGCTTAGGGTTTAGGACTCTTACTTTCAATTTCTTGCTTCTAAGAGATGGTTGATGATTAATTGATGTTTAGCTAATGGATTTTTCTTGATTCCTTATAACTTGAAGATTGATCATCCTCTTCCACATTTTCTCTCTTTGTGCGTGAATGATAGGAGAAGAATGAAGGAAATATCGCTTTTGATTTTTGTTAAGTAATTGATAAGGCTAAAATTCCATTTCCATCCTCCAACTCTTTTAATGATACAATTGGGCTCTTGAACTTCCAATTGTGTCATCTTAACCCTATGCGTTTGAGTTGGGCTTTTAACTTTCATGGGTTCAATCCAATCTCATATCCGTATGCCCTTATCCTTTTTATTTGTTAATTTATAACAATTAATGAAGCATTGTCGATTTGAATTCCATTTAAAATCAACTTTAAAATAATTCGGAACTCTTTTTAAAAAATCCATAATATTTAATTATGGCCTTGTCCGAATATTTTATTATTTATCAAAAATTCCATAAACCATCCTTAAATCCATTTAAATAAAAATATTTTCCAAATATTTTTATTTTCTTTAATTAATCCAAATAACTTGGAATATGAATATTCAATATATATATTCCGCCTAAGCGGTCTTATTTTAACTTTAAGGAAATTTTCTTAATTCACGTCATGTTTGCTTTTATTATTTAAATATTAATTCCCTATTAATAATTTAAATAATAAACAACTTCACGCCAAAACTCTATTTTCTGAACCATTTTCGGAAACTACCTTTCTATTGGCCAATTATAATATAAGAATTCATATTATATTTTTGTCAAAGATATGGGGTAGTACATGATTAGAGTTTAATACTCCTTATCCTTAAATCTTATGGTCGCGAGATGTGTTGGCTCTAGCTAGTTGTATATGAAAATACGGGTTTAACCAAGAGAGGATTCATCACTCCTGATAAACGGAGAAAATATTCTATGTTATCTTGAATTGTTATTGATGGATGATAAAACCCGTGCAGGTGTATATGACTTACTTAAAAAGTTGTTTGTAGTGGAAATTATATTTATAGAGAATAAGAACTGAGAGATGAGGTCATATATATATATGATAAAGACAAACAATGTTTTACTTAACTGTGACACTAGTCGAGATCGGAATGTTAGATGAAGGGAATTTAAGTGTACGGTAATTATGAACACTGGTTCATAAAGAATGCATAAAAACATTCATCTCTATTTTGGGGTCCTGATATGTTGTTAGACATCACTCTCGATCTACGAGAATTAATAATTAATGGGATTTAATTATTTAATATAAGAAAGGTGATTCTTATGTCTCTCATTGCTATATAGATGTGGACCTAGTTAGTCACACACAATAGAGTGTGTAACCGATTGAGTTTACGAAGATCGATTTAATATAGTAGCATATCTCAGAAATTAATCTAAGATATAAACGAGTACAAATTAAGGTCTAATTTGTAAGCGTTATAAATTAATAGGAATCTAATTGTATTTTATCCAAGTTAATGTGAATAGTAATTTGATGATGTCATGTGATCATAGCATGTAAGGTGTCATGGCGTGGCAACACCTTTACTTGGTGTGTGACACCTATCATGTGAGGTGTCATATGGTGGCAACACCTTTGCTTGGTGTGTGACACCTAACATGTGAGGTGTCATGTGGTGGCAACACCTTTATTTGGTGTGTGACACCTATCATGTGAGGTGTTGGACTTTTCTACAAACTCTAGCCAGTAAATAGAGGTTACCTTTGATCATTCTATACACCACACACTTAAGACACAACAACACCAAGTTGTAGAGAGAGCATACTTGAAATAGTTCAAGTAATCATCAATCACGGAAAAGCTTGGCTAAGTTCTTCATACATCCGAGCAAAGACGTAATTGCGGAGAGAGTTTGAGCTTAGGGTTACTCGGCAAGAGGAACTCTTGCAGATTACTTCAAGGCGAGGATTCAATCGGACGCATACTCATGTTGACGAGTTTAAGGTCGCCGTACTATCGGGACTACAAGAATCGTTGTAGGAACGACATAGGTATACTTCTTACGATTCCTAGATGTATGATTTAATTGCTAAATGATATGATGATCCATTTGTTATGATATGCTCAATTTCTAGATACGAATTGTTGGAATTTTGATTTTATATAGAATTATACGATCCAGACCCTTGCGACACGCTGAGCTAATATGTTGTACTTTAATATCCTCTCAACTTTACATTAACCAAACAAATTAAAGACACCTTACATCTGTTTACCGTGTCACTATTCAAAATCTTTAAAGTTTGAAATTTTAAATTTCAAAGTGAAAATCTAACTGCAAGATAGGCATAAATTGTCTGGATTTCATTAAAAAATAGGCTTAATTACTTAAAAAACCCTCACCTTTAACTTTTTTTTCGTTTATACCCTGACTTAGGAAAATTGTCACATATACTCATGACCTTGTCTTTATGTTTCACCTCTACCCTCGAGGTATTAAATTTACCTCTTTTCATTTGAAAAAAGTTTAAAATAGTCCTTCATTTTTAGTATATATTCTAATTACACGTCAATGTTATTAATTATACAAAAAATAAATTTTTTTTTGAAAATAATAATATTAGCGGTTTTTAATTTTAGGACTTATTTGAGCGTTTTTATAGATGAAGTATTTGTTTGTAATTTTTTTATTAGAAAAAGGTATAAAATAACCCTTATATTTAGTTATTTTCAATAAATCATCTTTTTTTTGAAATTTGGGGTAGAGGTGAAATATAAAGACAAGGTCATGAGTATTTGTGACAATTTTCCTAGGTCAGGGTATAAACGAAAACAAAATTAAAGGTGAGGGTTTTTTAAGTAATTAAGCCTAAAAAATATAATCAATTTATTACATTTTCAAATTTTATAACCAAACTGTAATAGAGTAGAAGTGTTGTAACAATTAGAAACAATAATCTTATTTGATTAGCTCTATTGTTATGCTATTTAGCTTAATATAGTTTTATTTATGAATGAGATTATAAATTTAAAACCATAAAAAGTTGTCAAAAAGAGAACCGTTACAAAATTAACTTAATCATAAAAGCATAAGAGTAGGGAAAACAACCATATCAATTAAGAACCAAGTCTAAACTCTTAAAAACGTTATTTCTTGAATGGGAAAATCTAGGATGAAATTATTTATAGAAGGAAACAGTCTTGTGAATAGCAGATAATAAAATAGAATAAGCATTGGTTTTTTCATCATTGAAAATTTGCCTCTTACCCTATTGCCAAAGCTCTCCACTAAATGATGAATTGAGAAGCGGAAGAAGGAACCACCCAATGAAACATACACATTCAAAGTAAAGTATTCCAAAGCTTCCAGGAAAAACCACAATATAGAACAATGGGATTTCCATCTTCCACCTTAAAACAAAGAATGCAATATAAACCTTCTACGGTAACAATACTTTGGTTATAAATGAAAGAACCAGTAGGAAACCATTTGTGGAACATAAGCCAGTTAAAGAGTCTAATTTTTGGAGAAACCGAAGACTGCCAGAATCTAATTTTCGATGAAAGACTTGACAAAAGCTGCAGCAGAATAAGGAGAATTATGACCTCCCTGACTGAAAGATAAAAAAAGAGTAAACAGCCACAACAACTAAAGATTCTTGAAAAGAAATCAGAGATTTCTATTCGTCCAAGCGAAGGTGACGCTGCCATTTAAATCTTTTCCAAAACTAAATATTCTTATCAAAAAGTGAGGTAACAGTGGCATTTTGACGCAAAGAATGAATGAACAGGTCAAGATTAGAAGATGAGAATCAGCCATTGCCTAATCAAATTTCAGTCCATAAGTAGATTGAAAACACCATTAACTATCTTCACCAAAATTTGTGATTTAAAGAAAAGCTAGAGATCCTAATTTTTCATACTGATATTGAAGAAACTATTCAAGATATGATACAAACCTCTGCAATTATGAAGTTATAGATCGTGATAAGAGGAGATACCAGACCCATTAGAAATCGCTGCAAACCATAAGCTGTTAGATCCAGCTTAAACAAATTCCAAATCAATTTAAACAAGAGACTACTACTATTCTTTAACTGAATAGAAGGAACATTCAGACCCCCATAGCTGCAAGGAAAAGAATCAACTGCCCAAGAAACGTTACAAATACCGAGCTAATCTGAGTAACATGTCCATAAAACATTTCATATATATCGATCAAGGCAGTCAACAATTGAATCCGGGATAGCTAGAAAACCCATGTAATATACTGGTAAGCTACATAGAACAGATTTTATAAGAATGAGTTGGCCAGCCGGAGACAATAAGTTCTCTTTCCAAGTAGTTAACTTAGAGCCAAAAGCAGCTATAATAGGATCCCAACAAACCTTCTTTATAGGATTGATAGAAGAAGGCAAACCCATATATTAAATTGGAAAAACATAAAGTTTGTTGTTGAAGATTGATGAAGCATGTAACATAGAAGCTTGCCTGTAATACTCTAAAAATTAGGTATTCTAAAATACTCGTTGTGCCTCATTTAGAATTCTCAAAAAGAGAAAAATAAGAAATTAGCGGAATAATTAATTACAAAAGGACCCGAGTAAGTCGACATTGAAATTTTAAATATAAAATTTCAATAATAAAATTCCATAAAGGAAATGGAAATTCATTTAAAAAAGGAAAAATATGGAAAAGTGGCTAAAAGTACATTTAAGCCCAAAATTGGAAAATAAGCTTTTAATTCCCGAAAAATATCTTTAAATAAATTATTGACGGGAATTGATATTCATAAATATAATATCGATTAATTGGTTATCGATAGTTGTTAAAGCAAAATTTGGACAACAAAGTGAGAAAAAGTGCATTTTAGCTCAAATTGGAAATTACATATTTTTGAGCCGGAAATTGCGCATTTTTAACCAAAAATTGCTTAAATAAATTATCGGAAAGTGGAATTATAAGATATGGAAATGATATTATTTATTTGAAAATAAATAATACATAAATTATCAGACCTAAAAAATTTAGAATTCGATAGGTGAAATGTGACAATATGTATGTTAAAAATCGAAACGGTTTAGGTCGATTTACCTAAGGACCAAAGGGAACCTTTGCCATAAATATAAAAGGAAATCATTTAATTTTTCAAATCAGAAAATCCATTTGATTCTCAGCTCTCAAACCACCATCTTAAACCCTTTGAAGAAAAACACATGCAAAATTATTGATTCATCATAACTCCTTCGTTTTTCAACCGAATTGGACGATTCTTGCGGCCACGGAACGGGGACGAAAAGCTCTATCCATTATGCTGAGAAAATCAAGATAATTAATTCTTCCTAAGATTAGTATTTATGAACTAATTTGCTGGTTTGGATGAGTTTAGTGTTGATGATTAATTCAAAGCTAGAAATGATGTTTAGGGTGTTGTGAGCGGAGCGGGGTTCGGGGGCCGCTCGCCCAAGGCTTATGGATGACTTCTCGATCTGTAAATGGTTTGAAAAATAGAGTCACCACCTAGTGCAACTAGGAAATGCCTTTTAACAGACTAGATAGCGTCCGGTATGACTATCGTGCATTGGACCAAAGACTAGGATTCGTGGACCTCCCCGAGACTCTTGTGCTTGACTTATCTGTTACCGGCTTTATTTACTGGACATATTCGTTTTATATCTCATCTCAATGGTATATTCAGTTCACAGATATGAAAGTTGTAAATAAATATGTATGAAATCAGTAAACACGTTTGACGCGCATATGACTCGATCTGGACTGGCATTTGAGGCAAGTAGCAAGTATTTCTAAGCATACATCTAACCTTAGAGGTTTCTAGCAGATAGCATAAGTATGGCTGGTCTGGATATTTTACATGTGCAAAGCCTAAAACCGGATGTATAAGTGTAATTAATAAGGTGAGTCTTGAAAAACCTGTACAATTGTTTACTACATTTTTGTATTTATCCTACGATGTCTAAGTGATGGGCTGGAATTGCATTAATGGGCTAATTTTAGGTGATTAGTCCTTTAACCGAATATTATTTGATTTGGAATGCTTTTGGAAAGCAATAAACACTACCGGCATGCTCAGGGGCAGTTCGGTATACATACAAGGTTAGAAATACTTTTCAGCCTCGTAGATTTATGAGTGCCTGACACTCGCGCGGGTTTTAACCATCGATCTGGTCATATTGTCCTCTCGTTCAAATCACGAGTGTTGTGCGTCTTGTCGATTTGGTTCTACTAGTTTAATCCGGAGTCGATTCTATGTTCGGGTTAGCATGGAATCGGCTCTGGAAGTTGCTGGTGTGCTGGGCCCCGGGCTCGTGGGCCCGGGTTATACACTATGTTACATATTTGGACTTCTGAGTCCGTTTTTCATCGGGTCTGACCAGTTACAAGACAGAATATGATTCTACACTAAATAATCTACGTCTGGGTTCAAACTGGACCTGATTTGGAGTCCGGATGAGCCCGAAAACACGTTTTGAAGTTCGAATCGCGTCTGGATTATCTGGGAGCAAATCTGGAGAGCTGGCGAAGGAGGAGCACGGCGCCGGCTTAATCTTCCGGCGCCGGCATGATGGCTTGGCAGCGTTGCCAGTTTGTTATGGCGGTGCCGTCGGATACAGCGGCGGCGGCAACGGTTCATTGGCAATTTCAGGGGTCGTTTAAAGCTCATTTAAACAAATTTATTTTTCTGGGTAGCAACTCAAAAATAAGCTTTTTCATGGCAAAAAAACGCTTAAAACACCTAAAAACATGCATTCTAAGGCACCTAATCAAGTGTTTTCTGGGTTTGAACATTAAAAACAGCTAATTACAGTGATTAACATGCTTTTCATCGAATTTTTGCCGATTGGCAATTTAATGATTAAGCTAATTATGACAATTTTATGGCTAAAATTAACACATAAGCTAATAATACACCTTAAAATACACAATTACAGCAATTATGATATTCATGGCATGGAAAATCAAAGGAATAATTATAGAGCGTCCTCAGAATTGCCGGTCTGAGTCATTGGCTCGTTTGCTGTCGAAGTGGATGCGGAATCGAACTGCGAATCTGTGCGGATGTTGCGTTCTTGGAGAATTAACAAGTATTTAATGTTTTCAGGTCTGGATTTTAATGCGTGTGTGTGTGTGATGGCTAAATTCTACTATCCGATTTCTAGGGTTTGTCTGCCGCCTTTAGCGAGGCTGGCTTAAGGCTGTATTTATAATGGTTAGAATCTTTAAGAATATTCAAGTTCTTCTAGAATATTCTAGAATATTCTAGGGTGAAAGTGTGTGAAGTTATAAGCCTTTAGGTATTAGGATTAGTTAAAAACTCTAATTTTTTAGTTAAATTCGTATTAAGGATTTGTGGCTACGTAAAAGATTGCTAAAATTGTGTTTTGGTGCTCGCTAGTGTTAAAAACGGTTCCTTGGGATCTATAGGTTTGATCATGGTCAATTTCAATCCGTTAAACTTGCAAATTGGCTCAGAAACTTATAAGATATGGCAATTAGTCCAATTTCTAGACTTAGATTATAGTTTCTTTGGATTTTATGGGTTATTTACGCCTAATTATGTTTTAATCCTCCAAGTTTGCAACTGTGCATAGGTTACGCCTGCTTAGATTCCATCAAGCAAATCAAAAGCTCGTCACCTGGACGGATTTCTCTAGAAATCATCATTGGACGCTTCAGTACTTATCACTTTTTACCTGTCCAAAATAAAGGTGTCTACGGTTTGCCCCCTCTTTAACGAGAATTGACGAAGTAGGTCAATTTTTGTTAAAGAAGAGACTTGCTTTTAGACGTGCGACAAGTATACTGACCACCATCAGAGGCGCTCGCTCGCCCGGTGGTGTGGTAATGCCCTAGCCTGAGCATTATCCACTGTGATGCATGACTCTGACCTCATGCACCTATAGTTCTGGTCTACTTTGCATCTGGCTGGGAGTAGTTTTCTCAACTGCCGTTGAATCCGGGCTGCCTGATTGTGTGCCCCGTGGAATCGAGCTATAAACTATCTACCGTCCGGAGAGTGGTCTCATGACTCAAACCCTTGTATTTTTTCTGTCCGAGACTTCTTTATGGAATGGCTCAAACCCTTGATGTTATCTATCAGGCTTTGGCGTCTTTCTGCCACTTATGGTGTCTCTATACCATATTTCGGTGGCTCTCTACCGTGTTTTGGCATTTCTATGCCATTTGAGGAGTCTGGCTCTACTCGATCCCATCTTCTTTGTAACTCTATGCTCCTCTAAGGTCTATCTTGAAGGCTCTAGGACTTGTTGGGGTTATTCTGAAGGCTCTGGGACTTGATCAGATATTTGGGGCTTGCTCTGATCCTCTGGGGCTTCTCTTGAAGGATTTAGGGCTTCCTTCTGAAGGCTCTAGGGCTTGTTTTGATTCTTTAGGCTTGGTTCTGATTCACTGGGCTTCGTCATGGAGGCTGTAGGACTTGATTTGATATCCGGGGCTTGCTTCTGAAGGCTCTGGGACTTTGTTTGAAAACTCTGGGACTTGTTTTTAGAGGCTCTGGGACTTGATCTGATCTCTGGGGCTTGCTTCTGAAGGCTCTATGACTTTATCTGAAGGCTCTGGGACTTTGTCTGAAAGATCTGGGACTGTCTGAAGGCTTTGGGATTTGTCTGAAGGCTTTGTCACTCTATTGATTCTCTTGGCTTGGTTCTGAAGACTCTGGGACCTGATCTGATCTCTAGGGCTCATCCAAAGGCTCTAGGACTTGCTTGAAGTTTCTGGTGTTCATTTTCTGAGATGTCTGTATCTTTGTCTGTTTTCAGGATCGTCTGCCATCTTTGTCTGTTTAGCTCTTCATCTTTTGGGCTATCTGTATTTTTTCTTGTCATTTTTCAAGATTGTCCGTACTCTCTGGTTATTCCGTCTTCTGGGGTGTCTGTATCTTTGTTTGTCATTTTTCAGGATTGTTTGTACTTTTTTGTTGTTCTATCTTCTAGGGTGTCTGTATCTTTGCTGTTATTTTTATGGAGTGTCTATACTTTTTGGCTGTTCCGCCTTCTTGCTTCACATCCTTAAAGGTATGTTTCTGGCATATCCTTGAAGGATGTAATTTTTTGTCTTTTAATGGCTTGTACCTTTTTAAGAGAGTCATCCCCTCATTTCTCATTTGTATTTCTCTTTCTTCTTTCTCTATTCTCTGAATTTGAGCATTTGGCTTTGGCACCACCCTGGATGTTTAGGGAACCATGCATTGATCTTGATTGGCAGGCTGATTGGCACCTTTGCGATCACACAGCCGAGCTGTGCCGCAGGCTCGCATCCCGAGGCAAAATTCCGACTTCCTGACGGGCTTCCGATCCTAAAACAGTGAACCTCTGAAAACCCACTTCAACAATACATCCAAGTTACCAAAAAACAGATCAAAACGCTATAAAAACATTAATCTCGATTTAAAACTATAATCGATATAAAAACGCTTAAACCTTTAATATCTATTTAACTCCAATTTATACCAAACAATCTTCAAACCCTATGCTCACCTTGATTATCTCTGTAATACAGAGAATTTGGAACTCAATTCATCAATTTCAACTCATGAACGAAGCCTACGCGAAGAACGATAATCAATATCGATGATTAAAACATAAACAACCATGAACAGCCAATAAACGGCTAAATTCTCACCAATAAACGTGACTGTTTCCTTGATTTAAAGGCCTAGGAGGATAGATAATCCTTTTCTTGTTCCGTTGTCGCAAGAATCGCTCAATTCGGACGAGAAACAAAGAAACGGCGTCGGATCGAAGTTTGTATTGTTAAGATGAAAATGAACTCCCAATTTCCTTCATTGTTTCTTTCTCTGTATCATTCTTAATGAAGGAAATGAATTCCTTAATGGATGAGGTTTTTCTAAATATATAGTGGAGGTTAAAATGCTCTTTGGTTCCTTAACTCTTTTAAAAAATTGCGATTTAACCCAAAACATATCCGCGTCAGAATTTTTAAACGGTCTCCGATCGATACGAAGCTTTAACCACAAATATAATAAAATATTTCGCGGACTTTGGCGGAATAAATATCATCGCGTGATTTATATTTTATATTATAATAATATTTTTAGCTTTTCTCTTAATCCCGCTAATTCCACTTAATGGACATTATTCCAAATTTCCCACATTATTAAATTAAATCCACTTTGATTTAATTTATCAAAAATTACGACACGTGGCACGATATAATTTATTTTAAATATTCGGGGTATTACAGTTATGACGGCTCATGTTGGCCAGGATTCGTCTTCGGGTGTCTTAAGCGTGGTGCCTGTTCTGGGTATTAGTTTTGGGCCTGGGCCTGGCGCCTGTTGTGTCTTGTGGCTTTGATGTTTTCTTTGGAAGATACCGGCCTCGAGGTTGTTGTTTCTTGCGTTTCAGAAGCTGGTGTTTGAAGGTAGAGGTCTAGTGGCTGTTGTTTCTTGTGTTTCTAGAGCCCAATTTTGCAAAAATTGGCCTTATTTTCTACTTTTAAGTGGATTGGGCTCTGCTCTATATGTCTTACTCTATGTTGCCCCCTCATTGGAGCGTCCAGTTTTCTGGTCCGGGGAAACTGGATGTTATGATGAATGATCTCGTCTTCGACCGGGCTCGCTCCGGACGGATGTTATCTGTTCTGGTAGAATATGTTTGTTTCTATGACAGTTAATGTGCATTTAAACATTTTTCTTGGCGCAACTGTAAATGCATGAGGAAATTTTGAATTTTTTAAAAAGTTTTTTTTAAAAAAAAAAATTATTCCATTGTCTCAAAGATTTATGATGTAGGGGATTCATGATCCTCTATATTTCCTTTTTAGGAACATGCGCTAGACAATGATTTCGATATGCATAAATTATAAAATATCTATTAAACCGGTTCATTCAATAGTACTAGTCGGTACAATTAAGATATTTCCAGTTTCAAGCAGTGTACCCCTGTTATCAATCAATCCTTGCGGATTTTCGGGATTGACTATTTTTTATATAAGTGGTCTACTCGGTCGTAACCGATGACCCGGGGAGGACTTCTAGTGAGTGCTGCAGTTCACTACTTAGACCGTCCCGCTCAAAGATAGGATGCTGAACGGTGGCAGCCGGGCGGTGGATTTTGATCTGTTTTAGCGTGTGCCTCCCCTTCATAAAATGTTTTATGGCCAAGACTTTTTAGCTAATGGGACGGGACCCATAAGCAGGCCGCTGTCCTTTTTGAGACAGTTTGATCAACTCATTTCCTCAAGGGTAAAACCAATAGAGATAGGATTATCTCCGGAAGTGTTAATTTCCTTGTACCGGTTATTGAATGGACCGGTGAAATAGATCTATTTCATCGTATGTATGCATATTGAAACAATTGAAAATAACATGCCCATCAGGTGAGACATCATATGAATGAGCAAATCTGGTGTCATCATTTACTCTGGAATATAAAGAAATTGAAATAAAACAAAGCAAATTATTCAAAATATCCGGATGAGCAAAATAGAAACTACAGCTAAATTAAGCTACTACATAATTAGGTAGTTTAGGAGAACATATCACCGAATGCTCCGAACATGGGTGGAGCTACCACTTCAGTCTCACTGGTGGTATCATGGATGTTGAGACCCATTGAACCTGTAGAAACCCGAGTTTGCTTGCTTCAAATATTCGTATTATTCTCTCTTGATCTGTGCATCAGTCAATTCTCTGGCCCTTTTGCCTCTCAATAAGCTTGTCGTGTCGTTTTTATGCAGGGATACTCAAACTTTATAATACTCATTAGCAATGTCATTACGGTTAGTGATCACATTCGTTTCCATACGCCTCTCTGGCCAGCAAGCTACGAACGTTTTTAGAAATTCTTGGCACAGTGGTATTCCGGGAAAAGCGGATGGATATTCCACAATTTCTTGCTTCATCCCATATTGTCGACATAGGCGGGCTGGTTCATAGCACGATACCGTGCGTAAACCTAGTAAAAGGACACATCCTGCATAAACTTATGTGACAACGTGGTTGATTTTTCCACAAAGGGCACCTCCAACGATATAGGCTTCACTGATTGTTTCGAACTAGGCGTTCCAGTTGTCTGGCTTACGCACGTCTACTCGGCGCCTTGATAAGTTCTTCGGCATATAGAGCATTGGGTCGGCAGGTGGCACTATCATCTGTAGCCTTTCTGGCAGCCAGATCTGCAAGAGAAGAAGACTTCCAGAGTGTCTCTTAGTAGTTTGGAAATTTGCCAAGCCAGCTAGTGTCTCACCTAATGTTACTGGGAGAGGGGTAGCCCCCTTTTCTACTTGTTCCATTATGTGTACGATTCTGATATCAGCATGTCCTTCAATTGAGCAAAGTAAGTACTATGCGTAAAGACATAACCCGGTTGTCCTGACCCAACTGTTGCTAGCTCTGTTTATCTCTCCAGGCATGGCTATGATTGAAGAGAGGTGAATAGGACCGCCTTCTCTCAACGTCGCCAACATACTAGGCGAAGGCAAGAACCAAGGTGTGAGTCCTCTCACTGCTGGGTAGCCTATGGTGGGTAAGGCGAATCTCGGGTAACGTCCCCATCTCCCCTGAGGATTGCCACAAATTATTCGAGAAGTGGGCAGATCTCGACATTGTGGAATCTAAAGACATTAGTTTTTAGATCCCAAAAATTAGCAACGACATGGACGAGTACTTGATTTGCTCTAAGGTGACACATGAACCGGAGGTTCTCCAGGTGGAATTTGCTCAGTTTCGCCCATTCAGCTGCAGATAGGCTTTTCAAAAGTGGTAGCATGTGTCTTCACCCTTCTTCTACCTCGATGTCCCCATTCCTCTTTCCTGCCTGGTGTTGTCCTTCGCTTAGGACTTGGTGAGCCATTTCCTTTTTTCGGGATCTTGTTCTTTGATCGCATCCTTAGATTGGGCAAGTGCCACTTGACGTCCTTGTCGGGCCTCAGTGATGAAATCTGATCTCAATCTTGGTTCGCTCATTCGACTGGTTCCGGGACCACTTTGGGGGTTCATGTAGGCCATGATCCATTACTTCATTTCATCTGTCTGCTTCTTGACTAAGTCCATAACCTCCTTCCTTAACTGGTTTAAACTGGCTTCACTGGTCTCGACATAATGACTACGTAGGTTGCACTTTTCTGGTTGTCGTTTCCAGAGAGCAATAGATTGGTTCCTTAGTTGGATGGATCCACAAGGGGTTAGTATGTGATGTTTATATGATGCTTAATGCATGAGATACATGATATGCAGATGCTTGAGATGCAGGGTTAGTTTTGAACACATAGCACGTAGCAAGTTTGGCACATAGAACATTTTGATATCACAGATACACGTTTTTCAATCCAACCTTATTTCTCCCACACACGTGTTCTGGGCGAGGTTTATTCCTAGGTATTTTGGTATGGACCCTCGCATCACAATGCAAGAGTCGGCGTTCCTGCAAAAAGCTCTCTTCTGGCACTTCTAAAGCAGATAGACGGTACTTGTTGATGTAATGACTCTAAATCCCTTCCTGGAAGGAGTTGAAATCACGTAGGGTGGACGTGGAAGTCATTTTTGAAATCTAGAATTTGATTTAGCCTTGCAGCTGTATCTAGAGAAAGGAGTTTTGATCTAGACTAGTCATTGGAGATTTGATTAAGCAAATGAGTATAACTTAATTGGATTTGTTTCTTTTAGGATTGACCCAACAGGAAGTTTTAAAAATTTGGTTTTGAAACTGGAAAATTTGTTAGGCCGGACCTAAGACTAAGATTGAAATATTAGTTCTTAAAACACTGGATTTAGAATCATTACGCTGACAGCATGCCTCAAATACAAACATTATATTGGGTATTTCCTACAGGGTAGCGTCTAAGCTGGAATTCATGTGGGCTGAGTCATTGGGTTTTGGTAGTAACTGGTTTAAGGTTCCCACATACAGATATACCTTTGATAGGTCTCCTGAATCACGAGTACAAACCAGCGAGGTACTGGGCTGTGAGTGATACTACTCCGCATAAGACGTTCTGGGCAATGGAGTGCAGAGTGAGAGCGGCTATAAGTATCAGGGATGGATAGGGACTCCTAGAGAGTAGGTGGGAAGAGAAATTTCTAATGCAATGCAACAGGTGCGAATATGTCCGGAAAATAAAGTTGGTGATTGCTAAAGTGCAAACCGTGCGGTTTAGGTCCATGGAAACCGTTTTTGAAAACAATTCTAAAAATGTTTTTATGTTTATATTTTTAAAAAACGATTGATTTTAATCCCCAGCGGAGTCGCCACTGTGAGCGGAGCGGGGTTCGGGGGACGCTCACCCAAGGCTTATGGCTGACGTTTTGATCTGGAAATGGTTTGAAAAATGGAGTCGCCACCTAGTTCAACTTGAAAATGCCTTTTAACCGACTAGATAGCCTTACTCGCCTTCGGTAAGACTATCAAGCATCGGACCAAAGACTAAGGTTCGTGGACCTCCCCGAGACTCTTGTGCTTGGCTTATCTGTTACCGGCTTTATTTACTGGACATATTCGTTTTATATCTCATCTCACAGTATATTCATTTCACAGGATATGAAAGCTATAAATAAACATGTATGAAAGCAGTAAACACGTATGACGTGCATATGACACGATCTGGACTGGAATTTGAGGCAAGTAACAAGTACTCCTAAGCATACATCAAACCTTAAAGGTTTCTAGCATATAGCATAAGTCTGTCTGGCAGGTGAGTCTTGAAAAACCTATACAACCGTGTACTACATTTTTGTATTGATCCTACGATGTCTAAGTGATTGGTTAGAATTGCATTAATGGGCCAATTTTAGATGATTAGTCCTTTAACCGGTTATTATTTAATTTGGGATGCTTTTGGAAAGCAATAAACACTGCAGGCATGCTTAGGGGAAGTTTGGTATACATACAAGGTTAGAAATACTTTTCAACCTCGTTGACTTTTTAGTGCCTGGAACTCGCGTGGGTTTTGACCATCGATCTGGTTAGAATGGGCTCTCAGTCAGATCACAAGAGCTGTGCGTCTCGTCGATTTGGTTCTACTGTTTTGATCTGGAGTCGATTCCGAGTTCGGATTAGCCCGGAATTAATTATGGAAGTTGCTGGTTTGCTGGGCATCGGGCTCGTGGGCCCGGTTTATACACTTGGTTACATATTTGGACTTCTGAGTCTGTTTTACATCGGGTCTTGCGTGTTACAATACAGAATATGATTTGACACTAAATTATCTACATCTGGGTTCAAAATGGGCCTGATTTGGAGTCCGGATGAGCCTTAAAACACATTTTGAAGTTCAGATCGCGTTTGGGAGGATCTAGGAGCAAATCCAGAGAGCTGGCGAAGGAGGAGCACGGTGCCAGCTTAAGCTACCGGCGCCGGAAAAATGGCTTGGCGTGCCGCCAGTTTGTTGTGGCTGCGGCGGTTCGTTAGCAGTTTCCGGAGTCGTTTTGTTTTGCTTCGTTCTCACTCGTTTCTACTCCGTTTCTCATGCTAATGTAGTCGAAACCGCATAAAATCGAACAAGGAATTCAAATATGGCATAATCCAAGTGTTTAAAGCTCATTTAAACAAATTTATTTTTTTGGGCAGCAACTCGAAAATACGTTTTTTCATGAAAAAAAACGCTTAAAAACACGTAAAAACATGCATTCTAAGGCACTTAATCGAGTGTTTTCTAGGTTTGAAAATTAAAAACTGCTAATTAATGCTTTTCATCGAATTTTATGGCGATTTGGCAATTTAATGATTAAGCTAATTATGGCAGTTTTATAGCTAAAATTAACACATATGCTAACAATACACCGTAAAATACACAATTATAGTAATTATGATATTCATGGCATGGAAAATCAAAGGAATAATTATAGAGGGTCCTCAGAATTACCAGTCTGAGTACTTGGCTCGTTTGCTGGCGAAATGGATGCGGTATCCAACTTCGAATCCGTGCGGATGTTGCGTTCTTGCAGAATTAACACGTATTTAGTCTTTCCAGGACTTGATTTTAGTGTCTGTGTGTGTGTGTGTATGGTGGCCGAATTCTACTGTACGATTTCTAGAGTTTGTATACCGCCTTTAGCCAGGCTGGCTTAAGGCTGTATTTATAGTGGTTAGGGGTGACCTAGGGTTTCCTAGATACTTCTAGATTATTCTAAAATATTCTAGGGTGAAAGTGTGTGAAATGATAAGACTTTTCGTATAAGGATTAGTTAAGAACTCTAATTTTTTAGTTAAATTCGTATTAAGGATTGGTGGCTAAGTAAAAGATTGCTAAAGGTACGTTTTTGTGCCCAAAAGTGTTAAAAAAGGTTCCTTGGGCCCTATAGGTTTGGTCATGGTTAATTTTAGTCCGTTAAACTTGCAAATTGGCCCATAAACTTCTAAGATATGGCAATTAGTCCAATTTCTAGACTTAGATTACAATTTCTTTGGATTTTTATGGGCTATTGACGCCTAATTACGTTTTAATCCTCCAAGTTTGCAACTGTGCACAGATTACGCCTGCTTAGATTTCAACAAGCAAATCAAAAGCTCGTCACCCGGATGGATTTCTATGGAAATCATCATTGGACGTTTCAGTTCCTTATAACTTTTTACTTGTCCAAAAAATAGGTGTCTACAGGTGTGTAATTGATTGGAAAAGATGGGATTAATGGCTTGCTTGTGAGTTATTAGAGTTGTGCTATGACTCGACAGTTGTGTATGTGAGGGTTTGGTGTAGGTGATGGCTTCCGGAGGTGGATATACTACCGTACCTGCTGAGCTTTAACAAGCTATGGTGCGATGCACCATAGCTGACCGAAGCAATCCCTCCCCCTTGCAGAAACAGTGGAGGGCAGTAGGGGAGGAAGGGCTGAGCCAAACCCTTCCCCCGTTGCTCAAACAATTTGGTTTGATGATTTACGTAATGCAACGAGACTAGAACTAGTTTTGACGTAAAGTGAAACTGAAATCGAATGTCGAACTAAGGATATAACTAATTGAAAATGGATGTAATATATTATATATGGGCTGTTTTAAACATTGAAAAATGACAAGGAATAAGTTACGGATTAAGCATTTTAAGTTTAAAACATAGAAAGCGACATTGACGTAAGAAATGAGATATATTGAGTTTAAAAATTTGAGATGATTTTGGTTGTTATAACCATTAAAAATATGATAAGTACTTGTAATCAAGAGTCAAGATAGACGTATTTTAAATGTTTAATACGTTATTGGTATTAAAGAATGGTTGTTAAACTGGTAAGGTTGCGATAGCATGAAAAGTTATCGAATTAAAAGGAAGTATTAGGAATAAAATACGTCGAACTAAGGTTATAACTTAGGATTGTGATATATAGTTTACGTTTATGAAATGAAACGTATTTAATTGTGATTATGACAGACGTATCCATGAGCTACCGATTTGACGGTTTTGGCTTAGCGGGTTCGACCAAAGCATTAGAAATTGTGAAAATTGGATAGCAAGGCGTGAGTATATTTTACTTAATCGTATTATCGTATTAAAATAGTGTTTGAGATATATTATATGAATAGAAATAAATGCATCGCATAAAAAATTTGTATAAAATTGATTGTATCGAATGGATTGAATTATATTAATTGATTAAATTGGATCGAATTGATTATATGGATTGATTAAATTGAATTGTTTGCATTGGATGAGATTGATTATATGGAATTATTTGAATTGGATTGTATTGTGTTACTTATTTGATGATTATTTGCAAAACGTGGACTTGCATTATGTGATTACTGAGTCAAGTAAGTCTATACGACAGAAATAGATCGAAATAGACTAACTTATATTGCGATAGAGACGAGGTTGAACTCGGTAGAATTATCTTGGGACCTGTGTCTAAGGAGTTATTCTCTGTGGAATCATCCCGGGACTGACCTCGTATCAAATGGATTGAGTGTGATAGAGTTGAACTTGGTGGAACAATCCCGTGACTGTATCACTAGATATAGGTTTAACTCGGTGGAAGTATCCCGGGACCTTACCTAAAAGGACACGAGAAAGCAGTACTCTCGATAAGCCTAGGAGGATGCCTAGGTTAATAATTGTCCAGGATTAAGATTAAGATCAAATCAAATTGTTTGCCAAAATGATTTGATTGAAATTGATGTGATTATATAATTGTAAAATGTTTTAAAATGTGATGCTTATTTTGATAATATGTTAAGTAAAGTATATCTCACTTAGCTTAAGCGGACCCCGTTGATTTAAAATGTTTTAAGGTACTTAGACTCTGGGCTGATTAGAAGTCCACCTTTTGACCAGAAATCCATTTAACAATGTGCAGTCCCAACTTTCGTAGTTGCTGTAGTAGTGTGATGTCTGACCAGTGTCGTGGCCTAGCACAGCAACATGTTTGTTTCATTGTTTATGGTTGCTGTCAGTGTGCATATGTTTGTTTGTCTATGATTATTGTATTTTGTTCCACGGAGGCAGATTCGCGTGATGTGACCTTAACACTAGTAGTTTACGCCGGGCTAGCACGTATATGATACGGAAACAATAGGCCCGATAAAGTTGTATGATTTTACTAGTGTATATAAATGTATGTTTGTTTAAATGCTTCTGTTTGTAAGGTCATTGTACTGATTGTTATTTACGAAAAAGTTTAAGTGAATTTCAGGCTTGCTACGGATTTTGGAACTACAATCCCGTTCCATAGCACCGGTCTCGGCTCAATAATTTGGGTCGTGACATTGGCTCACATCAACTCTTGATAAAGAACTCTGGTTAAAGTTGATTTTCAAGCATAAAATTAGCTCAAAACAATGAAGCATATTATCTGCAAACTGTAGAATATAATGAGATTCACTATACCCATCCAATTGAATTCCATCTATTAAACCATGTGATTTGGTTGAATAAAAATAGCTTTTATACTATCGACTACTAAAAGGAATAACATTGGAGAAAAAGCGTCTCCTTACCGAATTCCTCTCTCCATTATGAAACTATTGGCTGAGCTGTCATTGATAAGGATATCAAAGTGGGATGAATTATAAAAATCTTAAAATCCAATTTCTCCAAGCCAGCGGATATTTCATTCTAGATAGCATTTGAATAAATAAAATCCCAGGAAATACTATCGAAGGCTTTTTAAAAATCAAACTTCTATAAAAGAAAACCTTCCTTCTTTGTTTCTTTTATAGGCACAAGATCTCAATGGCTATAAAATAACATTCGTTAATGCACCGACTTTCATGAAAGTGAACTGATTAACAGAGATTAAAATCTGGAAAAACATGAGCTAATAGCATGGCAAGAACTTTAGAAATCAATTTGAAGACCTTATTGATAAGGCTGATTGGTCTAAAATCATGAATATCATTTTCCTTTTAAACATCGGAATTAGAACTAGAAAAATCATATAAACCCCATAACAAACCGAGCCTGAACCATAGAAAATTGTAAACATCTAAAACAAGACCTCCTTCATGAACTCCCAAGCATTTATATAAATAGAAAGAATTGAATCAGTTAAGGCCAAGATCCTTATTGTCATCACAGCTCAGCAATGAATCTCATCAAGGAAAAAGCCCGAGGAAGATTGACGGCTTTAGAAGCATTCAGCCTGCTGACACGTAGAGAAGCAATTTCGAGATGTGATTGTGGCAATTTCTTAAAGATTCTTATATAGTAGTTTAAAATAGTAGCTTTGATATCTGCTAGAGATTTATATATAACCCCATCAACCGAGATGTAAGCAATATATATGTGATTGTAATAAAAAGAACACAAAGTACGGAAAAATTTGGAGTTTTTAGCACTAAAAAGGCTCCACTTAACCCTTGATATCTCCCACCAAAAATATTCAAGAGACTTTAAAATGTGAAAAACTTCCCCATTAAGTGAAGAAAGATTATCACTTTCTGTAGTGAAAAGTACTCATTGATCAAATAAGCCTTCAAAAACAGAGATGGAGGCTTGAACAATTTCAAGCTGGGAATTCAAGTTACCGAAGGATTTTGAATTCAATTATGTAATAAGCTTCCTTAGTTCTCTAAACTTCATAGATATAGAACCGAACCGGTATTTATCAAATACAGGTCACCGAGAGGAAGACACAAAATTTGAGAATTCAAAATGATCCCACCATATATTAAAGAATTTAAATGGTTTAGGACACTAATCCTTTTGCGGTTTTCTAGGTTCATAACAAAGTGGAAATTTTAAATTTTCTTAAAATGCCCAAACCAAAATCCATGTAATATGATAAAATTACTTAGTTGTAGAATAAAACTTACTTGTGATGAGTTCACAACTTCTTTGTAGGATGGCAAAGAGGCGATTCACTTTGGTGACACCTTTACTCGAGATTTCGTGTTTTTTATGAATCAGTCATCTCCAAAAGATTTCGTCATCTACGAGTATCCTCAAGATTAATTTTCTTCCCTAAAAGGGTGCTAGTATGCTAGCACTTTGTGCTTCTCAAAGAAATACAAAAATATGAATTAAATGTTTTCACGACCCGATTTCACGGCTTCACAACCGACGCTAGGAAACGGGAGTTGTTGCTCCGAAACCCGTAGCAATCCTTAGGAAAAGACAAATAAGTATACAAGCGGAAACCAACAATCTAATTCTCGGGGGTAAACCAAGACTCCAACATTCTAGCATGGCAACAAAACATCATGCGAAGTCAAAAACAACACACTACTCGGTGGAACCCCGACATTCCAACTTTCAACTCGCAAACATGATAAAAGCAACATCAATATATAAATAAACTTGGCATAGACATCACGTTGATAAATCCAACATCATAGTACTACAAGCGATAAAGAAAGTAAATACAACTGACTAGACTCGACATCTAGTGACTACTGCGCTAGAATTAAAATGTTTGACTTCTTTTGAAAATCTGAACCTCCAAATGTAAAATAGAAGTTCATCTATACTTTATGCGATAAAACCTAAAAATGGAAACAACAACGCAGGTCATTCAAAACTAAGTGGTTTAGAATTGTCACGACCCAAAATCTCGAGCAGAGTTTGGCGCTAGGGAATGGAAGTGGTAGCTCCAAAACCCATAGTAAACCTGAAATGTCTGTAAATTTTTTGCTTTTCGAAACAATAAGACATAGAAAATAAAGTTTTTGGAAGCTCTTTGTAAACATATAACATTCTTATATATTTTTCCATATGTAACCGGTATTTAAACAATCATATAATAGGGCACATAACTTTCATTTTTTATACCATAACTGCCCATGTTATACATATGCACACCGGTAATATAAACCAGTTTCGAAACCTATATGTGTGGTCTCCATATATCCATATATCATATAGCATAACTATTAAAAAGGATATATACATAGTAGTGATTTCTAAACAAAACATATAGAACAAGTGGACCACTGACCAGGGCTATGATGATACCTATCCATAACACTACTGCAACTCTAGATGAAAAGGTTATACTCTATACATACAAAAAGGAGACTTCCGAAACAAATGGAAGTCTGGTCATGTCAACACATTAAATACCTAAAAAGGGGTAAACAACAATGGGCTAAGTGAAAACTGAGTGAGTTCACTATCTACTAATGAATACTAAATAAAATAGCTCGCATATGAAAATCATTTACTAATAAAGCCGAATATTGGATGTGATAAAAACCCTACTCCCAGGTACACATACTATTCTCGTACATCGTATACTAATATAACTGTCACATATCATATCATTCCTTGTGGCACGGTCCCGAAAGATTTGGTAGCTCTACCAAGTTAACCGTCTAGTGGTGCAGTCCTGAGTGATTCATGGCTCACCTAGTTATTTGTTATCCAATTCTTAATCCCAAGTTGTGAGTCCCGATAGACTTATTATTCTACCGAGTTAACTCACTATGTATTGGTCCCAAGAATTTACTCAACCAAGATACCAGTCCCGGGAGCCTTGACCGAGTTAACCTAGTATGCAATAATATATATTCTTATTTTACCTTTTCATACTCAGCAAACATACAGATACCTAGTAGACTTAAATCAATACTTGTGATCACATAGTCCTATTGACATCCAATAGGTAGTACGTTTACTCGGATCTATACTGGTTTTAATACTACTATGCAAAAACATGATATAGCAATCAAAACATATAGTACTATACAATATTTGATGCATTCATAATATTAATAATAATAATAATAATAATAATAATAATAATAATAATAATATAAACAACTTTTAATAGTCCTATTGACACCCTCCCCTAATAAAACAGTCAATTGTGTTGGATTTTTTAGGTTCATAACGCAGCGAAATTTCAAAAAATTTATCAAAATCCAATTATGATCCATTTAATTCGAATAAAAAAACAGGTTGTATAGTTAAAACTTACTTGAATGTCGAATTCAATCAACAATTTAGGAAGAAAGAGAAGTGGTTCACTTTGGTGATACCTTGCCTCGGATTAGAAACGCCTCCAAAAGAACGCGTCCTCTACGAGTATCTACATGAACAGCCCTTTGCGAAAACTAGTGCTTGTGTGCTAGCACTATTGCTTCACCAAGCAATTACGAATTTAGTGAATTAAGAATTTTGTGTATATCAACCCTATTCCTAAGTTTATATTTATAGGCATACAACAATATTAGAGTTTGAGTCAAATACGTGTATCTCAATCTTATTGTAACACTCTATATTTGATAACTCTATTAGTTGATATTTATCAAAAACTTTTAATGATAAATATACTTAATTAATTATCTTCAAAAGATAATATCTTAAAGATAACAATTATCTCTAATTTTGAAATTCACTTAATTAGTAATTATTTATATTGGAAAATAACATTTATGTTTAAATAATAACTAATGATTTAATCTAGTTATAATATAGTTGTAATTAAGACAACTATTTATCTTCAAACGAATTAACTATTAATTCAACTACATAATTATATATTTGAAATATATCTTATATATTTATGTTTCACATTATTTTCTCGGGCTTATAAAACTCATACATGTTTTGAGCCTGTTCTTAGTTTGCAACCCTGTAAGTTCATACAACGTTGACAGTAGGCCCGAAATCCCTATTTCAACCCCAAGTCAAAACTGGATTTCTATCGATTATCTGATTTAACCATTTACAATAATATTTTAATCACTTTGTCTCACGATATTCTGATTGAATATAAGGCATAGTACTGTTATCCTTATAATTTTCAATCATTATTTTGCTGATTCTAAGTAGACTGAAAATGATAACTCTTTATCAATTAGTTTAGCATGGCCATGTATTTCCTTCGGTCTATTTTTTTAAAGGAACCCATAGATATCTTGCTCAAATAAATGAGGGACAAATTCCTTCTCAGTCACTCACATTTCTCACATAGTTACATTCATATCCAATGACAATCTATTCCATTATCTTATTAAAGATAATGTAAAACTGTATCAAAATGTGAAATAACTATGTAGAAATTCATGGTGATTTTAAGGTCAATGGATTATACTAATAGAACTGTAATGATAATTACTTATGACAATGATCTACGTAGTATTCTTAAGATGGGTCATCATGTACTTTAATTCTCAAATAACATCTATAATTTGACTTAATATCTCATATACATAATTCGTAAAACATAATCATCAGTCAACATCATACTAGTTGCAATGTTCTACTAAGATTAAGGATAGATAAAATATAATTTTTTATTAAACTTAAGGTTTCTACTATCAAGTCACATATTTATGACCTTAGAAAGAATTAACCATTCAAATGTTTAAATCATAATTTAAAATGATAATAAAAGTGCATATGAATTAATAACAAAAAGATAAAGTAAATACATGGTCAAACATGATTGACCTAGTACATGTCACTATCAAATTGCACCCAATTTTCTTTATTTATGTTTCAATAAAATCATGAAGCATCAAATTTGAACTCTTTTCATTTGGATAATATTCAAAACAAATCCTTCATATTTACCATATATTCTAAATAATATTTAATATTATAAATCCTACAAAAATACCCTCTTCTCCATAAATTTAAAAATTAATAATAAAAAATTATTTAATATAAATAAATAAATTCTGACCAATCGTCACCTCTATCAAACCTGTTACCGCCTCCCTCGGATCCATTGCCGCCACGACACTGAATAGTTCGTGAGGAAGACAACTCTGTTCTTCCTCAAGAACTATTCTTGAGGAATAACAGAGATTTTTCCTTCAATAACTGTTCTTGAGGAACTTTTGATATATCACGTCCATTCTAACTTATTTTTCTTTACTTCTAACTTTTTTATCGTTGTTATAGAGTTCTCCATATGAATTTACTCAAATATCAAATACAATTTAATTCGTAAGTTAGCTTTCATAAAATATTTCGTTTCAAAATCAAACATCAAATCAAATCTTCTAAGTTTCATATGAAAAAGTTTTGTACAATTGTGCCTCAGAGTGATGACACAAGTGAGCGGAGCGGGGTTCGGGAGCCGCTCGCCCAAGACTTATGGATGACTTCTCAATCTGGAAATGGGTTTTGAAAATGGAGTCACCCCTATTTCAACTAGGAAATGCCCATTAACTGACTAGGTAACCTTACTCGCTTATGGATTAGATTACCGTGCATCGGACTAACGACTAGGGTTTGTGGATCTCCTCGAGACTCGTGTTCTTGGCTTATGGGTTACCAATTTTATTTTCAGAACATATTTGCATTAATCGCATCTCAACAGTATATGCAGTTCACAGGATATGAAAGCTATAAATAAGCAAGTATGAAAGCGTGTAAACAAGTTTGATCCGCATATGACTCAATCTGGACTAGCATTTGAGTTAAGTAGCATGTACTCCTAAACATACATCTAAACTTAGAGGTTTCTAGCAAGTAACAAAAGTATGGCTGGTCTAGGTATTTTACATGCACAAAGTCTAAACCAGATGTAAACGTTTGATTGATTGATTTTATTAGCGATTCTTGAAAAACCTATACAACCATTACTATGTTTTCATGGCAATCCTATGATGTCTAGGTAACAGACTAGAATTGCATTAATTGGCTAATTTGTATGATTAGTCCTTGAATCGGTTAATGGAGATGGTTTTGGAAAGCAGTAAATACTGCAGGCATGCTCAACGGTAGTTTGGTATACAAACAAGGTTAGGGATACTTTTCAACCTCGTTGACTTTGAGTGTCTGGCACTCGCGTGGGTTTTGACCACCGGTCTGGTCGGAACGGGTTCTTTCTCAGATCACGAGAGTTGTGTGTCTCGTCGATCCGGTTCTACTGGTTCAATCTGGAGTTGATTCTGAGTTCGAGTTAACCCAAAATCTTATCTGGAAGTTGCTAGTTTCTTGGGCCTCGGGCTCGTGGGCCTGATTTATACACTATGTTGCATAACTGGAATTCTAGGTCAGTTTTACATCGGGCTTGGCCCGTTACAATGAAGAAACATAAAGTACATGAAAAACGGGAAATCCTTGTCTAAACGGAATCTAATTCTGAGCCCAAACGAGCCCGAAAACCTAACTCAAATGTTTGGGAATCATCTGAAAGATCTGGGAAGCAAGGTTCTGGGAAGCTGTCATCAGGAGTACAACACTGGTGTGACTGGCGGCGCTGGTAGTTAGCAATCGGCGCCGCCGCCGCATGTGGCTGGCGGCGACGGTTCTGGGCAATATGTTTTCAGCAGTTTTCCGGTTCGTTTTTAGCTTGATTCTCACTCCTTTCAGCTATGTTTTTCATGCAAAAGTAGTCAAAAACGCATAAAAATCATAAAACGGTAGTCTTGAAGTGTCTTATGGTGATTTGAACGAAAAATCATAAAAACCCAGCAACTATTTTGAGGTACTTTTCATGGAAACAATAGCTAAAAACTTTTAAAAACATGCATTATAGGGGTTTTAATCAATTGAGTTTCTGGATTTGAGCATAAAAACAGTTAATTACAGCTAATTAACACACCCATCAATGATTTCATAGCCATTTAGCAATTAATTTATTAAGTCTAGCATGACAATTTTATGGCTAAAATTAGAAAATAAACTACATACACCCTAAATCAGGTAATTTTAGCAAGAGTTAATGTCAAAAAAAATCACGAACTTTACACGTTTTCTTAATTTAATAACGCAGTTTAAATTTTCTCATTTTCATGCACGAACTACCACTTTTTCCCAAATTCATGCACGGTGCTGAGGTGGCACTCATTCATTGGTGTAAATTGAACTCCACCTCAGCAAATTACACCAATGGAGTCGTGACACTTCAGCACCGTGCTTGAATTTGAGAAAAAATGGTAGTTCGTGCATGAAAATGAGAAAATTTAAACTACGTGATTAAAATGAAAAAACGTGTAAATTTGGTGAATTTTTATGACATTAACCCTTATAGCAAATATGATGATTATTATGGCATATATTCATGGAAAATAAAAGGAATAATTTAAAAGGTCGTCAAAATTAATGATCTGAGTCTTTGACGCATTTGCTGGCGAAGTGGATGCGGAATCCATCTTCTAATTTGATGCTGATGCTGCGTTTTTGGAGAATTAACACGTATTAGTGTATTAGGACCGGAAATAAGTGCGATTTGGTGTGTGTGTGTGTGTGTGTGTGTGTGTGTGTGTTTGATGGAATATTCGGCTATGCTATTTTAGGGGGTTGCGGAATTGTGCTTGTCTTATTTATAGGATTTGTGTGCCACCTTTCCCCAGGTTGACTTAAGGTTGTATTTATAGGGGTCTGATTAGAGTTATAGTTTGCTTAAGTGTAATTACGGGCTTATCCTTCTAGAGTTTGGATTAGGTTTAGAGAATTTTTAAGTGATATGCCTAGAGGTGTTAGGATTAGGTTTAAATTACTTTTATTTTAATTAAATTCGGATTATGCTTGCTAGCCAATTAAAGAGATGCTAAAAGTAAGTTTTGGTGCCTAAAAATGTCAAAAAGACTACTAAGACCCTATAGGTTTGGCTATGGTCAATTTCGGTCTGTAAAACTTGCAAATTGGCCCATAAACTTCTAATACATTGCAATTAGTCCAATTTATGGACTTAGACTACAATCTCTTTTGACTTTTATAGGCTATATGGCTAATTGCGTTTTATCCTCCAAGTTTGCAGTTGTGCACATATTACACCTTCTTGGATTCAAACAAGCAAATTTGTAGATCGTCTTCTGGACGGATTTCTCTGGAAATTATCATTGGACGCTTCAGTCCCTTATCACTTTTTACATATCCGAAAAATAGGTGTCTACAGTTTGTCCCCTCTTTAACGAGAATTGACAAAGTTGGTCAACTCTTGTGAAAGAAGTGGTTGATGTGAGTCAAGCGACAAGGATACTTCCCATCATCGGAGGCACTCGCTCGCTGGTAGTATGGTAATGACCTTGACTTCATACCCCCTGGTTCTGGTCTACTTAGCATATGTCCCTTCTACAAACCTAAGAGGGGATGTTGTCCTTTATGCAAACCTAAGAAGGTCCGAACATGATAATTATTAGGGTTCGAGCCATCGTATCACTCTCAAGATGTCTGGGAATTTACAACTCCATTCCACAGGGCACACACTCAGGCAACCCAGGCTCAATGTCAGCTGAGTAAACTACTACCGGCCAGATTTGGAGTAGACCAGAACTAGGGGGCATGAAGTCAGAGTCATCCACCACGACGGGTAATTCTCAGGCTAGGGCATTACTATACCACCGGGCGAGCGAACGCCTCCGATGGTGGGCAGTATCCTTGTCGCTTGTCTAACAGCAAATTTCTTCTTTTACAAGAATTGACCTACTTCGTCGATTCTCGTTAAAGAGGGGAAAAACTGTAGACACCTATGTTTCGGACATGTAAAAATTGATAAGGGATTGAATCGTCCAATGATAATTTCCAGAGAAATCTATCCAGGTGACGAATTTTCGATTTTTTTTGCTTGAATCCAAAGAGGCGTAATTTGTGCACAGCTTCAAACTTGGGGGATTAAAACGCAATTAGGCATAAGTATCCCATAAAAATACAAATAGATTGTAGTCTGAGTCCAAAAATTAGACAAATTGCAATGTCTTAGAAGTGTATGGGCAATTTGCAAGTTTTATGGACTGAAATTGACAATACCCAAACTCATAGAGTCCCAAGAGTCGTTTTTAATACTTTCGGGCACCAAATAACGCTTTTAGACATAGTTATCACTTCATTAATTAATTAATACGGATTTAAAAAATAAAAAGTTAAGGTAAATAATTTAAACCTAATCCTAATAATTTATCACTTAACACTTTTTGACTATTGTTGTATATCTAAAACTCTAACTAAGAAAATTTAAAATCAACTTAACCTCTAGCTAACCTTAGGTAACCCCTAACCACTATAAATAGAATCCTTAATCAGCCTAACCAAAGGTGACACACAAATTCTAGAAAATACATAGAAAATTTGGCCTCCCCTAGAATAAGCTATAGCCAAATTTTTCACACCACACACACAAAAGCCCTACACAGATTCAAAGCTGAATTCCACATCCACTTCGCCAGCTAATGCGCCAGGGACTCAAACATGTACCTCTGAGGACTGTAATCTTCTTTCCATCACTTTTTACCATGTTTATTTAGAATTGCTAGATTTCATGTTTTTGGACTACATGTTTAGGCTATTTTACTGTAAATTGCTTAAACAATGTTTTTGCCATAACTTCTGGGTTTAATAATATTGCCATGATTGCCATGAAAATTAACTAGGAAGCATGTTAATAATTGAATTAATATATTTTGTATGTTTAAATCCAGAAACCCAGACACTAGAATTGCTTAGAATGCATGTTTAGGTTAATTACAAGCCTATTTGACATAATATGTTTAATTCAATAACTACTGCAATTTGATTGTTGTAATGATGTAAATGAAAGTCGCACAGCGGAGGGTGCGGGTCCGCATCATATATTTCAATTCAAAATCAAAATTAGCAATCCGGGTGTTGATTACATCAACAAAATCATGTAGGATCAACGTATCATCTAGTTTTAATAGCAAGCATCTAGGAATCAAAGAAGCATACCTATGTCGATTCTCCAATGATTCTTGTAGTCCCGAAAAACGGCGACCTCAAGCTCGTCCACACAAGTATGCTCCCGATTGAATCCTCGCACGAAGTGATCTGCTCGAGTTCCTCTATCGAGAGACCCGATTTCAACTCTCGCTAAGATCACCTCCTAGCTCGGATGCTTGAAAAACTTCCCAAGTTAACTTGTGACTGATGAATATCGTTTAAACTCCTTTAAACGATTTAACCAACACCGTGTCTCGAACTCCTTCAAAACCGTGTTGCTATGCCTTTTATATGTTGTGTGTGGTGTAGAGAATGAGGAAAGACAACCTCTATTTATAAGCTAGCGATTGTACACCTTACATGCTAGGTGTCACACACCAAGAATAGGTGTTGCCACCATTTGACACCTTGCATGCTAGGTGTAATCACACCATTATATATATGACATCATCAAATGACATCATCACATGACATTATCACATGACATCATTACATGACATCATCACCATGACATCATCACCATCACATCATCACATGACATCATCATATGACATCAACAAATCACTAATAACATTAACTTTGATAAAGCACAATTAGGTTCCTACTAATTTATAACTTTACAAATTAGTCAAAAATGAACTTTGTTTTTCAACTTAAATTAATTTCCGAGATATACTAGTATTAATTTCCGAGATATACTAGTGTCATGGGTAGTCAAACACTAAATGTCTCAATCATATGACCTCATCTTTCGTATCTAATTCTTGATTAAATATGACATACTAGAAACAACTTTCTAGTATTAGAGCTCTTGTAATTAAGTCATATTCTCCTGGCCAGGAATTCATCCATCAAGAACATCTCGAGATAGCATAGAATCTTATCTTCGTTCACCGGAAGTAATGGATCCTCTCTTGGCTGAACACCTATCTCCATATACAACTAACTAGAGCCAACACATCCCGCGACCCTAGATCATGAAAGATCTAGGGATAAGGAATATCAAACTCTAATCACCTATATACGAGATATTGTCAACTCAAGTCTAAGGACATATGTACAATCATAAACTAGATGACATTAAATTCACTTTAATGAAATGACATGTAAAAGTCATCTAGCGTCACTTGTTCGACTCACTCACCATTGAGTGTCGACATGTTTATTTTGATCTCAATCGAGTAGAATGAAACTCACTACCTCCACTCATTAGTAACTCTTTACTAATCGGGAGAATAAACAGAGGTGACGATCTTACCGGGATAATGCGATGCCCTTATTCGTAAGACCCCATCGATCGTAAACGGTTATTTAGATCACTTGTATAATAGAATTTGTTTTTCATATTCTTAACACTTAAGAATAGATTCTATCACAACGTGATAAGGACAATATGTAATAAATTAACACTTAGTTAATGAGACACTTAGTTCAAATAAAAACATATATATCTTTGCCATTGGGATTAGTTATACAAATATACCCGAGCAAATGGCCCTAGGGCACATAGTACTAACAATTTCCCACTTGCACTAGTGCCATTGGCAACTATATCTCGGCCCCATCTTTGCAAGATATAAACCTTAATCACTCTAAGTCATGGGCTTTGTAACTGGGTCATCCGTGTTATTAGCTGATGTTATCTCTTAGAAACACTTTTCTCTGTCCAACATTTTCTTTAGATTATATGATAATGCCTTTCCTTATGTTCGGACAAGTTGTGAGACCTGATTCCTTTTGCTAGGGAAGTAGCACCATTATAGTCACATAAAAGAGGAACTGCTCACTCAATGGAAGGAAACCGTACTTAGTTCATTTACGAACTACTTTCTCTCATCACCAAGAGTTGCAGTGACATTTCTCTTTTCTTTTCAACATACATAATGTACATGATGCATGTCCTAATAGTGAACATAATATGAATGTAGTGATGCAATTCTATTCGTGCCAATGCAATGCCGGCATAAATCGTCTCCGGGCACAATCATGTGTTCATAAAACATTCTTTTTTTCATTAAACACATTTGTTTATATAAAAATGGCGCCATCGTAAGTTTCTATAGACATAGGGCTCTGTGAAATTACTTATTCCAAAAGATTTTTATCGTCACTTCTCTTATTTACCTTGAAGTTTGGTTTCCATAACCAAAACATTCATCTCTTACTTTGTTCAGTTGTGAGGGGTCAGGAATTTTACCAAATTGGATTAATGTGCTTCCCAGTTGTCTTACACCGTCGACAACTTGCACAAAATTCCTGTCTCTTTGACTCAACAGTCCTATAAACTAAGGTCATAATCCCTTCACAAACATGGGGTTTACTCCGACTCAATCTGTCATCAAGTCTGGAGCAAATCTGCTCAATCGATTAAACTCGGTAACATATTCCTGAACAGATTTGTTACCTCGAGTTAATGACAATAGTTTGTTTTGATCACCTTCCATTACCGCAAATGGTAGGAAGAAATCCTTAAATCGAGTCACAAACTCTGCCCATGTTATATGACCTATTATTGGTCCAATTTCTTGTCGAAATCAATCCTTGGTTGGATCTTTCATCGACATCTCCATTAACAACATTGATTGTCTTTCGTTAACTTGAAGTCTACGAGCATTTTGCTCAACTTCTTCCCAAAAGTCTAACGCATCACTTGATCCATCAAACTCTTTTCGGCTCAGTTTTACGTATGCTAACACCAGATCTCTATCAGCATTTCTCTCTTCTCGCTGATGCTGGTGTTGCATCCACTGTCCTATCATTAACACACAACTTCGTATATCGATAACTTCTGCTGCCAAATGATTTATATTAATATTGGGTTTGCATTCCTGATGCCTGCACATTCCCAGCTTGATGTACCCTAGGTTCTTCTTGAACTCTATTTCGTCTGCGGCCTCTATCCGCTTGTTGGACTGGGTCATACTCTCCTAAATTAATTTCGGCCTCCCTTCGGCCTCGTTTACTCGTTGTGCCGCTGCACGCGCTCGAGTGGTTCTTTGTTCAGCCATTCTAAGGCACAAAGAAATCTAAATGAGCTCCTAATAACATGGCATACTCATCATGTTCGCAAAGTTCTACCGCACACGTAGTCGTGTCTCATTCTTACTTTACGAATTAGGCTTTAATAAAAATTTATTCGTCTATGTCATATCTGGCTATAATTCACATGTTCTATACGTTTCATATACACTATTCCATTGCATGCACATAATAATCAATCACATTACATGTACATAATCAAATCATAGCCATCACAAATACATAAAAATTAGGTTCAAAGAGAACCCAATTCATTCATGATTTATTCCATCATGACACATACCATAAGTCTCGAGAGTGTACTACTCTACGTAGACTAAACAACACTCAAAACATATAATCACTCAAGTAAACAATTCACAACGCACATGTCACCATCTATCATACATATAAGCCATATCCTAATGATAATCAACTCATTTAGGAATTCTCGGCTAAACACATAACGCAAGTCTCGTGCGTATATCTCTCTACGCATACTTTATCATATTCGAAAGCATATCACTTCTTTCAGTGATCATGCTTCAACACATATCACATTAATCAATTAATCATGCTCATAATAAACACATATTTCATAGATGGTATGAGTCTCGAGAGTATACAACTCCTCGCAGACTATATACTCGAAAGCGTAATGCTTACTCGAGTACCCACAAACATACATTGTGCTAACTCACACATCTAACAGATATCCTGACACCACACATAGGACAGGACGTTTCAAAAAAAACATTTGAAAAACTGATGGAAACGATGAAAATGTTTAAAAGACATGACTGGAAATCCTATAATCCGCAATAGTTCCTAACTTAACCTAGTGACATTGTATATTGCTCCTAGGTACACAAAACATCTACACAGACTAGCAGTGGTATCTCTGACCAACTGCACTCAATTCACATATTAGCAGAGGTAAATGGACCAACTGCTCTGATACCACCTTTGTCACGACCCGAAATCTCGAGTCGAGACCGGCGCTAGGGAATGGTAGTGGTTGCTCCGAAACCTGTAGCAAGCCTGAAAAACACTATAAATTTTTCGCTTTAAAACATTTGAATACAATAAGACTACACTAGTCTACTGCGGATAACTAGAACTTAAAACCTTCTATACAGTCTTTTACCAAAATAGACTTCCGAGAAATAAACATTCGAAAGCCTCCTTCAAAATTGGACCAGCTTTCCCTAAAAATGTTGGGAGGAGTGGGTCAGTATAAAACTGAGTGAGTTCATGCTGTTACAAATAAATATTACATAAAGTGAAAACTTTTTTTTATTTAAAATAACTTTATGTATTTTCGAAATCCTTTGAAAACGTCTTAAAAACAATTGAAGCCTGAGCTCACACATAACATATTTCGAAAAGACTTCAATATCATTGAAAGTCAACCATACGCGTTGACCTTTCAATTAAACCACATTTCCTATATTCGTCCATCTACATTGTTGGCAAAACTAACCAACATATCATACATGCATAATCTTATGGGACCGATTGCGCAGCCAACCGATCAACCATATCCACAATATACATAAATTTTAAGGGACCGATAGCACAGCCAACCAATCAACCTTATTCACAACAAATATAAACTTTATGGGACCGATATCACAACCAACCTATCAACCATATTCACCTGACATCGATAGCGAAGCCAACCGATGTAACACACACACACAACCTGACATCGATAGCGAAGCCAACCGATGTAACACACACACAATCCTGACATAGATAGCGAAGCCAACCGATGTAACACACACACAATCCTTACATCGATAGCGAAGCCAACCGATGTAACACACACACGCATAAACTGACATCGATAGCGAAGCCAACCGATGTAACACACACATAAACTGACATTGATAGCGAAGCCAACCGATGTAACACACACATAAACTGACATCGATAGCGAAGCCAACCGATGTAACACACACAATCCTGACATCGATAGCGAAGCCAACCGATGTAACTCACACACAATCCTGACATCGATAGCGAAGCCAACCGATATAACACACACACAAACTGACATCGATAGCGAAGCCAACCGATGTAACACATACATAAACTGACATCGATAGCGAAGCCAACCGATGTAACACACACACAATCCTGACATCGATAGCGAAGCCAACCGATGTAACACACACACAATCCTGACATCGATAGCGAAGCCAACTGATGTAACACACATGCACACAACCTGACATCGATAGCGAAGGCAACCGATGTAGCACACATTCAAGCATAAGCAAATGCATAATAATTTCTCAAAACTATGTGTGTACCTTTGTATACCAAAATAATATATACATATAGTATAGTATATACATATAGTATATACATATAGTATATACATAAAACATACATCCATACAAGGCATGTAAACATATAACACCACAACACATATATCACACAGTATTGTGTTAAAATATGAGACTTTACGAATACTGAAATGTAAAAACATGTACTCACAGAAACCGTTTAACTACGGTATTACTCCGTCAATGCTCCTTAAGACAAACTTCGTTAATTCCCTTGGTCCTCCGACCCGGTAGCTCGACAACTTGTCGAATCTTGATTCAACATGCAAATATAGATTCACGATCTACACAAGTTTTCCGTTAACTTTCATTAAGAAAATTTTGTAAGAAAATGAAAGAATAAATTTTTGTGTTTTGATCAATGGAGTATTCGGCACCCACACTAAGAATGGAGAAGATGAGTAAGTTACTTGGGCACCAAGATTGTCTAGGGAAAATATCTAGATATTAGTTTGGTTGTTCATTTATTTACAAGTTTGCCATTATGGCATTCTTGTAAATAAATCGAACTCTAGGGGCAAAATAAACTCAAGTTTCTCAAATATTTAAAAACATTAAATCATAACATATGGGCTGAATTAAAATATTTTTGGGCCTTTAAAAAAATATTTAAAATAATTATTTTGACGATTGTTTTGCGTAAAATCGCAAAATTCATATTTAACACATAAAATTGCCAAAAGTAAAACTTAAGGCAAAACAGACTCCAAATCACATTTTCACACTTATAAATTCATCTCGTGAATTTAATAACTATTTTCGAGGTCCTACTTAATAAAAATTGGAAACGCGCGAAAATAAATACTAACAAATAATACGGGGTATTACAGGTACGCCTAATTGTCGTTATTGCCGTATACTATATCGATACACCCGTAACATCTCCAGCTTAATAATAAACTCAACAACGACCTCTTGACGATATCATCTCACCCCTATGTATCCGTAATCGACAAGATGATAACTCAAAACTTGTTAGTTTATTGCTCCAATGGAGAGCCATTGATAAATCAACTTAATAATAAATCAATATAAACTTAATCTTTAAACTTTTAGAAAGATTTTTTTGGGTCTTATTTTATTAAGGTCTCACTTTGCACATTAATAATTTTAGCATGCATCACATACATGTTTATATATCTCATATATAACCTAAAATTAAATTTGCAATCAACATTTAGCATACAATCACACACATGATCATGGACTTTGCTTAGGTCTTAAAGAATAAGCAAACTATTACAACTCTCAGAAATGATTTCATAATCACTTCCTATGTAATATGAGCTTTCTTAAGGTACCAAAGGATCATCCTAGGACCTCCAAATGACTCATCCTATCGCTGAACTGCCAAAAACTAAAAACACCAACACGATCAAGTAGGATCAACGTATCATCTAGTTTTAATAGCAAGCATCTAGGAATCAAAGAAGAATACATATGTCGATTCTCCAATGATTCTTGTAGTCCCGAAAGTACGGCGACCTCAAGCTCGTCCACACAAGTATCCTCCCGATTGAATCCTCGCACGAAGTAATCCGCTCGAGTTCCTCTATCGAGAGACCCGATCTCAACTCTCGCTAGGATCACCTCCATTATCGGATGCTTGAAAAACTTCCCAAGTTAACTTGTGACTGATAAATATCGTTTAAACTCCTTTAAACGATTTAACCAACACCATGTCTCGAACTCCTTCAAAACCGTGTTACTATGCCTTTTTTATGTTGTGTGTGGTGTAGAGAATGAGCAAAGACAACCTCTATTTATAAGCTAGAGATTGTACACCTCACATGCTAGGTGTCACACACCAAGTAAAGGTGTTGCCACCTTATGACACCTCATATGCTAGGTGTCACACACAAAGCATATGTGTTGCCACCATTTGACACCTTGCATGCTAGGTGTCATCACACCGTTACATATATGACATCATCACATAACATCATCACCATGACATCATCACATGACATCAACACATGACATCAACAAATCACTAATAACATTAACTTGGATAAAGTACAATTAGGTTCCTACTAATTTTTAACTCTTACAAATTAGTCAAAAATGAACTTTGTTTTTCAACTTAGATTAATTTCCGAGATATGCTAGTATCTATATGAAATCAATCTCTCATAAATTCAATCGGTTACACACTCTATTGTGTGTGACTAACTAGGTTCACATCTATATGACAACGAGAGACATAAGAAACTCCTTTCTTATATTTAATAATTAAATCCCATTAATTATTAATTTTCGTAGATCGTGAGTGATGTCTAGCAACATATCACGATCCCTAAATAGAGAAGAATGTTTCGATGCATTCTTTAAGAACTAATGTTCATGATTAACGTACACTTAAATTCCCTTCATTTAAGATTCTGATCTCGACTAGTGTCATGGGTAGTCAAACACTAAACGTCTCAATCATATGACTTCATCTTTGGTAACTAATTCTTGATTAAATATGACATACTAGAAACAACTTTCTAGTATTAGAACTCTTCTAACTAAGTCATATTCTCCTGGCCAAGAATTCATCCATCAAGAACATCTCGAGATAGCATAGAATCTTATCTTCATTCAACCCGAAGTAATGAATCCTCTCTTGGCTGAACACCTATCTCCATATACAACTAACTAGAGCCAACACATCCTGCGACCCTAGCTCATGAAAGATCTAGGGATAAGGAGTATCAAACTCTAATCACCTATATACGAGATATTGTCACCTCAAGTCTAAGGACATATGTCCAATCATAAACTAGATGACATTAAATTGACTTTAATAAAATACCATGTAAAACTCATCTAGCGTCACTTGTTCGAATCACTCACCATTGAGTGTCCACATGTTTATTTCGATCTCCATCGAGTAGCATGAAACTCACTACCTCCACTCATTAGTAACTCTTTACTAATCGGGAGAATAAACAGAGGTGACGATCTTACCGGGATAATGCGATGCCCATATTCGTAGGACCCCATCGATCGTGAACGGTTATTTAGATCACTTGTATAATAGAATCTGTTTCTCATATTATTAACACTTAAGAATAGATTCTATCACAACGTGATAAGTACAATATGTAATAAATGAACACTTAGTTAATAAGATACTTAGTTCAAATAAAAACATATATATCTTTGCCATTGGGATTAATTCTACAAATATACACGATCAAATGGCCCTAGGGCACATACTACTAACAGTAAATACTCCTTACATGTCGTATTTAGAATATTTCATTCTTTTTATGCCATTCGACCTCTTTGCATGAAAAACGGACTCAAAAACAAGCTAAAAACGCTCAAAACCTAATGTTGGAAACTACTGCTGCTCGCAATGCCTCCGCCGCCGCCACTCAAACCGACGGCGCTTCCAGAACAAGGTGGCGGCGCCGCAACTTCAACATGCCGGCGCTGGCAGTCACACCGGGTCGTGTTCATCGCACCCAGATTTCCAGAACCTGCTTCCCATATCTTCACAGACTTGATCTAGACTTTCAGACGCATTTTCGGGCTTATTCGGGCTCGGAATCAGGCCTTGTTTGAACTCAGACGTAGATAATTTAGTATAGATAAAATTTTTGTAATATATCGGGTCAGACACGATTTAAAACGGATTCAAAAGTCCAGTAATGTAACATAGTGTATAAACAGGGCCCATGAGCCCGAGGCCCAGCAAACCAGCAACTTCCAGAGCCGATTCCCGGCTAACCCAAACTCAGAATCGACTCCGGATCAAACCATTATAACCGTATCGACAAGATGCACAACTCTCATGATTTGACCGAGAGCAAATTCTGACCAGACCGATGGTCAAAACCCACACGAGTGCAGACACTCAAAAAGTCAACGAGAATTAAAAGTATCTCTAATCTTGCATGTATACCAACTGCACATGGGCAAGTTTGCAATATTTACTGCTTCCCAAAAGTCCATCAAATTAACCGGTTAAAGGACTATTCACATAAATTAGCCAAAATGCAATTCCAGGCATTAGACATCGTAGGACTAACACGAAAAAGTAGTAACAGTTGTATAGGTTATTCAAGACGACCAAATAAAATCAATCAATCAATCAAACGTTTACATCCGGTTTAGGCTTTGTACATTTAAAATATCCAGACCAGCCAGACTTATGCTATTTTCTAAAACCAATAAGGTTAGATGTATGCTTAGGAGTACCTGCTACTTTCCTCAAATGCCAGTCCCATATCGAGTCATATGCGGGTCAAACCTGTTTACATGCTTTCACCCCTGTTTATTTCCAGCTTTTATATCATGTCAACTGCATATATACTGTTGAGATGAGATAAAAACAAATATGTCCAGTAAATAAAGCCAGTAACAGATAAGTCAAACACAAGAGTCTCGAGGAGGTCCACAAGCCCTAGTCTTTGGTCCGATGCACGGTAATCTTATCGGAGGCGAGTAAGGTTATCTAGTCGGTTTAAAGGCGTTCCCTAGTTGAACTAGGTGGAAACTCCATTTTTCAAACCATATCCAGATCGAGAAGTCAGCCACAAGCCTTGGGTGAGCGGCCCCCGAACCCCACTCCACTCACAAATATCTAGAATACCGAATATACATGATCTCTTTCCTATCAGATACAAACTCCTATTTAGGAAGATAAACTTATTTAGGAAGATATTACTGAATAAGACTTCCTTTAAATAAGGAATCACTTTCCTATTCAAATACAATGCTATTAAGTAGGAATCATTTTCATTATTAGAAGTGTATTATGTGTGCCTAAAAACATAATTACAATTGATACGCAAAAATCCAGCTCAAAGCTCAATACTGACTTTGGCATCGGAGAATTATTCGGACAACCACCGTTCGGTTAGCTATGTATCCTGTTTTGCAGGTTTACTTATCGGATCAGAAGGCAGACTCCATCATTTAGTTTGATTTAATTATGAAAGAATATTTTTTGGGTTAGTTAAAATGACAATTTTATAGATGAGCATTATCTAAACCGATTAACGTAACAAACTAGATAATGAATATTTTAGCGATTGTAATAATAGTTAAATGCAATTGTCTCGTAGTAATCGAAATTAACACATAAAATTATCGTAATTTTACTATTATTTATATGTTATTTTAGTCGGGATTGGAAAAAAATTTCTAATTCCGTCACTGACTATAGCATGGGAGAAGAAAACAATTATTTTGTTCATATGCGCAAAGAAGATTTTTAGGAGTGAAAAACAATTTTTGGCATATGATTGTCATGTATTTAAAACGATTTTTTTTTATTAAAAAAACAGTTCATTTTGATTGACCTAAAATAGTAATAACATTTTATTATATAACAATATAATATAAATTGAATTTAAATAAATACATATACTATTCCATTAAAATAGTAAAAAAGATACAATATAAATATATAGTAAAAAATAATTTATAAGATGAAGAAATTTGGAAAGCTAAATTTTGCAGTTTTATTGGAGTAGCCGCAACATTACAGGGTGTGACGTGTGGAGAGGAAATAATGATAGCGATAAACATGGTCGTGGACACCATTTTGAAGGGCTGAGTTGTGTCCTTTGTACTTTCTCATCCATTTTACGTCTGTTTTCTTGCACTGTCTTCTGTTGCCGTAGGACGCTGCCCTGCCCTCATTTTTTCTTACCACACTCATTTCTTGCACTCCACTATATTCTTTCTTTTTTACTCTATAATACAAACAAACAAATAATTATTTAATTTCATATAATTGATTTTTTATTAAATATGAAAAACACAATAAAAACAGTAATTTTCTTTGGGTTGATAATAATTAATCTAAATTTTAATTTAGGTGAGAAATCAAAAACCATTTATGAAAATTGACTAGTTTTAGTTACCTACAACAGTTGTTTCTATCTTTAAATTATCTACTATAGTACTATTTTTACAAATTGCTCTGAATAATGAATGGAAGAAAAACAAGCAATCCTTCTCATGAAGAGTCAGATACAGATACTGAAAACAAGCAAGCCTTATCACTCACTAATGGCTCATTAATCCGTCACCGACCACCGCCACTCATGGTGGTTTCTTACAGAGGATGTCTCAAGAACCACGCTGCTAATCTTGGCGGTGTAGCTTTAGATGGATGCGGTGAGTTTATGGCGACTCCTACGGCCACCCTTTCCGACCCTACTTCTCTTAAATGTGCTGCTTGTGGATGCCACCGTAACTTCCACCGCCGCCACCACAACCAAGCCATTCCGCCGCCGCAGCAGCTTCCAGTGCTGCAGTGGACATCAAGCCCAAGTTTAGGGCAAAGTCCTAGTCCGTCATCACCCACGCCAGAGCAATCTGTTTACCCATCTGCGCCTCACATGCTGTTGGCTTTAAGCACTACTCATTCAGGTATTCGGGAAGACAGGCGGTATGATCAGAATCCAGGTCTGGTGATGAACCCGCAGGGGAAAAAGCGAGCGAGAACGAGGTTTAGCGAAGAACAAAGAGAAAAGATACAATGTTTTGCTGAGAAGTTGGGGTGGAGAATGCTGAGGGGGAACGATGAGAAAATAATTGAGGATTTTTGTAACGGAATTGGAGTGAAAAGGAATGTGTTTAAAGTGTGGATGCATAACAACAAGCATAGGAAAGAAAAGGGTAGTGATGAGGAGAAAATTGGGTTTTTGAGCTATAACAAGTATGATAGTTTTGGAAGGTATGAGATTGTTAAAAATGAAGTTCATGTTCATGGTTCTACTACAACTGATGCCTCTTCTCCTTCATCTTCTTGATCTACCATTTCATTTTCTTTCTTCTGCTCTCTGTTTTTTTGTTTGATGGTGATTAGTGAACACTAATTATTTCAGAAGTAGAATGGTAGCTAGGATGACAAGTATCCCTACTATTGAACAGTTAGATTATCTGTTAACTCATCTTAATTAATCCCAAATTGCAAACTTGTTGAGCCTCTTGTTCGTTTCTTAAATTTTGCATTTACTTGTGATATTATGAAGCAGGATTGTGCATTATTAGACATGGATACATGTGACTTCTTGGTAGGTACTATTTATTGAGAGTACATTGGTTAGGTGAATGTCCATCTTAATGTAATGGAGGTTTTGTTGATATATAGTAGTCAGTGACGGAGGCAGGATTTCAATATTGGGAGGGCGAAATTGCAATATGTAATATATGAAGTAGGCAATTTTAAAAAATTAGGGGGGATCAAATTGTAAAAAATAAATAAAATAGTGTTAATTTTAACAATTTTGAAATTTTAAAGGGGTTAATGACACTTCCATGCCTCCTCCAATCTCCGTCATTGGTAGTGAAGGCAGCAGCTTCCTTGAGGGAGGTAGAAATGAATAAAAACAAAAGAAGCCATACTGATTTGTTATGTCTTTTTCCACCGTAACACAATATGCACCCTTGTCTTATTAGCGGATTTTTGGTACAACTTGCTTTTCTTTCCATTTTACTTTTTTACTGGGTTTTTTTTAGGCTATTGTAAAAAGGTCAAACCTTTCACAAAAGTTTCATAAAAGTCCTGATCTTTTAATTTTGTCGATTTTGGCCAAAAACTGATTATTTGGTTTCACAAAAGTCCTGACCTTTCAATTTTGGCCAAAAATGGATTATTTGGTTTCACAAAAATCCCGACCTTTCAATATTTGGCATGCCACATTAGCGTCACATAGGTTCTACATAGACAAATTGCAATCAAATTGAGAGTTGGCCATAATTGAAACCAAATAAATTTTTTTTGGCCAAAATCGACAAAATTGAAAGGTCGGAACTTTTGTAACTTTTATAAAAGGTTTGGCTTTTTTAAAACATTTGACCTTTTTTTTATTCTCTATTTCAATTCATTAAGCAATTGTAATGAACGAGCATTGCCATCTTTTCTTATTTGGGCGGTTCACCAAAGCGGCAACCTCTGTTTCCTGCCTCTCTTAATTCTACTACATTTGAAATGAACAAAAATTTCCTGCTGCCGCCTCTGCAACTCTAGATGTGGCAGATTAACAAGCTGCCACTTCAATCTCTCTAATTCCCTATTGATATGGTTAATTAGCCGGTCTAATTAACCAATTTAATACTTATACTTTTTATTTAATATGTTTATTATATTGATATAAGTTATTTTTGAAACTGTAAACAACAATTTTCATTGATGATCTAATTTACATTCTTTTCATTCTTTTATAGAAATTTTCATTGATGATCTAATTTTCATTGATGATCTATTATATTTTTTTTATAAGTAGAAATTTATATTATTTTATTTTGAGTCTTCAATAAAAGACCGGTTAGTAAAAACTTTTTAATTTAATAGTGGGCAATTTTTGGTACCAATCAGTAGCCAACAAATTGAATAGCCATATTAGTGACAAAATAATACCCAAAAGAATTGAATTCTAATTACCAAATACCAATTCAAAAGAAAATTAAAGAAATTGAAGTGGAGATGTAATTTTAACTTTGCATAGTAGTGATCAATATGTAAATTCTAACAATAAAAATGTAATCAGAATTTAATTTTTTTAATATTATTTTGTCTATAATTTGGCTACAGCTACAGCAACAAATTCAATTTTTCCGTGTATTAAATTGGCTAACTAGACTGGCTAATTAACCATATCACTAGGAAATTAGAGGTTTTGAAGTGGCAGCTTGTTTAGCTGCCGCGTCAAGAGTTGCAGGAATTTCCTGCTGCCTTGGCAGCAGGAAATTTTTGTTCACTTGGAACTATATCTTAATCACTTTCTCATAACCTTCACATGTACCTGAGAATATTAAACAAAATGGACAAAAACTAATCAGTTATAACTCAAATGATATAATTAGAATTTATTTAAAAAGATAAAATTACAAATAATAAAAGTCATATCATAAAAAAAAATATGATCTTTTAAAATTAAAATACTAAATACTAAACAACAATTCAAGATAAACTATAAAAATAATCGTAAATAAAAAAATCTATGATATAGATCCCGAAAAATTAACTCAACGGTGAGCTACGTTTCCATTGGACGGGGTACTTAAATAATTTTTCTTCAGATTTGACAAACAATTCGCTCTAGCCGATGGAGTTTAATATTTCCTATTTTCATCTTTAATAAGATTTTAGAAAGATAAATGTACAAATCTCTCAGTTTTTTAGATCTATAAGAATTTGGATCTAAAACCCGAACAAACACTAAAAATTCTTGAAAGATTTAACAAAATCAAACACAAAAGGAGAAAAGATTATATAAATTATTCAAACATGATAAAAAAAACATAAATATAAACATAAAACTCCTAACAAAGACTTTACTGAATGAGAAATGTTAAAAGCTTAAATCCACCAAAAATCGCCAATTTTTGCATGTTCTTGGTATTCAACATAATCTTTTAATTTTGCATATTTAACATGAACTTTCCAATTTTTTTACAATTAATACCACGTGTGTGTTTACTTTAAAAAATAGTGTCATTTACATCCAAAACGGCGCCGTTTTAATCTAAAAGATTATTTTAAATACCAAAAACACGCCAGAATTGGTGCATTTAAGCCAATCTTGAATAGCTATAGATTTATAACATGTAGTAATATGAGCGGAGAGAAAGTATTTCCGGCTAACGTCGGATAAATCATCTCCTCCTATCCTTAAAAACGATGAAAGAAAAAAGTGTTTTCTAAAAAAAGAACAAAAAAAATTTACAGAGTTTTTTTTTTAAACTAATTAATTATGCCTTTATTAGAAATCACATAGAAGCTTTTACTTCTAATAAAAAAATTTATATTTAATCTTGTAGTACTCTATATGTATTTTTTTTCCAAAACATAAACTTTAATCCTTCTAGATGTTCAAAAATATATTTATTTATCTAATACCAAGTCATATTTTTTGAAAATAGACAATATTGGTTGGCTAATGAAAATATTGAATTAAATTTTTGTTTTTCATTAAGAATTTATAATTTTATACTTACCTGTTTTTCTAGACATGTTATTATCTCAAATCATCCATAATTACATGTAATATGCTAACATAGCAAACAAAACATAAATAGCAATTAAAAGTATGAGAATATAAGTATAAAAAGTATAAGGATATATACTTATCTGTTATGGTCACACACAGTAAAAAAATAGAAAACCATTCTTCTGTTGTCTTTTTGGTGGTCAAATTACATACGATATGAATTATATGCTACAATATTCTATTGATGTTATGAGGAGGGTTGGCCTAGTGGATTATATATTAGCCATACCTTTAAAGTAATCACAAATTCATGATACGTTGAGGAGAAATAAAAGTATTCTTAATCATGGTAATCTACATAAATCCTCTAAAAGTGCTATAATATTTTATTTTTATCTCATAATTTTAATATTGGCAGAAATCTTCCATGAAAAGGAAAGTTTTCAAAAATCTCACATAATCCAAAAAAAAACATATAATACTATACCTAATATGTGTCAACATCTCATTGATCAATATTTGAGTCAATAAAATATTGACACATGGCAAATATGGGTCTTGGTTAGACCAACCAATCAACCACCATCGACCACCGCCCAACTTCCAGCCGGCCACCGGTCGGCCAACTGCCAACTTCCGGTGAATTTCTGGTTGGCCACCGCCGACCTCCGACCAACTTCTATCCGGCCCCAACCAACTTCTAGCTACTTTTCGGTCAGCCACCAGCCAACTTCCGGCAAACTTTTGTCATCTTATACCGAGTTTACATCGAGTTTATATTAGATTTACATTGAGTTGATATTGAGTTTACATTGAGTTGATACATTTAATTTACATTGAGTTTATATTAAGTTTACATTAAGTTCATATTAAGTTAATTTTTAAAATTATAATAATTTACTAAAAAAATTACTTCGGATTGATATTTAGTTTACATTAAGTTTTCATTGAGTTGACATTGAGTCGACGTTGAGTTGATATTAAGTTTACATTGAGTTGATATTCAGTTAATTATTAAAATTATAATAATTTACTAAAAAATTTACTTTGGATTGACATTTAGTTTACTTTCAGTTTACATTGAGTTGACATTAGGTTTATATTGAGTTGACATTGAGTCAACGTTGAGTCGATATTAAGTTTACATTGAGTTGATATTAGTTACATTTCAAAATTATAATAATTTACCAAAAAAATTACTTCGGATTGACAATAAGTTTACATTGACTTGACATTATATTTATATTGAGTTGACATTATGTTTACATTGAGTTGATATTAAGTTTACATTGAATTTGTATTAAGTTAATTTTTTAAAAAGATAATAATTTACTATAGTTCATATTTGATACCGACCTGCGAATAACCGAACTCCACGCATCGCCTAAATAATACTATGCTCGCCTATTTGAGCCTCTGACATACTCATCGCCTAGATAATACTGTGATCGCCCATTCTGTCTTGAACAGACATCTCCCATCCTGCTTCAAGCTGATCTCGCCAACTTTGTTTTCTCCACATCCCACTACCCGAAATAATCGGGGAACGTGCCCTGAGCACTATCAGAGATCGTGGGATAAGCCCACGATCTGCTAGATAACAACTGCCATGAATTCATTATAAATAGAAGTCACGGAATGCTTGAGAAGGTACGCACAAATCAGACATAAATTCATATACACTCATTTACCTACCAAAAAACCCTCACTGACTTAGGCATCGGATTGGCTTTCAGGCAAAACCAGCCTGAGGTCCTTTGAGCTTACATTTGCTACTTGTGCAGGAAAACAATGCAGGCGACCTCTACAGTTTGGCCTGTATCAATATTGATATTTAGTTTATATTAAGTTGACATTAAGTTTACATTTAGTTGATATTATGTTAATTTTTTAAATTGTGTTGCCCGCCTTGAATCTGTTCCCTCCTGGCAGCGAAGAAGGAGAAACAAGTGACCCACAGGCGGTAAGACAGACGGTTCGGCCAGCCGTAGGAACACCTAGTGAAGAACCAGTCATCAATCAGGCCATGTTCAAAGCTTTCTTAGAAATTACCAGTCTACTCAAGGATATCAATCAGACAGTATCACAACAATCGCAAGGGCCAGAACCGGGATAACTGTCAGCACAGAAGTCGACATCGCCCATAGATAAGGGGAAGGAACCAATACGGCAAGAGGAAACGCCAGAAAATTCCACAAAGAAACAAAACACCCCCATACCAATCCCGGATGATGAACACTGGATGGACGAACAACACACCCCTAAAGATATAGAAGAACATCTAGAGGAAAAAGTCTGCCAAGTTATGAGCAAGCTTGGAATAAGATGTGAAGACGTAGACATTTCTCTTCGAAGTGACTCCCCCCTTGCGGATTTCATCATCTCTCACGAATTTCCCGCAAAGTTTAAGTACCCTACGAACCTGGAATCCTATGACGGAACCGGCTGCCCAAAGAGCCATGTTCACAAATTCCAAGCAGTCATCAACGTTCATGTAATAACCCGTATTTTTGATAAAAGTATTTATTGGGTTAATTATATTATTTTAGCCAATTGGAGCTAAAATAAGGGAATTTCTATAAATGAAACTGAAAATGGAATGTCAATTAAATCGGGTTATGCATTAAATTCAATTTATGGACAAATACAGATTTTAAATTTTTGGAGATAAAGCTTGTCGGAAGTGAAAGAAGACTTTTGAAAGAAATTGTACAAAGTAGTGGAAGTCCTAAAATAATAAATTTTATTTTAGGCACCGTATTTAATAATTATTATATTATTAATTGAGATCGGTTTTGACAATGTAATCGGTAAGAATTATTATATGGTAAAGTCGTATTATTTATTTAATTATAAATAATACGCAATTAGTGGGATTATAATTACTTATTTTGGATAAAAGAGAAGTTAAAAAGAAAAAGAATGAGAACAAAGTTTATGCTATAAATGATTAAGTTATTATATGGTAAAGTCGTTTTTGATTTTTATTAATACTCTATTTTATGCTATAAATGATTAAAATAGGTTGTATTTTATAAAAGGTCGCATACGAACAAAGTTTAAGTTATAGAATTTTACATTTTACTTTATCATCGAATTATAATGTTCGTTGATTTTATTAAGAGCATCATGGGGTAAAAATTTTATTATTGCCACATCGTAGATACGCCTTCGAAATGATGCGTATCATTTTAAATAGCACGAGGCGTATAATAAAGATGCTTGTTTATTCTAAAAGCTTAAAGCTTATATGTTTAATATAGAAGTTTATAACGCTTTAATAAAGTACTTGTTACTCTAATAGTTTTTATTAAACGTATATTTATTACATGAAATTTTATTAGACCCAATAAGTGATCCGTGGGAAACGAGCTACCTATTGGGCGTCAATAGGCTGTGTGATCACCAGTATTGATACGAGTCTAGGCGTCTATGGTCAATGATTTGAAATGATAAATTGTGAATATCGATCGATTAATTGAATAAGGAGGACAAAAAGAAATGTGATAGACACAAGGTAACTCGGTTGAACTATCTCGGGACCTGTGTCTAGTGGGTAACTCGGTTGAACTATCTCGGGACCCACAACTTGGGATTAAGTAGTGGCATGATGTAACTCGGTTGAACTATCTCGGGACTATGCCACGTGGTAGCGGGTAACTCGGTCGAACTATCTCGGGACCCGGCCACTCGGACGATATGATTCGAAAAACAGTTATCGTCGATTATGGCAAATAAGTCCGTAGCTTTTGGGTTTAGGGTTTCGAACGGATCCGATATTGGAAACAATTAAAATATATTTTATGTTTATTTATGTTTAATTAATCGTTTATTATCGAAGTATGTTTAAATACAAGTTTATTGTTGAAATATTTAGAAAAGTATGTTTTATCGTTAATGCGGCCTTATTTTAATTATAATACTGTTAGTAAATTGTGAACTCACTCAGCGTTGTCTGACCCCCCCAATAGTGTTTCCTTTCAGGCTTAATATATAACGATGTGTTCGAGCTTCCATCCGTTGTTCCGGAAGTCTCAGTTATGGAGAGTCTTATTCTTCTTAGAGCTGCAGTAGTCATGATAGAAGACCGAGTCGATAGCAAACGATTTGTGATTGTCTTATGCCCTGTACTAACGATGTATTTTTGAAAATTGAACTATCCAGAAATTAATATATGGTTATCTGGTAATTTATACAGGGTGTTTTGTGTGTTTTTAACAGGTGAAGTTTATTAAAGTTACAGCCGTTGTGTTGCCAAATTTTTGAAAATAAAATACTTAAGTTTTATAATGATTTTTAAACGCGAAAAAGTTTTAGGTAAATTAGGCTTGCTACGGGTTTTGGAACTAAAATTCCCATTCCCTAGCGCCGGTCGCGACCCAATTTTGGGTCGGGACAAATATGGTATCAGAGCAGTTGGTCCAGGATACCACTGTTTTGTGTGACTTTACCTAGGAAACTACTGCAGCATATAGGATTCAAGTCATGTCTTTGGCACGTTATCTTCTGTTTTCTGTCGTTTCAGCCTTCCTATTTAGGATGTAAGTCCGCGATTGATGTGTGTGATTATGGATGAACTAAGTAATTAGTATGTATGCGACTCGATGACTAGGCTTACGTATGAAATAGTATATGGTACAAGGATGCTATGATAAGCGTACGATATAATCGTTAAAGAATGATTGACAGAAAGGCGTGGATTCAAAGAGGTAGAAGAACTTACCAAGTTACAGAGTGTAAAGTCTAGAGAACTTACAAAGTTAAAGGTTTATGATTTAAAGGTAATTGTTTAAAACGGTTTTAAAAGCATAATTGTGCCTAGACCCGAGATAGAAATGCATTATTGCCACGACATGAATAGAACTGCATCACTACATACACATTAAATGGAAAGAATAATAAATGGATTCATACATTAGTAGGACATGCATCATGCACATTTGGCCCAGACATGAGGTAAGTCGTGGCAACTCTTTGGGGGTGAGAGACGTTATCTCCCTAGAGCACAATTATGCAATCTTTAAAGGATTTGAATGTGATTTTTATAAAGGGTCATTTTCTCTGAATTGCAAAGATAATTGAATTATTTTTAAAGAGATTTGTTTTAAAACGTAAGTATACCTAGACCGGAACTCTGTAACGAAGGTAAAATGCTCGAGATTAAGCTGCAAGCAACTTGCGAAGGCAAAACGAATGTGTATTAGAATAAGAAATGAAGATTTACATTTTGACTATACAAGGTTTTCCGTAGTTCAACGAACTATAGTGCGAGTATGATAGTAAGGCGTATCTGTATAGCGATGTATATACGATTAAGCGGTAAGTTAGGATGTTCCTATCTGTAAACGAGGTATTTAGGATATCATGCTATAAGATAGTAGATGTATAAAGAAAGATAGCAGAACCTAGTAAGCGAATTGTTAGACTAAGTTACTAGAGATAAGGGGCGATCTTTACTAATTAAAGAAGCGAATTTTAAGCGATATCGGGGAATCGCCAAGATTAGTAAAACTAAAGTATCCTTTGATGGAACCGTTGGATCAGTTTGACATCGGAGTATGACATTCCTAAGAAGATCATTTAGGAATGAACTGTGGTGATCGTTAAACGGAGAGCCAGACGACGGTGTTTATGAAAGTATTGACGGGAGATCTCTATGAATAGAAAGGACCAGGCTAGTGAACTAGCTATGGGATATAAGATATATTGAGATTATTTATGGAAACTCCGTAAAATACGAATACTATGAAATATTTATTAAATAAGATTAAAAGACAGGGCATGCGTATTATACGGGGTAAGTTAAGAAGGTAGAAATTCTGATCAAGAAATTAAGGAACGCATATATCGAAAGGTATAAGAAATGTATATGAAGTGTAAGATTATGAGACCTGAATCCGAATGGCAAAGAATGAAAGTTATAGTACAGTAGCTATAAAATATTGTCGATGACTCTTAAAGGAGAACGTGAACGCTGCATGTGAAAGGTTAGCACATGTTTCATATCGCATATGGTACTAAATATATTATTTGAGGATTTGTATATTAGGACTAATGAAGGAATCAAAATAAATTAATGTTTAAAGTATATAACGTATTAAAAACGGAGGTCACCGGTTAAGAACTCTGTGATGAGTATAAGACATAAATAACTTAATGCAAGTAAGAAAGGAAGAAAATGTTGTATAATGCATGTACAGATGCAATGGAGCTCAATGAAAAAAAAACATACATGAATCGATTTAAGCGCAAAGGTTATAAACAGTTGACATGAGAATTAATCATGTATGAGATGAGCGACAATTATGAAAGATTAATTTACAATAGTATTAATGGAAGGAGTGAGTTACCTAAGGTTAATAGATATGTTAAAGATAGATGAGAGATGATTTTTGAATCAATAGACGATGAGGAGAACAATAAAGGACATGAAAGTATAACTGAGAACAACAATAATAAGAACATAAACCATGATGATAGTTATGAAGAAGGAATTAAAGGAGGTGAACTCTCAGAGTTAAGACACCGATAAGGATATCATGTATAAACATGTACATGATTGAAAGTAAAGAAGGCGGAAAACGTCAAGAAAGATGATGTCGAACTCTGATAAACTTTAGGGTTTTTACGATGTGAGAAGGAAATAGAGATTTATCGTGAGGTATATTAGAAGATAAGTGTTAAAACAGGATACGAGAAATGACTCATGACGGAATAATACGAATTATTTATGGAAATTTTAGAAATTATGAAGGCGTATGATTAGAAAAAAAAGAAAGAAAGAGAGATACATGAAACACGCAAAGGTATGCAAACTTAATGGAAAAGATTGAAGTAAGGAAACTTCACAAGTACTAAAGTTATATTGCAGGTTAGCCAAATCCTGTTTTATAATAAATCATATTTAAATATGTGCTCGGATCAATGAAGTAAGACGGAAATATGGTAAATGAGTTGTAAAACTTTAAGGAAGAGACAAGCCATTAAAGTAGTTGTGTAAAATCGTAGTAGAAGAAGAAGCACGAAGGAGCGCGTAAGCATGTTAGCTGTTGATGTTAAATTTTTATTGAAGTTATAATATAAGGTTCAGGCGTCCGCATAATGAATGCAAACACTAAATAAAGAGATTTTGATGGATTATTTAATGGCAATGTGAGGTAAAGGCGAAAGTAACTACGAATATTTCATATGGACTTTGGTTATATATCAAGTGGGATAATCCAAAACTTATAACTACGTTTGGACTAGTAGTTAATTTCAGATAAGTTCAAAGAATTCAACTAAAGAAACTACAGGTCAAATTAAGAAAAGTTTAGATGCCCGGGGTAGGTAGTTTGGACAAGCTTTCTGACCCCTTATGCTTGTCAAAGTCACTTCAAAATGGTAGAGAGTTGCAGGGATAGCATTTAAAGAAATTTTTAAATAATTGGACGATTTTAAGTTATTCATTTAATGGTTTAAAGTTACCATTAAATCATTAACATTTTGGAATACATTGATTTTGATAGAAGCTATAATATCACAATTTCAACAATTAGAGTACCACAAATTCAATTGTGGTTGAAGAATTAGTTCGTTCATGTTTGGAACGCAATTTTATATTGAAATTGGTTAAAGTTAAGAGAGTTTATTGGATTTAGGATGTGAAGGAAAAAGAAATCAAAATAAGTGGTTAAGATAGCTACTTTGGAGGTAATTTTGAGCGTGTTCGCGGAAACGTTATATAAAGATTTTTAATAACACGCGAAGAGGGTATGTCGGAAAGGATAACGACAAACCCAAATTGATCTCGGAAAACAAGACCTGCCTTAGGCAAACATGCAAACATATACCCTTAAGTAAGCTTATGAATTAAATGTTAAGTATATTTTAAAGCTAATCTAGGAAATCCACTTCTGGATCAATTTTCGATCCCAAGAAGTGTTATTTTGGACCTAGGACCAAAATGAAAGTTGTAGGCGGCGTATCATAGAACAAGTTTCAAGTGATAAATTAAAATTTGGACAAATTTAAGACATTGGTCTGATGGTCTGAAGTTGGCTAAAAACGTACATTTACTAAGTTGAGAAAAAGCGACTTTTAGTTAGTTTGAGAAATTAACCGCGTAATACGTGGATAATATAAAATGAAAATGAGTACATGTTTCAAAGAATTATAGGGTGATGTATTTTATGAGATTATGCTCTGAGAAAATGGCGGAGGTAATTAGCACTAGCAAAGAGAAAGGCAATATTTAAATAGTTGGACGATAAATATTATGAGAAAATTCGAGGACGAATTTTTTTAAGGGGGGAAGAATGTAATAACCCGTATTTTTGATAAAAGTATTTATGGGGTTAATTATATTATTTTAGCCAATTGGAGCTAAAATAAGGAAATTTCTATAAATGAAACTGAAAATGGAATGTCAATTAAATCGGGTTATGCATTAAATTCAATTTATGGACAAATACGGATTTTAAATTTTTGGAGATAAAGCTTGTCGGAAGTGAAAGAAGACTTTTGAAAGAAATTGTACAAAGTAGTGGAAGTCCTAAAATAATAAATTTTATTTTAGGCACCGTATTTAATAATTATTATATTATTAATTGAGATCGGTTTTGGCAATGTTATCGGTAAGAATTATTATATGGTAAAGTTGTATTATTTATTTGATTATAAATAATATGCAATTAGTGGGATTATAATTACTTATTTTGGATAAAAGAGAAGTTAAAAAGAAAAAGAATGAGAACAATTATAGCGTGAGCGTTATACTTTAAATTGGAAATTTGGATATTAATGTCCAAAATTAATTTACACAAGATTAGCAGACATTATTTTATTAAAGTCTCCGAGTAGTATTATTTATTTGATTATAAATAATACGTAAATAATTGAGTTAAAGTGTTTAATCAATGGTTGGTTAAAAGAAAAGATAAAAGGAGAAATTGTATTGACTATAGAAACGAAGGGCTAATATAGTACATTAGCCAAGCTATTCATATGAATTCATACACACAGCAGTTCTTCATTTTCCTTAAGAAGAAAAGAAGAACAAAATGGAAATTAAGGGAACTTTCTCATCCAATGTCCGAATTGGACGATTCGCGCGCCAACGTTGCAAGAAATCAATCCTCTATCATCCTAGGCCTGCTAATTAAGGTAAGAGCCACGTTTTTGGTTGTATTTTTGGCCTTGAAAGGGCTGTTTTGGTTAGAATGTTGTGGGTCTTAAAAAGAAGTTCAATTGAAAGTTAATCATTAATCCCTAAGTGTTTTAAAGATGTTATGGATGATTTGTTGTGGGTAATGGTTGAATTAAAGATTGTAAAAGAGTTAGGGTTTATGGGTTTAATCAATAAGATAAATTGAAGGTTTAATTAATGGTTTTAGGTATGTTTTCAAGTGGTTTTTGCATAAGATTTTGATGGGTTCTTAAAGGAAATAAAGTGAATTGCTAGGGTAAGAAGTATTGGAAGTTGTTGGCTGAACTGTGGTGTCAAATAGAAGCTGAGTTCAGGCCATGGGAGGCCTGAAGCCGACCTGCTCGCAAGAGCAGCAAGTATTGCTCTTACGAGCAGAGTCAGCTTGCTCGACGAGCAAGCAGGGCTTCTCAGGGAGCAGACCTACGGTCTGCCCTGATAGCAGCCCAGGTTTGCTGCAACTGCAGACCTTCTCCGGCCAATGGACAGGCCGGAGATGGTGGTGGCGGTGACGGTTAAGTGCCAACCTAACCACGCTATTTATCGAGTTAAAATGTTGATAATTGGACAAGTTGTTAAAAGGTAAATTGTACGTGTTTGAGATTGGAGTTTTTGGGTTTAAGTAAACTCTTAAAATGTTAAGGATTTGGCAAAGCTAAATACAAAAAAAAATGTTAAGTAATTTCGTACGAAAATGCTAGATATTCAAAAGCGTAGTTTAAGAAAGAAAGTGTTAAAAGTAAAAGAATAGTTTTAATTCAAGTATAAAAACTTGAATATGGATTTAAAGATAGTTTATTTAAACGAATTGTTAAAAAGATAAATTGAGGAGATTAAGTGTGTTTAAGAAGAAAAGCGTCAAAAAAGGGTTTATATCGATTCAAGTTCATATACTTAAATATAAGTTTTAAGTTTATTAAAGGAACTAAGTTTATGGATAAAATATAATATAACATTATATTTTTATTTATAGATTCTACGAACTATATGACTGATGATTTGAAGGAAGTGGGTGATTAAGCGACGTGCCGTTCATTTTATTTGCTTGTTATTATATTTGGATTAAGCGATCGAGATGAGTTCGCGATTTACTTTCGAGTATTATTATTATTATTATATATAAATAGATACATGTATGTGATTGAATGTTTTAGTTTTAAACTTATGTGTTTACATATATAATTGATATTAATATTACTAGAGCTTCATTAAGGTATTGTTAAATAATACGTTTTTGATTTTTATTAATACTCCATTTTATGCTATAAATGATTAAAATAGGTTATATTTTATAAAAGGTCGCATACGAACAAAGTTTAAGTTATAGAATTTTACATTTTACTTTATCATCGAATTATAATGTTCGTTGATTTTATTAAGAGCATCATGGGGTAAAAAAACTATTATTGCCACATCGTAGATACGCCTTCGAAATGATGTGTATCATTTTAAATAGCACGAGGCGTATAATAAAGATGCTTGTTTATTCTAAAAGCTTAAAGCTTATATGTTTAATATAGAAGTTTATAACGCTTTAATAAAGTACTTGTTACTCTAATAGTTTTTATTAAATGTATATTTGTTACATGAAATTTTATTAGACCCAATAAGTGATCCGTGGGAAACGAGCTACCTATTGGGCGTCAATAGGCTGTGTGATCACCAGTATTGATACGAGTCTAGGCGTCTATGGTCAATGATTTAAAATGATAAATTGTGAATATCGATCGATTAATGGAATAAGGAGGACAAAAAGAAATGTGATAGACACAAGGTAACTCAGTTGAACTATCTCGGGACCTGTGTCTAGTGGGTAACTCGGTTGAACTATCTCGGGACCCACAACTTGGGATTAAGTAGTGACATGATGTAACTCGGTTGAACTATCTCGGGACTATGCCACGTGGTAGCGGGTAACTCCGGTCGAACTATCTCGGGACCTGGCCACTTGGACGATACGATTCGAAAAACAGTTATCGTCGATTATGTCAAATAAGTCCGTAGCTCTTGGGTTTAGGGTTTTGAACAGATCCGATATTGGAAACTATTAAATTATATTTTATGTTTATTTATGTTTAATTAATCGTTTATTATCGAAATATGTTTAAATACAAGTTTATTGTTGAAATATTTAGAAAAGTATGTTTTATCGTTAATGCGGCCTTATTTTAATTATAATACTGTTAGTAAATTGTGAACTCACTCAGCGTTGTTTGACCCCCCAATAGTGTTTCCTTTCAGGCTTAATATATAACGATGTGGTCGGGCTTCCATCCGTTGTTCCGGAAGTCTCAGTTATGGAGAGTCTTATTCTTCTTAGAGCTGTAGTAGTCATGATATAGTCGATAGCAAACGATTTGTGATTGTCTTATGCCCTGTACTAACGATGTATTTTTGAAAAGTGAACTATCCAGAAATTAATATATGGTATTTTATACAGGGTGTTTTGTGTGTTTTTAACAGGTGAAGTTTATTAAAGTTACAGCCGTTATGTTGCCAAATTTTTGAAAATAAAATACTTAAGTTTTATAATGATTTTTAAACGCGAAAAAGTTTTAGGTAAATTTAGGCTTGCTACGGGTTTTGGAACTAAAATTCCCATTCCCTAGCGCCGGTCGCGACCTGATTTTGGGTCGTGACAGTTCAAAAAAACCTGTATCATGTATTGTGCAAGCTTTTTCCCACCACTCTGAAAGGCCTGGCACAAGAATGGTACCAGATTTTGAAACCGGGATCAGTGATGACATTCAAGCAGTTCTCAGGAATGTTACAGGCCATGTTCGTGGCCTGCATTACTCAGAAAAAATTATCAACAGACCTACTAGCCATCATGTAGCTCAGAAAATATGTGGAGAGGTTTAATAAGGAAGCAATGCAGATAGAAGATCTGAGTCATGAGATCGCCTATACAGCGCTGCTCAACGGAACCACCAATTCTGACCTACGGAAGGAGTTGCTGTCCAAATCGCAAAGATCATTCACTGCACTAATGACTATCGCACACACACAAATTAGAGCGGATGACTGCCAAAGAGAAATAGCCAACCGACACAGAGGGAGAACGGAGGAAGGATCATCCTCAGAAAGAAGGAATAAGGATAGAGCTAATGAGCGATCGCCCAATGGAAAAAGGTTCGGAGACAAAGGAAACGACCGTTTTAGAGGCAAGCGATAAACGGACGAAGATAGACGATATACCCCCCTAAACACCACCAGAACCAACGTTTTATTCTGGGTGAAAGACAATCGGGAAAGAGTCAGATGGCCGAAGCAAATGAACGTTGCATCAGCAAACAAAAGAGATAACAGCAAATAGTGCGAGTTTCACAAAGACAACGGCCACACCACAAACGAATGCTGGCACCTAAAGGAGGAGATTGAAAAGCTGATAGAAAGAGGGTCCCTTGCTCAGTTCATAAAAAGGGACACCGAAACCAAAGAAGCGGAAGTAGACCGAAAGAGAGAACGCAGGGAAGAAGCTTCCCGAAGACCCAGGCCGGAGCTAGCAGGTGTAATAAATGTGATAATGAGTGGACCAATGGGAGGAGACAGTAATACCACTAGAAAAAAGGCGGCCAGAACGGTTTATTCAGTGAGTCCGGGTGCACCAGACATAAGGAGGTTCAGAAGCATATCTTTCTCAGAGGTCGATGGTCACGGCTTGTCATTGCCCCATGAAGATGCCCTAGTGGTAAAAGGGCGACTCAATAACTTTGAAGTATCCAGAATGCTGGTAGATACGGGAAGCTCGGTGAACATGATCACGATGGAAGTGTTCAACATAGTAGGACTCAAAAAGGAAAATCTGACACAAGTATCCACTCCATTAGTGGGACTCGGTGGCAAATCTGTGCATGTGGAAGGATCACTGGAAATAGATGTCCAACTGGGGGATAGGAAATATCTATAAAGAAATCTGAACGGAGTTCATGTTAGTCAAGATGGATTTCGCCTATAATGCGATCCTGGGAAGACCACTCTTACACGATACATGTGCATCCATCTGCATGAGGTATTTATTAATGAAAATCCCAACAAAAGAAGGCGAAGCAGAAGTAAGAGGATGTCAAAAATCAGCAAGGGAAGCATACTTCACGACCCTAAAAAAAGCTCATACAACACCACCGATATTGACAATAGAGCCCCCGGAAAAAACAGAAAGAGTCGAGCACTATGGGTGAACATCAAAGATAGAGCTGTTCACCGACAAAGAAATAGTGGAGGGAGACGAACTAGCCGCAGAAGTCAGAGAATCTCTGGCAGAGAACCTCAGAACACTCAAAAATTCATTCACCTGGACCACAGACGAGCTGGTAGGAGTAAACCCGGAAATCATATGCCATCGGCTGAACATAGCCTCGAACACAAAACCTGTGGTACAGAAGAAAAGAAGACACTCGCCCAAAAAACAGCTAGCTATCGTAGAGGAAATCGCTAAGCTGAAGGAAGCCAATGTGATTAAAGACGCACGTTACCCTCGATGGGTAGCTAACGTAGTAATGGTGAAAAAATCCAACGGCACTTACCGAATGTGTGTAGACTTAACGGACCTAAACAAAGCATGTTCCAAAGATAGCTTTCCATTGCCGAGCATCGATCAGCTGGTGGACTCCACAGCAGGCCATGCCCTATATGCCTTCTTAGATGCAAAAGCGGGATACCATCAAATACCCATGCCATTAAAAGATCAGGAAAATACGGCCTTTGTAAAAGACTAAGGGCTATTTTGTTACAAGATGATGCCCTTCGGCCTAAAAAATGCAGGTGCCACATACCTAATATTGGTAAACTCCATATTCAGAGATCAGATAGGAAAGCACATGGAGATCTATGTGGACGATATGATCGTTAAAAGCATAAGAGCGGAAGATCACCCGGCCAATGTGAAAACAGTCCTAGAAACACTAGAGAAGTACAAATTGAAGCTAAACCCAGAGAAATGTGTATTCAGGGTACCGGCAGGCAAGTTTCCGGGATACATGGTCTCTCAGCGAGGAATTGAAGCAACCCGGACAAAATCGAAGCAGTCTTGAAAATGACACCACCCAGAAGCATACATGAAGTCCACAAACTCAATGGACGGATCACCGCTCTAGGACGATTCATGTCCTGCTCGGCGAAGCGATGCCTACCTTTCTTCAAGACATTGAAGCAGATCAAGAACTTCACATGGATAACAGAATGTCAGACAGCATTTGAGGAATTGAAAAAGTTCCTCTCGTCACCTCCACTCCTGGCAAGACCGGAAAAGGGCGATATGTTATATTTATACATCTCCTGTTCCGACGAAACAATAGCAGGGGTACTAGTATCTGAGAAAGAGGGGGAACAGTTCCCGATCTATTACATTAGCAAAGTCCTAAGGGATGCAGAATTGAGATACCCAAAGTTGGAGAAATTGGCATTATGTGTATACACCGCCACAATCAAGCTCCGACATTATTTTGAGGGGCACCAGGTTATCGTCCGAACTGACCAACCACTAAGAAAGATCCTTTAAAAGGCAGAAACAAGTGGGCGAATAGCAGAATGGGCTATCAAGATAGGGAGCTTGGGCGTTACTTACGAAGCCCGGAAAGCCTTGAAGGCTCAGGCGCTGGCCGATTTCTTTGCAGAACTAACCTTCGCGGAACCAATAGAAGACAAGACGAACCCCTGGGAGATACATTTCGATGGCACGGTCTGTGGAGAAGGAGCAGGGATAAGCGTCATGCTCAAAGGGCCGGGGAAGGTCCAAATAGAATACTCGGCTAGACTTGAATATCCAGTCTCTAACAACGTAGCAGAATATGAGGCACTATTAGCAAGGCTACAATTATGTGAAGAACTCAACATATCAGAGGCTCGAATATACAGCGAATCACAACTGGTTGTGAACCAGGTATTGGGGAGTTTTGAAGTAAAAAAAACCACATTAAAGAAGTACGCCAAGCAAGCCAAAGCCTTCTTGGTCGTTGCAACAGATACCCAGAGCAATGAATGGAAGAGCAGATGAGTTGGCAAAGTGGGCTGCAACAAAAAATTACGAGTCAATAAAGAACATCCCCCATGAAATCAAGCGACAACCTAGTTTCCAAGAGGAAATTGAAGAGGGAGAAGTACTGATGATAGACGGAGAAGAAACCTGGATGACTCCCATCACGGCATATTTGGCTAATGGAGTGCTTCCCGAAGATAGGAAGGATGCAAGGAAGATAGTGATATTATCAGCCAAGTTTGGCATTTACAATGGCCAGCTGTACAAACGGTCATTCACACATCTGTGACTAAGATGTGTTAACAAAGAAGAAGGAGATTCCATCCTAAGGGAATTACATGAGGGGACCTGTGGAGAACATGATGGGGCTTCGACCCTGGTCAGAAAGGCCCTACTACAGGGCTACTATTGGCCCAAAATAAAGGAACAGGCGATAACACTAGTGAAGGGATGCTGGCCATGTCAACAGCACGCTTTGGTGCCGAGAAAACAAGCATCGAAAATGAAGCCAATAGACAGTGCATGGCCCTTCTCCCAATGGGGAATGGATATCTTAGGACCGCTCCCTCTGGCCACAGGACAGGGGAAATTCCTAGTAGTGGCAATCGACCACTTCACAAAATGGATAGAGGCGAAACCCCTGACAAAAATCACACAACTGAGAATAAGTAACTTTTTCTTTAGATCTATCTTGTGCAGGTTCGGAATACCAAAAGTGTTGATAACGGACCACGGGAAGCAGTTTGACTCAGCCAAATTCAAAAAGTTCTACGCAGAATATCAGATCGACTTAAGGTTCACTTCGGTCTATCATCCATAATCAAATGGACAAACCGAAGTGGCCAACAGAATCTTACTGGCAGGATTGAAGAAAAGGCTCGATGAATACCAAGGGAGATGGGTGGAAGAACTCTACAGTGTCCTATGGAACTACCGTACCACCCCAAGAGAATCAACAGGCGAAACTCTGTTCGCCCTAGCATATGGAACAGAAGCTGTGATCCCAGTAGAAATCGGCGCTCCTACACCAAGAACCAAAGACAGTAAACTGTACTTGGAAGAAAACGAAGCAGAACTAAGAAACAACCTAGACCTCTTGGTTGAAAAGATCAACAAGTCAGATATAAGAATGGAGGCCTACAGGCACAAAATGGCTAAACACTTCAACAACGGTGTGAAGAAAAGAATATTCAAGCTAGGCGACCTCGTCATGAGAAAGACCGAAGTTAAGAAGGGAGAAGCAGGGAGCAGAAAACTTCAACCCAATTAGGAAGGACCTTACAACATCACCAAAATCATCAAAGAAGGGACATTCAAACTCACCAATTCATTTGGAAGAACCATCCCCCGCACTTGGAACACAAACAACCTAAGAAAGATTTATAAGTTTTTCTCAGAAATTTGTCACTCGATGTATTTTCTATTAGTTCCTAGGATCCATTTTTCCTAGGAATACATATTTTAAATTCCTCCAAGTGATAATTCATCACAATGTATGCATTTAAATTCCTCAAAGTGATACTTCATCACAGTTATTGTATCTGAATTCCTCCAAAGTGATGTTTCATCACCAAGTATTTTAATCTACCCTTGCTCGGACAAGGAAAGTTCATGAATTTTGTCTCTTTAATTTTAAATTATCATTTCCAAAAGGGAGGACTGACGAGTTCGACCCCTAAAAAAATATATACGTATGATCTAAGTCTAGATCGCCAATGAATAAAAAGATTAAAAAAAAATCTGAAGCAAACAATAAACAAACACTCCTCAAAATAATAAAATGCAGAACAAGCATAATAAGGAGAAATATATATGTCACGACCCAAAACTATTGAGCCGCAACCGGCGCTAGGGAACGGGAGTGGTAGCTCCGGAATCCGTAGCAAGCCTAATATCACAATTTATTTTTCGCAAAAATAATATAAAATAAACAATATCAAACAACGAAAGAAAATGTACATATAATTATACATTTACACTAACTGTATCAAAACCTCGCGGGCTCTAGTTACCGTACCCTGTACGAACTGGCCTCGCGGTACTATATACATCAGTTAGTGTTTCAAACATCTCACCGGCACCTGGGGCCGTGGATCATATACTAAACACGTAGCCTATCAAAATGCATATAAAACAATAACAGCAGTTAATATATACAATCAAAATGAACTGCTGTCTAGGCTATTATACTATCGACACAGGACCACTACTGCAGCACTCACAGAAGTCAGAAACTAATATATACAACTGACTTCTGGACTTCAAAATTGGCCTCTAGCTAAGTCCACAAGCTAAGCACCTGAAAGACATCAAAGGTGAGGGGTCAGTATTTGGAGAAATACTGAGTGAGTTGACATTTACTAACAGTATTAATATAAAAACATAGCATCGCATCTCAAGAAAATATTAATATAAAACATATAAACATGTATTTGATCCGTGTGAAACTAATATCCTAGCATGCGACACATCTCTCGAATAATCATATATCATTCAACCCAATCGTAAATATCAATTGCGAGTCCAACTCGCTGGTGGCCCAGCCACTAGATACGGGGACTTCCAGGCTACACCGTAGCCGAGTTCACTCTCGTATAGAAATCATATACCCAATCGTAAATTTCATAATCATCATCAGCTCCCAGCTGTGTCAAGTCATTTCTCAATGCAAACATACTAGACTGACTCGATACTGGTGATCACACAGCCTATTGACACCCAATAGGTAGCTAGTTTTTTCGGATCGCATACTAGTTCTCGCATATAGAAATTAAATAAACATATAACATCCAATCAATTGTATATAATGCGATGCATGAAAACAATATATATATATTTTCATAAAATAATTTTAATATATATAATACATGAAAGTAAAAGTACAACTCACAGTGACCGCTATCCAATCAATAACGAAGTCAATATGATAATATGCCCGTGCTAGACCACGTCGGCTGACCCCACCGTTTGCTGACACGTCTGATACATATAGATCAAATACACGTTTAATACATAAACGTGAACCTTAAAAACCTAAAACCCTAGGTTATAGATTTAAGTTATCACCCCTTTCGTTTCGTATTCGTTTCTCTCAATTTTGATAACTTCTTGATCGGATTCTTACTTAATCGATGAACTTATCTTGACTATTTATTATGTTAATGTTCATTTATATAATGTTTTATAGCTATTTCAAAACATTTCACTGAGTTTCACACTCAAATCAAGCTATCGGAGGTCCTTTTTCACTCCCGGAAGTCCCACGGAGATCCGGGTCGAGTTAGGGCACGTCGTGTCACCTTGGCACGTCGTGCCCTTCAATTTTTATGAAGGGCACGTCGTGCCCTTCATGGTGCACGTCGTGCACCCCCTTGGTGCACGTCGTGCACCCTTGTGGTGCACGTCGTGCGCCTGCACGACGTGCTGAAGTGCAGCACGTCGTGCACCGACGTGTGCAGCGTTTTTCCGGCACTTCCGGACCATTTCCGGGGCTCTAAAACTCCCTAAACTCACACCAATACATACCCACTTCATTTAAACACTTATTCTATCATTCTACAATCCAAAAACATCAAAACCAACAATTTTAAGCTTAATCTCAAATCTTAAAAAGAAACAGCCCCAAAACCTACTGTTTTCGCACCATATATCGATCTCTTACCTTGATTTGATGCCCGGAAAAGATGGAGCTTTCAATTCCGAAGAGATCGCCGCGAAAATCGTCCGAAACGGACGCCGAACGGAGAAACGGCGAGCAACCGAACTTGATCGAAGGGTTTTTGACGTTCTGGATCGTTCTTCACTTCTCCTTCTGATTCTTCTTATTCATATCTTCTCATTTATATATCACTTGGCTAATTTGTTAATTTAACCCCTAATTTCTTCATTTGTTACCAATTATCTTTCAAACTTTTCTTTCGTACGATTTAGTCCATACCTAAATCGATAAACTCTTTTATTATGACTTATAAGTATTATTTATATCCGATAAACAATACGAATCCCAATATTAATATTTTCCCGTCAAAATTTATAAATTTCCATTTTCGACATAAAGTGGCTAAATTACCACTTTGGTCCCTGCACTTTATTCTGGGCTTTTCTTAACATTTTTCCTTTTAATTCCAATTTTACTTTAGAATTGAAATATAACCTTGATTTCCGCATAATTAATTTCCCAAAACCGACCTACTTGAAACTTATTTACTTTATCTTTTCAAAAATTCTTCTAATATTGCCGCTCTGGCGAATCAAAATTGGACACGTGGTCCAACTAGCTAATTAATTATTTTTGGGTATTACAATATATATTGAAAAAAAGGATGAAATACATCCTCAAGAAATTACAAAGGAAAATAAAATTCCTGTACAAAAAAATAATAATAAACTCCTAAAGCTTGGTCTCCGGCTCGACCTTCTCCTGGTTACCCTCCTTATCCTTCTTGGAAACAGTCGGGTCAAATAATCTCTCCTGCGAACTCCGCCTGGCTGAAGTAGAAACATTTACAACAAGATTGCCAGAACGGGTGGGAGAAGGGATATTAGCGAGACTAAGTGGATCAGTCCCAGGAAAAATAGAGTCCAAATCAGAGGGACGATCCAACAAATCCAGAGCAGCAAAAGGGCGCTCAAAAGAAATAATCAAACTGAAGTCTTTCTCTTCGGGACTCCCCCCCAAACCAGGAACAAAAGATGAAAGGAGTGGCTTCTCACCAACCTTGACAAACTCACTAGCAGCTTTGGCTGGCTGCTTGCCAACCTCAGTAGAGCCCATAGCAACGTCATCACTCTTCTCCGCCTCGAAAGAGACAAACAAATCTTCAGGAGAGTCTGGCTCACTTTCACTATTGGCCCCAGAAGGAAAGCCATACAAAAAGCTGGAATCGCCTTCAGGATGACGCTCTAAATACATCTCCACGGTAGCTTCAGTGAAGTCAGTCAGGTCATTAGCAAGTTGGTTTGTGTTTTAGCGACGCCTCTCCTTCTCACGAGCCAGCCTACCTCGCTTTAAGTAAAGCTTCCTCTCAGCAACGAACAACTTCTCGGTAAGAGCCGAAACTGTGGTGTCGAACTCTTTTTTCAGATCGATATAATCCGTCTCCTTCACCATCAGCTTTGCCGCCAAATCTGTACCTTCTTTTTTCAAACAGGCGACCTCGCCCTTAAACTCCTTTTGCTGATTAACAGCCTCCTCCCTCTCCTTAGACAACCTGTCCACATCAGCAAGAAGAGAACTTTGCTTGAGGGTGCATCCGCCATGCTCAGTGTGAAGGGAATCATACTTCCCCTTCAAAATCTTATACTCCGTCTTTATCTTCACTTGCATCTCCTCATCGTTCGGACGGTTGGAACGATATTGACGGAGGGCGAAAGCAGTCTAAAATAATAACAAAAAATAGAGTGAAAAAAAAATGAAATGAATACACACATAAAAGAAAAGAAACTCACCCTCAGCAGGCCGGTGAAACAATCATCAATCAGCACATTGCCTGGCCTCTTCAAGTAGTAATCAACGTCGGAAGGACAACAGGAGACCCTAAAAATGTCGGCAGCAACGACAGGATAACGGCTGGTTGCATCCACCCCATATTTTAAAAGGAGTATGTCGACCTAAGTGACTATAACGTCCTTCCGAGGTCTCTTCATAGAAGGACCTTCCTCAACAGCAGCATCATTCCCGGATGAGGGAGCTCGCCTTTTCTGACTTGATGAGGAAGTCATGATGCCTTGAGGAGGAGGAGTAGACTTGGTTTGCTTCTCCTTCGGAGGAACCTCTGACATCTTATTTTTTCTCTTGCCTGTATAAGATGGTAGAGCAGGAGGAGGAGGAATTATGGCAGGATCCTTGATCTTGAAACCAGGGAGCACTACCCTGGAAGAAGCAGGAGGAATTGAGACATCGCCGTCATCCTTCCGGGAAGAAGGTGGCTTATTAAGGTGTTAGAGGCAGCTTCGCCCGCCTTCTTGACAGCCTCCCCTTTAGCTTCGGATGGCTTAACAAGGACAGCTTGGGCGGCGGCCTCCCTTTCCCGAGCCTCTTTTTCTCGACGAGCTCTTCTGTCCTCCATGACCTTCTATTGAAGCTCCATAAAATTCGGCACTGAGAAAACAAGGAAAATAAACGGGGATCAGGAAAGAAGAATCAAAAGTTAAGAAAAAGTAGAGACTTCATGGTACAAACAGGGTACCAGAAGGACTAGAAGGCATAGAAGAGTTAGTAAAGGGAGAAGAAAGAGGTGGTTCGCCTCCGTCATAGGGCTAATCTTCACTACTAGGCGAAGACTCTTTTCACCCTCTGCTCTCTTATTTTTCTTGGAAGCAACATCTTTATCCCAACCAAAATAGGAGGCAATCAAGTTCACCACATGCATCTTATCACGACCTCGAAGCAGAAGCAGCGTCTCTTGGTCAGTTTCGCTCAACTTCACCTTATCCAGCTTTCTTGGCCCTTCCAAGAACTTATTTGGAATGGAGCCCCAACCCCCTTTGTTCTTGGCAATAACAAAGCAACCTTTCCACCGCTCCAGAGAATTGGGAAGGCCACTAAAGAGAGATCGGCCAGGTTGCAGATAAAAGAACTCATCGTCCTTCTTCCTTTAAAGAGAATAGATGGAACGGACAATATCATAACCGACCTCCCTCTTCAAATGAAGCCCACAAATGAAAATCCCTGTCAAATGCTGATGTGCATTAAGATGAAGCTGACCTAGTGGGATCTTAAAATGATCAAGCACCATTTGTGTGAAGCCATCAAGTGGTAGCCTTAAGCCAGCCTCAAAGTCTTGAATAAAGATCAATTGTTCATCATCATCCAGGATCTGGTCATCGGCAGAACCTTTGGATGGAATCCTCAGCTCGATAGAAGAAGGAATCTCATACCTCGCCCTAATCCATACAAGGGCGCTCTGGCCCAGGACGATAGGCCACTCAGACAAAGGCTTATTCTTCTTAGAGGTCGACCCAGAAGATACTTTACGTCTTTTAAGAACAAATTCCTCCTCATCCTCTTCATCATCGCCCTCTTCACCATCGTCATCACCTTCTAGAAGAACCTCGCATTCCGATTCTCTGTTACTGACCCCCAACAAATTGTCAGTAGCCTCCGCACCAGACACACCCTCCTCGCTGTCAGAAACCACCCTTTGGGATAACCCTTCCTCATCAAAGACAAGATCAACCAGGGTTGCAAGAGGAGCCGGATAGGTGGAATCACTAGAAGAACTCTCAGAGGAAGAAGAAGAAGAAGAAGTAGACGAAGAAACCCTCGAAGGAGACATTCTTAAATACAAAACGAGACGGGAGCAGAAAATAAAAGAAAACGAAGAAGAAGGAATACAAGAAGACAAGCAAAAACAACTGATGCACTTACTGATAAAAGAAGAAAGTCTGTCTCTAAATGACTTGAAGAAGGCCTGGCTGAAAAAACGATAGACAGAAAAAGAAGCAAATTGGCAAAATATATGAGCAAGAATGAAAAATCGAAAATAAATATTACCTCTTTTTATATGTCAAGTCAGATATAGGGCACTCAAGTACCTGGTGGCAGAAAATAAGTTCCTTGAAACAATCAATCAGTTAATGGGGAAACCCAAGGGTCGTGTTCATTTATATGCCATAACTGTGGAAAACGCTTAAAATTCGTAACTGCTGAAAACGTTTGAAATTCAAATCATTTCAAAAAAATTTGAAATTTGAATTTTGAAAAGAAGTGCTTCAAGTCTTTGACTTAGCAAGATCACTGGGGGGGACATTTGATACCGACCTGCGAATATCCAAACTTCAGGCATCGCCTAGATAATACTATGCTTGCCTATTTGAGCCTCTGACATACTCATCCCCTAGATAATACCCTGATCGCCCATTCTGTCTTGAACAGACATCTCCCATCCTGCTTCAAGCTGATCTCGCCAACTTTGTTTTCTCCACATTCCACTACCCGAAATAATCGGGGAACGTGTCCTGAGCACTATCAGAGATCGTGGGATAAACCCACAATCTGCTAGATAACAACCGCCATGAATTCATTATAAATAGAAGTCATGGAATGCTTGAGAAGGTACGCACAAATCAGACATAAATACATATACACTCATTTACCTACCAAAAAACCCTCACTGACTTAGGCATCGGAGTGGCTTTCAGGCAAAACCAGCCTGAGGTCCTTTGGGCTTACATTTGCTACTTGTGTAGGAAAACAATACAGGCGACCTCTACAGTTTGGCCTGTATCAATATTGATATTTAGTTTACATTAAGTTGACATTAAGTTTACATTTAGTTGATATTAAGTGTACACTGAGGGTATATTAAATTTACATTAGTTCATATTATGTTAATTTTTAAAATTGTAATAATTTACTCAAAAAATTACTTCGAATTGACATTTAGTTTATATTAAGTTTTCATTGAACTGATATTAAGTCGACATGATTCTAAGTTTACATTGAGTTGATATTAAGTTAATTTTTAAAGGCTTAAATGCACCAAAAATCACGAACTATCGCGTGTTTTTGGTATTTGACACGAACTTTAATTTTGGCATAAAAATACACGAACTATTTGAATTTTTGCATATAAGACGAAGTTTGTATTTTTTTTTTGAAAAACGATGTCATTTTAGGAAATAAATGGTGTCGTTTTATGTCTAATACGGTACCCGTGTTATTATTGCAAAAATCAGATAGTTCGTGTATTTTTATGCCAAAATTAGAAGTTTGTGTCAAATACCAAAAACACGCGATAGTTCGTGATTTTTGGTGCATTTAAGCCTTATGATTTAAAATTATAATAATTTACTAAAAAATTTACTTTGAATTGACATTTAGTTTACTTACAGTTTACATTTAATTGACGTTGAGTCGACGTTGAGTTTATATTAAATTTACAGTGAGTTGATATTAAGTTATATTTCAAAATTATAATAATTTACTAAAAACATTACTTCGGATTGACATTAGGTTTACATTGAGTTGACATTAGGTTTATATTGTATTTACATTAGGTTTACTTTGAGTTGACATTGAATTGTCATTGAGTTGACATCCGTCACCGAATCCTATCTTATGTACAGTGAAGCCGAGTCGCAAGAGATCCATTCTCAGACGATACCGGACTCCCGCCCAAAGGGCCAAACCAAACGAAACAGGCGGCTGAAGCCACAGGATCTGCCTCGAATGGAATACCACATCATCTGACAGGAAGAATACTCAATCCCTGAGGACTCGGACAAAGCGCGTCAACCCTGGAATTCAGACAGATTACCAGATCTACTAAATATCCTCGAGTCCCTTTACTATTTGGATACAAACTCCAACTTAGGAAGTTGATCTCCAACTTCGGAAGACGAGACTATTTAGGAAGACGTTCCTAAATAGGACTCATGTCTGAATAAGTAATATAACTCCTAATCAGGGTCAAACCCTACAAAATAGCACTCACCTTCCTATTACAACTCTACAAGGTATACTATCATCTACTATAACAGGAGTTTTAAGTATGCCTAACCAAACAACTATAATATATACACAAAACTCTTCTTTAGCTCAATACTGACTTTGGCATCTTATAGTTAATCGGACAACCACCGTCTGGTTAACTTCTACCTTGTTTTACAGGTCATACATCCGGATCAAAAGGCAGACTCCATCAATTGGCGCCGTGTGTGCGAAAAGCTTAACAAACTTCAACTCGAAGGAGCTTTTCTGAACTCAAACAAATTCTATTGAAGAAGATAACTTCTGACGGGATAAACCTGAAAAACAAGTTAATAAGCACATCGTGCTACAAGAAATGGAAGACACAGGAATCCATAATTCCACCTCGAGTGACTTTCGATGAAGAGAATTTTGGAAGAATCACAGAGGCGCATAACGAAGCCCTGGTGGTGGCCATGATTGTCGAGCTCTGGAACGTAGAAAGGATATTGGGTGATGAAGGAAGTGTTATCAACCTGATGACAAGAAAAGCCTACGAGAGCCTTGGGAGGGTTCCTGCTGAACAGAAAAGGAATGTTATTCCGGTGACTGGGTTTTGTGGATCTCCTACCAAACCCATGGGAACAATTTTGCTCGATGTCAAGCTGAGAAGAGCAAGAAAAAACGAAGAATTACCCACACAGTTCAGCGTCGTAGATATCGACCTACCATACAAAACAATATTGGGGAGGCCATTCCTCCACGATTCAGCAGCCATAACAAGCGTGAAAGCGCTCACAATGAAGATACCAACGAAGAAGGGAATCATTACGGTACAAGGAAACCGAACCGCGGAAAGAGAATGCTACAATCAAGCGATAAAGGAGTCCATCGAAACCTAACCGATTGAGGAAATCCTCAATCATGATATCAAAGAAAAACAAACAGCCCCGGAGGGCGAGCCAAAGAAGTTGGAGCTTAATGAGGAGAAGAAAGAGAATTTGGGAATTGGCATGAACCCCAAAATTGAAGATGAAATCACGACGATGCTAAAAAGGAATTTTGGAACGTTCGCCGCCAAGGTTTCAGAAATCGTCGGAATAGACTCGCACGTCATAACCCACAAGTTGAATATGGAAGAGACGGGGAATCCTGTTGGACAAAAGAAAAGGAAATTCTCTGAAGAAAAACAAAGAATAATAGCTGACGAAGTGGAGAAACTAAAAAAAAACAGGATTCATCAGAGAAGTACACTACCCAGTGATCTTGAAAAAAGCGAATGAAAAAAAAGGATGTGTGTAGATTATACGGATTTAAATAAAGCATACCCAAGGGCAGTTATCCACTGCCGGACATCGACCAACTGGTCGACTCTACCGCAGGACACGCGATGTACAGCTTGGTGGATGCCGCCAAAGGCTATCACCAGATTCAAATGAAGGAGCAAGACCAGGAAAAAGCATCATTCATAACGGAAGGAGGGGCCTATTGTTACACAACAATGCCCTTCGGATTAAAGAGTGCATGAGCGACATACCAATGGCTTATGAACTGCATGTCCAAAGACGAGATCAGAAAGCGAGTCCAAGTATACATGGACGACTTGATAATAAAGAGCAAAAATGCGGAAAGCCATGCTAAAGACCTGGAAGAAACATTTATGATCCTGAACAAGTTTGGGATGAAGCGGAATCCGGACAAATGCATGTTTGGAGTACAGAGAGGAAAGTTCCTGAAATTCATGATATCCTAGAGAGGAATAGAGGCGAATCCAGAAAAGATCAAAGAGATAATGGACATGAAGGCACGCCGAAATATAAATGAAGTTCAAAAACTCAATGGGCGAATCACCTCACTCGGAAGATTCGTGTCCTGCTCGGCCAAAGATGTCTGCCATTCTTCAAAGCCCTGAAAGGAACTCAAAAATTTGAATGGAATAAGGATTGCGAAGAGGCGTTCGAAGAACTAAAGAAATTCTTGACCACACCACCGCTACTGAGTCGACCACTAAAAGAAGAAACGCTCTACTTATACATTTGCGCAAGAAAGGAAACCATAGGGACAGTGCTAGTAAGAGAGGAAGATGGCGAGCTAAAGCCGATTTATTATATAGCCGAGTCCTGAAGGGTGCGGAAACGAGATGCCTATAAATAGAAAACATGGCGCTCGTCGTAGTAATTACAAAAAAAAAATTGAAATACTACTTCCAGAGCTATAATGTGGTAGTAAGAACAAACCAGCCTCTGCGAAAGGCGATACAGAGACCCAAAACGTCTGGACGACTCTTCCATTGGTCCATCCAACTAAGTGAGCATGACATCCGATACGAACCCCGCCCAACATTCAAAGCACAGGCTTTGGCGGATTTCGTAGCCGAGATCACTCCCGGCGAACAAGAAGAATCTGTACGCGAACTACTATGGGAATTGCATGTAGAATGAGCTTCTATTGAAAAAGGATCAGGAGCTGGAGCTATTCTCAAAGGCCCGGAGAGATGAAAATTGAATACAGAGTAAATATTGGATTCGCCGCCAGCAATAACGCTGCAGAATATGAAGCCCGGATCGTTGGACTCGGCTTAGCTTTGGAAATAAAAACGGAAATCCTGAAGATCTACAGCGACTCTCAACTAGTAGTAAATCAAGTCAAAGGCGAGTACCAGGCTAAAGAAACAAGAATGGTAGAATACTTGGCAAAGATCATGAAATTACTCCGTAGATTTGAAGCACATGGAGGACAGTGGGAAATTATATAGATCCCACGAGAACAAAATACTGACGCTGACGCCATCGCCAAATCAGCATCTGAATTAGGAGATCTATTCATGAAAATGCAACTAAAGGAAACTCTCGAGCCGCCAAGCATCAACGAAGAGGAAATAATTGTTATCGATGAAGCCGACTCCTGGATGACCCCGTTAATCAAATATCTAGACCAAGGAGAGATATTGACAGACAACGTTGAAGCCATCTGAGTCATCCGCAAATGAGCCAACTACTTGTACCTTAATGGAGTTCTTTATCGAACTTCCCTAACACACCCTCGGGCGAGATGTGTCTCGCCCGAAAGCGGAAGCCTAAGCCTAAAAGAGATTCATGAAGGGATATGCAAAGCACACGAAGGAGCGATCACCATCGCAAGAAAAACGATGCTTCAAGGGTACTACTGGCCGACTATTGAAGAGGATGCAAAAGCATTAGTGAAAAAATATGATAAATGCCAAAGACATGACTACGTCAGCCACAGGTAAGTGGTACCACAAGGGTCTCTTGAGAGTCCTTGGCCATTCACCATGATGGATACAGCACCAAAATAGTACACAAGATCCACATAGGTGGCGTTGACTCAGAGACAAGCCCAAAGTCATTGACTCAATACGCGGTGTTAACCGCATAATATCTCCGGAAGATCAGAAAACACCTTTATCCCGTGAATTAGGGATAAGGACGGATTTTACCAAATCTTAACAAGAAGATGAACTCTAATCAGTAACGAGACTCATACTACAACACAATGACTATCTATTATATATTGATAGACCTAGGTCAGGTAAAGGACTTTTAACTACGCATATTTACTCGAAACTCTTATCAATTCAGTCTATCTGACTTAGGCATCAGAGGGTGTCCGAGCCAACACCGTCTCAAATCCTTTTAACCTATCTTTTCTGTGTAGAATAAAGATCACACTCAGACCGGCCATATCAAGACCGGATCAAGCATCATCGGAACCATCATTTGGCGCCGTCTGTGGGAACGATAATTCGTTCTTGAATAAATTTATTTTTGGTTTTCGGTGATAGACAACCATAAAAAAGACTGGAAAGTAAGAGTGGAAGTCAACAAATTATAGCAAAAGTTGCTATCAAAAGGTAATATATGAAGTTGTCAAATCAAGAAAGTTTAGTTCATCCAAACTTCTTCATCTCTCTGTGTCATAGAAGGAAAAGTTACCATGTACCAGACGCAGACACCAATGCAACTAGAAAAAAACAAACAGATAAGTTTTTTCTTTTATATCACTGGTATTCAAAGTGGCAACCTTATGATTCTTGTAGAATAACGTTTAATCGTATCGATATTATGGATCTACTAAATTAAAATATTAAAGCAATGAAATAAAAAAAATTACTTTATTATACTAGCAATAAAATTTACTTGTTGAATCATTTTTACCGAAGCTTGCAATGATTAAAATGTTGTTTAATGGAATTTCAGAAGAGTGTGAAAGTCAAACTACTGTGACAGTCAGAAAAGAAACCACTGTGACAGTTAGAAGAGAAACTATTGTGACACTCGAAAGAGAAATAAATGTATTAGTCAGTATAGAAATCACTGTACTAGTGAGCAAAAAGAGAAAGGCACCAGAAAAAAAACCAAAGGAGGAACGATCCCGGACGCAGAGTGCTGGGGAAACAACCGAAGGATAATGCTCCTAGACGCAGAGTGCTGGGGAAATAATAACCGATGCTCCTAGACGCATATATAGAGTAGAAATGTAGGAAGATGAACAACAACATCACAAATTATCGAGTAGCCTTAAGCGCAGATGTAGATTGACGAATGGTCCCAAGCGCAGACACAGATCCTAGGCATAGACGCAGGTGAAATATAAGAAACCCAAAGATATAGCAAGCATGGTACATGTGATAGAAATGCAGGAGGACCAACAGTCCCAGACGTAGAGGAACAAGTAATCTTAGACGTAGATGAAGAATACAAAGGCAGGAAAATCAACGGCCCCAGACGCTGAAGAATGAATGAGGAGGAAGAACCACCGCCACAGGGAGTGGTCGCAACAACGAGAGCCTTACCAGTGAACAACGGTCTAATTCCCCCACTTGAATCCCTCGCTGGAAGAGTCACAAGAGTGCACCAGGAAGCAACATCGTGCCACCAGCAACAGGTGGAGTGTCGTATGACATTACACCACCACCGATGCGAAGAAGTGTTCAAGGACAAGCACCTTCACCCTAGGGCTATCACATACCCCAGTACCAGACACCAATGGCTTATCAGCAACTAGGGTGGTTCCCGTGATACTATCCATGAACCCATCCAAATCATCAAGGTTATCAAAGGACTATGCATCCAATTTCTTTCCTGTCCCTAGATAGGAAGGAAAGGAGAAGCATACTCAGAACAAAGACTCGGAAGGGAGACGCAGACGAGAGGCTCTCGGGTAGAAAAAGAAAATCGGAGTTGAACCTTTACGAAAAGGCCAGTCCGAGCCTACCAGAAAAAGAACAACGCAATGTACGAAGCTACTAGAACTGCCTCTATACTAGGAAAGAACAATGCTATAGAGGCAAGAGAGAAGGGCGCAGACACATAAGTCTTGAAAGGAAGGAAAAGGAGAGGACGAAGACCGAGAGGACGAAGATTCTCCCCTTAAAATAGAAATATAATTGGTAAAATTTCCTTCACAGTTTAAATTATCAAACTTTGACTCTTTTAATGGACAGGAGATTCGAAAAGTCACAAGGGAAAATTGACAAAAAATAATAGAAGCGGTTATGAAGGAAAGATTATCGTGGCCATACCATCCCACCAAACAGCAATACGACTTTGAGAAAAATTGATAAGTTTGTTATTTTATATCACTATGATTCATAGTGGTCGTCATGTTACCCTTGTAAAATAACGATTAGTTATAGCAATATTATTGATCTATTGAATAATGAAAATTGAAATATCAAATTGAAAGAAAACATTACTTTATTGAAGCAATATTAAATTTTATTGGCTGAATCATTTTTTTAGGAATTTTGCAACGACTGAAAGGTTGCGATATAGAGTTTTGGAGAAGAAACTGTTGTACCATTCAGTGGAACAACTATTGTACCAGTCAGTAGAGAAACCATGGTCGCATAGGGATTGTAGAAATAAGCGAATGACAAACAAATATCAATGGTAAAATAGAAAGCAATCGGAGGACGCACAACCCAGACGCAAAGGTGTTGGGACAATAATCGGAGGACACACATGTTAGTAGTATGTGCCCTAGGGCCATTTGATCATGTATATTTTAGAACTAATCCCAATGGCAAAGATATATATGTTCTAATTGAACTAAGTGTCTCATCAACTAAGTGTTCATTTATTACGTATTGTCCTTATCACATTGTGATAGAATATATTCTTAAGGTGTTAAGAATATGAGTTACAGATTTTATTATACATGTGATCTAAATAACAGTTCACGATCGATGGGGTCCTATAGATAAGGGCATCGTATTATCCCGGAAAGATTGTCACCTCTGTTTATTCTCCAGGTTAGTAAGGAGTTACTAATTATAGGAAGTAGTGAGTCTCATACTACTTGATGGAGATCAGGATAAACATGTGGACACTCAAGATGTTGAGTGGGTCGAACAAGTGACGCTAGATGACTTATACATGGTATTTCATCAAAGTCAATTTAATGTCATCTAGTTCATAATTGTACATATGTCCTTTGACTTGCGGTGACACTATCTTGTATATAAGTGATTAGAGTTTGATACTCCTTATCCCTAGATCTTTCATGAGCTAGGGTCGCGGGATGTGTTGACTCTAGTTAGTTGTATATGGAGATAGGGGTTTAACCAAGAGAGGATTTATCACTCCGGATGAACGGAGAAAAGATTCTATGCTATCTTAAATTGTTCTTGATGGATGATAAAACCTGCGCAGGTGTATATGACTTACTTAGAAAGTTGTTTCTAGTGGAAGTCATATTTATCAAGAATAAGAACTGAGATGAGGTCATATGATCAAGACAAACAGTGTTTGACTTAACCGTGACACTAGTCGAGATCAGAATCTTAGATGAAGGGAATTTTGAGTGTACGGTAATTATGAACATTGGTTCATAAAGAATGCATCGAAACATTCATATCTATTTGGGGGTCGTGATATGTTGCTAGACGTCACTCACGATCTAGGGGAATTAATAATTAATTGGATTTAATTATTTAATATAAGAAAGGCGTTTCTTATGACTCTCGTTACCATATAGATGTGAACCTAGTTAGTCACACACAATAGGGTGTGCAACCGATTGAGTTTACGAGAGATCGATTTCATATAGATACTAGCATATCTCGGAAATTAATCTAAGATGAAAAACAAGTATAAATTAGGGACTAATTTGTAAGAGTTATGAATTAGTAGGCACCTAATTGTATTTTATCCAAGTTAATGTGATGATGTCATGTGATGATGTCACGATGATGTCATGTGATGATGTCACGATGATGTCATATGATGATGTCACGTGATGATGTCATGTGATGACGTCATGTATGTCTCTGTGTGTGACACTTAGCATCCGACGTGTCAGAAGGTGGCAACACCTATGCTTGATGTGTGACACCTAGCATGTGATGTGTCACATGGTGGCAACACCTATGCTTGGTGTGTGACACCTAGCATGTGAGGTGTCGAATGGTGGCAACACCTTTGCTTGGTGTGTGACACCTAGCATGTAAGGTGTTGCATTCTTAAGCAAAGCTCTACCCTATAAATAGAGGTTGCCTTTGCTCATTCTAAATACACCACACTTAAGAGAGCATATTTGAAAGAGTTCAAGTAGTCATCAATCACAGAAAAGCTTGGCGGAAGTTTTTCATACATCCGAGCAAAGACGTAATCGCGGTGAGAGTTTGAGCTTAGGGTTGCTTGGCAAGAGGAACTCTTGCGGATTACTTCATGGCGAGGATTCAATCGGACGCATACTCGTGTGGACAAGCTTGAGGTCGCCGTACTATCGAGACTACAAGAATCGTTGGAGAATCGACATAGGTATTCTTCTTACGGTTTCTAGATGCTTGCTTTAATTACTAGATGATACGACGATCCATTTGTTATTGATATGATCAATTTCTGGATCCGAATTGTTGGAATTCCAATTTTGAATTGAAATATACGATTCGGACCCTCACGTCCCAATGAGCCAACAGTGGTATCACAGCCACCATATCATCAAGTATTAAAGCTTTACGATTGAATGCATGTATTAATAATTATGGACTTAGGAATTATTATTGGGCAAGTAATTTATAATTCCGAGGGCTTAGGTCTTGTTTGAAAAAACGAGCAAACGCTATTGTGACATTAATTACATTTGATTAAATTCTGTCTAGGAGATTGGTACTTAAGTGGTCCGCTCGCGACCCTCCAATCTATCCTGGGAATTTTTCTAATGTGATTATTTAACACAATACGTGACTCGCTTGTGCATTATATTGTCATCAACAAAACATGCGGAACAAGTTATAGTTTGCTCATTCTTTTGTGGCTAAAGAATGAGACCTAGGAAGTCCATGATCATACATGTGTGATTGCATGATTCATTTTAGCTTTAATATGTATGAGATGCATGCTAAAATGTGTTGTGTGCTTAGTGAGACCGGAATAACTTAAAACCCTAAGAAATCTTCCTAAAAGTAAAAAGATTAAGTTTATATTGATTAATCATTAAATTGATTTATCAATGGCTCTCCATTAGAGCAATAAACTAACACGCTTTGAGTTATCATCTTGTCGGCTATGGATACATAGAGGTGAGATGATATCGTCAAGAGATGTTGTCGAGTTTATTGTTAAGCATGCGATGTTGCCGGTGTGGTCGATATAATATACGGCGAGAAAGGCAATTAGGCGTACCTGAGTCGTATATTATTCAAATCGATACATCTTAGTTGATTCAATGGGTTAAACTTAACTAATGTGGAAACCCAAGAATAGCATTAAGTACTTGAGGGTGAAAGCATTAGGAGCCGGAAATGATTGAACCTCATATGAGATATGATGAACAAGTAGTTGTTCACTTATATATCATTTTGATCTCAAGAATAGCATTAAGTACTTGAGGGAAAGATAAATGAGTATAAGAATTCAATCACCCGCTTGAAATTTTTTCCAACAAAGCTCTATGTTCCTATTTTGGAAGTGTAGGATTCGAAAAACATAGTGGGATGCCATTTTGATAAAGACCAAATCATTATGGTTAAATTTATAAAATAACACGAATACTAATTAGAGATCTTTGCTGTCTAAGGGATAATAAGATTAAATAGAATCCTTTAAAGTGACATTCATGATAGTAATCCGCTAGTGGTTTGTTTGATTAAGATATTTAGATGCCTCCAAGGCTATTGCGAAAAAGAAATGCACATCGGTTAACAAAGAAAAATGTTTTCATTTGTTAAGATGTAGGACAATATAAGTTATTGCCGGAAATATTTGGAATATTTGAAAGGCGGTTCAGTCAATAAAAGAAAGTGTTTATTTTGTCAAACCGAAAGACATTGAAATGGAAATTGCATTAAGTATTGTGAATACTTAAAGGCAATGACGGGAGGAACGACAATTCCATCAAGAATGTGTCTATCTCATATTCCAATGTCAATTGCTCATTTAAAAGCTTGGACATTGAATACCGATGCTAATTCTCACATTTGTTTATCTTTTACGGATTTAGTAAAAGTGAGAAAGAAAGAAAAAAGATGAAGTAATCTTAAATCTCGGGAATGACGCAAGCGTTGTGACAAGAGCTATAGGATCAACTTTAATTTTCTTAAATAAACATAAGTTGTACTTCAACAAGTTTTTTGTACTCACCCAATATATATAGAAATATCATATCCGAATTTGTATGACAAATTTGGTAGTTGATTTTCTATTTACAAAGGATGTTTGTAGTATTATGTTTGATAATACGGAGTTGGGTCATGTACAAAATGTTCTTTATGACTTGAATAAAGATGTTTAATGCAAAAGATATTTTGGAAATTAATACCATAAGTTATCAAACTTCTAAACAACTTTGGCATTTGTAATTAGGACATATTGCAAAAAATAGACATAACAAGTTAGATAAGATGGGAATCTTGAGCAATCAAGATTTTGCATCTCGTCCGATTTGTGAGTCGTATGCAACATGGCCTGATTATTCTTTGTGGGACAAAGAGGTAGAGCTAAATTCGTTTAAGAGATCATACATAGTGATGTATATGGTACGTTTAAAGAAACGGACCAAGGTAGATACTTATACTTCATTTTCTACATCGATGATTTATCACGATATAGTTAAGTTTGTTTTATAAAGAACAAAAATGAAGATTTTGAAATGTTCAAATGACTTCAAGAATGAAGTAGAAAACCAAATTGGAAAAAGTATTAAGACTTTATGATGTGATCGAAAAGGGAAGAATACTTGAGTACAAAATTTGGTACGTTCCTAAAAGGAATCTGGTATTATTTTTCAACTTACTCCTTGGGAACACCATGGTTGAATGGTGCGTCTGTCAAGAAGGAGGTATCGTACATTGTGGAACATGATACGATCAATAATGAGCTATATACTGACTTATCCATCTCGTTATGGGGTCAAGCACTTCTTACCGCAAATAAAATTCTAAATTAAATTCCAACTAAATTTGCACCATAGATACCTTATGAGATATGGTATGGAATCAAGTCTTAAGGATGTTAAGATTTGAGGGTCTTCGGAATATATCAGGAAACTGAAATCCGATAAATTTGGAATCAAATCAATCATGGAAAGGTTATGTTGGATATCCTAAAGGCAGTTTAGGATATTGTTTCTATATTCGAACCGAACAAACAATCGTTGTTTATCGGTGGTAGTCTTTCTTAATAAAGCGTTTATTCAAGAGGGACACTAAGAAAGGAATATAGAATTAGATGAGGAGTCATCTAGTTACCAACAAAATAATGAATCAATGAAGATTGATCAAACCCACTAAAAGCCGGAGTTAGTAAAAGATGTATCTACATTAACAACTCGAAGATTAAGTAGAGTATCTCGTCCACGGTAGAGAGATGGTTTTCCCGCATGATAAACAAGAGTTGTTTAGTCGTGGAGAAAACGATCAAGTGTTGATCCCTCTACTTATGAGGAAACTATATGTGATATAGATTCTTCAAAATTTATTTGAAGGAATAAAATCTGAAATGGATTCCATATAAAGAAACCAAATTTTAGGAGCTAGTCGATCCATCCAAAGGTATTATACCAATAAGGTTTAAATGGATCTTCAAGTGTAAAATTGGTACTAATGGAAGGGTGGAGACCTTTAAAGCTAGGTTGTTGCAAAAGAGTTTTGCTAGAGGCAAGAAGTTGTATTGTGAATATACTTCAACGCCGGTAGCCATGCTTAAGTCCATCAAGATTTTTCTTACCAAGGCTACACATTTAGATTTTGTGGTTGGACATATGAATGTAAGAGCCACATTCATTAATGGTTAAATTAAGGAGTATATCTATATAAGGAACAAGTCGAGGATTTTGAATCCGAAGAAGGCTCCAAGGCGTGTAAGCTAAAATGATCCCTAGTGGATGGAAAGAAAGCTTCAAGTTTTGTCGTCTTGATAAATCCGTAAGGAGTTACGAATTTATTAAAAACGATGATAAACCCAATGTTTACAAGAAGGTTAGTAAGAGCAGACTCACTTTCATGATCTTGCATGTAGATAACTTATTATTAATAAATAATAATAATATCGGAATGTTAACTTTTGTAAAACTTTGGTTTATCTAATACGTACTCCGTCCAAGACCTCGGAGAGGTAGCCTAAATTCTCAGTATTAGACTCTACAGAGATAGATCTAAGAGAATAATTGGTTTCTTCTAAAGGCTCTTCTTAGAAAAGATATTGAAGTAGTTCAATATGGAAGTTCTAAGAGAGGATTGATACTAGTTAGACATAACATTTTTCTTTCAAAGGGAGTGTCTTCCGAAACTTCTGAAGAAAGAAAGAATTTAGCAAAGATACCATAGGCTTCGGCAATTGGTAGTCTGAGGTATGTGTTGCCACTTACAAAGCTAAAAATTGTCTATACGGTTAGTGGGACTAATCGTTTTTAATCCAATCCATGTTGAGAAAATTGGACAGTCGTTAAGGATATCTTTAAGTACTTATGAAGAACTAAAGATATGGTCTTAACTAATGGAGAACAAGGTTTTTTAAGTAGACCGTTTTACAGATTCTGATTAATAAATCAGATATGGATGATAGAGAGTCTATATCCAGATTCATATTTATCTATAATGAAGGAGTAGTAAGCTAGAAGTGTTCTAAGAGAGAATCAACTCCAGGTTCCATTATAGAAGTCGAGTATATTATGGCATGAGATGTTGTAATAGAAGGTGTTTGGATAAAATAGTTCTTAATAGAACTAAGTACGGTTTCTTCCATTAAGTCGACAGTTCCTCTTTTCTGCGACCACAATGGTGCTACTGCCATAGCAAAGGAAACTGGGTCTCACAACTTATCCAAACATAAGGAAAGGCATTATCATATTATCTAAAGAAATTGTTGGAAAGAGAAAATTGTTTCTCTAAAAGATAGCATCAGCCAATAACACGGCTGACCCACTGACAAAGCCCATGACTTAGAGTCATTAAGGTTTACATGACATTGAGTCATTAAGATTTACATCTTGTAAAGATGGGGCTTAGATATAGTTGCCAATGACACTAGTGCAAGTGGGAGATTGTTAGTAGTATGTGCCCTAGGGCCATTTGATCATGTATATTTGTAGAACTAATCCCAATGGCAAAGATATATATGTTCTAATTGAACTAAGTGTCTCATCAACTAAGTGTTCATTTATTACGTATTGTCCTTATCACATTGTGATAGAATCTATTCTTAAGGTGTTAAGAATATGAGTTACAGATTTTATTATACATGTGATCTAAATAACCGTTCACGATCGATGGGGTCCTACGGATAAGGGCATCGTATTATCCCGGAAAGATTGTCACCTCTGTTTATTCTCCTGGTTAGTAAGGAGTTAATAATTATAGGAAGTAGTGAGTCTCATACTACTTGATGGAGATCAGGATAAACATGTGGACACTCAAGATGTTGAGTGGGTCGAACAAGTGACGCTAGATGACTTATACATGGTATTTCATCAAAGTCAATTTAATGTCATCTAGTTCATAATTGTACATATGTCCTTTGACTTGCGGTGACACTATCTTGTATATAGGTGATTAGAGTTTGATACTCCTTATCCCTAGATCTTTCATGAGCTAGGGTCGCGGGATGTGTTGGCTCTAGTTAGTTGTATATGGAGATAGGGGTTTAACCAAGAGAGGATTTATCACTCCGGGTGAACGGAGAAAAGATTCTATGCTATCTTAAATTGTTCTTGATGGATGATAAAACCTGCGCAGGTGTATATGACTTACTTAGAAAGTTGTTTCTAGTGGAAGTCATATTTATCAAGAATAAGAACTGAGATGAGGTCATATGATCAAGACAAACAGTGTTTGACTTAACCGTGACACTAGTCGAGATCAGAATCTTAGATGAAGGGAATTTTGAGTGTACGGTAATTATGAACATTGGTTCATAAAGAATGCATCGAAACATTCATATCTATTTGGGGGTCGTGATATGTTGCTAGACGTCACTCACGATCTAGGGGAATTAATAATTAATTGGATTTAATTATTTAATATAAGAAAGGCGTTTCTTATGACTCTCGTTACCATATAGATGTGAACCTAGTTAGTCACACACAATAGGGTGTGCAACCGATTGAGTTTACGAGAGATCGATTTCATATAGATACTAGCATATCTCGGAAATTAATCTAAGATGAAAAACAAGTATAAATTAGGGACTAATTTGTAAGAGTTATAAATTAGTAGGCACCTAATTGTATTTTATCCAAGTTAATGTGATGATGTCATGTGATGATGTCACGATGATGTCATGTGATGATGTCACGATGATGTCACGTGATGATGTCATGTGATGACGTCATGTATGTCTCTGTGTGTGACACTTAGCATCCTACGTGTCAGAAGGTGGCAACACCTATGCTTGATGTGTGACACCTAGCATGTGATGTGTCACATGGTGGCAACACCTATGCTTGGTGTGTGACACCTAGCATGTGAGGTGTCGAATGGTGGCAACACCTTTGCTTGGTGTGTGACACCTAGCATGTGAGGTGTTGCATTCTTAAGCAAAGCTCTACCCTATAAATAGAGGTTGCCTTTGCTCATTCTAAATACACCACACTTAAGAGAGCATATTTGAAAGAGTTCAAGTAGTCATCAATCACAGAAAAGCTTGGCGGAAGTTTTTCATACATCCGAGCAAAGACGTAATCGCGGTGAGAGTTTGAGCTTAGGGTTGCTCGGAAAGAGGAACTCTTGCGGATTACTTCAAGGCGAGGATTCAATCGGACGCATACTCGTGTGGACGAGCTTGAGGTTGCCGTACTATCGGGACTACAAGAATCGTTGGAGAATCGACATAGGTATTCTTCTTACGGTTTCTAGATGCGTGCTTTAATTACTAGATGATACGACGATCCATTTGTTATTGATATGATTAATTTCTGGATCTGAATTGTTGGAATTCCAATTTTGAATTCAAATATACGATTCGGACCCTCGCGTCCCGCTACGCCAACAACACGATGTCCCTGACTCAAACAAAGGCGCATAAAAGATTGTTCCTCCTAAGAAGGGAATGACAAATCCACCCATAAAAGAGCACTTGGAGCCAGTAATGAGAAGAAAAGAAGAAGTAAGAGATAAAGAACTCAAAAAAGCATTGCTAGAGAAGAAAAAAGCCTCAGAAGAAGGATAAAAGTCCTAGAAGGAACCGGATCCACATAGATGAAGTCACCTTAAAAGGTTCACAGGGGAAAGACTCAGTTCACAAACTCAAACCTCCAGAGAGAGAAGCAGAGAGTTGCATCTGCGACAAAAGAAATGAAGGTGAAGAGAAGGACACCATCGACACAGAAATTAGAGATGCGTTAAAAAAATACGAAGCTCTGGGCAAAGCCGACGAGGAGGATAGAGAGGACGAAGGCTCATTCTTGAAAACTGAAATACAATTGGTAAGGTTTCCATCACGTTTTAAATAACCAGCATTTGATTCTTTTGATGGTACATGATACCCGAAGAGCCATATCTCAAAATTCAAAACAATAATGATGTTGCAAGATATCAGAGACCTATGTTGTGTCGTGTGTTCCCTGCGACGTTGAAGGAAGCAGCCCATAAATGGTATTCCTACCTCAAGTCTGGTTCGATGACATCATTCCCAAAGCTGGCATCAACATTTAAAGAAAGATTCAAGACCAACACCCTCATGCAGAAAGACTTAAGTGACTTGAGGAAATGCAAGCAAGAAGAACAAGAAACCTTGAGGAACTTTGAAGGGGTCCAAATTTATAATTTAAATCATGACACAACGATAGAAGCAATGAAGATTGGCATCAGATTCGAACTATGGCGGATGCGGATCTCCAAGTATAACAAATGTGGGTTGGAAAATATCCATAGAGTATCGAAGTATGGAGGATGTGGATCTCCAAGTATGACAAACGTGGATTAAAACATATTCACAAAGTATCGAAATATGGCGGATGCGGATCTCCAAGTATAACGATTGTGGGTTGGAAAAAATCCATAAAGTATCGAAGTATGGCGGATGCGGATCTCCAAGTATGTCGAATATGGATTGAAAAATATCCACAGAGTATCGAAGTATAAAACACTCATACATAAATGAAATGGATCCATAAAACATGAAAATTGTTCTGAAATAGAGGGGCCGATTCTAATTAACGTAAGAGCCCCAAAAGAGAAGAACAAAAGAAGTGATGTCCCACGAGGCAACACAAAAAGTATTCGAAAGCTAGCTAAAAACAACATTTTCCTTTGGTAGGGTCGCTCCCTCCTCTGGATCATCAATCTTCTCCTCACGAAGTTCTTCCTTCCTCGAAGGATCGTCAATTTTTCCCATGGACTCTTCACCTTGGTAGAAGATTGAGCAAACATAAATGCTTGAAGTATACTTGTTTGAAAGGGAGGAACTAATGATGGATATGGTTCAACCATACCAGAAATATGTAAGACCAAACAGAGTCCTACTCAAACAGGGATAGACGTAACTTACCAGACTCAGTGTACTGTATCAGACTCAGTATGGTGTACCAGACTCAGTGTACTGTATCAGACTCAGTGTAGTGTACTAGACTCAGTGTACTGTATGGCGAATGCAGATCTCCACATAGGATTAATGCGGATTGTAAAACATCCACATAACATTCACCATAAAAAATTATGGAATAAACAACAAATGATTGTCCCAAGGGACGAGAACAAAACAAACACGAAGCAAACAGGCTACGAGCCTAGACAATGTTCTCCTCTGGAAAGGTCGCTCCCTCCTTTGGACTTACAACATCAAACGCATTGAGTTTCTCTTCATCGAGAGAATCTTCAAAGTTTGTCATTTTCCGGTTCGATGCCTCCAGTAGAAGCTAGTCGCAGACCTATGACACAGACGCATGACATAGTCAAACAGTTTGATTTTTCGCAGATAAAGAAAAATCAACACACATTCATAAAAAGCACGCAATTGTTCAGAAATCCGAAAAGGAGGAGTCTACCACAAAGACCCACCTAAAGAAAAGTGCAAACAAAAGAAGTACTACTTCACAAGGAAGCACCAAAACAAAGTAAAAGAAAGCTAGCTACAGGCCAAACATGCGGCCTACACTTCTTCCTCTGGATGGGTCGCTCCCTCCTTTGGACCATCTGAATCTTTCTCCTTAGCAGGTTTCTCGACCAAGACAGGGACATGAGAATTGTTCTCAAGAGCCTCAAAGCTCCAACATCCGAGTCTTGAACATTTCCAATGACAGTTGAAATTAACTGGTACACAGTCAATGACTCCGAAGGAGGCAGAAGTTCCTTGTCATCTTTGGCAACAATATCAGCAAGCGCTTTGTCCTCCTCATACTTCTCTGTCACGGACGACATTTCCACCAGTGGGCGACAAACCCGAGCGTTTCCTTGCATAAGCTTGAAAGAGCATAACGAATGTAACAGTCAACACCTCCACGTTTTGTTCCAACTAGTCTGTGGGATTGGGACATGAGTCTAAGCTTTTCTTCAACTGATTCACAAATCCTTGCCTAGTTCAATCACGAATGTCCCAAACTTTCTTCCCAAAGGAAGGAAGAGATGGTCATTCTTAGGAGTTCCCCACTCTGACAATGGGCTTAGGAGGCAAAGAGTTTAACGCAGGATTAGACCAGGTAATCATTTGAGCGTCATCATCAAAAGAAAGAGCCAAGTCATCAAGACACCCATTTTGCAAAGAAGAAAGAAAACAAGTAGATAAAATGTAACATGAAGAACTAAACAAAGAAATGAAATTGGCCGGGCCCGAAGAAAGCCCGATAAGAAGTCACAGCATGAAGAGAACAACGTTTCAAAATACAAGACAAAAGATCACATGCACAATCCACAAACACAATGAGACATACATAAATGCTTGATATAAATATTTTTTTTCGGAGGGACTAATGATGGATACAGAACCAAAATAGTACACAAGACCCACATAGGTGGCGTTGACTCAGAGACAAGCCCGAAGTCACTGACTCAATACGCAGTGTTAACAGCATAAGATCTCAAGAAGATCAGATAACACCTTTATCCCGTGAAATTAGGGATAAGGACGGATTTTACCTAATATTAACAAGAAGATGAACTCTAATCAGTAACGAGACTCATACTACAACACAATGACTATCTATTATATTGATGGACCTAGGTTAGGTAACGGACTTTTAACTACGCATATTCACTCGAAACTCTTATCAATTCAGTCTATCTGACTTAGGCATCAGAGGGTGTTCGAGCCAACACCGGCTCGAATCCTTCTAACCTATCTTTTCTGTGTAGATTGAAAATCACACTCAGACCGGCCACATCAAGACCGGATCAAGCATCATTGGAAACATCACGCCACATGGGGAATCGACATAGTCGGACCATTTGAAACGAGAAGAAACCTGATGAACTTCCTAATCGTAGCAGTCAAAGACTTTACAAAGTGGGTCGAAGTAGCACTAGCATCAACCGTAACGACAACAAGAGCGGAAGAGTTTTTCAAGAATAAAGTAATATGTCGATTCGGCATACCTCACACCATAGTAGCAGATAACGGGAAACATTTCGATTGCAAACGATTCCGGAAATTTTGCGAAGATTTGATGATAAACCTGAAGTTTACGTCGGTAGCGCATCCCAGACAAATGGAATGATTGAAGTGACCAACCGAACCATAGCACAAGGGATAAAGAAACGATAGCCCAATACAAAAAGAATTGGGTGGATGAACTCTACAACGTTCTGTGGGCCTATAGAACAACGCCAAGAAAGGGAACAGGCGAGACACCCTTCAAGACTCGCCTACGGTACTGAAGCCGTAATACCTGTGGAGATCAGTATACCAAGTATTAGAGTGAACTACTTGGAAAAAAGACAAATGAATCAAAAATAAGGCTATGCCTTGATCTACTGGAAGAGAGGAGAAATCAAGTAGGAATTCGAGCTGCAGCTTATAAGAAGCAGGCCGCTAAATACCACAACAAGAGAGTGAACTCGAGGGAATTTCAAGTGGGCGATCTCGTTCTACGAAATGCCGAAATTGGCAGAGGAAATGCTGGAGTAAAGAAAATGTAGCCAAATTGGGAAGGACCCTACATAGTGGAAGAAACTACTGGAAAAGGCGCATACAAGCTAAAAACAATTACCGGATCTATGGTCCCGAGATATTGGAATGTATAACACCTAAGAAAGTACTACCAATAGACTAGCTCGTAGCGTGTACCAGTTTTTAAATGATGAAATAAAAGAGGATTCGCTAGAAAAATATATATATACAAATTTAACAGACTCGTTTGAGCCTTAGTTAAAACAAAAGACTCGTTTGAGTCAAAAACAAACATAGCAGATCTGTTTGGATTGACACACAAAATATATACATCCGAATCTCAACTAGGTTCGTGATTATGTATCCATGAAGTTTAAATTAACTTCGGGAAACTAAAAAGCAATGAACACAAGTTTAGATTAACTCGGAAAATAAATAAACAAGAATAGGCAATAATTGGAAAATCCTCGTATATTAGAAAAGAAGAATTACAATGGATCCGCTATGATCCGATACAAAAATAAAAAATAAAAATAAAGCTACTTTCTTCAAGGCGTCCAATTTTTTCTTGTCAAGCTTCGCTTTCACCTCCCTCGCAAGCGAGGCAGGATCCAATTGGTTCAAGCCGGAAAGGTCGATGCCAGGGTTCTTCTCCAGCAGCTTCGCCCCAATGGCCAGCTGGTATTGAGTCATCACCTGGGAGTAAAAACTCCATGACTCGCCCGGCGAAGGTGCTCCTACTCCTTCTTCAACTGATCCCGCTCTTTCATAAGAGCATCTAAAGAGGACTTTAGAGACTCGAACTCTTCGGACAAAGTCCGAACCCGAGTCTCTAAAGCTGCGATCTCCTTCTCCTTAGCAGACTTGGAAGAGCGCAACTGCTGGGTGAGACCCTCAGTCTCGTTCAAAGCCAGCTCCATCTTCCCCTTCTCAGATTGCCAAGACTCGCAATCTTTCTGAAGCTTCTTCAATTGATCAACCACATCACGGCGGCGTTTCTCTAAAACGGCAATCAATTGGACAACCTGCAAGGTAAAAAAATCAAACAATAAGTACGCGACAATAATTCACAATAAATAAAGAAAGGAAATGGAACTTACCAAAAAGCCACCAAGAAAGGCGAACTCCGCGAGAACATTGCCATGGTCCCAATCTATGGACTCGAAGTTCTCCTTCAACATGATATTCTCCATGCAAGCATGAAGAACTGCAGCGTTAGAGAGCCGAGGCGGATCTTGAGAATCCGCCCATTCAGCGAAATGAGGCGCTTCGCTAGCAGAAGCCTCTTTAGAGGCCTTCCTCTTCTTCAACCTCTTAGAAGAGGGACCGGTCTGGTTCTCAGCAGGTCTCTTTCTGCCACTAGATGGCACCTTCGCCTGAAGGGTCTCAAGATCCTTCAATTGGGGCAAAGCGGAATCTGATCCAGCGCTCGGAACCTGATCAGCAGCAGGATTCGGTACTCTTTCGAGCTAGGGTTCGGATCAGCAGCAGGGGAGGGGAGGACACCACTGGTTACCTCGCCCATATCTACAGTCATATCCACATTAAAATTGTCAAGAAGATGATCAAGGGAAGTCGACATCCTACAAAACGGCAAAAAAAAAAGTTAGAAAAATACCTTTAAAAGGAAGATCCGCCAAAAGTAATTAAATATTGCTCTAAAAGGACGGTGTGCTTAGGTTTGTCGGTCCGGCAATCCGATTAGAGTGCTAGAGCAAAGTCTTTCTCTTCGTCAGACAAAAAAAGAACAGAATAAAGCAAAACTTTGCTTTGAGTAAAGCTTTGCGAAAAGAAGAATGTCGATCTAAGAAAAGATTTGGAGTCCAACCCTTCAGAGATGAGGGAAGAAGGAAAAGAGACTGATTTGGTCCACCACCTGCAAAAATAAACTCCTCGTCCTTTCGGCAGGACAAAGAATATAAATAATTAAACAAACTAAGTGAAAGCTCTTGGTTACGAGACCTACAGGACTTGATGAAGGAACAAATAATGCGAATCACATTTGGATGAAGCTGACCGAGAGGAACATTTAAATTAAGACATATATCAACAAGTAAAGACTCAAGAGGAATACGAAGACCCGCGATAAACTGTTCATGAAAAACGACAATATTTGTAGGCGAATCAGTATTGTGATTCGCCCGATACATTTTCCCGGGTCTCACGATAACAAATGACTCAGGAAAATTTAATTCTTCAGCAAAATCTGTTATCTGCTCAACAGATAAAGAACTTCGGGTATGCTCTAAGTCATCACGAGCACCCCGAGACCCTTCAACTACTAATATTTTTAACTAAAATACGGGGAAACAAGGAGGAATAACAAAATTTAAAATTTAAAAGATCAAAACAAGGAAAACTAAGTTGTTAAGTTTTCTATGTTCATAATGCAGCGGAATTTCAAAATTTTTATCAAAAACCCAAACCAAAATCCATGTAATTCGAATAAATAGATTAATAACATAATTAATACTTACTTGTATGTCGAATTCAAACAGTAATGTAGGAAGGAAGGAGGTGGTTCACTTTGGTGATACCTGGCCTCGGATCAGAAACGCCTCCAAAAGAACGCGTCCTCTACGAGTATCCACACAAACAGACCTTTAGCCAAAACAAGTGCTTGTGCTAGCACTATTGCTTCACAAAGCAATTCGAATTATTTAGTGATTGTGTCTTTTGTTTATATCGAAAAACACATAACTCAAAACCCTAGCCTTAAGAGTCTATTTATAGGAAAATAGGACAACTAGGGTTTACTCAAAAACGTGTTTTACAATCATATGCAAACACTACGTTTTTTTTTAACTCTTTTGAGTTCATGTCTATCAAAAACTCTTTTTGATAATTACACATATATATTAATAAATATTATTATTATCTTCAAAAGATAATACCATAAGAAAAACACTTATCCTTAAATTTCGAATTTCAATTAATATATATTTATTAATATATATATATATATATATATATATATATATATATATATATATACATATAATCTATTAATCACTTAATTTCATTGGACTTGTACAACCCATAACTGTTTTGGGCCTACTCTTAGTGTGTGACCCTTTAAGTTCATATAACGTTGGCAGTAGGCCTGAAATCCCTATTTCAGCCCACTCATAAGTGGCCTCTAGCAAGACATTATGACTACCCAAGTTATACGAATATCGATAATCCCATTTAACCATTTACAGTAATATTTTAATCACTTTGTCTCTCGATATCCTGATTGAATATAAGGCATAGTCATGTCATCCTTATCATATTCAATCATTAGTTTTCTGATTCTAAGTAGACTGAAAATGATAACTCTTTTTCAATTCATTTAGCATGGCCATGCATTTCCTTCAGTCTATCTTCTTCAAGGGGCCCATAGATATCTTACTCAAATAAATGAGAGAAAAATTCCTTCTCAGTCACTCACACGTCTCACATAGTTACTTTCATATCCAATTACAATCTTTTCCACTATTATGTTAAAGATAATGTAAGGCTGTATCAAAACATGAAATAACTATGTAGAAATCCATGATGATTTCAAGGTCAAAGGATTATACTAATAGAATTGTAATGAGAATTATTTATGACAGTTATCTATGAAGTATTCTCAAGGTGGGTCATCCAGTGCCTTATTTCTCAAATAGCACCTATGATTTGACTTTATAACTCATATACTTGATTAGTAAAACATAATCATCAGTCAACATCATACTAGTCTCAATGTACTATTAAGACTAGGGATAGATGAAATATAATTCTTTTATAAAACCTAAGGGTTCTACTATCAAGTCACATACTTGATGACCTTAGAAAGAATTAGCCATTAAAATATTTTAATCATAATATACAATGATAAAAACTGCCAATCAATAGATAATCAAAACGATAAATTTAATACATGGTCAAACATGATTGACCTAATGCAATACCCTCAGGCTGTGTCATGTACACATACTCAAGTAAGTTTTCATTTAGAAACTCCGTTTTGACATCCATTTGCCATATCTCATAGTCATTTTACGCAGCTATGGCAAGGAGAATCCGAATGGATTTAAGCATAGCTACTAGTGAAAAAGTTTCATCATAGTCAATACCATGTATTTGTCTGAAACCTTTTGCAACCAGTCTTGCTTTATAGGTATGCACATTTCCATCCATGTCAGTCTTCATTTTTAAGACCCATTTGCAACCAATGGTTTTTACACCATCCATTGGGTCAATCAAGGTCCAAACTTGAGTATCATACATGGATAGCATTTCAGATCTTATGGCTTCGAGCCATTTTTTCAGAGTCATGACTATTTATGGCCTCTTGATAGGATGTGGGTTCTTCTTGATCCACAATCATCACATCATTGTTCTCAGTTATGAGAAATCCATATCTCATAAGATTATGACATGTCCTATCAAACATCCTTTGGCCTTGTGGTACTTGTTCTGGTTCAGCAATTGCATGTTGATTCATTTGAGGTTCCATACATGGTACAATGCTACTTTGTGGTTCTTGAATTTTTTTAAGTTGTAATATACTCCCACTGGTTCCTTTGGAAATAAATTCTGTTTCCAAAAAGACACCATTTGTAGCAACAAACACTTTGTTCTCATAAGCATTGTAGAAGTAATATCCTTTAGTTTCTTTAGGATATCCAACAAAAAGGCATTTGTCAGATTTGGGTGCTAATTTATCTGAAATTAGTCGCCTCACATAAGCTTGACATCCTCAAATCTTAAGAAAAGACAAACTAGGAGTTTTTCCAGTCCATATCTCATATGGTGTCTTTTCAATTGCCTTTGATGGAACTCTATTCAAAATGAATGCAGCGGTTTCTAAAGTATAACCCCAAAATGAGATTGGAAGATCAGTTTGACTCATCATTGATCGAAACATATCTAATAGAGTTCGATTTCTCTGTTCAGACACACCATTTTGTTGTGGCGTTCCAGGTGGAGTCAATTGATAAAATGATCCCACAATCTCTTGGATGATCTACAAATGCTTGGCTTAAATATTCACCACCTCGATCAGATCTTAGTGTTTTAATATTTTTACCAAGTTGATTTTGTACTTCATTCTTAAATATTTTTAACTTTTCAAAAGATTCAGGTATATTTTATCTGATAAACATAACCATATCTATTGAGATCATCAGTAAAAGTAATGAAGTACTGAAATCCACCTCCAGCATTTGTACTTACTGGACCACATACATCTGTATGTATAAGGCCCAATAAGCTTTTAGCTCTTTCACCTTGTCCAATAAAAGGTGTTTTTGTCATTTTTCCACTAGACAAGATTTACATGTTTCAAATGATTCATAATCAAATGAATTCAAAAGTCCATATCTTTGAAGCTTTGATATGCGTTTCTCATTTATATGGCCTAAACGACAATGCCAGAGATAAGTAGAGTTTAAATCATTTGACTTAAACTTTTTAGCATTGATGTTATTGATTGATTTTCACTAGTGTCTTCAACATTTAAAATATAAAGACCACTACTGCGTGGAGCATATCCATAAAGAATGTTATTATGCGAAATACTGCATTTATTATTCCTAATAATAAATTCAAAACCATCCTTGTCAAAACAAGAAACAGAAATAATATTCCTACACATGGTAGGTACATAATAACAATTATTCAAAGATAAAATAAGTCCACTAGGCAAAGATAACTCATAAGTCCCTACAACTAAAGCAGCAACTCTTGCTCCATTGCCAACTCGTAGGTCTACTTCGCCTTTTGTAAAACTTCTACTCCTTTTGAGACTCTGCACATTAGTACAAATGTCAAATCCAGATCCAGTATCTAATACCCATGAATCACAAGTAGAAAGATTAATTTCTATAACATGAATATCTGAAGTGGTAGTCTCACAACCCTTGTTCTTTTTCAGATCATCCAGATATTTAATGCAATTCCTTTTCCAATGTCCAGGTTTCTTGTAGAAGATACAATTAACATATATCACATATATACTCAGAATCTAATTAATCAAATTACAAGCGGCTCTGATACCACTATTGGGTTTTCTAGGTTCATAACGCAGCGGAATTTCAAAAAATTTATCAAAAACCCACATTAAGATCCATGTAATTCGAATAAATAGATTAATAACATAATTAATACTTACTTGTATGTCGAATTCAAACAGCAATGTAGGAAGGAAGGAGGTGGTTCACTTTGGTCATACCTGGCTTCGGATCACAAACGCCTCCAAAAGAACGCGTCCTCTACGAGTATCCACACGAACAGACCTTTAGCCAAAACAAGTTATTGTGTGCTAGCACTATTGCTTCACAAATAAATTCGAGTTATTTAGTGATTGTGTCATGTGTTTATTTCAAAAAATACATAACTTAAAACCCTAGCCTTAAGAGTGTATTTATAGGAAAATAGGACATCTAGGGTTTACTCAAAAACGTATTTTGAAATCATATGCAAACACTGCGTTTTTGATAACTCTTTTGAGTTCATGTCTATCAAAACCTCTTTTTGATAATTATACATATATATTAATTATTATTATTATTATCTTCAAAAGATAAACCTTAAGGAAAACACTTATCCTTAAATTTCGTATTTTAATTAATATATATTTATTAATATATATATAATATATTAATCACTTAATTTCATTGGACTTGTACAACCCATAACTGTTTTGGGCCTGTTCTTAGTGTGCGACCCTGTAGGTTCATATAACGTTGACAGTAGGTCTGAAATTCCTATTTCCGCCCACAAGTCATAAGTGGCCTCTAGCAAGACATTATGACTACCCAAGTTATACGAATATCGATAATCCCATTTAACCATTTACAGTAATATTTTAATCACTTTGTCTCTCGATATCCTGATTGAATATAAGGCATAGTCATGTCATCCTTATCATATTCAATCATTAGTTTCCTGATTCCAAGTAGACGGAAAATGATAACTCTTTATCAATTCATTTAGCATGGCCATGCATTTCCTTGAGTCTATCTTCTTCAAGGGGCCCATAGATATCTTACTCAAATAAATGAGAGAAAAATTCCTTCTCAGTCACTCACATTTCTCACATAATTACTTTAATATCCAATGACAATCCTTTCCACTATCCTGTTAAAGATAATGTAAAACTGTATCAAAACATGAGATAGCTATGTAGAAATCCATGATGATTTCAAGGTCAAAGGATTATACTAATAGAATTGTAATGAGAATTATTTATGACAGTTATCTATGAAGTATTCTCAAGGTGGGTCATCCAGTGCCTTATTTCTCAAATAGCACCTATGATTTGACTTTATAACTCATATACTTGATTAGTAAAACATAATCATCAGTCAACATCATACTAGTCTCAATGTACTATTAAGACTAGGGATAGATGAAATATAATTCTTTTATAAAACCTAAGGGTTCTACTATCAAGTCACATACTTGATGACCTTAGAAAGAATTAGCCATTAAAGTATTTTAATCATAATATACAATGATAAAAACGGCCAGTCAATAAATAATCAAAACGATAAAGTCAATACATGGTCAAACATGATTGACCTAGTGAAAAACCCTCAGGTTGTGTCATGTACACATCCTCAAGTAAGTTTTCATTAAGAAATGCCGTTTTGACATCCATTTGCCATATCTCATAGTCATAATATGCAGCTATGGCAAGGAGAATCCGAATGGATTTAAGCATAGCTACTGGTGAAAAAGTTTCATCATAGTCAATACCATGTATTTGTCTGAAACCTTTTGCAACCAGTCTTGCTTTATAGGTATGCAAATTTCCATCCATGTCAGTCTTCATTTTTAAGACCCATTTGCACCCAATGGTTTTTACACCATCCATTGGGTCAATCAAGGTCCAAACTTGATTATCATACATGGATTGCATTTTAGATCTCATGGCTTCGAGCCATTTTTCAGAGTTAGGTCTATTTATGGCCTCTTGATAGGATGTGGGTTCTTCTTGATCCGCAATCATCACATCATTGTTCTCAATTATGAGAAATCCATATCTCATAGGATTATGACGTGTCCTATCAAACCTCCTTTGGCCTTGTGGTACTTGTTCTGGTTCAGCAATTGTCTGTTGATTCATTTGAGGTTCCATACTTGGTACAATGCTACTTTGTGGTTCTTGAATTTCTTTAAGTTGTACTATACTCCCACTGGTTCCTTTGGAAATAAATTCTCTTTCCAAAAAGACACCATTTGTAGCAACAAACACTTTGTTCTCATAAGCATTGTAGAAGTAATATCCTTTAGTTTCTTTAGGATATCCAACAAAAAGGCATTTGTTAGATTTGGGTGCTAATTTATCTGAAATTAGTCGCTTCACATAAGGTTGACATCCCCAAATCTTAAGAAAAGACAAACTAGGAGTTTTTCCAGTCCATATCTCATATGATATCTTTTCAATTGCCTTTGATGGAACTCTATTCAAAATGAATGCAACGGTTTCTAAAGCATAACCCCGAAATGAGATTGGAAGATCAGTTTGACTCATCATTGATCGAAACATATCTAATAGAGTTCGATTTCTCCGTTCAGGCACACCATTCCATTATGGCGTTCCAGGTGGAGACAATTGAGAAATGATCCCACAATCTCTTAGATTATCTACAAATGCTTGGCTTAAATATTCACCACCTCGATCAGATCTTAGTGTTTTATTATTTTTACCAAGTTGATTTTGTACTTCATTCTTAAATATTTTGAACTTTTTAAAAGATTCGGATTTATGTTTCATCAGATAAACATAACCATATCTACTGAGGTCATCAGTAAAAATAATGAAGTACTGAAATCCACCTCTTGCATTTGTACTTAATGGACCACATACATATATATGTATAAGGCCCAATAAGCTTTTAGCTCTTTCACCTTGTCCAATAAAAGATGTTTTTGTCATTTTGCCCACTAGACAAGATTCACATGTTTCATATGATTCATAATCAAATGAATTCAAAAGTCCATCTCTTTGAAGCTTTGATATGCGTTTCCCATTTATATGGCCTAAAAGACAATGCCAGAGATAAATAGAGTTTAAATCATTTGACTTAAACTTCTTAGCATTGATGTTATTGATTGATTTTTCACTAGTGTCTTCAACATTAAAAATATAAAGACCACTACTGCGTGGAGCGTATCCATAAAGAATTTTATTATGCGAAATACTGCATTTATTATTCCTAATAATAAATTCAAAACCATCCTTGTCCAAACAAAAAACAGAAATAATATTCCTACACATGGTAGGTACATAATAACAATTATTCAAAGATAAAATAAGTCCACTAAGCAAAGATAACTCGTAAGTCCCTACAGCTAAAGCAGCAACTCTTGCTCCATTGCCAACTCGTAGGTCTACTTCGCCTTTTGTCAAACTTCTACTCCTTTTGAGACCCTGCACATTAGTACAAATGTGAGATCCAGATACGGTATCTAATACTCATGAATCAGAAGTAGAAAGATTAATTTATATAACATGAATACCTGAAGTGGTAGTCTCACTACCTTGTTCTTTTTCAGATCATCCAGATATTTCATGCAATTCCTTTTCCAATGTCCAGATTCCTTGCAGAAGATACAATAAGCATATATCACATATATACTCAGAATCTAATTAATCAAATTTCAACCGTCTTTTGATACCACTGTTGGGTTTTCTAGGTTCATAACGCAGCAAAATTCCAAAAATTTTATCAAAAATCCACACCAAGATCCATGTAATTCGAATAAATAGATTAATAACATAATTAATACTTACTTGTATGTCGAATTCAAACAGTAATGTAGGAAGGAAGGAGGTGGTTCACTTTGGTGATACCTGGCTTCGGATCGGAAACGCCTCCAAAAGAACGCGTCCTCTACGAGTATCCACACGAACAGACCTTTAGCCAAAACAAGTGCCTGTGTGCTAGTACTATTGCTTCACAAAGAAATTCGAATTATTTAGTGATTATGTCTTGTGTTTATTTCGAAAACACATATCTCAAAACTCTAGCCTTAAGAGTGTATTTATAGGAAGATAAGACATCTACGGTTTACTCATAAACGTATTTTGCAATCATATGCAAACATTACGTTTTTGATAACTATTTTGAGTTTATATCTATCAAAAACTCTTTTTGATAATTACACATATATATTAATTATTATTATTATTATCTTCAAAAGATAATACCTTAAGGAAAAAACTTATCCTTAAATTTCGTATTTCAATTAATATATATTTATTAATATATATATATATATATATATATATATATATATAATCTATTAATCACTTAATTTCATTGGATTTTGTACAACCCATAACTGTTTTTGGCCTGTTCTTAGTGTGCGACAATGTAGGTTCATATAACGTTAGCAGTAGTCCTGAAATCCCTATTTCAGCCCACAAGTCATAAGTGGCCTCTAGCAAGACATTATGACTACTTAAGTTATGCAAATATTGATAATCCGATTTAACCATTTACAGTAATATTTTAATCCCTTTGTCTCTCGATATCCTGATTGAATATAAAGCATAGTCATGTCATCCACTACTAGAAAACAGCGTTTTGGCGACGGATTTTAGTGACGGATCTAAAATCCGTCGCTATTTTTTTGATTAGCGACGGATTTAGCGACAGATCTAAAATCCGTTGCTAAACACCACATTAAATTGGCGGGATCATAGCGACGGATTTTACGTCGCTAATGTTGGCGGGAGTAGTCCCGCCAATTCTTTTGATAAAGTTTAGCGACGAATTTTAAAATCCGTCGCTAATTATTGGCGGGAATACTCCCGCCATTTATTTTCCGCAATTAGCGACAGATTTTAAAATCTGTCGCTAAATTACGCCTTTTGCGACGGAACTTAAAATCCGTCGCTAAATTACGCCTTTTGCAACGGAATATAGTGACGGATTTCAAATCCGTCGCTAATTTTCAATGTCAAAAAAATTAAAAGGTATCTAATATTATTTAAGATAGTATTTAATAAAAATAGTTCTTAATTTTTTTAATTAAATTTATATTATTTTAATATAACGTTTTTATTTACAAAAAAATAATTAAATATTATTTATGAAATAATAATTACATATTATTTATTTATTTAAAGTATATAAATATATTAATAAAATTATTAATTATAAAAAAATTATCTTAGAATGCGGATTAAATTATGGAAACAAATATTTGTTGTTTTTAGTTACATTTAAGTATAATATACATAAATATATAACATGAATATGAGCTGGTTAAGGTGGAGTTATGCGCGGGAGAACTAAAAGGTTAAAGAGTCTTGAGTGGGAGCAATGAAAGGATGGGTGACCTACTGGGAAGTTAGCGAAAATTGACAGGTGGATGCAGGTGGGTGATTTAACTTGGGTCGGTTAGTGACGGAGGGCGCGGATGAGGGATTGATTAAATAAAAAATTTATTTTACGATGTAATTTTTAAATTTTTAAATTTTTTAAAATTAGTGATGGATTTAAATCCGTCGCTAATTAGCGACAGATTTAAAATTCCGTCGCTAAAACGGAGACCAAAATCCGTCGCAAAATTTTTCTCCCGTCGTTATCAAACGTTGCGACCAAAAATGTTGCGACAGACTGTTTCCGTCGCAAATCCGTCGCTAAACGTGTTTAGCGACGGAATTTGGTCATTTAGCGACGGAAAAATCCGTCGTTAAATGACTGTTTTCTAGTAGTGATCCTTATAATATTCAATCATTAGTTTGCTGATTCTAAGTAAACTGAAAATGATAACTCTTTACCAATTCATTTAGCATGGCCATGCATTTCCTTCAGTGTATCTTCCTCAAGGGGCCCATAGATATCTTATTCAAATAAATGAGGGACAAATTCTTTCTCAGTCATTCATATTTCTCACATAGTTACTTTCATATGCAATGACAATCTTTTCCACTGTCCTATTAAAGATAATGTACGACTGTATCAAAACATGAAATAGCTATATAGAAATCCATGATAATTTTAAGGTCAAAGGATTATACTAATAGAACTGTAATGAGAATCACTTATGACAGTTATCTATGTAGTATTCTCAAGGTGGGTCATCCAGTGCCTTATTTCTCAAATAGCACCTATGATTTGACTTTATATCTCATATACATGATTAGTAAAACATAATCATCAGTCAACATCATACCAGTCTCAATGTACTATTAAGACTAGGGATAGATGAAATATAATTCTTTTATAAAACCTAAGGGTTCTACTATCAAGTCACATACTTGATGACCTTAGAAAAAATTCACCATACAAGTATTTTAATCATAATATACAATGATAAGAACTGCCAATCAATAAATAATCAAAACGATAAAGTCAATACATGGTCAAACATGATTGACCTAGAGCATATCACTAACAAAAATGACTTGAAGAACACAAAGAACAGCAAAAACCCAAACCCAGATATCAAAAACAAAAGATTGGAGGATTAAAAGGAAAGCACAATACCTTGAAATCAAATAAGCAGGATTAAAGAAAAGATATGGAGCAACCTTGAAACGAGAAATCTTGAAGGAAATTAACACGAAAAAGAGAAGAAATTGCTCAAAGAAGTCTGAAATTTTTTGAAGAAAACAAAAGTAAAAGAAGAAAGTGTGAAAATGAACATTTATACCCAGAAGTTGGGGATCAGGAAATTGAAAAGATGGGACCCTAAAGGTCGCGTCGGATGAGTGACAAATGTCATAAAAACGAAACACTTTTCCCTCATCTAATAACCATTGTTCGCCGATGAGCGACAAATGGCAGAGAGTAGAAAAGTACAAATCTTGCTGGAGAAGCAATACGACTCGCCAGAATATAAAACGACTCACCGCCAAAAGAGCTAAAAATTACCAAACCATAAATACCAAGATTTCAGCTCACTTGGGGGGGGGTAATGATGGATACCAGATCCTGTCTTAAGTATAATGGAGCCGAGTCACAGGAGATCCATTCTCAGACGATACCGGACTCCCACCCAAAGGGCCAAACCAAACAAAACAGGCGGCCGAATCCACAGGATCTGCCTCGAGTGGAATAACACATTATCTGACACGAAGAATACCAAATCCCTGAGGACTCAGACAAAGCGCGTCGACCCTGGGATTCGGACAGATTACCAGGTCTGCTAAATATCCTCGAGTATCTTTTCTATTTGGATACAAATTTTAACTTAGAAAGATAACCTCCAACTTAGGAAGACAAGACTATTTAAGAAGACGTTCCTAAATAGGACTAATGTCTGAATAAGGAATATTGCTCCTAATCAGGGTCAAACCCTAAAAAATAGAACTCACCTTCCTATTACAACTCTACAAGGTATACTATCATCTACTATAAAAGGAGTTTGAGGTATGCCTAAACACACAGCGACAATATATGCACAAAACTCTGCTTAAACTCAATAATGATTTTAGCATTGGAGAGTTAATCGGACAACCACCATCCGGTTAGCTTTTACCCTATTTTGCAGGTCATACAACCGAATCAGAAGACAAACTCCATCAGACATTTAGTTTACTTTTAGTTTACATTATTGACATTGAGTCGACGTTGAGTTGATATTAAGTTTACATTGAGTTGATATTAAGTTATATTTGAAAATTATAATAATTTACTAAAAAAATTACTTCGGATTGACATTAAATTTACATTAAGTTGACATTAGGTTTATATTGAATTGACATTAGATTTACCTTGAGTTTATATTGAGTCGTCATTGAGTTGACATTGAGTCGACGTTGAGTTGATATTAAATTTACATTGAGTTGATATTAAATTAATTTATAATATTATGATAATTTGCTAAAATATTTAATTTGGATTAACATTTAGTTTACATTAAATTTACATTGAGTTGATATTAGGTTTACATTGAGTTGATATTGAATCGTCATTGAGTTGGCATTGGTTCGACGTTAATTTGACATTAAATTTATACAAAACACCGTGAAATTCTTAAATAATTACTTTCAATCTAATGTAAGTTAATTTTTAATGGTCTAAATTGTAGAAAAATGATTTTGCTGTATAAAAATAATTTCATTTACATTTATAATTATTATTTACATTAAGTTGACATTGAAGTTATATCATGTTCATATTAAGTTTACTTTGAGATCACATTGAATTGATATCGAGTTTACATTAAATTAAATTGAGTTCACTTATTTTAAATTTATTTTTGCTTCATTTTAATAAAACCTTAGATAGCTTACTTCAAATTACTATTAGTTTATTTGTCATTCTATAAATTATTTTTAATAGTATGAATAATAAAGTTGATACTGAGCCATTTTTGAGTTTATATTGAGTTTACGCACACCTCGACGGGTCCCACTATCACGTATCCAACCATGACCACGTCGGGTGCGACCACCAAACCACTATATTGTCTAATTGGTAAAAAGCTCATTTTGCCCCCTGATATAAGATCAAAAGAATTAATAAGACCCTAAAATTGAAGTCAATTATTTATATATTTGTCTACTAATGGCGTGACATATATGAAAAAAGTTCACAACATCCTTAATGTTTAAAACACTTACCAATTTTATATTTATAACTCCTTTTTATCATTTTAAACATCTTCTTCATTTAAGTATCAATAATTAAGCAATATTTAAAATTAAAATGTTTATTACAACAATTAAAATTTAATTAAACAATTCAAAACCTAGTTAAACACTTTGAAATCCAATTAAACAAATCGAAATTAAATTTAGTTTTATATAATTACACCAACTAAAATTAAAATCAAATATTCTTAAATCACTGTCGATTTTTTTTTCCGAATCTATTTTTAAATTTAATTAAAAAAATTACTTATTTTTGCACCGGAGAAGACGAACAAACCCAAAGTATCTGTTCTTCACCAGAGTGAGAAGAACAAATCAATTTTTTTAATTAAATTTAGAAGTAGATTCGGAAAAAATCGGCGGCAATTTAATGTAATACCCCTTATTTTTAAGGTATTGATGTTATGCCTCATGTTTTGATTTGCAATAATTAAAGTTAAGGAGACCAAATATAAGTTAAGATATTAAGGATATAGATCGAAACGAGTCTAATTTACTTATCGCAAAATAATAATTTAATTTAGAAATTATTATTCGTTAAAACTGGTATGAGCAGGACTAAGAAAAACCTAAGAAATGAATATATTAATATGCATCTCTAAATGGAGAGCTAAAAATTTCGGCAAGAATCCCGAAATAAAAACGTCAAAATACGACATTTTGGACGTAAAAATATAGAAGGTAACGATGATGAACACATGGCGATGCATGAGTGGAGACAAGTGGCGTGCAAAGATGGAGACACGCGACGTGCATGCACATCATCATGTGGCGCTCATGCGCATCATCTCGTGGCGCGCATGCACGGTGACACATAGCCCGCATGCACAACGACACGTGGCATGCACGCAAAGCGACACTTGGCGACACGTGGTGCGCATGCGCAGTGACACATGGCGCGCATGCAAAGTGACACGTGATGATGTATATGTCCATATATAGGAAACATTTATAGTTCATTGTTCTCCGATCGATATATTCTTCAAAAAACGGTTTCGAAACGTCGAGTTTGTTTGGTCGATATCTCTCTACTCCGATATCAGAATTCAAAGTTCAGATCGAAGATATCGACATGCTCTGTAGCTCTTCTGGTTTTATTTTAAAAAATTCGGACAAAAAACAGATCAAATCCATTACTAATGTTTCGGCCTAAAACAATATGTTTGGTTTGTCGTGCTGCGGTCAATTTTTTCGCCGTTCTAATCTTGGTAATCCTTCTGTAAAAGTTTCTGAAATTTGGAGAACTGAATTATAAGAATTTGATGTGTTATCAAGCTATGGTATCAGGATCTTGACGGTTTGGATATATGTAGTGAATTAGAAATAGCAGTGTTTGTGACTTTGCAATTTACTTTCGTGTATTTTTATAATAAGTTGTTGTTTTGTGTTATTAGTATATTGAACGCATTTCATATTCTATGATTTTGTGATATGTTTGCTATACAATAGTTTGTTTGTAAAGTGTGATTCTGATATGAGTTTAGGGTTAGGGTTTCAATACCGATATGAGTCGTTGATGTCTATATGTTTGATTATGTTCCGATCTGAATTCTTTATGATTTTGGTTGTAAAATAAGAAGGAGGATTATGCACGATAGATAAGAGGTTAACTCAGTGGAATTATCTCGGGACTCAAAACTTGGGATTAAGCGATGATAGCGGTTAACTCGGTGGAATAATCTCGGGACTATACTTGTCACGACCCAATTTCAGATATTGTGACCGGCGCTAGGGTAATGGATATTACCGAAGCCCATGGCTAGCCTCACGGAGAACAACACAATACAATTAAACTTGCATAAAAATCAATGCTCGGGGGTAACCGAGACTCCAACCTAAGCTAGCAGTTTATATACACCATTATATAATCAAATGCTCTACTAAAACCCAAGACTTCAACCACATGCCAATATATAAATAACTGAATCCAAAGTAAACATGCCAACAACATAATAAAACAGGCGGACCAATCCGATAAATTAAAGTATAGATAACTATAAAATAACCAGTCGTACTGCGGTCTAAGAGTGTTAAACAGTTTGACTAGTTTTTATTAAAAACAAATAAACCTCCAAAGAATGAAAGAATGTGACTGGCGCTAGATAATGGGTATGGTAGTACCGAAACCCATAGCTAGCTTCGAGGATAACATACAAACATACAATCCGGCAAAAAAAAACCAATGCTCGGGGGCAACCGAGACTCCAATCTAAATCTAACAATTTTTATAAGCAACGTTATAATCAGATGATCGGCACAATTCTGAGACTCCAACAGCATGCCTTACATATAAATAATCCAAATTAGAGTAATAAACATGCCAACATGCATAAACAATAGTCATACCAATCTGACAATATAATATAACTATAAAAGTAATAAAGACAATGCTAATACTACTGCGGACTAAGAGTTTTGAAATAAACAGGACTATCTTTATTTAAAACCCAAAAGTAGACTGCCACAGAAATAATGAATCTGGATATTAACGGACACGCTCAAAATTATAAACTTCGAACATAGGGAAAACAACTGGGTCAGATATACTGAGACAAAAAGGCCCTTCCATATCCTTTGCCCAGTCGCACCACCTAGAGTGAGTTTCACTCTCTACTGAAAACATAAAAAAAAATTAGAAGACCCTCAATATTTTGTTTAATCCTCAAAATAACATTTAATTATTTCTAAATTTAATTAATAATTGTAATTTGAAAAGATCAAAAATCTGTTTACAATTAAATAAAATTTGAAGGACTGTTTTTGCCTTTTTCCCATTAAACCCTATTCTTCTTCATTTCTCTTTACCGTCGTCACCCTCATCTTCTTCTACATTTTTCTATACCTCCATATGTCACACCTTCGCCAGATCTCTGACCTTGAAGATGTGAAATTTTTTAAGTAATGAACAGTTGGGTCTTTGTCTTCAACGAAGCAATGGACTAGCAGTTGGTTCGTCTGGTTTGTTCCTCCGGTGCTGCGAAGGAGAATATATGTTGTTGCTTTGTTTATGTATATACTTTATTGTTGCCATTGATCTTTTATCTTTGCAGGTGGTTACTGGTGGCTTTTCAGGGTGGTTGTCAGATCATTAGTTCTTCGCGAGAAGAACCACAATCTCATATTTTTCTTATGAAGAACAACAGATTTGTTGTTCATCGTGAAGAATAGAGATCTGCTGTTCCTCACTAAGAACAGAGTCTGTTCCTCGCGAAGAACAGAGTCTACTCTTCTGGAAGAATAGCAAATCTGCTGTTCTTTACGAAGAACATATTATATATGTTCTTTAAAAGAACATATTTGTTGACCTGCTCTTTTAAAAGAACGGATCTTCCAGGAAAAAATATTCCGGCAGTGAGTGGTGTCTGCTTGATTTTTTTTCTGGCAACGGATCCAATAGGCATTATGGTCGGCATTTGAATTGGAGCGGTTTGCGGTGGGAACAGAGGGTTGAACGGATCCGGTTTACATAGTTTAAGAGGTGATATCCTCACTCTATCTAGGTGTTTTTGATACAAAAACACAAGTTGCGGGTCTGTTTGATCCAAAAACCTCCAAAAGACTTTTTATACATTTTGTGCCAAATTGAGGGGGTGAATTAATCCTTTGTTCGAATTGAAACCCTAAACCGCAAATAACTAAATCCATTTGTCATGCCGGTGAGACGTATCTCCATAACCGATCTCCGACTGTCACTTAAATAAATCACGTTAGTCCAGGAGACATATCTTCCACCAGCGCCCTCACTAAGGCGAGACAAATCTCCAACCTACCTCAAATACCCAAATGATTAACCGGTGCGCACGCAGTCTCGATGATGCCCATCGACTAGCCCGTTTCAATTCAGATCCATAATGTCGAAAACAGTTCAAGAGCTGTGTATACAATATACATACAAAAATATACAGTTTATTTAATAAAGCGGTAAATAACAACATAAACTCACTTCTTGCGAATCCCCCACAAAACTCGGCAAGCACTAAACCTAATTCGACTTTGATGCACGAACAATTGACGAGTTTAAGAAAGCACAAACCAGAATTAAAACTTAATCTAACTCTATGGTGTACTAGACACCACATAAGACTAGCACAACACCAAAATCAATCGCATAAGCTAAATACAGAGTAAATACACAATCTCAAACCATAGCCAAAACCATACAACAAGCTAAGCCCTATTGAGTTCCACTTGAAAATATTATCCGGAAACCTTTTCAAACCATTCTATAAATCAATTCAAAAACCAAAATGGTAACTAGCCGAGTCAACCAAGACTTCCAAGCTTATCTCACATGTCGGGCGACCCAAGTCTAACCTGACCCAAAGAAACCACAAGATAAAGCAATGTTTAAAATCCAGAAATTCATTTGATAAAACAACATCAAGTTTGAAAAACAATGAAACTCAACATTACTTAACTAGTGAACAATTAACAACACGCACCCAGAGTTTTGGATAAAATCCAAAATAACAAACATGCTAGAAATGGCATCACAAGTCATAACATGCCTTAGAAACAAAACATTACACCACATATCCATCATGCCCAAGCAATACCAACAACAACTAAGCATCAATCCAACATCTTAAATAGAGCATGGCATATCAAAGCAAGACTTACATACAATCACCATGAACCGATTGCCCACAACCTTAAATGATATCAACATGCAATAGACATACAAAACAGTCCTATATTAACTATGGGCAGCCACCATAATCTCAAAACAACAATCAAGCCAAACCAAATTGTACATATGCATTTTATGGTCAAATACCAACATTTGATCACTCAATCATACTAATCGCTATAGCATCGATCTAAACAAGTTACATCAGTTCTGATCATGCCTATACAACCCTAATATTTTGCTAAAACAGGAACAACATTTATAGCATGAACATACCAAACAATCTTGCATTAAATCAAACAACAAAGCAAATCACCCAAGATATAATCTAGCAATAATCACGCTAACCCAATTTAATCATACACATTCAGATCTATACATGGAAAAACAGTAGTTTAGCATCACAACAACAACACAACGAATCGAGAAAACCATACAACATTCTAACGCAAGAAATGGTACATACCCGTGATAAGATTATGAATTGAATCAAAGGACTATTGAGAATAGGTTAGGTATGATTCTCTTACTCCAAAAGTGCTGGAATTCAAGGAAACAATAATCACGAATCGAAACAAGCGATAGATAAATAATTGAACGATATATAGGACGTGCGAATCACTTACTGGCACTACAAAAAGTTCGGCTTGTGGGGACGAACGAAATTTATCACGTGAAGCCTAAAATTTGTCACAACAACGTTATTGTGACTACTTTGTGACAAATTTTTTTGGTCACAACAAACAAGTCACAATAAGTTCATTTTATAGTTTGTCACCATAAATTTTCTATTGTGATAAAATTGTTTTTTCACATTTATATTTATTGTGACGAAAATGTATATCACAAGTAATCAATTGTTGTCAAAATTTGTCGTAATATACATCGACTTCTAGTGACAAAACGCTAATAACGTGACAAAAAAATACTATCACAATTCATATAAATTTGTCACTACATACACCGAGTTATTAGTGACATAAAGATTATGCAGTGACAAAACCATATTTATCACAATTAATAAAACTTTATCACTACATACACCGAGTTATTAGTGACAAAAAAATATTTATCACAAGTAATCTATCATAACGTGACGAAATTAATTGTCATAATAATCAATTAGCTGTGATAAATTTAATTTATCACAAGAAATAATTTAACATAACGTGACGAAATTAATTGTCATTACAATTAGTTAGTTGTGATAAATTCAATTTATCACAAGAAGTAATTTAACATAACGTGACGAAATTAATTGTCATTATAATTAGTTAGTTGTGACAAATTTAATTTATCACAAGAAGTAATTTATCATAACGTGACAAAATTAATTGTCATTATAATTTATAAACGGTGATAAATTTAATTTATCACAAGTAATTTATCATAACGTGACAAAAGTATTTGTCATTACAATTATATAGCTTTGACAAAAGTAATTGTCGTTATAATCGCTATTTTATTATATTATTTTCATTCTTATCGATATTAAAACAATTGAATACGGTAAATTGTTGCTAAAGTCAATGAATAAAAAACTAAATCAATTCAAATAGTATATAAAATTATAAATGAATAAGTCTTCAATAATACTAAAATAAGCGATCATATGCAAACATGTAAAATATATGCTAAAAAAAACTAAATTAAGCCTAACTATTGATATAGAGAGACGTCCATCTTCTGTCATCCCAACGATTCTCATCTACAAGAAAAAAATTAATGAAATAATATAAATATTTATTTTTAAATTAACATATTTAAATGAATAATTTTAAAATTTAAGTTCCTTGTAAGAAATGCGGTTCTTTTGAAAGCATTACTCTTTCTTTATTACTCTAGTGGTTTTTTCTTCAATCTAAAATGATTTCATAAAACAGTTAGAAAGAAATTCAAAAGAGTGAAATCATCTCAAACCTATAACATTCATAACCTTCTGAATTGTAAAAATGTTATGTTTGCTTTAGTGGTAACTTTGGTCTAACAAGGAGATGCAATTAGTCAAAGGATTACCCTTTTATCACCAGATGAAGGTTTAGGTGGAAATTTGTTGCCCTGGGAAACATCCATGTCTTTAGTACTTGTTTTTATCGTCAAGTAACAAGATCAATATGTTAACAAAAAGAACACTGCAGAAAACCAAAAAAACAGCAGATATGTGAAGTTCTGAACAATACCAGGTCATAATTGACTTGTAATGCGTTGCTTAAACTCTTCCGTAACCTTACTTAACACTGATTCCACCAACTATTGCATGCAAAAGGCAACAATCATCATTTAAAGTTAGAAACTTTAACAGCAGAACCAAAAGGAAATGAAGCATAGTGTATCTGAATACTAAATCTTGATTAATTCTGAAGAGATTTTACACAGAGACATATTTCATTCCTGTTTTGAATTATATAACATTTACCTAGACCTAGGCAGCTCTATAAATTACTCTTTATCAAGTCTCAAAATTAATTAGTATCAACAGTTGCACAAGTTCATATAACATAAGCATATAAACTTATCATCAAGAAATCAAATAGTAAAATAGTAGATAATTACTTGTTTTGTACATTTAACGAGTGGTAAAACGCAAATATAACTTGATAACCAGTAAAAGAAAAGAGGTATTACTAAGGCGTATGTACACAATAACTTCATCTGACGTTTTACGCACCCTGGCCAAATAGCAAGATTCACAAGCAACATATATTACACAATACGTCGTTAATTTAAAGAACAAAGCTACCGAACATTGAAAAGATAAGCATGGAAAATCATGTGGAATTCCAAAATCAACCAAGATAATACTTCTCCTATACAGGAGCCCAAATGTTTAAAATTTCTAATTGACGAACCATTAAAGAACAAATATGGCATTAATAACTCCACAATTTAAAGAATAACAGTAAGAAAAAATCAGTAACATACTGGCCAACTAGAACGTCCATTACACCTATTATAGGATAATCAAACACTAAATGAGCAGTCGAAATATGAAAATCACCGATTCTTATTATGACTTTCCAAAAGCTAGTTACAACAGCGAAATCTATAATCACAAATTTAACAAAGAAGAGTAACAACTAAGTAAAACATGTTATCCTCAGTAATACTAACACCTTCATTATGCCAGGTTCTAGCTAAGGATGCAAGCGACAACAAACATTTCAAAGTTTCCACCTAAACAAACAAAGAACCAGAGAATTAACATACTAGAAGTTTACGCAGAGCTATTTACAGTAATTAGTAGCAAAATTACCAAAATATTTGCAATAGTAACACTGTCACGACCCATTTTCATGAATCGCGACCGGCGCTAGGGTATGAGTAATGTAGTACCAAAACCCGTAGCTAGCCTTTCATTTAACATATAAACACGTAAACCTGCAGAAAACCAATGCTCGGGGGCAACCGAGACTTCAGCCTAAATCTAGCAGTTATAATATTCAACAATTAAGGTAACATGTTTTCCAATAATAGTATTAAATCGGCTTAACATAAATAATCCGGAATATTCGTTTAACATGCCAGAGCAATAAATAATCAGTCAGACCAATCTGACAACAACTAGAATAAAATAAAGACGTCTAGTTACTACTGTGGTCTAAGAATAAAACAGTTTTACAGTTTATCAAAAATAAATGGAACCTCCGAAGAAAAGTAAATGCGGAGATCACCAGACTCTCTCAGATCATGACCCTGGGAAAAATTGGGAAAACAACAGGGTCAGATATACTGAGATGAGTTGAAACCCTAATCCACAATTCTAAATAAATAACATAATCCAATAGGCCTGGTCCCGAGAGCTGAGCTACACCGAGTTACCACTGACCACACTTTACCATATCCAGAGTCCCGAGAGCTGTGCTACACCGAGTTACTCTATTTGGTCCCGAGAGCTATGCTCACACCGAGTTAACACATTACCATAAATACCTTACCCAGATCATTACCGGTGCGCACGCAGTCCTAATGATGGCCATTAGGTAGCGTGTTCCAACTAAGAGGCATATTATAAAAACACTTCGAAATATACGTACAGTATATATATTTAATATTAAAATAATAATTTACTTAATAAAGCGGTGAATAGTAAGTACAAACTCACTACTTGCTAATCCACGTGAAAACCGGCAAGCAACTAATCCTGATTCGCCTCTGGAGCACGAACAATAGACGGGTCTAGACAAATAAAATAATTATTAAAAACAGACCCTAACTCTAGAGAGTACTAGACACCGTATATGACTAGTACAAATAACACGTCGGAAATAAACAATCCAAAGCAACACACAAAAATACCTAATAGGTAATAAAGTCCAATTAATATAAGTCTATTGAGTTCTCGCTTTAAAATCCAATTTATAAATATTATTTAATAACCTTTAAATAATAATTAATTTCCAAATAGTGGATTAGCCGAGTTATCATTAATTACCAAGCTAACCTCACTGGTCGGGTGACCCAAGTCTAACCCGACTCAAAACGTTTATCAATATAAACCCGAGTTTATATTTATAAAAGGGTTAAATGCAAATTCATACACCAACTTGACCTAATTTGCAATTACAACATAAACTTTTAAACTTGGCAATGTCGGTAACCAACTTTAATTTCTTGGCAAATTGGTACACCGACCAATCATAAATCGACAAATGGCGGTTTATTACAATGTCCACGTTAGTGTTTTTTGAGTTTGGTGTATCGATTTGCCAAAAGTGTAAAGTTGGTTACTGACATTGCCAAGTTTTAAAGTTTATGTTGTAATTGCAAATTAGGTCAAAGTTGGTGTATGAATTTGCATTTAACCCTTTATAAAATAATTCAATAAAATAATAATCCATTTTAAAAGCGGAACTCAATAACTTCAATTCCAAGTAACCCAAGTTACATCCCAAAAATCTAACCATTTTAAGTTTATAAAATTTTAGAGACTAAACTATACTTTAGCCAATTAGGGACTAAACTGTACTTTAGCCAATTAGGGGCTAAACTGTACTTTAGCCAATTTGATATCCGAAATCAATTTAATCACCTTTGTTTATAATTTAAACAAATATAAAGTTACCAACCAAAAATCCACTTAATTTAGTTAAAAACATATTCAAGGGCTAATTTGTAATTTAGCCAATTTTTATGACAATTTGATATTCTTAATTAAATAAAATTACACGAGTAATTATATTAGCTAAGTTTATAAGTAGCTATCGTTTTCAACTTAATAATTATAAATCAAATGTAAATTCAAGTTATTATCAAACAAAAGTAAAATCTAACTTAAATGATCTAATTGATTCAAACAAAACAATTCAGTAATCAAAGTGGTTAATAAGCCATCTTCCTCATTTAAAACTCAAAATCCCCGCCTAAGCTTAACCCCTATTTGCAAAAACTTATAATCATCAATTATGAACATTAAGGTTTTCTAATTCAATATGATTCTTAGATTACAACCATATCATTCATTATAATCAAAAACCCAACACCTAAAAGCAAAACAGTACCAATTCATAATAAGAAAAAAAAATGGCAGGATTATGGCGTGGATTCAACAATTCAAAACGGCGACAAACAGATAGATTTAACACCACACTATCTATTCGTTTATGAATCACCACAACCCTAAAGATCTAGCACCATGAAACATAACAAGATCAAGCCAAATGAAAAGGAATGGTTCGGCAGAAACCATAGCAACCAAGAACAGTTTTAATAAACTAAAAGCGATAAACCGTACGGCGATTGAAACGAGATCGATAGCGTACCGTTCAACGAAAACGAGGTGGGGGATCGAAGGTACACGAGTCTAGAACGTCTGGAAACAAATGGTATTGATTTCGATCTAGAAACGAGAGAGAACGATCAAAAATACGGAATTTCCGTTTAATACCAAAACTGAAATTTGATGAACAAGGAAGCTTACCGGAACAGCGACTTTGAGGAATGATTGCGGCAGTAATTCTCAGTGAAAATGGATGTTTAAGATGTCTAGGATTTGTTTGTAGTGTGGAGAATAGATTAGGGGTGAATTTTAGGTATTTAAGTAGGTCGATTAGGTCGGAATCACGTGACGAAACTGCCCCCACGCACAGCAGTTTAGTTCTCGAACGAGAACAGCCAAGCTGGGCTTGGTTCTCGTTCGAGAACTCCTCGTCTCGTACGAGACGAGGCCCCAAGCATGATTCTCGTTTGAGAATCTTAAGATTCTCGAACGGGAATTGAACCATTTTATTTTTTTTGTTTAAAAATTAAAGTGGTTGAACCAAGATCAACCCCAATCCCGAACCAACTCGAACCAAACCACTATCTTCGAATTTACTTCAAAACAACCGGAAAATCGTCGGAAATTATCGAAAAATAAATTAAAATTTTACGGGATATTACAAACACTATACTCGTATTTGCCAACTCTCATAGACCAAACAATAAGTATAGCTTGATAGCCTGTAAGAACAGTCAATGCAAGCGTAACAATACCCCTATCTGAATCAAGAACAAACACATAACATGCGAAGCAATAATTTGAAATGATTGAAATTAAAAGCAGCCAATGTATATCTTTACTTGCATTTCCAATTGGATCGGTCATTTGAGGCGGCCACTTTACTAACGAACACTTCAAATTTGAAAGCAGAATTAGGGATCAAAAAATGAAAAATTGAGAGAACTAGATCTTGAAGAAAGAAAATAAAGTACCTTAATTTTCAATGTCGTTAGCTGTTTTGCCCTCATTATCTTTATCGTCGTCCTGGAGTTTCTCGTGTTCAATCGAATTTTGCAGACTAACATGGAATATTTATCAACAATGAAAAAAACAATCACACTGTAGATCTATCTTGCTTGATTACACAATTTTTTACCTATGCTGCAAAAACATAAACCTTTTGGCATGCAACTAACTTGTGAAGACAAACAAAAATCTTCATTAACAACTTTTACACATAAAGCCTACTCATTAATAAGAAATTTTGAGAACTAGGATCAATTTAGAAAAAGATTAAGAGAACTAACCACTATTAGATAAAGACAGTCTTTTCTTTACTTGTTTATCTGATTGTATTGACCTTTCTTTTGGGTTGCTTTGAGATCTTTGATAACCTCTGGAGACCTTCACCAAATGACTTGCATGATGCCACAATGCAAAATTAAGAAGTTATATTATCCCCTCAAGTTAAATCAGTCTTGAATACTGACCTTGAAGAAGAGTCTAGAATCCTTTCCAATAGTGATGTCATGAGCCATAAGAATCACACTATTAATTTTAATGCGGAAAGAAGCCGCAACATTATGAACCATCTCCTCATACAAAACTAATTTTGGTAGTGAATGCAATTGCCTGCTTAACATAAACAATTTTTACCATCAGATAAGATTTCAGTAGAGAGACAAAAGGAATTACGAATGAATACATGTAGTATTTGACATACTTATTTCTGAAAGCAACAAAGTTGGCTCGGAAAAACAATACAGTTACAAGCAGCAATGCATCTGAACAAACTGTTAAGAATGGTAGTCCAGACCGCTCATACAAAAACCAAGCTACTGTTGCAACAATAACGATACCAAACAAAACACACCGCCGCTTCCATAAAAACACATCAATATTATTAAAAAGAAAATTAGTCAAACGTCGACACATGAATAAACATAATGCACTGAATTGGAATAATTTTCTTAATATCATCTTTGTTGTAACTATACACTTGCATAACTAATGCTCTCCATCTCCTCAAAATTCAATAGAAACTTCTGACTTCAGTTCATTTTGGATTATTTAGAAAATTTAAAAATCCAATTCATGCATTTGAAAAGGCCATAGTTGCTAAATTTCAATTCTTTGTCAACTTCAGGAAAGAAAAATGCATTTTGAAATAAATAAAATCATGGAGCATGAAAAAGAGGTAGATTTCAGTTGCTCAAAACTATTAACAACATTCTCTCCATATCATCGGTTAATTTCTGTACTTGCTCCCTTCAAGGTTACTACTAGCGTAAAGTAGTATGGTTAAAACCCATCTACATCCCACAATAGGAAGATCGATCCTGATGGCGTTTTAATCCATTTTGGATATCAAACTTTAATTTGATAATGAAGTTGTCAATTGAATATATTATGCTGTAAAATCCGAATCAGAGTGTAGGCTTTGTCTAAAGAAAGAAATACCAATTATATCATTATCAAATAGCAACTGAAATTATCAAAATAAAGCAAATAAATTCTTAACCTGTTTCATAACATTATAAATTTCATTATATCATTATGAAAACTATAAAGCCACATGAAAAAATTTGATATAATTCATAGAAAAAAAAGCAATACCTTTCTTTAACCTCTCAATCTCTCCAACAAATATCACCAGGAAGATTTCCAACATAAAGAGTCATGCTAGCAATTAAATCAAAACTTTCTTTTACCTATAATAAATTTCAGTAAATATTTTACTTGATAGGGAAAAATCTGTAATCAATTTCAGTAACAAAAAAATGAGAAACATGAAAATGAGAAACTAATTAAGCTTTCTATTTGTAATTGTATGAAAATAAGCTTACATTAAAGGTTTGCTAGCAATGTCGTATCGCCAAACAACAATAAACGAGAAACACCTTTGAAAAATGGAGATTAATTTGCAGAAATGGAGACTGTTCCTGCAGATCATTATCTTCTGAACAATGCCTCCACGTCGGCGTTTCTCGCAGATTCAGAGCTCAGTCGATCGTTCAATCAGTCTCGTATCTACCACTACTGGAAAACAGCCAATTAGCGATGGAAATATCCGTCGCTAATGGCCCATATTCCGTCGCTAACACAGGTTAGCGACGGAACTGCGACGGACAGAGTCCGTCGCAACTGGAATGGTCGCAAAACAATTTTGCGACCATTTTCCAATTCCGTGGCAAAAGACCATTTTCCAATTTTGCGGTTTCTTCATTCAAGTATCCGCTGCTGATGCTTCCTTACACCCTCCCTTTATTGCCGACTATTTTTTTTCAATTTTCTCAAATATCTGATTCGACATGAGACAGTTAGTAAATATTATATGTGCATAAACTGATACACATAATTGAGAAACTTCAGTAATATTACCTTTCAAATGGATACATCCAGCGATACTGAACTGGACCTGCCATCATAGCTTCATACGGTAGATGTACGGGAAGATGTTCCATGGAGTCAAAAAAAGTTGGGCGAAAAAATACGCTCCAGCTTGCACAATATCTTTGGGATTTCTAGCCTCATACGATCAAGATCCTTCTCTGTTAGAGACGTGGAGGTTAACTCACGAAATAAGATACTCAGCTCTGTTAAAGGCTCCCACACTTCCTTCGGTAATAGCTCACGGAACGCGATTGGCAGGAGTCTTTGCATAAAAATGTGGCAGTCGTGACTTTTCATTCCATGCATTTTCAAACCGATTGTATCGACACATCTAGACAAGTTGGACGCGTAACCATTTGGAAACTTTATCAACTTAATCCACTCAAGTAAAGCCTTTTTTGCGTCCCTGTCCAAAGCATACATCGCCTTAGGTAATCTCCCAGTAACCGGATCTTTTGCTAACGCATGCCGATCACATATGTCATTCAACTCTTCTCTAGATTTTGCATGGTCTTTTGTTTTTCCGGGAACATTTAGTACAGTATTGAAAATGTTATCAAATACGTTTTTTTGAATGTGCATGACATCGAGATTGTGACGAATGAGATTCATTTTCCAATACGGCAAATCCCAGAAGATGCTTTTTTTATTCCAACCATAATTTGTCGACTTCGCCGCATTATTTATCTCAACCCCAATTTCATATGCCTTCATAAACCCCAAACGGTCCACCTCTGTCAATAATTCTTGTCCGGTTTTCGGCTGTCCGAATTCTTTATTTACGCTTTTTCCTTTTCGGAAATCAGTAGTATTACGACGGTACATGTGACCACGAGGCAAGAACTTTCTGTGACAATAAAACCACGACGGTACATGATGAATAATTCTGCCCGAAGGCCCCGAATGGTTGAAACCCATCAGTACACAGGCCTAGTCTGATATTTCGAACTTCTTCCGCAAACTCTGTATGCAATTCACTGAAATGTTTCCATTCCGGGGAGTCTGACGGGTGACACATCTTTCCATCAACCATTTCGTGTTCTGCGTGCCACATCATATACTTGGCGGTAGCTTTAGAAGCGTACAATCTCTACAGTCTCGGAGTTATAGGAAAATAAAACATTTTCCTATAAGGGACGTTAACTCGTCTTTTTACAGAATTTCCTTTAGGGGGCGGTTTCCACCGTTCATGATCGCATATTTTGCATCGCGTTAAATCCGCGTCTGACCCCCAATAAATCATGCAGTTGCGCAAACAGCAATCGATAACTTTGACCGGCAACCCAAGACCTCTAACCATCTTCTTTATTTCGGCAAAGTTCTTTGGCATCTTGTTCTCCTCTGGGAGAAGCTCTTGTATAAATTCGCTCACATCATCTACTAAAGCTACTGACCCACTATGACGACATTTGATGTCCAACATTTTAACAGCCGCAGACAACGGAGAGTGTTTGCTATTACCGGGGCATACAGGTTCTTCAGCCGCACGCATCATATCATAAAAATGTTTAGCTTCGTTATTCGGTTCCTCCTCCGTGAACACTACTTCTGGCCCGGCAGCATCGATAACCATTCTCTGAACAGAGCTGAAGTTGTCTCCCCCCTCATTTTCTATGTCAACGTCATACTCCGATAGCTGTGCAACGGGACGGGGATTTAAAACATTTCCCTCCCCATGAAAAACCCACACTTGATAATCTGCCACAAATCCTTTCTGCAGAATGTGTAGTTTCACCGTTTCAACGTCTCGATAACTCATATTTTTACATCTTTTCCTAGGACAAGGGCATTTAATCTGGAGCCCACTCATACACGCGAGATGGCATAAAGCGAAATTAACAAACTCCTGCACGCGCTCAGTAAAGCCTGGGTATAGCAACCCGCCCTGGAGCCGTCTATACATTCAACTTCAGTCTGTATCCATTTCTGTAGCACGGATAACTAGGAGGGGTTTTCGCTCGGAAATAGCAAAGTCAATGTAATTTACTGCTTTAAAGGTATGGACCTATCCCATTCGCAAAACTGGCGCCCCTTAACTCGGCCACGATATATGCCTAGCAACGAAGAAAATATTCGGCAGCCTTCCGGCGTCGTTCTCCTTCAGTGCGATATTTAGTATATGTGGTGTAACGCTAATTATATATTGCGCGAGGAATAAGCGTTACAGAACATATACTATACATCCACCCGGAGAACAAACGCTGGAAAACAACCGAATATTTTTCTACCGCTACTAGACATATATAATTTTCGTGGTCGAGTTACGGGAGGACCAACTTCGCGAACTGTACAAACTGTACAATCCCGTGTCGTTCAATCGCCTGAACACACGGGACGGGAACTCTACAGCTAGATTTACGATTTTATTCGGTGGGAATAAAATCGAGGTTTTTTTTTGGTTTAAACAGCTTATAAATTAACTGATTATAAAATAAAAAAAATTAAATTATAACAGTAAATAAAATCGAGGTTTTTTTTTGGTTTAAACAGCTTATAAATTAACTGATTATAAAATAAAAAAAATTAAATAATAACAGTACTTACTTGTTGCAGAGCAGAACCACAACAGATAAAAATGGTCGATAAGGAATGTCGGAGCGCTGCAACCAACTGACAGCGATCAAACCTATAACGCAATTAGTTTCACTATTTTGTTATTATATAATTAATAAAAACTTTAATTTTTTCTGAAAAAAATTGGGCAGCACTTCCCCTAAAAATGAGCATCACCCATTTTTCAGGGAAGTCCTGCAAGCAAATTACAATTCACAAACCACCGTACTACAATACACAAACCAACATACTACTAATATTCAATTTAATTATATAATTAAATTAAACTAATAACCTAATTATCAATATAACAATTTTTATTAGTTAATAATCTTAATTATAATAAACAGAATTATTTAAATTAAATAATTATATATAATATACGCATCAAAGTTTTTAACGTGAATATAGATTTAAATCTAACATTATACAATAGCCTAAATTATAACCTAAATCACCTAACATATAACCTAATTCAATTAATATTTTAAATAACTTAAATTACTAAATCTAATTTAATAAAAAAATTAAAAACATAAAATAATTAATAGCTAATTAACTAACCAAACCATAAACTAATTAAATTAAACCAATTCAAATATAATGTATATTAACCTAACCCTAAATTAAACAATTTAATATAATTTTTAAAAAATTAATCCTAATTTATAAAACAAATCTTAAACTAATAAAATTAAACTAATACAATTATAATTTAACTAACCTAACCCTAAATAAATTTAATATAACTTACAAAAACAAAAAATTAACATTAATTTAATTTTACTAACCTAATTTAACCTAATCAATATAAATAAAACTATATAATTAATCATTTAATTGAAAACAATTAATATAATTAACAATAAATTAAATTAAATTCAGAAAAATACTAACCTTTCAAGGGGCAGCGGAAATAGGTGACGGAGGATGAAAGGAGGCGGCAGCTGCAACGGTGCCGGCGGCGGGCAGATGAAAGGAGGCGGCAGTTTCCCTTTTTTTTTACAAATAATTAAAATCACTTATATAAATATAATAATTAACAAAACTGAAATAAAACACCACTTACCTTTCTCCGGTGATCGGCGGCAGCAAGAACGGACGTCAGACAAGGGAGCACGCGGCGGGAGGAAGACCGGAGATGAAAAGGATGAAGAAATGGAGCGGCGGGAGGAAGACAGGAGAAATGGAGCGGTGGGAAAAAGACCGAAGAACGGAGCGGTGGGAGGAAGACCGAAGAATGGAGCGGCGGGAGGAAACCGGAAAATCGAGCGCCGGAAATGAAGAAAAAAAATTTTAGGAACTGCTAAGTGAAACAGTTCTGTTTTTGAAGTAGGGTAAAAGGTTAGCGACGGATCGTAATATCCGTCGCTAACGCTTTACCAAAAGAAACGCACCGTTTCACTTAGACAACTTGGCGACGAATTGTTACATTCGTCGCTACTTTTAGCGACGAATGTAACAATTCGTCGCCAAGTTGACTAGTTAAACGGTGCGTTTCTTTATCAAAGGCAGTTAGCGACGGATTATTTTCATCCGTCGCTAATTTTACTGAAATGTGGCGCACTATTTTTCCCTCCAAAGCCCGCCATTTTTCGCGACGGTTTAGGGACGGAATATCCGACGCTAATTTGGCGGGCTTGCTCCCGCCTAAATTTTTGACGAATTAGCGACAGATCTGATGTTACATCCGTTGCTAATGTCCGTCGCCATTTCCATATTTTCTAGTAGTGTACTGAATAATGGAGATTCAGATATTCAGAGATCTAGAGATATGGAGAGTAATTAGGGCGATTGAGAGATTTTTGTGACATAGATTGAGAGGTTAGGGCGGCGGCAACATGATGATAGAGGTCTCGAGGGTAGAAATGGAGAAAAAGAGTTTTTCTTTTAGAGGAACTTTCATCAATTAAAATGTTTGATAAGGGCATAATAATTTTAGTTTCCCTCCTTTTTAATTTCGTTTCCCTCTTATTTTAGTTTATTTGTTTTCTAATTTGATTTGCCATGATTTTAACAAATCAAATTAGATTTTCCAAGAATTCATTTTATGATTTTTTATAAATAAATTGTAAATTTTATATATAATAAGTAATAAATTTTAAATAAAAAAAATTAAATTAAATAAAAAAATTTAGCAACTTATGATATTATTATTCTAACCAATCTTTTACTTTGTATTTTTTTAATTTTATTTATCTGTTTGATTTATTTTGTTAGAGAAACTATATTTGGAACAAATTATAAATTTACCACTTCCATCTATTTCTATAATTATTTTAATGTTTTTAATTACTACAGTTAATTTATTTAATTATAATATTTAGCGACAATCAAAATAATTCCCTTAAAATAACACTATATTGATTAATAAAAAAATTTGATTACAATTGATAAAAATGATTATTTCTTTATTATGTACATTTTCTATTATTTTTCTAATTGAAATGATGCGTGCTTGAAAAAAAAAACTAAAATGTGCCAAATTTTTTGCGAAATTAATTTTTGAGCAAAAAAACATAAAGAATCTAAAAAAAGTTAAAAAAATTGTTAATACGTGTGAGCGGAGCGGGTTTCAGATGGTCAGCTCGTTCGCACAGACTTATGGTCGATTGGTGATATGGACAGGATTTGATTAATGTGGAATCGCCATCTAGCCGTGCTAGGACTGCCTTTTGTTGACTGGATAATCTCACTCGTTTTTGGTGAGATTATCGTACGTCGAGGCAAAGACCAGGTTTATGTACACATCCCGATTTTCGTGTACTTTTATTAAATGCCTTTATTTTACTTTTTACCGGATATATCCAAATAACACATCGACAATCAAGTGGAGTTCACATGATATGAAAGTAAACACAGATGAAAGCCGGTAAACACGTTTGACACACATATGACTCGATATGGACTGGAAAGTAGCACTTATTCCTACTCATTCATATAAACCTGACGATTTCAAACAATTAGTCAAGTATGGGATGGTTTGATCATTTTGCATGCATAAAACACTATTAGATATCTAAGTCTTATTGATTTTATTAGCCATCTTTAAAGTCTATACATCCTCTAATTACGTTTTCATGTGATTGACCTAAGTCGTATAGGTGACGACTTTCAAAGCGTCCAATAGGAATTTTGGTTGATCTACCCCACGTGATTCCTTAAGGGATTAGGTTTGTTTTCAATTTTAATTTTAAAATTGAGGTTTTGCTGTGTTATAATTTCATCATTTTATCGCAAGTTTAACCCTTTCTTCGTTGTTGTCCCTCTTTTGTAAATAATTCAACGATATAACCTTTTAACAGCTCTTTTCTTAACTAGTAAGTTCAATTCCGAATTTCTCTGGTGTTTGGTGGGTAATTTTGCCGACCTTGGCTCAGCTAGCTAGCTTTTCTATTTATAGTAGTCAAGGAAATACTTAGGGTTAACTAGAGGTTCAATTGAGTTAAAATTACTTTTCTACATAGTGTTAGTCTTTTAGTTGAATCACAAGAAGTGTGAAGTGATATACTAGTTAGGATTAGGATAAGCTTTTAATATTTACTTTCTACTGTTTTTATTTACAAAATTCGTATTTACTTGTCACCTAGGGGTTAAATGTGTCTAAAAATGCTATTTGATGTCTGAAAGTATCTAAAATGACACCTAAGATTCTATGGGTTTGGTTATGGTGTCAATTTCAACGTGTCAAATCAAATTGCTTTTTTAAGTAGTGTTAGTAACCAAGTTGAAAATACAAAGTCGACCAGCAACGTTTTACGATAAATTAGACACTTTCAAATAAATGTAGGTACATGATATGATGATGGCAACAAACAACCAGCTATAGAAATTGGAAAACACTCACTAACACAAATTTGGGATGCACATAATAATATTTTCAAACTATTAAGAAATTTTAATCATTTTTAGGATGCACATAGTAAACAATATTTTTTAAAGAAAGTTCATCAAAACTCAAACCCCATGTATATGACATAAAGCGAGTACTAATGTAAGTTATTATATAGTCTCTTTATAAGTCTTAAATTTGAAATTTTCAATCTCGAACTTTCCAAACTATTTCCTTTTAATTGTTTAAAAAAATAATTAAAATGCTATTACTTCTTGTTATTTACATGGTTGCAAATAATATTTTGTCTTATTTAAATAATATATAATTTATATTTAATAATATTTTAAAATAATTAATGCTCAAAGATTTAATATGTAAATTAAATAAATTTTAATAATTTTCGATAATTGCAGTTATTAAACATATTTATTAAATTTAGCACTTAAAAAATTCAGCAATTATTATTTTAAACACTCAAAATTCAGTAATTAATTTCAATTTTATAAAACCCGATATAAGTTTGGCAAATTAAAATTAGAAAAAGAGGGACACGAAATTAAAAAAAAAAGAGGAAAACAAAATTAAAAAAAAAGAGGGAATTTGTTTTTACACGAAATTACAAACACTCATTTCTCAATCTCAAATTTCGAAAAGAAACCACCGCTATTGCATATATCAAACCCATCAAAGAAAAATATCAGACTATTTGGTGTTTGTTGTATATCAATTTCTAAAGAAACCCATAACCCAAAAAGTTTTAATCACTTTGAATCAAGAAAAAATTTCTTATCTTTGTTGAATTTCTTTCGTGAATTTTATTTCTTACACAATGTCAGGTTCCGGTGGAGTTTCGATCGTTCGTAGCCGCGGTGAGAATCGGTTTTATGTGTCGCCGGGTATGAGGCAAAAGCAGCAGCAGCAGAGGCTACTGATTTCGAAGAATTATACGCCGGAGATGGATAAAAGAGGAGACTCCGATCAATGCGGGTCTTCGTTATCATCTTCTTCTTTAGTGGTTTCAAATTGTTCTGTTTCTGGTTGGGTAGGGATTGAGAGTAATTATTCTTCAACTAATTTAGATCGGTTCTTAGAGTTTGCTACTCTTGTTGTCCCTGCTCAACATTTCCCTAAAGGTATTTACTACTTCAAGATTATAACTTTTATTTCTTTTTTTTATGGAACAATCATTCCTGCCATCACTTAAAAATCATTCCAAAAGAAAAAGCCTTGATCTTTTTATTTAGGGTTTTTAGAATTTTTTATTTTACCAGTAGGGGCCCTTAACCTAACATTGAACATGTAATGTAATGCTTTTTAATGCTGTTGATATGTAGAGTATTAAAATCGGTTTCTTTAGTTCATTTCTTTTTGTTTGAAGAAAATTAATGATGTCCTTATATATTTGTGGCCCTTATTATAACAAGGACATTATGCTTGCTATTCTTTTTTTAATTTGCTGCACATTTCAGAAGGCATTGAATAGGTTTCTATTTTTTTACCTTTTACTTTATCTTCTAATGGCATTAATAATGAGCCTTGAATCAGGTCATTAATTTTTGTTCTTATTTGTTTTTTTGCCCTTTTCTCATATGTTACTTCTGATTCTTGCAGGTTACCATCCCCGCTGCTCCTCTGATGCTGCTGCCGCTACATTCTTCCGCCGCCTCTAATAGCTATTGTCATCGCTTGTTGTCTTTCATTCAAGGTTAGTTTATTAAATTAGTTGTATGACTTTTAAGTAATTTATTAATTAGTGATTGCCTTTTGCTTTCTTAATTGCACGTATGTTCTTCTTGTATTGGGTATACATAAGACTATCAATTGCCGAATCATACGGTATCTTTGCCATTTCATCTCTTTTCTCAGATGTCTTTGTAGTGATATCCTTTGAAAGGTGAATTCCATGCCTAACGGGAATCAGTACTCTCTTAGAATTTTCCATATTGAACTTCTTCAATATCTTTTCTAAGTAGAGCCTTTGGGAGAGACCTATTATTCTCTTAGATCTATCTCTATAGAGTCTAATACCGAGAATGTAAGTTGCTTCTTCGAGATCTTTCATGGAGAAAGTTTTGGATAACCAAAACTTTACAGAGGTTAACATACCGACATCATTTACTATTAGTAAAATATCATCTACGTACTAGACTAGGAACGTGATTGCGCTCCCACTAACCTTCTTGTAAACACATGGTTCATCTTCGTTTTTGATAAACTCGTAACTCTTTATGGCTTCATCAAAACGACAATTCCAACTTCTTGAAGCTTGCTTCAATCCATATATGGATCGTTTAAGTTTACACACCTTGGAACCTTCTTCGGATTCAAAACCCTTAGGTTGTTCCATATAGATTTCCTCCTCAATATATCCATTAAGGAATGCGGTCTTGACATCCATTCGCCAAACCTCATAATCTAAATGTGCAGCTATGGCAAGAAGAATTCAGATGGACTTAAGCATGGCTACAGGCGAGAAAGTCTCTTCATAATCGACTCCTTGCCTTTGGTGAAGCCCTTTCGCAACAAGGCTAGCTTTAAAAGTCTCAACTTTTCCATCAGCACCAATTTTACGCCTGAAGATCCATTTGTTCCCTATTGGTATAATACCATCGGGTGGATCGACTAGCTCCCAAACTTGGTTACTGTACATGGAATCCATTTCGAATTTCATAGCTTCAAGCCATCTTGAAGAATCTATATCACATATAGCTTCCTCATAAGTAGAGGGATCAACAATTTGATTATTTTCTCCATGAATAAACAACTCTTGTATATCATGAAGAAAACCATATCTTTCTGGTTGATGAGATACTCTACTTGATCTTCGAGGTGTTTCTGTAGATTTTACTAATTCTTGTTCACTATGGGTTTGATCAATCTCCATATCATTTTATTGGTCTTTAGACGACTCCTCATCTAATTCTATATTTCTTCCTTTGCCCCCTTCTTGAATAAATTGTTTTTCAAGAAAGATTGCATCCCGATTAACAACAATTGTTTGTTCGGATGGAATATAGAAATAATATCCTAAACTGTCTTTAGGATAGCCAACGAATCTTCCCATGATTGATCTTGATTCCAACTTGTCGGTTATCAATTTTTTGACATATGCCGAACATCCCCAAATATTAATATGCTTATGACTTGGTTCCTTACCATACCATATCGCATAAGGTATTCTCGGAGCAAATTTAGTTGGTACTCGATTTAGAATATAATTTGCACTAAGAAGTGCATGACCCCATAATGAAATGGGTAAATCAGTATAGCTAGCTCATCATTGATCGTAGCATATCTAACAATGTACGATTCCTCCGTTCGGATACACCATTCAACTGTGGTGTTCCTGGAGGAGTCAGTTGGGAAATAATACCGCATTCTTTTAAGAATGTACCAAATCCCGTACTCAAGTATTCACCTCCTCGATCAGATCGAAGAATTTTAATACTTTTTCCAATTTGGTTTTCTACTTCATTTTTGAAGTCTTTAAATTTTTCAAAAGCTTCACTCTTGTTCTTCATAAGAACAACATACCCATACCGTGATAAATCATCGGTGAAGGTAATGAAGTATAAAAAAACCACCTCGTGCCATTTCTTTAAATGGACCACATACATCACTATGTATGATGTCCCACAAAGGGTGATCGGGTCATCTTGCCTTTAAGACATGACTCACAAGTTGAAATTGATGCGGAATCAAGATTACTCAAGATTCCCATCTTATCCAACTTGTTAAGTCTATCTTCCGCAATATGTCCTAATCGTAAGTGCCAAAGTTGTTTCGAGGTTTGATCACTGACGATATTAATTTCTAAAACATTATTTGTATTGCGAACAACTTCATTTAAGCAATAAAGACCATTTTGTACATAACCATAACCAACGATTTAATTATTATAGATAATTTTACAAACATCCTTTGTAAATAGGAAATCATATCCTAATCTGGTCATACAAGAAATGGACATGATATTTCTATAAGCATTTGGTAAGTACAAAACATTTTCCAAATACAAAACATGTTTATACAACAAAATAGAAGATGATCCTATAGCTTTAGCCGCAACGCTTGCTTTATTTCCAAGCTTCAAGATCATTTCGTCCTTGTCCAACTTCCTCTCATTTGCTAGATCCTGTAAGGATGAACAAATGTGAGAACTAGCTCTGGTATCTAATACCCAAGCTTTGGACGAGCTATCGTTATTGGAATTGAAATAATAAGAAATTGACACACCCTTACCGGGATTTTCATTCTTCTTGTTCTTGCCCTTGGATTCCAAATACTTGGGGAAATTTCGTTTCCAATGTCCCTCGCCTTCACAAAAGAAACACTTTCCTTTGTTCTCCGAGGTGCCCTTCTTTTTTGCAATGGCCTTTTGGGCCTTCAAAACATTCTTCTTAGTTTTCTTCTTCTTAGTCTTACTATAAGAAGCCACCACAAGAGAAACTTCCTTTCCCTTAACATTATTCTTTTCAGCAGTTATCAACATATTTGATAACTCAACAAGTGTACATTCTATCCGATTCATATAGTAATTCGTGATGAAATTACCATACGATTCCGGAAGGGATTGAAGGATCATATCCGTTTGGAGATTGAAGTCCATGATGAAGTCTAGACCCTCTAGCCGTTTGATACATCGAATAATCATGTTCACATGTTCTCCAACACCCTTTCCCTTGGAATGCTTCGCCCGAAATAATTGCTTAGATATCTCATATCTAGCAAAACGACTTGATTCACCATACAACTCTTGTAAGTGAAACAATATTTCGCGAGCTCCCGGATATTTCTCGTGTCGCATTTGCAACTCGTTATTCATAGATGCCAACATATAGCACTGGGCTTGTTCGTCATCTAACTTCCACTTGCGCAATGCCTCATGTTCCTCGGGAGGTGCCTCAATCGGCAATGGTCCCGAAACATTTGTCTCAAGAACATATGCTATGTGTTCACTTGCAAGAACTATTTTGAGATTTCTTAACCAATCAACAAAGTAAGGACCCACTAAGCGATTATTGTCGAGAATGCTACTTAACGGATTCGATTTCATCTTATCTTATGAACCTATAGATAGCAAAGATCTTAGTATTATTGTCTTGTATATTTAAACCATGATGATTTGGTCTTTATCAAAATGGTCTCCCACTATCTTTTTCGAATCCTACACTTCCAAAATAGGAAACGTATATCTTTGTTGGAAAAGATTTCAAGCGGGTGATTGAATTCTTATAATCATTGTTCTTTCCCTCAGGTACGCCTAATTGCCGTTATTGGGATCACAATGTACTATAAGTGAACAACACTTATTCATCATATCTCATATGAGGTTCAATCATTTCCAGCTCTTAATGTATTCACCCTCAGATACCCATTGTCGTTATTGGGTTTTAGCATTAATTAAGTTTAACCCATTGAATCAACTAAGATGTATCAATTTGATTAATACATGACTCAGGTACGCCTAATTGCCGTTATTGTCGTGTACTATATCGATACACCCGTAACATCTCATGTTTAACAATAAACTCAACAACAACTTCTTGACGATATCATCTCACCCCTATGTATCCATAGCCGACAAGATGATAATTCAAAGCGTGTTAGTTTATTGCTCCAATGGAGAGCCATTGATAAATCAATTTAATGATTAATCAATATAAACTTAATCTTTTAACTTTTAGGAAGATTTATTAGGGTTTTCAATTATTCCGATCTCACTAAACACACAACACATTTTAGCATGCATCTCATACATATTAAAGCTAAAATGAATCATGCAATCACACATGTATGGTCATGGACTTCCTAGGTCTCATTCTTTAGCCACAAAAGAATGAGCAAACTATTACTTGTTCCACATGTTTTGTTGATGACAATATAATGCACAAGCGAGTCACGCATTGTGTTCAATAATCACATTAGAAAAATTCCCAGGATAGATTGGAGGGTCACGAGCGGACCACTTAAGTACCAATCTCCTAGACAAAACTTAATCAAATGTAATTATTGTCACAATATTGTTTGCTCGTTTTTGCAAACAAGACCCAAGCCCTCGGAATTATAAATTACATGCCAATTAATAATTCCCAAGTCCATGATTATTAGTACATGCATTCAATCGTAAGGCTTTAATACTTGCTGATACGGTGGCTCTGATACCACTGTTGGTGCAGCTGGACGTGAGGGTCCGAATCGTATATTTCAATTCAAAATTGGAATTCCAACAATTCGGATCAAGAAATTGATCATATCAATAACAAATGGATCGTCGTATCATCTAGTAATTAAAGAACGCATCTAGAAACCGTAAGAAGAATACCTATGTCGATTCTCCAACGATTTTTGTAGTCCCGATAGTACGGCGACCTTAATCTCGTCCATACGAGAATGCGTCCGATTGAATCCTCGCCTTGAAGTAATCTGCAAGAGTTTCTCTTGCCGAGCAACCCTATGCTCAAACTCTCGCCTCGATTACGTCTTTGCCGGGATGTATGAAAAACTTTCTCCAAGCTTTTCTGTGATTGATGACTACTTGAACTCCTTCAAATATTCTCTCTTAAGTGTGGTGTGTGTAGAATGAGCAAAGGCAACCTCTATTTATAGGGTAGAACTTTGCTTAAGAATGCAACACCTCACATGCTAGGTGTCACACAACAAGCAAAGGTGTTGCCACCATTCTACACCTCAGATGCTAGGTATCACACATCAAGCATAGGTGTTGCCACCTTTTGACACGTCAGATGCTAGGTGTCACACACAGAGACATACATGACATCATCACGTGACATCATCATGACATCATCACATGACATCATCGTGACATCATCATATTAACTTGGATAAAATACATTAGGTGCCTACTAATTTATAAGTATTACAAATTAGTCCCTAATTGTATTTATTTTTTCATATTAGATTAATTTTCGAGATATGCTAGTATCTATATGAAATCGATCTCTCGTAAACTCAATCGGCTGCACAGCCTATTGTGTGACACTAACTAGGTTCACATCTATATGGCAACGAGAGTTATAAGAAACGCCTTTCTTATATTAAATAATTAAATCCCATTAATTATTAATTCTCGTAGATCGTGAGTGACGTCTAGCAACATATCACGACCCCCAAATAGATATGAATGTTTCGATGCATTCCTTATGAACCAATGTTCATAATTACCGTACACTCAAAATTCCCATCATCTAAGATTTTGATCTCTACTAGAGTCACGGTTAAGTCAAACATTATTTGTCTTGATCATATGACCTCATCTCAGTTCTTATTCTTGATAAATATGACTTCCACTAGAAACAACTTTCTAAGTAAGTCATATACACCTGCGCAGGTTTTATCATCCATCAAGAACAATTTGAGATAGCATAGAATCTTTTCTCCGTTCATCGGAGTGATAAATCCTCTCTTGGTTAAACCCCTATCTCCATATACAACTAACTAGAGCCAACACATCCCGCGATCCTAGCTCATGAAAGATCTAGGGATAAGGAGTATCAATCTCTAATCACCTATATACAAGATAGTGTCACCGCAAGTCAAAGGACATATGTACAATTATGAAATAGATGACATTAAATTGACTTTGATGAAATACCATGTATAAGTCATCTGGCGTCACTTGTTCGACTCACTCAAACCCTTTGAGTGTCCATATGTTTATTCTGATCCCCATCAAGTAGTATGAGACTCACTGCTTCCTATAATTAGTAACTCTTTACTAATCAGGAGAATAAACAGAGGTGACAATCTTTCCGGGATAATACGATACCCTTATTTGTAGGACCCCATCGATCGTAAACGGTTATTTAGATCACTTGTATAATAGAATCTGTCACTCATATCTCAACACCTTAAGAATAGATTCTATCGCAATGTGATAAGGACAATATGCAATATTTAAACACTTAGTTGATGAGGCATTTAGTTCAAATAAAACATATATATCATTGCCAATGGGATTTGTTTACACAAGTATAAATACAAAATGGCCCTAGGGCACATACTACTAACATACTCCTCGACCAAGAGACCAAACAAAACTAAAACCATAACAATACCTTTACTCATCAAGGTACGCACTTGTGTAAGCATAAATTTAACAAGATGCTCCTCGAATGATAACTCAAAACCACTATTTATGTAAATCAATAATCTCAAATGGTCACAAAAGTATCAATATTTACTTCCACTTAACATAAAACGATAACACACTTTCTAGGTGAAATCAATGAAGGAATACAAAATCTCCCATATAAAACTCGACTAAAATACTTAGGACAATCAATAACAAAACCTTGAATTGCTTTCAATGATAACTCTAATTAAAATTGCTCTGTACAGAGTAAATACACATACTTAAACCATAGCCAGAACCATACAACAAGCTAAGCCCTATTGAGTTCCACTTGAAAATATCATTAGAAAACTTTTTCAAACCATTTGATAAATCAATTCGAAAACTGAGATTGTACCTAACCGAGTCAACCAAGAGTTCCAAACTTATCGCACATGTCGGGCTACCCAAGTCTAACCCCACCCAAAGAAACCACAACATAAACAGATGTTTAAAATCTGGAAATTCATTTGATTAAACAACATCAAGTTTGAAAAACAATGAAACTCAACATTACTTAACTAGTCAACAATTAACAACACGTACCCAGAGTTTTTGATAAAATCCAAAATAACAAACGTGCTAGAAATAGCATCACAAGCCACAACATGCCTTAGCAACAAAACATTATACCACATATCCATCATGCCCAAGCAATGCCAATAGCAACTAAGCATCAATCCAACATGTTAAATACAGCATGGCATATCAAAGCAAGACTTACATACAATCACCATGAACCGATTGCCCACGACCTTAAATGATATCAACATGCAATAGACATACAAAACAGTCCTATATTATCTAGGGCAGCCACCATAATCTCAAAAAAATAATCAAGCCAAAGCAAAGTGTACATATGCATTTCATGCCCAATTACCGACATTTGATCACTCAATCATACCAATCAATATAGCATCGATCTGAGCATGTTATATCAGTTCTAATCATGCATTTACAGCCCTAATATTTTGCCAAAACAGAGACAGCATTTATAGCATGAACATACCAAACAATCTGGCATTAAATCCAACAACAACACAAATCACCCAGGGTATAATCTAACAATAATCATGTTTACCCAATTTAATCATACACATTCATATCTATACATGGAAAAACAATAGTTAAGCATCACAACAACAATACAACGAATCGAGAAAACCATACAACGTTCTAACGCAAGAAACGGAACATACCCATGATAAGACTATGAATCAAATCAAAGGACAACTGAGAATAGGTTAGGCATGATCGTCTTACTCCACAAGTGCTGGAATTCAAGTAAAGAATAATCACGAATCGAAACAAGCGATATATAAATGATTGAACGATAGATAGGACGTGTGAAACACTTACCGTAAGCAAATATCAAAAGCAAAGGTGGAGAAACGGTCAGATCAGAGTGTTTTAATGTCTATGAGTCGGCTAGGGTTTATTAAATAAAGTAGGAAAGTATTTAGGTCGAATAAGGGGTCAATTTATAGGCCGAAACAACAAATTTGACAGAGGGGTGCAATGGGAGGCGTGTTGCCCCATCGTGCCTCGTGCCCAAACAAAATACAAAAACTGATTGAGGCGCCCAACGCGCCATCAATCGCACCTCGTCAAAACCCGATCTTCATCTCGTAGGTTTTATCAAATCTACTTAGGAACAACATATCCGAAAGGCAACCCGATGCGACGGTGACATTGGGAGATATGGACGTTTTACTAAACCATATCAGATTTAGAAGGCACACGAACACATCATCGATAATAATCCGGAAACAAATTAAATCGTCATCGAAAACTCACCCGACATATATGACACATACTAGATACAATCAACACTCAAATCAAAGTGTCACACTTGCTAAAACCACCATAACAATCCGAAACTAAGTCGGAAACACAATGAAACCATGACGGAAAACACGGGATATTACAATCTCCCTGCTTATATAAAATTTGTCCTCGAATTTAACACAAGACTACTCACAAAAAACATAACATAGAACTACATGGTGGTCCAGTCAAAAACGCACATAACCAACGTGAAAAGACATATTCATGACACGCAACGTAATCAAGGAAAGCAATTTTAAACAATTTTGCATAACGAACTTTGTCTCGTAAGAATACTCCTCGACCAAGTGACCAAACAAAACTGAAACCATAAGAATACCTTTAATCCTCAAGGTACGCACTTCTGTAACTATATATTTAACAGGATGCTCCTCGAATGATAACTCAAAACCACCATTTATGCAAATCAATAATCTCAAATGGTCATAAAGTATCAATACTAACTTCCACTTAACATAAAACGATAACACACTTTCTAGGTGTAATCAGTAAAGGAATACAAAATCTCCCATATAAAACTCGACTAAAACACGTAGGATAATCAATAACAAAACCTCGAATCTCTTTCAATGATAAATCTAATTAAAATTTATCCAACTGCGAATCAAATTACTCTTTACAGAGTAAATACACATACTCAACTATAGCTAAAACCATACAACAATCCAAGCCTTATTAAGTTCCACTTGAAAACATAATTCGGAAACCTTTTCAAACCTAAATCAATTCAAAAACCGAAATGGTACCTAGCCGAGTCAACCAAGACTTCCAAACTTATTATACATGTAGGGCGATCCAATTCTAACCCCTCCCAAAGAAACCACAATATAAACCAATGTTTAAAATCCGGAAATTTATTTGATAAAATAACATCAAGTTTGAAAAACAGCGGAACTCAATAATACATAACTAGTCAACAATTAACAACACGCACCTAGTGTTTTGGATAAAATCCAAAATAACACTTGTGCTAGAAATAGCATCACAAGCCACAACATGCCTTAGCAACAAAACATTATGCCACATATTCATCATGCCCAAGCAATGCAACAAAAACTAAGCATCAATCCAATATGTTAAATAGAGCATGGCATATCAAAGCAAGACTTACATACAATCACCATGAACCGATTGCCCACAATCTTAAATGATATCAACATGCAATAGACATACAATCAAGCCAAACCAAAGTGTACATATGCATTTCACGCCAAAATACCAACATTTGATCACTCAATCATACCAATCGCTATAGCATTAATCTAAATATGTTACATAAGTTCTAATCATGCATTTACAGCCCTATTATTTTGCCAAAACAGGGACAACATTTATAGCATGAACATACCGAACAATCTTCCATTAAATCAAACAACAACACAAATCACCCAATGTATAATCTAACAATAATTATGCTAACCCAAATTAGTCATTCACAATCAGATCTATACATGGAAAATCAGTAGTGAAGCATCACAACAACAATACAACGAATCGAGAAACCATACAACGTTCAAACGCAAGAAACAGTACATACCCGTGATAAGACTATGAATCAAATCAAAGGACAACTGAGAATAGGTTAGGTATGATCCTCTTACTCCACAAGTGGTGGAATTCAAAAAAAGAATAATCACGAATTGAAACAGGCGATATATAAATGAATGAACTACAGATAGGACGTGCGAATCACTTACCGGAAGCCAAAATCAAAAGGAAAGGTGGCGAAACGGTCAAATCAGAGTGTTTTAATGTCTATGTGTCGGCTTGGGTTTATAAAATAAATTGGGAAAGTTTTTAGGTCGAATAAGCGGTCTATTTATAGGCCAAAACAACAAATCTGACAAAGGGGTACGATGGGAGGTGTGTTGCCCCATCGCGCCTCGTGCCCAAACAAAATAAAAAACTAACTAAGGCGCGTTATGCGCCTCGTCAAAATCTGATCTACACCGCACAGGTTTTAGCAAATTCACTCAAGAACAACATATCTAAACGGCAGCCAGATCCGATGGTTCAATTGGGAGCTATGGACGTTTTAGTAAAGCTTGTCAAATTTAGAAGGCACATGAACACATCATCGATAATAATCCGGAAACAAATCAAATTGTCATCAAAAACTCACACGACACATATGACACAAACTAGATACAATCAATGCTCAAATCAAAGTGTCACGCTTGCTAAAACCACCATAACAATTCGAAACTAAGTCAGAAACACAATGAAATTATGACAAAAAACACAAGATATTACATGAGATGAGTTCGTAATACTATTTACATTTATTAAGTTTAAAACCTTTAAAACCATAAATCATGGTATTGAAATGAAACCCAAAGTATAACCCAAAATAAACGGGAACTAATGCTCGTCAATCCCAAAGTAAGCCAGACATCTTGTCAACCAAACCCTAAGTACTTACTGGTGCACACAATCTCGATAATGCTTATCGAGTAGCTTGATCTAATCAAGTTCTATAATCATTCAAAACAGTTCGAAAACATTTACATAGTAAAATACACGAGTTACTTAATAAAGCGGTAAATTGTTAGTGATATGCACTAGGTCAATCATGTTTGACCATGTATTGACTTTATCTTTTTGTTATTAATTATTTAGCACTTTTATTATCATTATATATCATGATTAAAATACTTAAATGGTCAATTCTTTCTAAGGTCATCAAGTATTTGACTTGATAGTAGAACCTTTAGGTTTAATAAAGAATTATATTCCATCTATCCCCAGTCTTAATAGAACAGTAAGACTAGTATAATGCTGACTGATGATTATATTTTACTAATCATGTACATGAGATATTAAGTCAAATCATAGGTGCTATTTGAGAAATAAGGCACTGGATGACCCATCTTGAGAATGCTACATAGATCATTGTCATAAGTAATTCTCATTATAGTTTTATTAGTATAACCATTTGACCTTAAAATCACCATAGATTTATATATAGCTATTTCACATTTTGATACAGTCTTACATTATCTTTAACAGGATTATGGAATAGATTGTCATTGGATATGAAAGTAACTATATGATAAATGTTAGTGACTGAGAAGGAATTTTTCCCTCATTTATTTGAGTAAGATATCTATGGGCCCCTTGCAAAAGATAGACTGAAGAAAATGCATGGCCATGCTAAATGAATTGATAAAGAGTTATCATTTTTAGTCTACTTGGAAGCAGGAAACTAATGATTGAATATTATAAGGATGATAGTACTGTGCCTTACATTGAATCAGGATATCGTGAGATAAAGGAATTAAAATATTATTGTAAATGGTTAAATCGGATAATCGATATTTATATAACTTGGGTTGTCATAATGTCTTGTTAGAGGCCACTTATAACTTATGGGTCGAAATAGGGATTTCGGGCATACTGCCAACGTTGTATGAATCTATTGGGTTGCACACTAAGAACAGGCATAAAACATGTATGGCTTTTATAAGCCCGAGAAAGTAATGTTATAAATAAAAATATAAGATATATTTTGAATATATAGTTATGTAGTTGAATTAATAGTTAATTTGTTTTAAGACAAAGAGTTGTCTTAATTATAACTATATTATAACTCAATTTAATTATTAGTTATTATTTAAACATAAATGTTATTTTTAAATAACTATTAATTAAGTGAATTTCGAAATTAGAGATAATGGTTATCTTTAAAGTATTATGTTTTAAAGATAATTAATTAAATATATTTATCATTAAGAGTTCTGATAAATATCAACTTATAGAGTTATCAAATACAGAGTGTTACAATAAGTTGAAACACACGTATTTGACTCAAAGCTAGTATTGTTGTATGCATATAAATACACACCTAGGAATAGGGTTGAGATACACGAAATTCTTAAATCACTAAATTCGTAATTGCTTGTTTAAGCAATAGTGCTAGCAGACAAGCATTAGTTTTGACAAAGGTCTGTTCGTGTGGATACTCGTAGAGGACGCGTTCTTTTGGAGGCTATTCTGATTCAAGGCAAGGTATCACCAAAGTGAACCACCTCTCTTCCTTCCTACATTGCTGATTGAATTCGACATTGAATTAAGTTTTAAGTATACAACCTATCTTTCTACTCGAATTACATGGATCTTACTTGGGTTTTTGACAAAACTTTTAAAATTACGCTGCGTTATGAACCTTGAAAACCCAACAGTGGTATCAGAGCCGCTTGTAATTTGATTATTAAGATTTTGCATGTATAAATGATATATGCTTGTTGTATATTCTATTTGAAAAAAGGGATTGTTTTTCGAAACTGTTTTGGAAGCTATTTTGAAACGAATTTGATTCGGTTTCAAAATCTGAATCGTTTATATGATTAGTATAATTAATCTGTATGAAAACAATATGAATGAATTAATTTGATTAATTGTTTAATATGACTTAAAACTTTGAATATAATATTCTAAATTAATATTAAATTTTTAATTTGATTAAAGGTTAGCAGTATTAATTTTCATACGAATTAATTAGAAGGGAAAAAGCATATTAGTAAAACTGTTTTTGAATATGATTATAAACTGTTTATGAAACGGTTTTAATTCTATTAATAAAACTGTATTCTTATTAGGATTAGTAAACTGTTATTGAAACTATTTAAATTCTATTAGTAATTCTGTTTTTGAATAGAAATAGTAAACTGTTTATGAAATTGTTTTAATTCTATTAGTACAATTGTGTTTAATTATGTTTAGAACATAATTTATAAAACTGTGTTTAATTCTGTTTGAGCTAAATTAATGAAACTGTTTTTACTTAAATGCTAAATGAATTGTTTCTGATCAGTTTTATAATAGTGTAATTAAGATGCCGTAATTAGGGTTTTGGGGTTATTTTAATCTATTTTGAACATATTAAAATAGACTGTAATCAATTAAGACTATTGATTTCAAATAAAGAAATTTTAATTCTGTTAAGCGTAACATGTAAAAAAAAATTATGGGCACGCTATTCGACTAGCGGGACCACCGACAGGGGCTCTTCCCCCGAACTCCACCAGGGGCGCTGCCCCCAGACCCCGCCAAGGGGCCGCGCCCCTTGGACCCTGCTGATACACCCCACAAAGGACCGTTACCCCTTTTAATTCGGCGTGTTTTTGTCATGTATTTTATTTTAATACTTTAAATGATGATTATTAAATATGATTTAAATTATCATGAATAACATGTTTATCTTATTATTGTTTAATATGATTTAAAATAGTTGAATAAACATGTTTTATATTTATCTTATTTCTTATATGTTTTACATGATTATTTTATATGTGATAAAATAGAATAACTAAATAGGATAACATAAACTAAACCCTTATATAATATTAAATCTTTCAGATACCTTCCATTATAACAACACTTATCAAGACTCAGATTGCTATATATAGGATATGCCAAAGGATAATATATAAAGTCATCTAAGTAAGATAAGATGGACAAAAGTGATATCCATATGTTTGATTTGGTTAGACTTAACTAAGTCATCAAAATAGTTTTGAACCTAGGGTATTATATAGAACATTAAATAACATGTGATGTTATTATGACGGGTTTTATATGAATTATGGATAATATGTTGTGTAAATTTTATTGTGCCTTTTATTAAATGCTATTTGAATATTTAATTGTTGTAGAGATGGCTTCAGACACTACACATACTTTATCGGTGCGATCAATCCTTGAGAAGGATAAGCTCAATGGCATTAATATTCTGGACTGGTACGGAAACCTAAGAATTGTTCATAGGCAAGAAAGAAAGGAATATTTGCTTGATAAACCCCTCCCTGAGGAACCAGCTCCTAGTGCTACTAGAGCTTGAAGGGATGCTTATACGTAGCATCTCAATGACTCTACTAATGTCACTTGCATTATGCTTGGATGCATGGAGAATGAGCTACAAAATCAAATGATGGAATTGGATGTGGACACCATGATTGATGATATCATGGAAATGTTCCAAGAGAGAGCAAAGGTTCAATACCATCAAGAATTGAAAGGCTCAATCAGTACTCATGTTTTGAAGATGAAAGGTCATCTTGAACATTTGGATAGGCTCACAATTGCCCAAGAGTTGGTTGTAGACATTGTTCTCCAATCTTTGCCTGAGGCTTATGATGGTTTCATCATGAACTTCAATATCCATAATATGGAGAAGACCATCACAGAGTTGCATGGGATGCTTCAAACTGCTGAAAAGAGCATGAAGAATGAAATCAAGGATGTTCTCATTGTCAGCAAGGGAAAGGGTATAAAAAGGTCTGGTAAGGGAAAGGCTTCTCAAGGGTTTAAGAAGTCTAAGTTAAAGCCCAAGCCCAAAACCAAGGATGAACCCAAAGCAAAACCGCCAAAGGAAGGAACTTGCTTTTTCTGCAAGGAACCTGACCCTTGAAAGAGAAATTGCAAGAGATATATGGATGATGTAAAAAAGAACAAGGGTAGTGAGACTACAACTTCAGGTATTCTGTCACTACCCGAAATCTCGGGCCGAGACCGGTGCTAGGGAATGGGAATGGTAGTTCCAAAACACGTAGCAAGCCATAAAAGTACTTTAAATGTTTTTGCAATCATTTAACATAAAACACATCTTTATATATAAAACGTTTTTATTATAGCTTTTTCAAAGCTAAACATTTACAAACATCTGTTTTAAAATCTGAAAACGTTGCATAGAAACCTGGGTCTTAGGATGTGGTGTCTCACATCCAGCATAGCCCGTTTTATTCCAAAATAAACGGTTAGGGCCCTGGCCACTACAGCACTACTGGTAGAAGTCTGTGACATCCAAAAAGTCTATATACACCTGAAAATACACACTATTGGGGGGTCACTTTCATAAGTTTACAAATGCGTATTTATTTAAAATATTTAAATTAATGCATTTCAAACAATCAATCATATGCATCCACGAATAGTTTTCTGATTAAGACCCTAAACCTTAGATTGTCTTAACCCAATCCAAATCAATTTCCTTAGTCTAATCCATCTAATCCATTCACTTCATTAATAACTTCTGATTACTCATTTCTGATGGTGTAGTCCCGAGATGACTCTACCGAGTTTAACTACACCCATATAGTACAGTCCCGAGATGGCTCAACCGAGTTTAACTAGTACTATTTCTTTTGTCCAATCCATCCATGAGGTGAGTCTCGAGAGCCTCGGTCTACCGATTTTAACTCCTTAGACATAGGTCACGAGATGCCTTTATCGAGTTTAACCAATGCCCATCATGTTCTCGAGAAACTTTCTGTCGGTTTTATATACTCTGATTTCTAATGCTTATAGAACCTTTAATCATAACTGGTGATCGCACAGTTTCTATTGCCGCTCAATAGGAAATCTTGTTTCATCGGATTCATACAGGTTTTAAATCCATGATGTATGCATTTCAAACAAGGCATTTCATTTAAAGTGACTCTATGCCAACGTATAAAACATTTACGAAATAAGAAATACATTTAAATACTGTAAATGTAAACATCCACATTAAATTCACAACTTGCTTTTCCCCAAAATCTTCGTTTAAGCGATTATCCTCGTTAAACTCCCTGAGCTCCTTGCACGTTAGTAGATCGCCTCGCCGGATCTAACACAATCGCCAAATAACGCTCGAGTAAGAATCTATTTCTATAGATGTATTAAACTCGAGGTAAACACGTATTTCTAAGTTATCCTGTTTTATTTGCGTTTTTTTATTTGTTTCTATTTGTTCATTTATCGATACAGTAATACCATACCCTTTTCTTGCTTTTAGGTTTAGCATTTAAACCTAATATCCAATTGTTATTTGATTTACTTATCAAATAACTAACCACGTATATAATTTTGACGTTAACTATTTAGCGCATTTATAACGTCGACTAGCTAATGTCGTATCTAATTCTGATTGCTTATTTGATTTCATATCAAATAGCTCATCATTTCATATAATCCCTTACCCTTACTCTTTTTCTTTAATCTTCTAGTTCTAAGTCCTTTTTACTATTGGTTCCAAACTTAATTTAGAAACGTATAGCATCGTATAGCAAAAAAAGTTACTTATCATGTTTTCGCATTTTTACCATTATTTGATTTTCCGTATCAAATAACTTAGCATTCTATGTCTATTTAACACTCATTAAACTTCTGAATTCTATATACACAACTCACTTTCATAATTTTGCAAGCTTTACTTATTAAAGCCATATAACATTTTATCGCAAAACGCCAAACTACGCGTTTGAACTCAATTCGAAATTGTCGCACCGTCGAGCTAACTCATCGACCAAATGCTCTCCCCCTCTTCCCCATAGGGACTGCATTAAACTTCTTAATTCCATATACACAACTCACTTTCATAATGTTACAAGTTGCTGTTTAAAGCCATATAACATTTTATTACAAAATGCCAAACTACGCGTTTGAACTCAATTCGAAATTGTCGCACCGTCAAACTAACTCATCAACCAAACGCTCTCCCCCTCTTCCCCATAGGGGCTTCCTATGCAACCCCTATGGGCTGCCTTTGCTGCCTTGCCAGAGCAGAGGTTAGCTCTGCTCACAGCGGCAATTCTGTTGTAGCAGAATTCTTTTTACGGTGAAGCAGAATTCTGCTTCACCGTGACAGCAATTCTCCCATGGATGGCAGAATATCCTTGCTGCCGAGTAAGGACATGGCTGGCCGGAGTCTCTCCGTAGCTAGGGGCAACCTACACTTCAATTCAACACCAAAAAACTCTCATAAATCACCCCTCCATCCACTTTAATCATCAAATAAACCATAGCTACACGATTCATACAAATAAAATCTGAAACTTAACATTTCAAATCCTTGTAACTCAAAAACTAACCAAACAAACTTCAAAATAATAAGATAAAGTCCTTCAGGGACTTATGAGTTATCTTTTCCTAGTGGACTTATTTTATGTTTGAATAATTGTTATTATTTACATACCATGTGTAGGAATATTATTTATGTTTCTTGTTTGAACAAGGATGGTTTTGAGTTTATTATTAGGAATAGTAAATGCACTATTTTGCATAGTAACATTCTTTATGGATATGCTCCACGCACTAGTGGTGCTTATATTTTTAAGGGTTAATGTCATAAAAATTCACCAACTTTACGTTTTCTCATTTTAATCACACAGTTTAAATTTTCTCATATTCATGCACGAACTACCATTCTGAAATTCATGCACGGTGCTGAGGTGTCACGACTCCATTGTTGTAATTAGCTGAGGTTGAGGTCATTTTACACCAATGAATGAGTGTCACCTCAGCACCATGCATGAATTTGAGAAAAAGTGATAGTTCGTGCATGAAAATGAGAAAATTTAAACTGCGTGATTAAAATGAGAAAACGTGTAAAGTTCGTGATTTTGTTTGACATTAACCCTATTTTCATTGTTGAAGACAATAATGAAAAATCAATCTGTAACATTGATACTAAGAAGTCTAAGTCAAATGATTTAAAGGCTACTTATCTCTGGCATTGTCATTTAGGCCATATAAATGAGAAACGCATTTCAAAGCTTCAAAGAGATGGACTTTTGAATTCATTTGATTATGAATCATTTGAAACATGTGAATCTTGTCTAGTGGGCAAAATGACAAAAACGCCTTTTATTGGACAAGGTGAAAGAGCTAAAAGCTTATTGGGCTTTATACATACAGGTGTATGTGGTCCATTAAGTATAAATGCTAGAGGTGGAGTTAAGTACTTCGTTGCTTTTACTAATGATTTTAGTAGATATGATTTTGTTTATCTGATGAAACATAAATCTGAATCTTTTGAAAAGTTCAAAATCTTTAAAAATGAAGTACATAATCAACTTGGTAAAAATGTTAAAACACTAAGATCTGATTAAGGTGGTGAATATTTAAGCCAAGAATTTGTAGATAATCTAAGAGATTGTGGGATCATTTCTCAATTGACTCCACTTGGAACGCCACAATATAATGGTGTGTCTAAACGGAGAATTCAAACTCTATTGGATATGGTTCGATCAATGATGAGTCAAACTGATCTTCCAATCTCATTTTGGGGTTATGCTTTAGAAATCGCTGCATTCATTTTGAATAGAGTTCCATCAAAGGCAATTGAAAAGACACCATATAAGGTATGGACTGGAAAAACTCCTAGTTTTCTTTTCTTAAGATTTGGGGATTTTAAGCTTATGTGAAGCAGCTAATTTCAGATAAATTAGCACCCAAATCTGACAAATGCCTTTTTGTTGGATATCTTAAAGAAACTAAGGGATATGACTTCTACAATGCTCATGAGAACAAAGTGTTTGTTGCTCGAAATGGTGTCTTTTTGGAAAGATATTTTATTTCCAAAGGAACCAATGGTAGTATAGTATAACTTGAAGAAATTCAAGAACCACAAAGTAGCATTGTACCAGGTATGGAACCCCAAAAGAATCAACAGGCAATTGCTGAATCAGAACAAGTACCACAAGGCCAAATGAGGTCTGATAGGACACATCATAATCCTATGAGATATGTATTTTTTATTACTCAAAACAACGATGTGATGCTTGCGGATCAAGAAGAACCCACATCCTATCAAGAGGCCATAAATTGTCCTGACTCTGAAAAATTGCTTGAAGCCATGAGATCTGAAATGCAATCCATGTATAATAATCAAATTTGGACCTTGATTGACCCAAAGGATAGTGTAAAAACCATTGGATGCAAATGGGTCTTGAAAATGAAGAATGGCATGGATGCCAATGTGCATACATATAATGCACAAATAGTTGCAAAAGGTTTCAGACAAATACATGGTATTGACTATAATAAAACTTTTTCACTAGTTGCTATGCTCAAATCCATTCGGATTCTTCTTGCCATAGCCGCATATTATGACTATGAGATGTGGAAAATGGATGTGAAAAGGGCGTTTCTAAATGGAAACTTACTTGAGGATGTGTACATGACACAACCTAAGGGTTTTGCTAGTCCGGAGAATTCTGAAAAGATTTGCAAGCTTCAAAAATCCATTTATAAATAAAGCAAGCTTCTCGGAGTGGGAATATTTGTTTTGATAAAGCTATCAAATAGTTTGGCTTCATCAAGAATGAAGATGAACCTTGTGTATACAAGAATGTTATTGGGAGCGCGATTGTTTTCTTAGTGCTTTATGTTGATGATACACGACTCATTGGACGATATCCCCATACTACAAAATGTTAAATCATGGTTAGGGGATTGTTTTTCAATGAAAGACTTGGGCGATGCTGCTTATATATAAGGCATCAAGATCTATAAAGATAGATCTAGAAGACTCATTGGCCTAAGTCTAAGCACTTATGTTGATAAGGTATTAAATAGGTTTAGTATGCAAGATTAAGAGAGGATTCTTGCCAATGTCACATGGCATCAGTCGTAGCAAGACTCATGTCCTAAGACACAGGATGAGCGAGACCGCATGAATAAGATTCTATATGGTTCTGCTATTTGATCTATCATGTATGCAATGTTGTGTACTCGACCTGATGTCTCGTATGCTTTGAGTACAATGAGTAGATACCAGTCAAATCCAGGTTAAAGTCACTGGGCAGCAGTAAAGAACATACTTAAATACTTGAGAAGAACTAAGGATGCATTCGTACTATATGGTGGTCAGGAAGATAAGTTGATTGTAATGGGTTACATAGACGCCAGTTTCCAAACTGACATAGATGATTCTAAATCACAGTCAGGTTATTTGTTTTGTTTGAATGGAGGTGCTTTAAGCTGGAAAAGCTCAAAGCAAGACACCGTTGCTGATTCTACAACAGAAGCTGAGTATATAGCTGCTTCAAACGCAGCTAACGAGGCTGTTTGGATCATGAAGTTCATAACTGGATTAGGAGTTCTTCCTAGTATATCTGATCTAGTGAACTTGCTATGTGATAACAATGGGGCTCTTACTATATGGTGGTTAGGAAGATAAGCTGATTGTAATGGGTTACATAGACGCCAGCTTCCAAACTGACATAGATGATTCTAAATCACAGTCAGGTTAATTGTTTTGTTTGAATGAAGGTGCTTTAAGTTGGAAAAGCTCAAAGCAAGACACCGTTGCTAATTCTACAACAAAAGTTGAGTATATAGCTGCTTTAGACGCAGCTTAGGAGGCTGTTTGGGTCAAGAAGTTCATAACTGGATTAGGAGTTCTTCCTAGTATATCTGATCTAGTGAACTTGCTATGTGATAACAATGGGGCTATAGCATAAGCAAAAGGGCCCATATCACATCAGCGATCCAAACACATAATTAGGCGTTATCATCTCATTCGAGAAATCATTGAGAGAGGAGACATGAATATATGCAGAGTTTTGACAAATGATAATGTTGTTGATCCGCTAACCACAGCTCTTCCATAATCTAAGCATGAGAGTCATACTAGGTCCATGGGTATTAGATTTACTATATATTGGGCCTAGTGCAAGTGGGAGATTGTTAGTGTTACGCACTAGGTCAATCATGTTTGACCATGTATTGACTTTATTTTTTTGTTATTAATTAATTGGCACTTTTATTATCATTTTATATTATGATTAAATGTAATACCCTAAATATTTTAAAGTAATTAAATCGTGCCACGTACCGCGAATTCCGATAAACTAAGTCAGGATGGATTTAATTTAATAGTATCAGGAATTTAGAGTCGATTTTATTAAGCGATTTAGCGGGATTTGTGAGAAAGATTAGAGAATTAATATAAAATAAAATATTAATCTCGTAATGGAAACTATTTCGCCAAGGTCCGCGAAATGTTTTAAAGTATATATGGTAAAAGTTACAGGTCAATCGGAGACCTTTTAAAATTTGGACGTGGATACGTTTTGGGCTAAATTGCAACTTTTGAAAAGTTCAAGGACCAAAATGTAAATTGGCCAATTAAGTCTCGAGAAAAGAAACTAAAACATTATTCACAAAAAATAATGATTTCGGATTAGTATTATTTATTTGGGTATAAATAATATGTATGTAATTAAATTAAAAGGATAATTTAACCGTTTGGTTAAATTAGAAAGTTTAAAAGAGAAATGGTTTAAGTTAAAGAAATGAAGGACTAAAGTGGATAATTAGCCAAACTATATAAATGAGAGTCGAATGAATCAGATGATTCATGATTAGGGTGGAAACTTATAGAAGGAAAATGGTGATCAATTCGATTCGTCGCCGTTTCGCCGTTTCGCTATTTCTCGTCCGAATCGAGTGATTCTCGCGCCGTTGGATCGAGAATTTGATCCTCTATATTCCCCAAGCCTTGAATCAAGATAAGTTTGAGGTTTTTGTTTCTGAAATTGGAGAATATAGGGCTGTTATGTTGAGTTCGAATCGAACTAATCGTAACCACGTCGTTTTTGACATTTTGATGATTGTTGAGTTGCATTTTTGTGTATTACTGATGTAGAAGCATGTCGGAATGAGTAAGGGGTGTCAGGAGCATGTCGAGATGATATTTGGGGCTGTTGGAAGGTGTCGCACGACGTGCGAAAATGTCTCACGTCGTGCAACATAACCTCGTGACGCGAGCGGACTTGCGATTGGCATAATTTCTTCGTTCGGACTCGGAATTGAGCGATTCTCATTGCGTTGGAAAGAGGAAAGGATTATCTCTCTTCTAAGCCTTGAAAATCAAGGTAATTTTTATGTTTGATTCTTTTGAAATGAAGAGTTTGGGGCAGTTATGCCACGAACGTGTTGAACTAATCGTAATCGTATTGTTTTGACGTTGTTGATGGTTTTTGATATGGGTTTTGTGTTAATGTGATATGAGAGCATGAAGGAATGGATTTAGGGGTCTTTTAGAGGTTGGAATCACATCAAGGCGGACTATTGGTCCGTTTAGGGTTCCTCACGACGTGAGAAATGATCCTCACGACGTGAGGAAGGGTCCTCACGACGCGATAAACCATGATGACAACGTGAGGGAGGCTTGGCACGATGTGCCAAGTCTGTTTCTTCATGGGAATGCCATTCTGAGGCTCGACATGAAGTACACTGACCCGATAGTGACTTCTGGACTCCGAAAACGTTATTTTTGGATGTAAAACTCATTGCTTACGATTAGGGTTTTGTAAAAGACTAGGACGCAATTGGAGATTGGTACCTAAAGACCTAATTAAGATAAGAATCGAAATATGATTAAGAGTTCATCGAAGTTAAGCATTGCATTAAAGAATAAGATGATATCAATTTAAGTTACGATTAGGGTTTTAATATTCAGATGACGTTTACAGATTAAACGTTCATGTGATTTGAATAGGTAATCGATGTATCAACGAGCTACCAGGCCGACGAGCTGGAATAGCTACGAGATTGAATGACGCGTGGAACCTACGTGATTGTCTGACGATAATGCAGTTTTGGATTTCGGGTTCTATGAGTTGCATTTACTTTTGCGTATTATTTATAAAAGATAATTTCTTATATTATGAATATTATTATTAAATACATCGTATCTATATAACTTGCTTGTATAAGATATTACTATGTTTGATTCATCCGCTTGTATGAATGATGTTTTATTCATTGCTTTGAATACATGAATCTAGTATGCGATGCGAAGAAATTAACTACTTATTGGGTGTCAATAGGCTGTGTGATCACCAGTATTGAGTCAGTCTAGAGTGTCTGATTTTGTGATTATGATTTAATATATTTATGCATGATATGATACAAATGCAATACGAGAGTGAACTCAGTTAGAGTAACCTGAGCCCCATATCTAGTGGGTTGGACCCACTAGTGGGTTGGACCCACCAATGAGTTGGACCCACACTCTGAGATTCGATACGAGTGAGCACTCGGTTATGGTGTAACCTGGAGTCCCCGTATCTAATGAGTTGGACTCACACTTTGAAATTAAGAACGTTTGATGTTTGCTTATATCATGAATTTACATACATATTAAGCATGCGATGCTATATTTTGATAATACCATTAGTAATTTGCAAACTCACTCACTATTTTCACAAATACTGAACCCTCACTTTTGATGTCTTTCATGTGACTGGAGTCGGATCAGACAGACCATTCTCTTTGTGCCAGAAGTCGATTGGCTTGCACAATGTAGAAATTCATTAGAGCTGCAGTACTCCATAGGTGTTAATATATGATTTGTGAGTTGATTTCAAATAGTTTATTTTAAATGTAAACTCGGATATAATATTTTAATATCTATAATTGTACTATCTAAAAGAGTTTTATGAAAACATTTTATATATGATACTATGATTTTATTTGCGAAAAAAAATTATAGCTGTTTTAGGCTTGCTACGGGTTTCGGAGCTACCACTCCCATTCCCTAGCGCCGGTCTCGGCTCAATATTTTGGGTCGTGACAAATTTGATATCAGAGCAGTTTGTCCAGTTACCTCTGCTAAGATGCGTTTGTCGGTTAAGTAATCTAGGAACTACTGCAGCTATAGAGTTGAGCTTTGTCTGATCCCAGTCGTCTGCATGAAGTGTTTTGTGATAAGTATAATAAATTGACTTGTGAACTGCTTATTTGCTCTTCGTGACACGTATATACGGGATATATACGTATAATTTTGTTTTTGATAAGATGTGCTTGCATGATATGATTATTTAGATGAAACTTCTAGGAGATGTAATGCCTCCTATGAATAGTATATAGTTGTTATGATTGTTATTGATAGTAAGCATATGTGTTTTTAGTATCAAATAACGCGAGAGATGCTATGAAAGTCGGTTAATCGAGACGTCAAGATGTGTATGGAAAGAGAAGTATGAAACGTCATAAATGGGAGAAACTTGCCGGATACAGAGTTTTAAGGTTTAGAGAACTTACAAAACTTAAAGTTTATAACTTGTTAAAGTTATTTGTTTAAAGATTCTAAAAGCATAATTGTGCCTAGACCCGATACAGAAATACATGATTGCCACGACATTGATAGAAATACATCATTACATACATCAGTACATGCATTAATAGGACATGCATCATATGCATTATGTTCAGACGAAGAGGTGAGATGTGGCAACTCTTTGGGGATGAGAGACGTCATCACCCTAGTGCACAATTTTGCTAAGATTTAAATGGAATTTTCAAATCAGTCATTTTATTTGAAAGCGTTTTCAAGAGTTTTATTTTTAGTATGAGTATACCTAGACCACAACTCTGTAACGGAAGTAAAATTCTCAAGATCAAGTTGCGATCGAGGCTACGCGAAGAACGAATACGTATAATCTCGAGAACATAGTATTTGTGCCTCTAGCTAATAAACTTAGTCTTGATTGGATAGACTAGTATACAACTAGAATAATTTATGTGTTTGGATAGCAAAGCATATCCGATTAACAACGCATAGCACATGTATGTTATGCGTAGATATTTTTAATGATTGGTTAAGTCTATGTGAGTGTAATGCTCACAGGACTTAAAATACGATACATAACCAAAGAAAATCTAGGAGACACTGATTTTCTTTGAGGTCGCTCAACATAGATGCTTATAGCTAGGATACTAATATGCGTATAACATATACAACGCGAGTATATGTTTTGATAATTTGCTAAGACTAAAATTAGTCAGAGCACTCAGAAAACTAGCAATAAGAGACGTAATCATAAAAGGCCAAAAGGAAGGAGATGTTCCTAAGGTCCAACTTATGTGGACAGCGGTTAGTTGTGATGACTAGTAGGTGTTATATTTTAAGAAATTCACCAGGATTCCTTTATATAATCACTATACTATGAACAAGGAATTGCTTGAACGCGTGTCGTTGCATAGCAAATGTATGAGATGTGAGAAGAAGATCAAAGTAACGAAGGCGAACGCAACCCAGTCCATCTGGCCAGTAGAGGCCAGGAACAAGATGAAGGTCAATGGTACCCTAACTACATAAAGTGAGTATGTACAGGGATCGGGAGTGCCACAACAACCCAGCGTCAACATGAATCAGTTAGCAGTAAAAGTAACTGATATAAGGAATCGTATGCCAATAATAGGACGATGGATAAGTTAAGACTAAAAGAGTTTAACGGATCAAGCGGTATGTTAAATCCTCTAGGAGAAGTAAAGCAAGATGCTCCTACACATCGAGTGGATGAAGGACAAATAATATTATTGATTAAGATGTCGATGAAAGGTTTAACCCATGATTGGTTTCGACAAGCAATCAGAGCAGTGATAGACCAAATAATATGAACTAAGTTTGTGACCCGACTTGGGGAATTCTTTCTACCATTAGCTCCAATTAAGGATAATCTGAAAGATCAAAGTAATGAGATCAGGAGATACGATGTAAATGAATAATTGAAGTATAAGATAAGAAAGATCGAGATATAAACGACAAGTACTGCAATAGGTGGATTAAGAGTGAAACTTCCACCTCAAGATTTTAATTATGAAACAGATTAGTAAAACGTGAAAGCTCTAGGTAGTCAGATATATGAGAAGATATGATCAAGAGATTTAATATCGGAGTTGAGCCATACTAAAGAAATTAACATGAGATAGATCGGGGAAGAAGATAGGAGATGAAAGTAAGGTATGCCAGAGGGGTATGACGTGTATGATAAGGTATAAGAATTAAAAGATAGATTAAGGACACTAAGAAATTGGTTAGAATAATAAGAGTTGAGAAAGCACGAACAACTTGCGTATGTTGCAAGAAACTCGATAAGAGTGATCGAGGAAACGAAAAGAGAAAATCACACGGAAAATAAACGAGAAGATCAACTAGATTGAACTCTATGTAGTCATGGACAGATAGAGGCTGAAAGGGATAATGATGATATGGACAATAGGATTGGCTTTACTGATAGTTAAGATGTCGGTAAGGATACTATAAGACGATATGCACATGATTGATAATACACTACATCGAGGAATTCAGGCGGAGTGGACTACAACTCTCTACCGATAATCGATGTTATGAGTGCAAAAGCAAAGAGTGCCAGAGATACGAGATACAATAAAGATGAATACAATGTATTAAGAGATGAATGAGAAATAAGATAAGAATAAAGACATGGAATACAGAAAGAGAGCCTCGTGGGATTACAGCACTAAGGCTACTAATCCTAATGATTGATTAAGAATAAGAGATCGAAGAGAGATTATGAAGAAATACATCTACGGTATAGATAGAAGAAAGAAGTAACAAGTAAAAATAGCAAGATCATGTATAGTAATGAGAAGTAAGCCTAACGCTACATGATAGTAAAGAGAAATATTTTAGTAACTAAGAGCCAAACCAAGATTGAATATTGAAAAGAAGAAATAGATATGTGATAGTTGGATTATGACAATGAATGCTAAAAGCATTCTTGAAAATCGAAAGACGAACTATGTCAAGAAGACGATAAAGGAGAGAAGAGTATAATTGAAATGATATAAGAAGTTAAGGACGAGTATAGCCTAAGGGTTAATACTAAAGTCAACATTTAAGTTTCAAAATATAGATCACGACGAGGCGATAGTGAAATATTCACTAAAAGGAGGAAGGTACATCAAAAGAAGATTAAGGTAAATAGGGTATAAAGTGCCAAATATTGCAATAAGGATCCAAATATAGTACATGATCACGAGGATCAAGATACTATAGCAATTATAAGAATGGTTACGCTTGCGGTAAGGATAAACAAAGATCTCAATGAGAGCACGAGAACGCATTTGGATAGATGAGATAAGGGATTAACGAATTTGAAGATCAATAAGAGCATACACGATACGCGATGATGGTGACAGTGACGAAACTGCCAAAAGCAACACACGACGATAAAAGTTGAAATAATTTTCATGCGAGAATAATAATGGATAATGGGATAAGTTCCTAGCACTACGATGAATAATAATCAGACGACGGGAACAACAATACAAGAGAGAATACGTAAGTAGTGAAGTACGAGTTGTTTGAATGTCTACATCACTCAATGACGAATAATAATAGGATTAGACGTATTGGACAAAAGTCAAGAATCAGGAACGGAGAATTACAAGCACATATGAATACGACTAGTGTCGTCATAAAAGAGATGCCGAATGACAAAGATTATCACCTTTAGTGATAAGACATCATTAGGACGAATTATCATTGGACTTCAGTACTAAACTGAAAGTTCAATTATAGGGACAAGAGTTTATAGTATTGAATATCAGATAAGGAACAGATGAAAAGGTTATGTATACAAGACCAAAGAAAAGAGGTTAATGGTAAGGAAACACGAGGCATAAGAATACGCCTGGCGTCACGATAGAAGAAGATAATGACATGAAGGTCATCGATGACAATTGAAGTTATGATCTAAGTAGTACAGGAATAGGAATATCAATTTCGTATATTGGCAAAATTATGGGAATTGGTAAGAATACCTGTTGAATAAAGTATATAAGAAAGGTATATGAAAATTCGAGGACGAATTTTTATAAGGGGGGAAGAATGTAATACCCCATATATTTCAAAGTAATTAAATCGTGCCACGTACCGCGAATTCCGATAAATTAAGTCAGGATGGATTTAATTTAATAGTATCAGGAATTTAGAGTAGATTTTATTAAGCAATTTAGCGGGATTTGAGAGAAAGATTAGAAAATTAATATAAAATAAAATATTAATCCCGTAATGGAAACTATTTCGCCAAGGTCCGCGAAATATTTTAAAGTATCTATGGTAAAAGTTTCAGGTCAATCGGAGACCTTTTAAAATTTGGACGTGGATAGGTTTTGGGCTAAATTGCAACTTTTGAAAAGTTTAAGGACCAAAATATAAATTAGCCAATTAAGTCTCGAGAATAGCAATTAAAAGATTATTCACGGAAATAATGATTTCGGATTAGTATTATTTATTTGGGTATACATAATACGTATGTAATTAAATTAAAAGGATAATTTAACCGTTTGGTTAAATTAGAAAGTTTAAAAGAGAAATGATTTAAGTTAAAAAAATGAAGGACTAAAGTGGCTAATTAGCCAAACTATATATATGAGAATCAAATGAATCAGATGATTCATGATTAGGGTGGAAGCTTAAATAAGGAAAATGGTTATCAATTCGACCCGTCGCCGTTTCGCCGTTTCTCGTCCGAATCGAGTGATTCTCGCGTCGTTGGATCGAGAATTTGATCCTCTATCTTTCCCAAGCTTTGAATCGAGGTAAGTTTGAGGTCTTTGTTGCTGAAATTGGAGAATATATGGCTGTTATGTTGAGTTCGAATCGAACTAATCGTAACCACGTCGTTTTTGACGTTTTGATAATTATTGAGTTGAATTTTTGTGTATTATTGATGTAGAAGCATGTCGGAATGAGTTAGGGGTGTCGGTAGCATGTCGAGATGATGTTTGGGGCTGTTGGAAGGTGTCGCACGACGTGCGAAAATGTCTCACGACGTGCGACATAACCTCGCGACGCGAGCGGACTTGCGATTGGCATAATTTCTTTGTTCGGACTCGGAATTGAGCGATTCTCGTTGCGTTGGAAAGACGAAAGGATTCTCTATCTTCTAAGCCCTAAAAATAAAGGTAATTTTGATATTTGATTCTCTGGAAATCAAGAGTTTGGGGCTGTTATGTCACGAACGTGCTGAACTAATCATAATCGTATTGTTTTGACGTTGTTGATGGTTTTCGATATGGGTTTTGTGTTAAAGTGATATGAGGTCATGACAGAATGGATTTAAGGGCCTTTTAGAGGTTGGTCCGATTAGGGTTCCTTACGACGTGAGAAATGATCTTCACGACGTGAGGGATGCCTAACGACGTGAGGGATGCCTCACGGCGTGAGGCATGATCCTCACTACGTGAGGAACGGTCCTCACGACGTGAGAAACCATGCTTACGACGTGAGAGAGGCTTGGCACGATGTTCCAAGTCCGTTTCTTCATGGGAATGCAATTCCGAGGCTCGACATGAAGTACCTTGACCCGATAGTGACTTCTGATTCCGAAAAAGTTATTTTTGGACGTAAAACTCATTTCTCACGATTAGGGTTTTGTAAAGGACTAGGAAGCAATCGGAGATTGGTACCTAAAGACCTAATTAAGATAAGAATCGAAATACGATTAAGAGTTCATCGAAGTTAAGCATTGCATTAAAGAACGAGATGATATCAATTTAAGTTACGATTAGGGTTTTAGTATTCAGATGACATTTACAGATTGAAGTACATGTGATTTGAATAGGTAACTGACATATCGACAAGCTACCAGGCCGGCGAGCAGGAATAGCTACGAGATTGAATGATGCGTGGAACCTACGTGATTGTATGACGATAATGCAGTTTTGGATAGCGGGTTCTCTGAGTTGCATTTACTTTTGCGTATTATTTATAAAAGCTAATTTCTTATATTATGAATATTATTATTAACTACATCGTATCTATATAACTTGCTTGTATAAGATATTACTATGTTTGATTGATCCGCTTGTATGAATGATGTTTTATTCATTGCTTTGAATACATGAATCTAGTATGCGATGCGAAGAAACTAACTACCTATTGGGTGTCAATAGGCTGCGTGATCACTAGTATTGAGTCAGTCTAGAGTGTCTGACTTTGTGATTAAGATTGAATATATATATGCATGATATGATACAAATGCGATACGAGAGTGAACTCGGTTAGAGTAACCTGAGCCCCATATCTAGTGGGTGGGAGTCACCAGTGTGTTGGACCCAGCAGTGGGTTGGACCCACCAGTGAGTTGGACTCACACTTTGAGATTCAATACGAGTGAGCACTCGGTGACAGTGTAACCTGGAGTCCCCGTATTTAGTGAGTTGGACTCACACTTTGAAATTTAGAATGTTTGTTGTTTGCTTATATCATGAATTTACATACGTATTAAGCATGCGATGCTATATTTTGATAATAATATTAGTAATTTGCAAACTCGCTCAGTATTTTCCCAAATACTGACTCCTCACTTTTGATGTCTTTCAGGTGACTGGAGTCGGATCAGACAGACCATTCTCTTTGTGCCAGAAGTCGATTGGCTTGCACAATGTAGAAATTCATTAGAGCTGCAGTAATCCGTAGGTGTCAGTATATGATTTGTGAGTTGATTTCAAATAGTCTTTTTTAAATGTAAACTCGGATATAATATTTTAATATTTAAAATTGTACTATCTAAAAGAGTTTTTTGAAAATATTTTATATATGATATTATGTTTTTATTTGCAAAAAAATAATAATAGTTGTTTTAGGCTTGCTACGGGTTTCGGAGCTACCACTCCCATTCCCTAGCGCCGGTCTCGGCTCAATATTTTGGGTCGTGACATTAAAATACTTGAATGCTTTGTTCTTTCTAAGGTCAACAGTATGTGACTTGATAGTAGAACCTATAAGTTTAATAAAGAATTATATTCCATCTATCCCTAGTTTTAATAGAACATTGAGACTAGTATAATGTTGAGTGATGATTATGTTTTACTAATCATGTATATGAGATATTAAGTCAAATCATAAGTACAATGTGATAAATAAGCCACTGAATGACCCATCTTTAGAATGCTACATAGATCATTGTCATAAGTAATTCTCATTATAGTTCTATTAGTATAATCCTTTGACCTTGAAATCACCATGGATTTCTACATAGCTATTTCACATTTTGATAGAGTCTTACATTATCTTTAATAGGATAATGGAATAGATTGTAATTGGATATGAAAGTAATTATGTGAGAAATGTGAGTGACTAACAAGGAATATGTCCCTCATTTATTTGAGTAGGATATCTATGGGCCCCTTGAAAAATATAGACTAAAGTGAATGCATGGCCATGCTAATGAAGTGATAAAGAGTTCATTTTCAGTCTATTTGAAATCAGGAAACTAATGATTGAATATTATAAGGATGGCAGTACCATGCCTTATATTCAATCAGGATATCATGAGACCAATGGATTAAAATATTATTGTACATGGTTAAATCGGATAATCAATATTTATATAACTTGGCTTTCTTGACACTTTTAGGCTCCAAAATTGACTTTTAGCATCTTTTTACTTAGCTAGCAAGACAAAATCGGAAAATTAAAGTTAAACTCCTAATTAATTAATTAATTAATTAAAAGCTAATCCTAATACTTCTATTCTTATCACGTAACACTTCTTTAAACCTATCCAAACGATAGAAGGACAAGCCCGTAAATACACTTATGCAAACCCTAACCCTTATTAAACCGCTAAAGATCAACCTTAAGCCAGCCTGGCTAAAGTTGACACATAAACCCTAGAATTAGACAAGCTAAATTCGGCATGTCCCCAAGAATAGCCATAGCCAAAAATCACACACTACACACACACAAATCGCACTAATTTCCGATCTTAAAAAACTAATACGTCTCAATTCTCTAAGAACGCAGCACTAGTATCAGATTTGAAACTAGATTTCGCATCCACTTCGCCAGCAAACGAGCCAAGGACTCAAACCGGTAATTCTGAGGACCCTCGTAATTAATCTTTTTGATTTTCCATTAATTTGCATGCCACAATCGCCATATTTGCTTTAATTATGTGATTTAGGGTGTATGTTAGCATTACTTGCAAATTTTAGCTGTAAAATTGCCATGCTATACTTGATAATCAAACTGCTAAATTGCCATGAAATCGATAAATAAGCATGTTAATGACTGATTTAATGTGTTTAATATTTTCAAATCCGGAAACTCAGTTAATTAGAACTCTTAGGATGCATGTTTGGCATGTTTTTGAGCTTATTTTCCATGAAAAAAGCTATTTTTGAAGTTGCTGCCAATTTTATATTTTTTGTTTAAATCAGATTTAAACACTATATAAGTGCCATATTTGAATTCCTTGTTCAATTTTAAACGGTTTTGACTACTTTTGCATGAAAAACGGAGTTGAAACGAGTAAGAACGATGCAAAACAAAACGGTCCCTGAACTTGCCATCGCACCGCTGCTGCCGCCACTCTGACCTGCTGGCACCGGCAGTCACATCAGCGCCATGTTCTTCATCGTCAGTCTTTCCCAAATTCGCTCCCAGATCTTCCGGACTTCGATCCAAACTTCCAAATTGGTTTCCGGGCTCATCAGGACTCTGAATCAGGCCCGGTTTGAACCCAGACGTAACCAATTTAGTGTAGATTAATATTTTGTAACGTAACGGGCCTGAACCGATGTAAAACCGAATAAGAAGTCCATTTATGTAACATAGTGTATACACCGGGCCCACGAGCCCGAGGCCCAACAAACAAGCAACTCCAATAGCCAATTCCAGGCTAACCCGATCCCAGAATAAACTCTGGATTAAACTAGTAGAACCATATTAACGAGACTAACAACTCTCGTCATCTGACCGAGAGCCATTTCTGACCAGACCAATGGTCAAAACCTGTGCGCGTGCTAGATACTTAAAAAGTCGACGTGGTTTAAAAGTATCTGTAACTTTGCATGTATGCTGATAACTTGCGGATTAGGCGGGCAGTCTTAGGTCCGGAATGTCCTTAGGAAAGTATCTGAAACCACAACACGACCGTTAGAAGGGTGTCAGAAGGGGATTCCGGCAAGCCTCTCCAACGGTCAAGTCAGTAACTGTTTTAGTGAGAGAATGAAGTAAGAAGTGAAAGGAGTTAAGAGCTTAGAGAAAATGAGTACTAACCTTTTTAACTACTTTTCTTAGGTCTTTTATACCATCACTTTGTTTTCTAATGTTTTATAGTGATATGTTTGTTTATCCCCGAGATTGGTCTGTTTGTTCTCTTTGTTTGTACAGGGATGTCAGGTGCTTATCAGTGTACTTTCTCTCAAGATGTCGCCTAGTAATCAGGGAGGTTCTTCTTAGTAAGACCGTGTAGTTGCTTCTTCGGTTTCTATTGTTATGATCGTTCGTTCGAGTCTGTTCATGGGTTTTGTTTACCGTTTCCTGGTTGGTCAACCATGTTCGGATGTTATGTCTGATTCGGTTATGCCTGTTTCTCTTATCGTTGCCTCATTTTAAGGTCGGTCCACTTGGTGTGTTATCACAAGTCCCTCACTTGATTGTCAGATATTTATGTTTGGTTTTGACTATAAGGCTTCGGGTGTATGTGTGCTTGGTTTTTGAGATGTTATTTCTCTAGTTTCTTGTTGGGGACGTTTGTTGACACATGTTTTCTTTTATCAGTTTGTAACTGACATTTATCTTCTACTAGCACATTCATTGAGTTGTCTCTTTGTTAAGCTCATTTATTGAGGTGACCTTTCAGTTGCCCCCTCAGTTTCTATATGAACTTTTGCTTTTGTTTTTTCTCATTTTTCCTTTCTTCCTTTTCTCTTTCTTTTTCTCTCGTTTTATTCTCTCTCTTTGGTTTAATTCATCCTTATTTCTCAATATCATAAGTAAGTTCTTCCTCTTTTCCTCCTTTTGATCTTATTTTTATTTTATTATTTTTCTTGTTTTTCTTTTGGTTTCCAGTTTTGTTGATATATTTAGGTTTTAGTATCTTAGATTCGTTGTTTCCCGCCACTTATTTTATTTTTTAATAATGTCAAACGAGGAAGATTCTCATAACATATCCGAAAAGTACTGGTTCTTGAACTGCTGGTCTGAGTCTGATCCAACCTACATGAAGAAATTGGTTAGAAGGATTCGAGACGGTGTTGGCTCGAACACCCTCTGATACCTAAGTTATATGGATTGCAATAAAGATTGATTATTGAATATGAGTGAAATTAGGGTTTACATGACTTAGGTCTAATTATATGTATACTTTCGGTCATTGTGATGTGTTAGGAGTCTCCTCCTCTATTCTGAACTCATCTTATTGTTAGGATGAGTTATCTTTTCGTAGTTATCCCTGATTTATTGGGATAACGGGCTGATCTGCTGATTTGTGTTAGTTGTTGTTAGGTACTGGGTCAGGGACTTGCTGACTGGTTACATCGTCTGTGATCTGCGTCTCCTAGTTTCCCTCTGGTACTATTTCTTGTGTGATATCCATCATTAATCCCTCCCCACGAAATTATGTCGTTCAAGCATTTATGTTTGTTTATTGGGTCGTCTTTGGGCCTGACTTGAGTTTCTCTTCTTTTTACCTGTTGAGACTGATTGCCTCTTCAGTTCCATTTTTTCAAAATTTGAACTTTCATCATTTCATGCTGCTGAATGCGTGCCACGTTTTTAGCTATTAACTGCTGAACGGTTTTCTAGACTCTTCTTTAAATTTCTTTTTCTTTCATCTTTCCTTTCACTTTCTTCCTTTTTGATCATTTTAAATCTTTCTCTATTCTTTCATCGACACTGTCTTTTTTCGGATTTCTTCTTTCAGATTTCTTCTTCCTTGTGGTTTCCAGGTAAACTTCTTTTCTTTTCTTGAATTTTCGTACTGATTTTGGCACATACTCGGTCTTCTGTGTCACTCCCTTCTTCTGGTGCTGCTGTAGATTATCGTAGTTCCTTAGGTTCTTTTGTCACCAATATTGATAGGGAATCATTGAATGAGATTCGCAATGACTATGGTATTTCAGTTTCTTATTCTCTTTCTGTCTCTGGTGCTCGTACGGGTGCCAATGAAAGTGTGGGTACTGGGAAAGTAGTTGTTTATAAGGAACAATTTCATTGTGGGTTGCGTTTCCCTTTGGATCCGTTGATTGAGTCTTTCGTCATGGGATCCCGTTGGGTCAGATTGATTCCTTCATTAGGTCTTCTTAATGAGCTTTTCTTTATTACTCGTAGAAGTAACGAGTTTTATCATCGTTTGGCTGCTCACCGGGGTAGACGCTTAATAGATGCTTTACCCAAGATTACGAAGCGTTGGCAACGCTCCTTCTTTATTGTGAGTCATGAGAGTGCCTTTGTTGATTTCCCTTCTGAGTGGGTTGATGATTCTGTGTCCCTATCTTTCTCCCCACTTTGTACTACTGACTCAGAGGTATTAGATTCTTTAGTAGATGACGCCCAAGCCCATCTATACAATTGTTATGATTTAGTGGATAAATACCTTCATCATAAGCTTCCCCATATCGATTTTCCTCCTCATACTGTGACTGAGGGGCCTCTTGAAAGTGATGGTACACTGTCACAGTCTTGTCGTTCTTCTTCATTTCTATCTTTTGTAGATTTGACAGCTACGTCTCAGGGTATGCCTCTTGTTTGTCCTTTCTTAGTGCTGTAATTTTTGCATATATCTTTATTGGTTTTTCGTTTTTATATGAATAGGGGACGATTTTCTTGATGCTTTGATTCTTACTTTTGAGGATGACTCTGTTGTCATTACTGGGTCCAAGCCTGTGCTTTTATCTTTGCCTCCTAAGCTAGTTATCAAAACTGAGAAGACTTCTGAACCAATGCTGCCGCCTACTTCTAGCAAGAAAGCGCGATATATTCGTGATCGAACCAAGCAAGGTTCTGCAAAAATGTCTTAAGAAGAACTTGGATTCTTGCCCTAATCCTAGGGAGTGGTTAGAGCGAAATGTGGAGGGGCTGTCTGTTTCTTCCCCGGAGGTGTCTTCTCTGTTTTCTCAATTTGTACAATTTTCGAAGGATATGGAGGCTTGGGACAGTTGCACTGGTACTGGTGCTTGTGACTAGATTGATTCAGCTTTATTGCAGGTTAGATTTTCCTGTCTGGCTTTTATTGTTTCTGCGCTTTGTGACTATACTATGGGACTTCGTTCTATGTCCTTATGCTCTTGCCTCGTATGTTTCTGTCTACAGCTCATTAAAGGGAATGCTTTAGTTCATCACAAGATGGAAGAGACTGCGTTACTGCACCAAAAACATGAGAAAGAGATGAGTCATCTGCGAGATACTATGTATGCAGAGAGGGTTAAGTTGAGCAAGCAGAATCAGACAGCTATGGACCGGATCAAATTTTTTGAAAAGAAAGTCGGTGATCGCGAATGTGCTATGCTGCAACTTTAGGCCTCGTATGAGAGGTTGACTCAAGAACAACAAAATAATAAGCGGGATGCCAATGTGTACATGAGTGGATGTCTGACTGACGTCTGTGCCACTGTGATCAAGATAGTGTGTGAGGACTACCCGGATTATGACATCAACAAATTTCGGTCAATTGATCTCTGGGCCTTGGGTCAACGGGTTGCGGCCAAGGTTGCTGCTCAGAAGGCTGGGCTGTCTGTTTCGCCGGTGCTTCCATCAGATGTCATTAATGAAGGTGTGAAGGATGATATAGAATCTAATAAGAAAATAGAGTTTCATAATCCTAATACCCAGCGAGACGAAGAGACGCTAGGTCAGGTTTCTGCGACTGAGACAACTTTGGCTGTGGTTAACGTTTTTCAACGTCTTGAGGCTGAAACTTATGATGTTCAGGATCGTCACTCTTCCGTTCCTGACTCAGTCGAGGAACTTGTTGAAGAGAAAAATTCAAAAGATACAATTGGTCAAAAGGAGGGAGCGACCCATCTAGAGGAAGTGGAATAGGCCGTATGTTGGGCCTTAGCTAGCTTTCTTTTTCGTTCTACTTATGTTAAGTACTTTTGTTTACTTTTTTTTTGCTTGGAGAGTTTCATGGGAAACCCTTCTTTTGTCTGCTTGAATTTCTGAACATTTGCAATACTTTATGAATTATGTTTACATTTGCTTGTATTGATTGAGCCTTTCCATTGAGTCATAGTCATGTGTAAAAATTTAAAAGAATACTAAAAGTGAAAGGAACAAAAGGTGAAACTTTATTCATCATTCTTTGTTACATCTTTCACTGAAGGTACTTCTTCAGATTTTTGATATTCCAGGTTCTAGGCAATGGTGTGCCTTCTAGGTCAGCTATTTTATATGCCCCCGTTCTCACAACTTATGTGACTCGATACGGTCCATCCCAATTGGGTTCGAGCTTTCCAACACCTGCAACACCTTTGCCTATTTCTGCTTTTTTGAGGACTAAGTCTCCCTCTAAAAAGCTTCTTTCCTTGACTCGGGCATTATGATACTTAGTCATCTGTCTGCGGTAAGCTTCTACACGGACATATGCTTGATGCCTCCTTTCCCCCAAATGGTCTAGACACAGCTTGATTGCGTCTTTGTTGCGTTCTGCATCTATGACTTGTACCCTGAGTGTGGGCATTCCCATCTCCACAGGGAGGACAACTTTTCTTCCGTAAGTGAGACGAAAAGGTGTTTCCCCTGTTGCTCTTCTAGGCGTTGTTCTTTAAGCCCATATTACGTGGTACAGTTCATCAACCCATCTTCCCTTTAGGTCTCCTAGCGTTTTCTTGATTCCAGATAGGATAGTCGATTAGTGACTTCAGTAAGGCCGTTTGTCTGTGGATGTGCTACAGAGGTGAACTTCAAGTTGATCCCTAGTTCAGCGCAGTATTCCATGAACTTGGTGCAATCGAACTGTTTCCCGTTGTCTGTGACTAGAGTATGTGGCGTGCCATATCTGTTGCGTATTAGTATAATCCGTATTTCGAAAATTATTTAAAGAACTTTGAAATTTACCTGCTCATGACTTCATTGGTTAGCCAATTGATAAGGTGTGAGACGTTATGGTACTCATTGTTTGCACCTCTACCACTTGGTGAAGTGGTCTACTGCTACTACTATGAACTTGCCTTACCCTCGAGCTGGGGTGAATGGTCCCAGTATGTCCATTCCCCATGTCTTGAAAGGCCAAGGGCTTCCAATTGCAGACTGGTGAGCCGCAGGGGTTCTTATGATTGTGCCAAACCTTTGGCACTTATCGCACTTCTTGACCATGTCTTCTGCGTCTTTCTTCATAGTCGGCCAATAATATCCCTAGAGTAATGCATTCCTACTCAGAGTGGCTGCTCCTTCATTTGCTCCACATTCTCCCTCGTGGATTTCTTTCAAGACGTAAGTTCCTTCTTCAATTGAGATGCATTTGGACCATGGGTGTGTGACCGAGGTCTGGTACAAGACTCCTTGTATTATGGAATAGACAGAGGATATTCGTACTAGTTTAGCTGCTTGTGCCCTTCCTTCTGGGATTAATCAATTATTTAAGTATGTGACAATGGGTTGCATCCAAGGATCTAATTCTGCGATGGGTAGGACTTCTTTCTCATCCACCATGGGGTTAGCCCTCTCTTCCCTCATGTGGAGTGAAAGGTATAGATAGTTTCTTGTTGCAGTTGCTTTAGCTAGGACATCTGCTCTCGTATTCTCTTCTCGGGGTATTGGGATTATCTCCCATTTCCCTCCATTCTTATCTATTTCTTTTAGCATCTCCTTCGCTTTCCCCGTGTAGTTTGCCATATTGGCATCCTTCATTTGGAATTCTCCATGAACTTGGTTGGTAACCAATTGGGATCTACAACTTTTTTTCTTTCACTTCCTTCGCTAGTGCGAGACCTATTAGAAAGGCCTCGTATTCTACTAAATCGTTGGTAAGACATGAGTGTTTTAGTGAGATTAAACAAACAGGTAAATAACAAACATATTCGTGTACCTTCCATATTGTTGGTAGCCATGAACTTCAAATGTAATGCATGTTCTACGACGACCTTCTGGGGCCGAATTAGAACTATTCCTACTCCTGCTCCCTGCTCACTAGAGGCTCCGTCTACGAATAAGTTCCAAGTTATATCCTTTGTGACTGCGTCGGGTGTTTTTTCTGTCATCTCTGCGACGAATTCTGCCAATGCTTGTGCCTTCAGCGTCTTCCTTGGCTCGTACATGATATCATGCTCCCCAAGCTGTACTGACCCGCTCACCAGCCTTCCTGATGTCTCTGGACGATGGAGGGCCTTTTGTAAGGGCTGGTTCGTGCGGACAATGACCGTGTGTCCTTTGAAATACGGCTTCAGCTTCTTCGTAGTCACTGCTATGGCTAGTCCTAGTTTGTCAATAGTTGGGTAGTTGAGCTCTGCCCCTTTGAGCGTCCTACTAATATAGTAGATAGGTTGCTGCTATTCCCCTTCTTCTCTGACCAACACAGAGGCGATGGTCTCCTTCCCTACTGAGAGGTATTGGTACAACGTTTCTCCTGCAATAGGCCTACTCAATAATGGTGGTTTGGTCAAGAATGAATTTAGATCTTCGAAGGCTTTTTGGCAAACTTCATCTCATGTGAATTTCTTCATGTTCCTTAGCTGGTTGAAAAATGGCAAACACTTTTTAGCTAAAGAAATAAAACGTCCCAGTGCGTTACGCGACCGTTCAACTTCTGTATCTCTCGCACATTTTGTGGGGCTTTCATGTCTACTATGGCCTGGATCTTCTCAGGATTGGCCTTTATCCCTCGTTGACTAATCAAGTATCCCAAGAATTTGCCCGCCTTGACAACAAAGGCGCATTTGGCTGGGTTAAGCTTCATTCTGAATTTGTTCAAGACCAAGAAGGTTTCTTCTAAGTCTTGGGCGTGTTTTTCTGCTGTCACACTCTTCATAATTATGTCATCGACATAGGCTTCACCATTTCTTCCCAGTTGATCTTGGAACATGAAATTCACTAATCTCTGGTACGTTGCTCCAGCGTTCTTCAATCCAAATGGCATGACATTGTAGCAATACGTTCCTTTGTCCGTCACAAAGGAGGTCTTCTCTTGATCTTTTTTGTCCATGGGTATCTGGTGGTACCCTTGTGCTATATCTATAAAGCTGTATAGGAGGTAGTATGCGGTTGAGTCTACTAACTGGTCTATATTCGGCAGTGGGTAACTGTCCTTGGGACAGGCCTTGTTCAGATCTGTGAATTCCACACATTCTATACTTCCCGTTTGACTTTTTGACTAAGACCACATTGGCTACCCAGTCGGGTTAGTATACTTCTCGAATGAATCCAACTACTTCTAGTACGTTAACTTCGTCTGCGATTATCTTCTATCTCTCTTCCATGAATCGTCGTTTCTTTTGCACTATAGTCATGCTGCCTGGTTTTATGTTTAGCTTGTGTGATGCTACTTGCGGGTCAACTCCCATGATTTCTGTTGGCTCCGTGGCAAATGATTCAGCGTTTTTCTTCAGAATGGATGTTATTTCTTCTATTATCTCCTTTAGGATCTCAGTTCCCACTTTTACTGTTTATGTCTCAGTCATCTCGAACTCTTCCATCTCTCTGACTGGTTCTGCGCCTCTTGCTTCCTCCTCATCTACTACGATTCCTGGGAATGTGGCGATTGGTAAGCTTTCTTCTTTTGTTGTCACCATGCAGCATTCCCTAGCTATTTCTTGGCTTCCCCGCACTACTACCGTACCTTTTGAGGCTGGTATCTTCAAGGTTAACAGCATGATGCTAGTTACTGCGCTTGAATGGTACAAGAAAGGCCTACCAAAGATGTCATTGTAGGCTAAAGGTAAGTCCACCACATTAAACTGGCGTGCAACTTCTTAAGGGGTCCTTCATTCTTCTCGCCTAACTCCACATATAAGTTCACAGTTCCCTCAGGTCGCATTGGCTTTCCTCCTAAACCAATGAGTGGGACAGATGCTTTTCATAAGTCTGTGACAGATCCTTTCATTTCTTTGAATGCTTCCAGGGTTAACAGATTCACGGTACTTTCCTCATCTATCAATATCCGCTTGACCAGATGACTTTGTATTACTGCCTCTATCACTAGTGCGTCGTTGTGAGGTCCTCGTACATGTCCTTCATCTTCTGGGCCAAGGAGACTTCTTGAGTTGTCTCCCTTTCAATTGCAAAAATTTTCGTAGATCCTTGTCTGTTCCTTTTTTTTATTATTAGAGTTGCTATAGGGCTAACCTCCATCAATTATGTGTTTGACTCCTGCAACTTCTTTAGTCTTCTTGTTCTGCTCTTCTTTCTCTGCAGTATCTCCCTTCCTTTTTTTTCTCCAGTCTTTTCGTGGACAAATTTCCTCAGCACTCCAGACTGGATTAACTGCTCAATCTCTCTTTTCAAGTCCCAACAGCGGTCTGTGTCATGGTCGTAACCTTCATGGAAACGGCAATACTTGCTCTTGTCTCTTTCTTTATCCGGGTCCATCCTCCTGGGGGTGTTGAACATCACTCGGTTTTGCTTCATCCAATTGAGTATATAGACTAGGGCTCGGTTCAATGGAGTGAAGTCATAGGGTCTGCTCAATTCGCCAAATCTCTGCATCCGAGGCCTATTGTCCTCTTTATTCCCTCGATATTTGGAGCTGCCTTGCTTCATCGCCTCAGGCTGCTTGGTTAAAGTCGTCCAATTCCACATATTTATGTGCTATTAGCATTATATCTTGAAAGATGGTGGGTTTTTTCATCAGGATTTTATTTCGGAGTTCTTCGAATCGAGTTCCTATCTTCATGGCCTCAATTGCGGTATCATGATTCAGATTTTCGATTTTGACTGCCTTCTTGTTGAATCTTTCCACAAAATTCTTTAACGTCCCTTGGTCTCCTTGCTTGCACTTCCTTAGGTCACTAGAGCTCTTTTGCATGGGGATAATGGTTCTGAAACGTGCCTTGAATTCTGCGGCAAGATTGAAAAAATAACCGATTGAGCCAGCTTTGAGGTATGAGTACCACTTCTGCGTTGATCCTTTTAACATCGCAGGGAACACTCTATAGAGCATGAGATCATTGACGTCTTGCAGCATCATAATTGTTTTGAACTTGGAGATGTGGCTCTTCGGATCTCCTGTTCCATCAAAAGAATCAAATGTTGGTAATTTAAATCTTGAGGGAAACCGTACAAGTTCAATTTTAGATATGAGAGGGGAGTCTTCTTCCTTTCGTTCTTTTCAAAACTTTCTTATGGCGGTGTTAATTTTCTCATCGATGTCGATTTGCTCTTCAGCTCCCTTCCTTTTGTTGGAGGAATGACTCTCTTTGTCTTTCTCTGCTGCCTTCTTCTTTCTCTGCGCCGATATGGCTTCCTTGGATGCTTGTTCATCATCGATATGGATTCGATTGCTTTTAAGTGCTTCTGTACCTACGCCTTTCTCTTTATTCCCCAAGTCGTTTTCTTTTTCTCGTGGAGGGATATCTCTTCTTCCTTTGTCTGCGTCTTTTCTTTGCAGCACTGGTTCAGATTGTCCTCTTCATGAAAGTTCCTCTTTGGTTTTCTTTCTTTATGCTAGAGTTTCTGGTCTGCGTCTTCCCTCTGTGACTTTGTCCGCAGGCTGCGTCTTCCCTCTAGGACTTTGTCGCTTGCTGCTCAGCTGACTGTTTCGCCAATCCCACTCGGTAATCCTGAAAATCATTAACACTTTTCATTACTGCCTCATGATAAAGCGGTGGTAAAGGCGCACCTTGCGGCACATATGGCGGAACCAGTGTAGTAGAAATTAATGTCCCTTCCGTATCCAAGGATGGAAAGGGAATTGGATTGACGGGCCTCTAGTATCCCTAATGATTGGGGTGGCTCCAAGGATACCATCTTGGTTGCTGGTACGTCATCGGAGCCTGATACTGGGGAGTATAATAATAACCCCGGGGTGAATGTGTCTGCCCAGGGACCCCTCTCCTTATTATGGCGGTGTGATGTTGTACGGCACACCGGTTGTTGCTGGTGGTACGAGATTGACTCTTGGTGCAAGTCCTCCTCCTATGCTGGTCATTGATAGAGGGATCAGTCCACAGTTTACGGGCAAAGCTCTCGTTGTTATGACCAATCGAGGGGGTGGTGGCTCTTCCTCATTATTCATCTTTTCAGCAAGAAACCAAAATTGAATTTTTTACGTAGAAAACAAATTGAACGTTCCCATAGACGGTGCCAAATAATGGTTCTTGAACTGCCGGTCTAAGTCTAATCCAACCTACAAGAAGAAATAGGTTAGAAGGATTCGAGCCGGTGTTGGTTCGAACACCCTCTGATGCCTAAGTTAGATGGTTAGAGTAAAGATTCATTTGTGAATATGAGTGAAATTAGGGTTTACCTGACTTAGGTATAATTGTATATATACTTAAAGTCATTGTGATGTGTTAGGAGTCTCCTCCTCTATTCTAAACACATCTTCTTGTTAGGATGAATTATCTTTTCGTAGTTATCCCTGATTTCTTAGGATAACGGGCTGATTAGCTGATATGTGTTAGTTGTTGTTAGGTACTGGGTCATGGATTTTCTGACTGGTTACGTCGTATATGATCTGCATCTCCTAGTTACCCTCTGAGACTATTTCTGGTTTGATATCCATCAGGACTTAGATAATTCCTAGGAGACTTCGGATACTAGTAATAATGAGAATAATAAGGTTGGTGAATATAGACCGGACGAGATGGGTTGTTCTGAGGCAACTTCGTATGCTATGCCTAGGCGAATTAGATCTAGGAAATATAAGACGACCGAGGTTCGTAGAATAATGATGGAGACTACCTTTTCCGAATTGAATCAAAAACTATCTAGACTATCTAGGTTCTACCCTAGAGTTACCCCTCCGAGGATAACCATAAACGCTAAGGTTGACCGGGACAATGTTGTCCTTTGTGTAGAACACTAAAATTTCAGTGTTAGGATTCTTTTTCAGGCCGATCTAGTTGCCTCCCTTAGGTTTTAGAATATGCCCCTGAGCTAGTTCCATCCGAATGGGATTAGACACTTTTTTACTCTCCGAGCTACATTCTCCAAAAATAAAATTCCTTTTTCTGTTCGGATTTTTGCCAGCATATATAGTATGCCTTCAACGAGGAATACGACTTTGCTTCCTTTAAAATTTTGAAATCAGAACCGAGGTAGGTTGTTGATAAGGTGACTACCTCCTTAAAAAGGTTTAGGTTGGATTGGTTCCGAATTAAGCATGAAACCGCGTTTTCCGAGTTGCCCCTTGCCTCGTCATGTGTTCCCCCAGAGCATACCTTTATTTGAAGGGATAATGCACGAGAAGAGGACTATGGCCGGCTTCAAAGGGTGTTGGAGGTGGCTGATCCTGTGAATACTCATGATTTCCTTCCTCGGTTAAACATTGTAAAGTTTGACCCTAAACGCCAAGGTTGTGCTCGGTCGTCATGTATATTTTTTACTTCCTCGACTTATTGTTGTGTTTCGCTAATGATCTTTTTCTTTTATTTTGCAGTTATGGATATTAATGCATTTACCGCTGGTCGCCGCTCTCAGGCAAATAAGGGATAAACGTCCCAAACTGTGGCTGCTTCTCAGCCGAAATCGGTTGTTACCCGTGCTAGTAAGGCTGTTGTGCCTTCTTCAGCGCCCGTGATTGCGCCAGCTGAAAAGAAACGGAAATGTTTGTATCGACCGTCAAGTGTCCGTTCGACTTTGGTGGTAATCAGCTGTCTGCCGAGATTGACGATTTTGATGAGGACCTTCTTGAAGGTGAGAATCAGGCTGCGCCTGTTGTACTCGCATTGAATGCTAAGTCTGTTGCTACTGTGAGGGAGGGTGGTGAAGTTGCTGATGTTCAACCCTAAGTGGGTTATAAGAATCTTGCTGACCCTAGTGTTGCTCTTCAACGAGCAATGAAAGACAAAAATAAGGTCGGTGTAGAAGCGGGGGCTGCCAAAGCTGTTGGGGAGCTTGTTCTAAATCCTTCTATCATGGTTTGCTATTTGCAGAACAAGACTTATGGGGATTCGGTTGAGAATTTATCGACTGCCCGGTTTTTGGCTAGGCTATATTCACTGTCGAAGGATATTAATGGTTTAAAAATAACGCATCCTCGGGATTTTATTGATGGTGGCTTTTCCCTTGCTTTCCAAGTAAGTTTTTTTCTTCTTTCCTTTACTCTTTTTTTTTTTGAAATATCTGTCTAAGTATGTGTTCCTTTTTGTAGCTGATTAATCACCTGCTTGGAGCCCGATTAGTCCAGGATGATCTTGTCAATCAAGCTTCTGTCAATAGGGAGAAAACCGAGACTGCTGCTTCCTCTTAGGAATCTGAGCAGCTTGCCCGAGAAAACGTGTAGTCTGTTTTAGAAAACCATGTGAAGGAATATAATGAGCAGATCGATGATCTGAAGAAACAAGGGATGACGTTGAAAGATACTCAGGTAGAGTTTAAGCGCAAGATTGAGCTTGATCTCATCAAGCAAAGGGAGAAGTATGAAGAGCTTATTGCCAAACACAAGAAGCCTGCTTTGGGAGAGCTGGAAAAAGTTGTTAAAGATTCAAAGGCCGGGGTTTTAGCCGAGTTTGGTCAACTTACTGATGAGTTAGAGGATGACTTGAGGGAGAGAGTTGGTCCCTTATTGCTGCCCGTCACCGATCCAGCATGCTTATATTTTGATACGGCCGGTATGTACAAATAATGCTGCAGAAAAGGGCTGCTCTTACCGATGTTGCGGATGATCTTCAAGCTCCGCTAACTCGAGAAATTGATGAAATGGACAAAGATAATGCCAAGTCTGTAAATGACCAAGATCCTGATTCTCAGCTCGATCTTAGTCATTATGAGGAAGCGGGCCTCAGCGAAGGGGGTGTTTCTCGGTCAGGGAATGATTTGTTGATTCATGACGTGGTCAATCGTGCTGCAATAGACTAGAACTTTCGAACAATTTTTTGTTTTTTGTAATGATGTGTGGAAACTTTTCTTAAGTAACATATCAGTTTTTAGATGTTTATTCATTGATTTTATCCATAGTTTTTTGTTGGTTCGCGAAGTTTTATCTCGGTCTCAATTAAATGTTTTGTTTTGTTTTTAAACTTTTTCTTAAATCGCTTTAAGGCAGTAGCTTTGATCAATTTTAAAGCAATGGCTTAAGTCAATTTAAAGCAATAGCTTTGATTCGTTTTAAAGCTATGGCTTAAGTCGGTTTAAAGCTATAACTTTGATTCATTTTAAAGCTATGGCTTAAGTCGGTTTAAAGTAATAGCTTTCATCCGTTTTAAAGCAATGGCTTTAGTCGGTTTAAAGCTATAGCTTTGATTCGTTTTAAAGCTATGGCTTAAGTCTGTCAAAAAGCAATAGCTTTTGATTCATTTTAAATCTATGACTTAAGTCGGTCAAAAGCAATAGATGTGATTCGTTGTAAAGCTTTGGATTATGTCGGTCAAAAGCAATAGCTTTGATTAGTTGTAAAGCTTTGGCTTTAATCCATTTTAAAGCTATGACTTAAATCGGTTTAAAGCAATAGCTTTGATTCATTTTAAAGATATGGCTTAAGTCGGTTTAAAGCAATAGCTTTGATTCATTTTAAAGATATGGCTTAAGTCAGTTTAAAGCAATAGTTTTGATTCGTTTTAAAGCTATGGCTTAACTTGGTTTAAAGCAATAGCTTTGATTCGTTTTAAAGCTATGGCTTAACTCGGTTTAAAGCAATAGCTTTGATTCGTTTTAAAGCTATGGCTTAACTCGGTTTACTTTTGATCTTATACAATGAGCATTTTTGTTTTTCTTTTTCTTTTTCTTTTATTGATAGGGAAAAACTTGCATTCTCCTCTACAGCTAGCTTTGATTCGAATGAAAGTGAAAAAACCCCTGACAGACTCGATCACTTAAATTGTTTACTGATAAAACCTTTTAAGGAGGTAAGTCTCGACTTGATAAGTAAGTTAGGTAAGAAGCTCCTCCCTTTCCAACTTTCTTTACTTGATAGGGACCTTCCCAGTTTACTCCAAGCTTAGCTATTCTGGCATTTCCTCTTGCTAGGTCTGCCCTGCGTAGGACTAGGTTGCCTACTTCAAAAGTTAGGGGCTTGACCCTTTTGTTGTAATACGTGGCCATTCTTTGCTTGTACGCCTCGATATGCATCAGGGCCTACTCTCTTCGTTCTTCAAGTAGGTCAAGACAAAGCTTGGTGTTTTCCTTGTTTTGTTGTTCATCAAAGTACTTTACTAGGATAGTGGGCATATGCCTATTTCCACTGGTACCATTACTTCACATCGATATGTCAAGCTGTACGGAGCTCTTCCTGTGCCAGCTTTGGGAGTGGTTTTGTATTACCATAAGACACTGTGTAGCTCGTCTGCACATCGGCCTTTGGCGTCATCCAAGCGCTTATTTAGCCAGTTCGCAATGGTTCTATTAGTAACCTCGGTCATCCTTTTGGTTTGGGGGTGAGTGACCGATGTGAACCTTAGATCTATTCCTTTCTCAGTGCAGTACTCTCTTAAGATCTATTTGTCAAACCTTTTTCCATTGTCGGCGATTATGATCCTTTATATGCTGAAACGACATATTATCTCTCTTTGTAGGAAATTTCTTACTCGGGCCTTTATTATGGTTGAAACTGCTTCTGCTTCCACCATTTTGAGAAATGATCGACAACGACAATTTTAGGAATTTTCTTTGGCTATTGGATGTTGGAAATGGGCCGACTATGTAAACTCCCCAAGTGCTGAATGGCCACGGGCTGATTATAGGGCTCTACTCAGTTGTTGGTTGGTGATGTACATTTTGATGATATTAGCATTTTTCGCACTTTTTCACTAGGTCAGCAGCATCTTGCGCAAAAGTTGGCCAATAATATGCTTGTAGCACTGCTTTTCGGCATAGCGCTAGGTGAGAGATGTGGCTACCACACATGCCTTCGTGCATCATGGCCAAAACATATTTTCCTTCTTCAATTGTGAAACATCTAGATCAGGAGTGTGAAAATGACTTTCGATACAAGATCCTATCTCGGTTTGAGAAATGTGGTGCTCGACGCTTGACCTTTCTTGGCATGTTTTTATCCTCCGGCATACTCTCATTTTCCATATATGTTATTATGTGTTCCATCTATTGATCCAATGGGTGAATAAGGAAGGTCACGTCTGGATTCTGGATGGTGCTGAAGCTTTAAACTGATGAAGGTATGCCCGATATTGTTTCTTTTGCTGCTCCTGCCTTGGCCAGTATGTCTGCTTCTTTGTTTTCTTCTCTAGGGATCTATTCCAGTTCCCACTTCCCACAATCTTCGGTAATTTTAGTTAGCAGTTCTTTGAATCGGTCCACATACTTCTTCATGTCAGGATCTTTTACCTCGAATAATCCGAGTACCTAGTTGACTACTAGTTGTCAGTCACTTTGAATCTTCAGGTATTCTCCCTTGAGTACCGTTGCCATTCTCAGACCTACTATTAGAGCTTCATACTCTGTCGAATTTTTTGTGGCTGAGAACTTCAAGTTGACCGAGTGTTGAATTTTTATGGAATGCGGTCCTTTTAGTACCATTCATGCTCCTAATCCTACCATATCCGAGGCTCCATCAACTTGTAGAATCCATTTAATCATGTCGTCATCTACCTACGGGGTAATCGCGAGTTGCCGTTTTGGCTACGAAGGCTGCCAGGATTTGTGCTTACATGGATGACCTCGGCTCATATTTGATGCCATACGCTCCCAACATTACGAATCAATTGATCAATCTTCCTGATGTTTCTGGTCTCCCTAGAGCTTTTTTGTGTGGCTGATTCTTTCAGACCACCACCGTTTGAGCTTGAAAATATCAGTTCAGCCTATCTAGAGTTAAGATGAGTGCGAATGCAAAATTTCTCAATTTTGCTATACCTGAGCTCGGGTCCTTTCCATACTTTGCGTGTATAGTACACCGGTGTTTGGTCGCCCTCTTCTTCTTTGACAAGTATCGAGGCTAATGTCTCATTAGTAACGCTTAAGTATCAGTATAGAATTTCTCCTACTTCTGGTAGGCCAAGCAGAGGACGTGAGCCTAGGAACTTCTTGAGCTCGTCAAAAGATTTTTGGCATTCTTCGTTCCGCTCAAAGTTCTTCACATTTCTCAGGGTTTTGAAGAACGGCAGACATCCCTTGGCTGAGTTTGACACAAATCTAATTCTTTGTTTTCTGAACCTCTTTGGAAGTCCTAGGTGCCTTCATCTCTATGATCGCTTTTGTTTTTCTAGGCTTACCTCAATCCCTTTTTGATATACAAGGTAACCTAGGAACTTTCTTACTAGAACCTTTAAAGCACATTTGTCCAGTTTCAGCTTGAGCTTGTACTTCTTGAGCTTTTCAAACATATCTTCTAGGTCTTTTGCATGATCTTCTACCTTTTTTGATTCGACGATAATGTCATCCACATATACTTCCATATTTCGACTGATCTGGTCCTTAAACACGAAATTCATCAATCGCTGGTACGTAGCCCCAACATTTTTCAGGCGGAAAGGCATTTTTTTGTAACAGCATGTTCCTTCATCGGTTACAAAACTTGTTTTTCACCTCATCGTCTTTATGCATGGGTATCTGGTATTACCCTTGTGCTGCGTCTATGAACGAGTAGACTTCAGATCCGCTTGTCGAGTCAACTAGCTGATCGATGTTTGGCAGGGGGTAGCTGTTTTTTGGGAATGCTCAGTTAAGATTTGTAAAATCTATGCATAACCTCCACTTCCCATTCTACTTTATTATGAGTACCACATTGGATAGCCATTTCGGGTAGTATACTCTTCTGTTGAACCCAGCGGCCAATAGTTTGTCTACCTCGGCTCTGATAGCAATTTGCCTATCGACTGCGAAAGCTCTTTTCTTCTGCTTCACCGGTTTGTAGGTTGGGTCTACATTTAACTTGTGTGAAATGATGGATGATCTACATATCTCCCCTGGTGTGTTAATGAATTCCACCTCATTTTTTACTAGCATACTGGTTAACTCGTCTTTTACAGCTCTTGGCAATTTTGCGCCTATCATGACCGATCTCGGATTCACCCCTGCTAGTTTTAGCTTTTCTAGCTTTTCATGTGGTTCTAGCTTTCCTTCTTCTAAGTGTGGTATTTCCATTGCCTCTATGGCTAGCATTTTAAACACACCCTTCATATATACTAGGTAGCACATTTTGTCTATGTCTTGCCTCCCTTTGATTGTCACCACGCCCTTCTCGGTTGGTATTTTCATTGCTAAGTATATATACATGTAACTGCTCCTGTGCTATATAGCATAGGTCTGCCTAGAATAACATTGCAGGCGAGTGCCATGTCTACTACCATGAATGGTGACATTAATTTTTTTATAACGCCGACTAGGCCTCCCTCTAGTGTTCCATTTTCTTTTCCTAACTCGACTTTTAGTTCGGCTACACCCTCTGCTCGTACTGGCGCTCCTCCCAGACCGACTAAAGGTGTTTTGACCGGTTTTAGATATAGCACTGAGCGTCCTATTCCAATGTACGCCTCTTTCGTGATGAGGTTTATCGAGCTTCCTTCGTCTACTAACTGCCTCATAACCCAAAATTTTTCTATTAGGCAAGAAATTACGAGTGGGTCTTGATGTGGAAAATATACGCCTTCCCCATTTGTTGGGCTGAAGCTAACTTCGGGTAGTGGTGTTGCTACTGCTTTGTTTACCATACTTGCAACAATCGGTCGATTTCTTTCTTAAGACTTCCGCGTTCGTCAGTGACATGTCCATGTCCATCATGAAATTGACAATATCTTTATGTCCACTTCGTACTGCAACTTCGGCGGGTAACCCACCGGTTCATTGTTGTTTTGAATCCAAATCAAGATGTGCGATCTTGGTGTGTTGAGAGGGATATAAGCCTGATCTTCTATACTGACCGGTTTATGGCTTTCTATTCGGAAAGGTGCTAATGGTCTTTGCTCTCTAGGCTTGAACCTATCCTGTCTGTTGTTTTGGTTGAAGGATGGTCTTGTTGTATTTGATTGTGCGGCCGAATTGGCAGCTTCCTTATGCGTTTTTTGTCTAGATTGATGAAGTTCCATGCTCGGTTCATCAGTTGAGGTTAAGTTTCCTTCGGGTTTGTGATTAGATTTTCTCGGAATGTGTTCATGGTGGTGTTGTCTTTCATGGCGTCTATGGATGTATCATCGTTCAGGTCTTCTATTAGTATGGCTTCTTCGTTAAACCTAGTAACGATTAGTTTTTCAGGCTTTCTCCCGATATCTGGTAGCACAAGTTGAGAACACTTGAGTTTTTTTCCTCTATATACTCGGCGCAAAGTGAGTTTGGAAAGCCTTCGCCAACTCGTCAAAACTATGAATTGATCCTTCTTTCAGACTTTGGTACCAGATCGCGGCCGACCCTTTAAGTGTTGTTGGGAAAATCTTGCATACAGCTGCCTCAGATAAGCTCTGGACCATCATGGTCACTTGAAAATATCTCAAGTGGGTTGTCGGGTCACTGCTTCCACTGTAGTGGTCTAGCATTGGCATTTTGTAGATTAGAGGGAAAGACTCTTCTCGGATTTTTGCAGCCAATGGGTTTCCAATCTTAAGGTAGCTCGCCTTCTTGGGCTCTTTCCTTTTGAATTTCTCCATTTCGGTTCGTACCCTTTCTGTTATTTCTTGTTCAGATTTTTTGCTTTGGCCGGATCCTGCGCCCGAGCTATGCACGCTTTCCTCGATTTCTACTCTTCTCGGCATTTTTCCTGCTTCTTCAGGTGTTTTGTGGCCGGTTTGATTCATTTGTTAGTTCCTTGGGATTTGGTGTTCTTGTTATTTTTTCCCCGGGGTGGCACCTTCAGGTGATGATTTGAACACTGATTGTCCTTGGTAAATTTCAGGGGGATGAGGGGGTGCCATCGGCACATACGGCAGTGTGGTGGTATTTTCCCAAGAAGTGGTAGGAGCTTGAGGTCGAGTTAGGCCTTGTTGACCCTGCTGGAGGAATGCTAGTTGACAAGCGTGGAACTCAATGTATTCTTGTATTTGTGTCGGAGTGGGGCTTTGTTTCTCAGTTACCGGTTAGCGGTGTTGCTGAGGGAGTAGGAGTGATCACCAGAGTGAATGTCAGGTTGGTGGGAGCCATTGCCGGGCCGTAGGGAAATGTTTCGGGGCATCTGAGGTATTGGTGTTAAGAATGAGGTTGGTGGAATAGATCCCGAGAAGGGCATGCCCCATGGATAATGAGTAGTAACTCCAGATGTTGTGCCTAGCTGGGTGCCACCACCTGATGTTGTAATCGGGAAGAAAGAACTGTCGTCGATACCCCTGCGTACAGGGGCGCTGAGCCCATCTCAACTTGTATTGTCTTGTGTGCCGGTTTCTTGCGTAAGGGGGTCCTCATCTTCCATTCTACCTATTTTCCTCCGACTGCCGGTGAAATAGAAAGGGGGAAATTTTCTTACTTTCTTTCCCACAGACGGCGACAAATGATAACTTGCGGATTAGGCGGGCAGTCCTAGGTCCGGAATGTCCTCAGGAAAGTACCTGAAAACTACAACACGACCGTTAGAAGGGTGCCGGAAGGGGATTCGGACAAGCCTCTCCGACGGTCAAGTCAGTAACTGTTTTAGTGAGAGAAAGAAGTAAGAAGTGAAAGAAGTTAACAGTTGAGAGAAAAAGGTTATTAACCTTTTTACCTACTTTTCTTAGGCCTTTTTATACTATCACATTGTTTTCTAATGTTTTATAGTGATATGTTTGTTTATTCCCGACATTGATCTATTTGTTCTCTTTGTCTGTACAGGGATTCGGGTGCTTATCAGTGTACTTTTTGTCAGGCTGTCGCCTTGTATCATGAAGGTTCTGCTTGGTACGACCGAGCAATTGCTTCTTCGGTTTTTGTTGTTATGATTGGTTCGTCCAAGTCTGTTCATGGGTTTGGTTTACCTTTTCCTAGTTGGTCAATCATGTTCGAATGTTATGTCTGATTCGGTTATGCATGTTTCTCTTATCGTTACCTCATTTTGAGGTCGGTCCATTAGGTGTGTTATCATATACCAACTGTACATGGGCCAGTTTGCAATGTATACTGATTTCCAAAAGCACATCAAAATTAACCGGTTAAAAGAATAATCACATAAATTAGCTAATTAATGCAATTCCAGCCCGTCACTTAGACATTTTAGGATTAATACGAAAAAGTAGTAACTGCTATATAGGTTTTTCAAGACTCATTAATAAAATATCCAGACCAGCCAGACTTATGACTATTTGCTAGAAACCTCTAAGGTTAGAAGTAAGTTTAGGAGTACCTGCTACTTGCCTCAAATGCTAGTCTAGATCGAGTCATATGCGCGTCAAACATGTTTACATGCTTTCGTACTTGTTTACTGATAGCTTTCATATCCCGTGAACTGCATATACTATTGAGATGAGAATAATGCGAATATGGCCAGTCAATAAAGCCGGTAACAGATAAGCCAAGCACAAGAGTCTCGAGGAGGTCCACAAACCCTATTTGTGTCCAATGCACGGTAATTTTACCCATAAGCGAGTAAGGTTACCTAGTCGGTTAAAAGGCATTTGCTAGTTGAACTAGGTGGCGACTTCATTTTTCAAACCATTTCCAGATCGAGAAGTCATCCAGAAGCTTTGGGCGAGCGGCCCCCAAACCCTACTCTGCTCACACACAACGACAGTCAAAACGCAGCGAGTACCAAACACTCCAGTCAATGATGTTTAAAGTATTTCTTACCTTGCATGTCTATCCAATTGTCCGTGAGTATGTCGATTGTCACGACCGAAATCCATGGGTTGCGACCGGCACTAGGGAATGGGAATGGTAGTTCCAAAACCCGTAGCAAGCTTAAAACTATAAAAACTTTTTGTTATCGACCAATCAAAATATCACGCTTAAAGTGTTTCCGAAAGATTTCATTAAATGATACGATCATAAATATATATAACCACTTTTTGAAATCAAAGCATGAAAACATGGAAACCAAGGTCTTACAAACGCGACACTATGTATCCAACGTTGCCCTATTTCAAACATACAATACGATCATGTAAGCCTAGTCCAATCATCTTGAATGGTTAACATACAAACAGATAAAAGAGAAGTTTACAAACTGTACATGCATATCAGAGTATACAATACAAAAACCATTAGACACGAAACATCATATGGGGTCTCACATCTACGGATTACTACAGTGCTAAGAAGTCAAGTATTATTTCTTTACATGCTTCAAAATACACAAACTTATGGAACAAGAATAGAAGTTTGTCACTTCAAAAACTATTAACCTGAAATGTTTGAAATCCACGGGTAAGGTATACTGAGCGAGTTCATATAGTTCACAGTTAAGCATTTAAAAAACACAAAACAAGTGCAGTAAACAGTTTATTCGTATGCATCCAAATACTGATTCCGACTGAAACCCTAAACCCCAATATCTATTTCGCTTTTCATTCGTATCATGTCCACCTCATAACATATCAATTGATCGACCCAAATGGTATAGTCCCGGGATAATTCAACCGAGTTAACCAATACCCTGTGACATCGTCCCGGGATAATTCAAACAAGTTAACTCATGTCGTTTCTTATACTCCAAGTTATGAGTCCTGAGATATTTCCACCGAGTTCAGCCCACCAAACACAGGTCCAAAGATAGTTCCATCGAGTTCAAACTCGTGTCTGATATACATAATCCCACTTTATATTTCATAATCATAAGAATTTATGTCGTCACTAGTGATCACACTGTTGGGTTTTCTAGGTTCATAACGCAGCGGAATTTCAAAAAATTTATATAAAACCCAAACCAAGATCCATGTAATTTGAATAAATAGATTAACAACAGAATTAATACTTACTTGTATGTCGAATTCAACAGCAATGTAGGAAGGAAGGAGGTGGTTCACTTTGGTGATACCTGGCCTCGGATCAGAAACGCCTCCAAAAGAATGCGTTCTCTACGAGTATCCACACAAACAGACCTTAGCCAAAACTAGTGCTTGTGTGCTAGCACTATATCTTCACAAGCAATTTCAAATTTTAGTGATTTAGTGAATAATGAATTTCGTGATCCTCAAACTCGTTCCTTAATGTGTATTTATAGTCATACAACAACAGTAGGGTTTGAGACAAATTCGTATTTCAATCTTATTGTAACTCTTACAAGTTTATGTTTATCAAAAACTCCTTTTTGATAATCATCCATATATATTAATTATTATAATTATTATATTCAAAAAATAATAAATTAAGAAAAACACTTATCCTTAAATTTCAAATTAATATATATTTATTAATATATATATATATATATATATATATTACGAATTATATATATATATATATATATATATATATATATATAAAATAATTAATCACTTAATCACATTGGGTTTGTACAACCCATAACTGTTTTGGGCCTGTTCTTAGTGTGCAACCCTGTAGGTTCATATAACGTTAGCAGTAGGCCCGAAATCAATATTTCAGCCCACAAGTCTTACGTGGCCTCTAGCAAGACATTATGACTACCCAAGTTATACGAATATCGACAATCTGATTTAACCATTTACAATAATATTTTAATCCCTTTGTCTCTCGATATCTAGATTGAATATAAGGCATAGTCCTGTCATCCTTATAATATTCAATCATTAGTTTCTTGATTCTAAGTAGACTGAAAAATGATAACTCTTTATCAATTCATTTAGCATGGCCATGCATTTCCTTCAGTCTATCTTCTTTCAAGGGGCCCATAGATATCTTGCTCAAATAAATGAGGGACAAATTCCTTCTCAGTCACTCACATTTCTCACATAGTTACTTTCATATCCAATGACAATCTATTACATTATCCTGTTAAAGATAATGTAAGGCTGTATCAAAATATGATATAACTATGTAGAAATCCATGATGACTTCAAGGTCAAAGGATTATACTAATAGAAATGCAATGAGAAATACTTATGACAGTGATCTATGTAGTATTCTTATAGTGGGTCATCTAGTGCCTTATTTCTCAAATAACACCTATGATTTAACTTAATATCTCATATACATGATTAGTAAAACATAATCATCAGTCAACATCATACTAGTCTCAATGTTCTATTAAGACTAGGGATAGATGGAATATAATTCTTTTATAAAACCTAAAGGTTCTACTATCAAGTCACATACTTGATGACCTAAGAAAGAATTAACCATTCAAGCATTTTAATCATTAATGTAAAATGATAAAAACTGCCAATCAATAAATAACAAAATGATAAAGTCAAAACTGGTCAAACATGATTGACCTAGTGCATATCACTAACACACACATCCCTTATTCCCGCCGAATATGAAGGCATTTTCCAATAGATCTATACTTGTTTCAAACCATATCCATTACATACAAAACATTTGCGATTAAAAAATGCGTTTTAAATACTCAAAAGTAAATATATAAACTCACTGATTACGCATATCCACAAAACACAAAAGCAATGCAACACCACATTCATAATGCTCCCTAAGCTCTAGGTCCAGTTGGTGGTTGCCTCGTTTGACTTATATAGGATTCAAAACATAACTCGCATAAGAATCCTATTCTAGAGACATCTCTAGACACAAGACACAACATAAGCGTAAACATAACCCGTGCAACTCAAAACTATTCAATATAACTCTATCCGATCTCATCGATAATCGATGCAGAGCTCGATACGATCTATAGGTTTACCTAGTAAAACAAACATCACATGCATAACGACATCCACTCGAAACTCTAATCATGTTTGGCATGTTCAACATCCAACACTCATGTTTTTGGAGTTCGAGGGTCGATACTAGGTCAAAACATCAAGAAAACGTCAAATGATCCTCTCTGCGGCGGTACGACTAACTGTGCGCCCGCACAGTCCCCTTCAAAGGGATTGTATACGCGCATAGACCCTTTGTCCGCCTGCACATTCTATTTCAAAGGGATTGTGCCCCTGCACAGACCTTTTGCGCGTCGGCACAATCTCTCTGAGAGACCGTGCGTCCTCACACAGTGGCTGTGCACCCACACAGCCTCGGATTTCCACCTCCGGGCCAAAACCAACCTACCAAAACCTCCAATTCTGCTACCAAAAAAAAGTATAACACCCAAAATAATCCAAAACAAACTTGAAATGTCAAAACCTGACTCAAAATTGTCAAAATGATAAAACCGTTGAAACCCTAACGTTTCAAATCAAAATTCCATCAAATTAACCCAACCGAATATTAAAATGGCAATCTTACCTTGATTACCCGTTTGATTAATATTGTTTCACAACAAGAATTGTCAAAATCAGACTTGAAACGGAAACCCTAGCTAATAACGATGAAGATGATGATGAAATGGATTTGCTAGGTTTTTGGTCTATGATGCATTTCAAATCAAGTGAAATTATTTCCCTTTTGTAATTTGGTCAATGTCTACTTTGACTCAAGTGGCTAAACTCGATTTTTAACTTAAATTCTTAATTAAAGGTCGCGTCCAATTTTAAAATAGTCTCGAAATCTTACGAAACTTTACGATAAATACTTTAAATTATTTTGTGGCGGCGTAAAATTTATTAGCTCGCGACCTATACCGCTTAAAATTACTCAAACAAATTGTAATTGCAAAACACCATTAATATTCCGCGACCAATAAAATAAACTCATTACGATCTTATTCCATAACACGCTCACTTCCCGACCTCCTTGGTCCTAATTATTTATAACGAGACACGTGGCACTTAAAAACAAACGAGGTATTACATCGATACTATTTAAAATGCTTTCCAAAAGCATGCCAAACCCAACATTAACAGGTTAAAGGAGTAATCACCATAAATTAGTAAATCAAATAAAATTCAGCAAATCACCTAGACATCTTAGGATTACATAAAAAATGTAATTAGAGGCTGTATAGGCTTTCAAGATAACCTAATAAAATCAATCAAACTTAGACATCATTTTAGGCTCTATGCATGTAAAATATCTACACTAGCCAGAGTTGGCTATTTATTAGAAACCACAAGGTTTAGATGAATGTTTAGGAGTGATTGCTACTTGCCTCAAATGCCAGACCTGATCGAGTCATATGCACGTTACACGTGTTTACTGCTTTCAAACGGGTTTACTTTCTAGCACTATATAACATGAACTGCATGAATGTTTAGATGAGATACAAAGTGTGTCTAGTAATCAAAAGCGGAAACAAATAAGCCAAGCACATGAGTTTTACGGAGGTCCGCGAATCCGGTCTTTTGGTCTGCTGTACAGTAATCTTACCCATACGTGAGTAAGGTTATCGATTGGTATAAAAGGCATTTGCTAGCTGAGCTAGGTGACCGCTCTATATTTATTTCAAAACTTGTCTAGAGAAGTGTCCTACCATAAGCCTGGGCGAACGGCGACCCACCAGCGGAGCACACGCTCGACCAAAACCAAGACCAATAATTCAGACCATGCCTCAGATAACGCATACTGTCACGACCCAAATTATTGAGCAGAGACCGGCGTTAGGGAATGGGAGTGGTAGCTCCAAATCCCGTAGCAAGTCTAAAATCCTCTATAAATTTTTCGCATTAAAAAATATTATTCGTAAAACGTAAGATAATTATAGTTATTGAAAATATCATATTCACTTTCTGAAAACGTAGCGAAACGACTCTTGGAAATCAGGTTCTTACCAAGCGATATCTCATATCCAGCACTGCCCTGTTTCTAATCATAATCACAACCAATTCCATTCATGGAAATTGGTAAAGAACTCAAACGGACAAAATATAATAAATAATTAACATACATGTATAAATATCATATCAGATTTATCATTTAAAATACCGTTTGAATTCAAAACATACATCATTTACATCTACTAACCACTGCAGCTCTATGAAGTAAAACATACTTTGACATATACTTCAAATTCTTCAAACTTCCGGAACAAGAAATGGAAGCCCATCCTTCAAAATACTTTCACCTGAAAGGAAATTGTGAGTGGTCAGTATATAGGAATATACTGAGTGAGTTCATATAATACTGTAGAAAATTAACGAAAATATAAAACATCTTTGTATGCATCCAAATACCAAACCGAATGAAACCCTAAGTTCATTATGTTTCTTATACATTGTGTTTCTCTATTAAGTTCGTACTTCTTATTTTTTTCAAGCGAAGCTTAGTTATTGGCCCAAGTCCCGGGATAGTTCCACCGTGCTGGCTTGGGGAGATACAGGTCCCGGGATAGTTCCACCGTGCTAACCTTGTATCTCGATTGATGTAGTCCCGGGATATCTCCACCGAGTTCAACTCACATCAATCATCTTAAAGGATATTCTTCATGGCTTCATATCTTATTGAATATTGGTTGTATTTTATGTATATTGAGTTTATTATGACTGGTGTACACACAGTTCTACTGTTACCCAATAGATAGCTCGTTTCATCGGATCTATATTAGGTTTTAAAACATTTAAATGCAATTATGCAGTTTAAATAAAGCATTTGATAAAATAATGCAAGTACGCTGCACGTTTGTACAGTTGTTGTGCTGCACGTTCGTGCAATTGCTGTGCTGCACGTTCGTGCAGTTGCTGTGCTGCCGACATCGTGCAGCACTTGCTGCACGTTCGTGCAGCAGTCTGCACGTTCGTGCAGTCTGCTGGCTGCCGACATGCAGCCCTGGGGTTCACTCCCCGGGCCATTTTCGACGTGCTCTCAATAAATTTTTGAATACCCATTTGATCAAACAACGCTCAGAAACGTTTATAACACAAAATCTAAACCTAATACGCTAAAAATCGATCCTAAATCGTTAAAACGATAAAACCGCTCAAAACCCTAATTTTAAATCGATATTCCATCAAATTTATCCAAATTAATAGTAAAACGACGTGCTTACCATGATTACCCGCTGAATTATGATCGATTTGAGCTAGGAAACGTCGAAAATGGACGAGAAACGGAGATCGAGAGTCTGAACGATGTAACTGAAGAAGAAAAATGAAATGAGAAAGATGATTTTGGCTTATGGATACTTATTTATTCATAATCCTAATTCTTATATATATAATTGGCTAATGTACTCTTTTAATCCTTCATCTCTTTAACTTAAACCAATTCTCTTTTAAACTTTCTATTTTAACTTAACAATTAATTATTTACTTTAACTCAATTACGTACGTATTATTTACATCCAAATAAATAATACGATTCCAAAATTATTCTTTTCCATCAATGATCTTTTAACTGCTATTTTCGAGGCTTAATTGGCTAATTTACGTTTTGGTCCTTGAACTTTTCAAAAGTTGTAATTTAGTCAAAAACGCATCCGCGTCCAAATTTTGAACAGTCTCCGATTGACTTGGAACATTTACCATAGATACTATAAAATATTTCGCGGACTTTGGCGAAATAATTTCCGCCACGGGATTTATATTTTATTTTATATTAATTTTCTAAGTCTTTTCCTTAAATACTGCTAATCTGCTCAATAAAAATTCTTTTAAATTCCCGATATAATTAAATTAAATCCATCTTAACTTAATTTATCTGAATTTATGACACGTGGCACAATTTAATTATTTTAAAATATTTGGGGTATTACATTCTTTTCCCCTTATAAAAATTTGTCCTCGAATTTTCATAAATAATTCTTATTTACTTTATTCCATTGATACTTTTACAGTCGTAATACTTTTATCCATCAAGTATTACATTCTTTTGTAAAGACTTGAGGTCTTGTCTTCGACTTGTCATCCTGATGAACTTTCTTGATAAAGGGGTTGCGTCCAAATATCGTTACCATCATTGCATTTCACACTTATCGCTTTTTCTTACATCTTACGCCATCAGGTTAAGCTTGTTGGTAGTAGACTCCCTTGTTTGAGTACTTCAAATTACTTGCTAGGAGTGATTGTTTCACATATGGCGTACCGCGGTCGCTCCTTTATTAGAAGTTACTTAATATCTTGTTCCTTATTCTGTTACTACCATACACTATCGTCTTTGCAATCCATCGTGTTCTTTGAAATTCTGTATATTGTCATTTGTTGACGGCTTCCTACTTACTTTCCTATAGCAAGGTTCCTTGCTTGCATTACTTAAATTACTTATCCAAAGTAATTGTCTCACATATAGTTCTGCTAATCTTGCTCTTATATCCATCATCTTGTTGTTATTTATCTTCTTATGATGCATAATTTCACTTTTGTTGATTGTAGAATGAAAAGATACTACGTCCTTGTTGCTTATCATTATTTTACTTCGTTGACTTGTTATCATCGTGGTCTTGTATCATGAGTCATATCTCTCTTGAAATGTTCCATAGTATATGTACCCAAACTCATTTAAATGCTCTTATCCAAGTCTACATCCTTGTCGAAGTGATTTTACTTAGGTCAGGGAAATCTCTTCATAGCATTTATCTGTATTGCGTTACCCGTACACGTTCTTCTAAACTTGTACAGTTCAATTTAACATTTCCTTTTTCATACTTCATGGTTTCTTAATCTCATGAAGTTGAATTCACTCTTGGCATTACTTGATATGTTTAGCATCTGTCTTCCCTGGCGTATCTTGCCTCTTGATCCTTTGATTCTATTCGTTTTACTAATTGGCATTGCTTTTCCTTCACTTAAGGTTGTGTCTTTTCAATTTCCAAATTCACAGATTAGTTTTGTAGACTATTATTGTCAATAGCTACAAGTATTCTCCATGCTGCTTTGATCTACCTCTCGAGGCATCATTGTTCTTTCATATTCTTTCAACAGCTTCTTATATTAGTGACTTATTGTTTTCATTATACATTCCTTATCTAATGACACTTTATTTTAATTTGATCTTGGTCTTCACATTGTTATACTCTTATGTCGTTACTGATCTTGTAGATTCTTGAACAATCCTGGTTCGATTCTTCATTAGCTTTTTGGTTCTAAGAAGGTATCAGACTTAACTAGTCAATCTGACTACCCATCTCTCTATCATTTCTATAGATACTTTGCCTCTTCTCCATTACACGTCCTTTATAAAAAAAAATTGCTTCATGTTGGTTTATGAATCCGTAGATAGCTTATGCTTGAAATTATCGATGTAACATTTATAGACTTCTAGAGTAATTCTTTATTTCCTTCTTGTACTTGAACTCCTTATGAAAACCTTTACTCACGATTCATTCTCATCGTGATTTATCACTCCATTTTATATTCCTCAATTCCATTTATTAGTACTATCTCTTTTGTAGCCTTCATGATTTCCTTCATATACTTCTTTTGTTGTCTTTCTTCCATTCCACCTTTTCTTGTTGTTATCTTTCCAATCATCGACAACATCTTAGACGTTGTTTCCTCTGGATCGTTTCAAAATCCAATACATTAATATTCACTTATACTCATGGGATTCATCTAACACTGACATTCATATGTCGACAAGACTGATCTTTGTTCTCTTATTATCGCATTCTTTTAAGATTTCTTGATTTCCCGTACAAAATTCATGTTGATCTCATACTTGACCATTATAACAGTCCTCAAATCTTTTCCTCATACTAGTCATTTTCCTATCTAATCGCGTTGATATGTCTCAGATGTGTCTTATGACATTGTGGATCCTAAACAAACATCACTGCACCAGAATGTTCGATCTCGCTCCATCAACCTCTTGAAAGTTGAAATACCAATCATTAACGTTCCTCTATCCTTTCGTTTTGTCCTAATTACTCTTAACCTTAAAACTACATGATGCCGAACTCATTGTTTCGCTTGTTGGTACGATACCCTCTTTTTGTCTTCAAACTAGTATACCTGGAACTTTTATCAACGTCCTTGAATTACGACTTCATTCTCGGTATTCTGATCTTAACTATTTATGTTTTTCTTCTTTAACTCGTTCATTATATATCTTTCCCATCCACTTGCTCGTTTATATCCAATGGGAGATATTTCTATACCCGTGTACTTAATCCATTGTGATATTCCTTATTCGTCGTTACTTCTCGTATCAAACTTTAGGATCTTTTGTCTTTATTGGCTCTTATATCTTACTTTCTCTTTCAAACCTATCATAGCTCAACTCTCTTTTATTCATTGATGTCTTGCTTTCTTCGTTTATCGTAACATCCTTATCCGGGTATCTTCGTTCGTAATACATTATGTATCCTAAGTGTTAACTTATTTCGACTTATTCGCCAGTCCTAAGATATGGAACTCTTAATTTGTATACGTCTGGTACAGTCCTCGTCATGAAATGTATGTTGTCCTTCCACATGTAGCGTCCACGTCTTCCTTTGGGAGTCATCATCAACATCTCATAGCTATCGTACTATACTCTTCACGCTTCATCTTTCTTATCCTCATCTCGTGACCTTATACTTCGTGTACATGTCCTTATCCTTTAATTTGTTGCTCAGAATGCCCAACCGCAAAGCTTGTTACACGAATTTCCAATTTCTTAACATATTCCATGCAATACGTAATCTGCCCTTTAACTTTATTAATCCTATATGTCATCCCTTCCGCATCTGATACGTATCTAACGTCCTTACTTATTATACTCTCACAGTGTGTTGGCTAGGTTGGTCTTTTCTAGTTGTATCATTCCTCCATCAACATTCTTATGAAAGTTGTCGCTTAGTCCTCCGTTCGACGATCGCAATGGTCAACTCCTAGTCAACCTTCTTAGGTACATTGTACTCAGATATTAAACTGATACGACAGTTCAATCAAAAGATATGTTGGATTAACAATCTTCTGATATCGCGTAAAACTCGCGTCATCATTCGTGGTGATCATCTTCGTGTCTCTAACTAATAATCAATTTCTAAGTTCAATCATCATCTTTCACAATTATATCGCCTTCTAACATAGTGTTCTGATCACTTTATTCAAAAACAGGGACATCCTAGTTCCTCGTTCAACAGGTTACACTCTGCTATTCAGACATATCTTATCATTCTAATCTTATAATAGATCTTTGATCTACGACTATCTTCATATTTTCCCAAAATATAACTTCTTGCTCGCGGTCTCGTACACGTTCGTTGTACCTTCAAGAGTTGCTTGTATGTAGGTCTCGAACATTTCACCTTTGTTACAGAGTTCTAGTCCATGTCTACTCACATTAAAACAATTATGGTTGCAACCATTTCAAAAATCTTTGAAATCCAAAGAAACCGACTCTTTTATAAAATTCATGTTCAAATTCTTGAAGTGTTAGCGTAACTGTGTACTAGGGTGATGACGTCTCTCATCCCCAAAGAGTTGCCATAACTTACCTCTTATTTGAGCATAATGCATATGATGCATGTCCTACTAATGTACGAATTCAGTTCTCATTCTTTTCATTTAATGTGTATGTAGTGATGCAATTCTATTCATGTCATGGAAATAGTACATTACTATATCGAGTCTAGGCACAATTATACTTTCAAAATCATTAAAACAATTAGTCTTTGTAAATCACATTTTTTTTCACCTTATAAGTTCTCTAAACCTTAAACTCTGTAACTAGGGAAACTCTTCCACTTCTCTGAATCCACGTCTCGTTATCTATCATCTCTTAGCGCTTGTATCGCGTGACTTTGATGGTGTTGTTATACCATATGCTTCTTAGTACGCTAGCCTCGTCATTATGCCATATAATGTCGACTATCTATTTCGTACGCGATAATACACAACAATCATATTATAAACTGATCATCCTTACGTAAGCAGAATAGCTTCGCATGCGTATATCGTCTAACAATCCTATCGAATGTACTAACAGACTCATATCGTGAGGAAGAGAGTGAAAATCTTAAAATCAAACGAAAATTGATCAAGACATGACTGGAATCTTATGTACTGCGGTAGTTCCTAGGTAGACTCATACACAAAGCAGTGGTATCCTGGACCAAATGCTCTGATGCCAAAACTGTCAAGACCCAAATTACTGAGCCGAGACCGGCGCTAGGTAATGGGAGTGGTAGCTCCAAATCCCGTAGCAAGCCTAAAATCCTCTATAAATTTTTCGCATTAGGACATATTATTCGTAAAACATTTTCAGAAAACTTCTTTAAATAAGATAATTATAGTTATTGAAAATATCATATTCACTTTCTGCAAACGTAGCGAAACGACTCTTAGAAATCAGGGTCTTACCAAGCGATATCTCATATCCAGCACTGCCCTGTTTCTAATCATAATCACAACCAATTCCATTCATGGCAATTGGTAAATAACTCAAACGGGCAAAATACAATCTTTATAAATAATTAACATATATGTATATATATCACATCAGAGTTATCATTTAAAATACCGTTTGAATTCAAAACATACATCATTTACAGACATCTATTGACCACTGCAGCTCTATGAAGTAAAACATACTTTGACACATACTTCAAATTCTTTAGACTTCCGGAATAAGAAATGGAAGCCCATCCATCAAAATACTTTTACCTGAAAGGAAATTGTGAGGGGTCAGTATATAGGAATATACTGAGTGAGTTCATAGAATACTGTAGAAAATTAACGAAAATATAAAACATCTTTGTATGCATCCAAATATCGAACCGAATGAAACCCTAAGTTCATTAAATTTCTTATACATTATATTTCTCTATTAAGTTCGTACTTTTTATTTATTCAAGCAAAGCTTAGTTATTGGCCCAAGTCCCGAGATAGTTCTACCGTGCTGACTTGGGGAGATACAGGTCCCGGGATAGTTCCACCGTGCAAACCTTGTATCTCGATTGATGTAGTCCCGGGATATCTCCACCGAGTTCAACTCACATCAATCATCTTAAAGGATATTCTTCATGGCTTCATATCTTATTGAATATTGGTTGTATTTTATGTATATTGAGTTTATTATGACTGGTGTACACACAGTTCTATTGTTACCCAATAGATAGCTTGTTTCATCGGATCTATATTAGGTTTTAAAACATTTAAATGCAATTATGCAGTTTAAATAAAGCATTTGATAAAATAATGCAAGTATTATTAATCAACAGTATATATAACTCACTGTAACCGCTTATATCCAAAAACACTGCGTTAAAAAAAACTCGTCAAGCTCCACGAGCTTCGTATCCGGTAGCTGGTTTTCTCGCTAGATCTACGAATCAAACAAACATAACTCGAGTAAGAATCTAACTCTATTGACATTCTAGACTCGAGACATAACCATATACGTAACTCGTCAAGTTCTAATCACGTCTAACACGACTTGTTCTATCTTTGCTTGTCGATCTTCGATACTACCTCTATATGAATTCAGGTTTGCGACTCAAACCTTATACAAAAATATCTAACACCGTATATCAAAACTCTAATCCTACTTCTCATGTTATACGCCCCTATTTTATGTTTTTGAAATTCAATCGAATCACGATTGATTACGTGACTTGAAATTTTCTGAAATCAAGTTTTTGTGTCTCTTCAGGGCCCTGAAAAACCAATATTGAAGATTTCCTTCGATGAAGGACTGCACGTTCGTGCAATAGCGTACTGCACGTTCGTGTAGTGAACGTGCAGTAAGCTACACGTTCGTGCAGTTGCTGTGTTGCACGTTCGTGGAGCCTGCTGGCTGCCGACGTGCATCCCCAGGGTTCACTCCCTGGGCCATTTTCGACGTGCTCTCAATAAATGTTTGAATACCCATTTATCAAACAACGCACAGAAACTTTTATAGCACAAAATCTAAACCTAAAACGCTAAAAATCGATCCTAAATCGTTAAAACGATAAAACGATAAAACCGCTCGAAACCCTAATTTCAAATAGATATTCCATCAAATTATCCAAATTAACAGTAAAATAACGTGCTTACCGTGATTACTCGCTGAATTATGATCGATTTGAGCTAAGAAACATCGAAAACGGACGAGAAACGGAGATCGATAGTGAGAAACGATGTTACTGACAAAGAAAAATGAAATGAAAAAGATGATTTTGGCTTCTGGATCGTTCTTCATTCATAATCCTGATTCTTATATATAATTTGCTAATGTACTCTTTTAATCCTTCATCTCTTTAACTTAAACCAATTCTCTTTTAAACTTTCTATCTAACTTAACGATCAATTATTTACTTTAACTCAATTACGTACGTATTATTTATATCCAAATAAATAATACGATTCCAAAATTATTATTTTCCACCAATGATCTTTTAATTGCTATCCTCGAGGCTTAATTGGCTAATTTACATTTTGGTCCTTTAACTTTTCAAAAGTTGCAATTTAGTTCAAAACGCATCCGCGTCCAAATTTTGAACAGTCTCCGATTGACTTGAAACTTTTAGCATCGATATTATGAAATATTTTGCGGACTTTGGCGAAATAATTTCCGCCACAGGATTTATATTTTATTTTATATTAATTTTCTAAGTCTTTTCCTATAATCCCTCTAATCCGCTCAATAAAAATTATTTTAAATTCCCGATATCATTATATTAGATCCATCTTAACTTAATTTATCGGAGTTTACGACACGTGACACGACTTAATTATTTTAAAATATTTGGGATATTACACATATCGAACCTACCAATAGCTCCCTAAAGCCAACGAGGCCAATGCTCCCCTCGAGGAATGTTCGAGGATGCGGACACCTACAAAATTGCTATGAATAAACATAGTAGTCCAAACACAACTTGCTCACTAACAGGATTATCACTTACATAGATCCATGCTAGATTGTTTAGCCAATCTCTGCACTTAGCTCCCTGACGATGAGTCAAAGTATGAGAGAAATCCTAGAATCGCAATAGAGGGATTCTAGACGCCGGTATATCGCCAAATCTGGTCAAGATACTTGTCTAGATTGCCCAAATCTAAAAAGATAGGAACACAAAATGAAGTCTGAAAGAGAAGTTAAAACAAAGTGCACAAGAAATATGGGGACAGAAAAAGAACTCACATGCACAACCGGACACATCCCAAAAAGGCGAGATCTCACACAGATAACTTGGTCCATGCTACTATTAGGTTAAGTGAGGGCAGCAGACCCCCAATCATATGGCGAGACCTGATCCAAGTCCTCTAGCACCGGTAATACACAAAAGGGATGCAAAGAAACACTACAATAAAGGCATGCAAAGAAACACTATCATAAACCCTTCACAAGGTGAACAGAGTGCAAACCAAGCGGCCAAAACCTACAGCGTATACCCAAAACCGGACAGCAGGGGCAAAGAACTATCACAGATTTGAGCATCAACAAAGTTATCAAAAGTACGAAATGCCTCTCTATCATAAAAACTCAAGAGCCTCATGTTTGTTAATAATCAGTAATATGATGGCCCAAAATTAAGGCCGAAATTAAAAATAACATCCAGGGATCACGCGTCAAGAAGGATCAAGCACCAATAATACTGGGGGTTGCGCCAGTTCATAGTGGAGGTAGTGCCACTTCATTCTGGTGCCAGCACAAATCTTTCCCCCTCCTCCGGGACATTTTTTTTTGGGCTTTGGGCCAATTTTCGAGCAATTTTAAGAGGTAGTTCGAACATCCAAGCAATTGAAACATCTACCTAAGAGGGAAGTTCAAAAAAATGTACCTCAGACCGTAATCCAATACATATATGCCGCTCCAACCACAACAAAAGTGGGACCTCTTGGTCCGCCTCTAAGAACAAAGCGTCCTATATAGCATATCGATCGGGATCCCTATATATCTGCTTGAACCTCCATGGTGGTGCCATACTAATTAAATCAAAGAAAACTTGCAAATTGGGAGAAAAAACAGTAGGAGAGGGAAATGAAGGTAGAAAGTGAGTAAGGAAAATCCACCTTCCTAGGACTTATGAGACACAAGCCCACAAAATGGAAAAAAATTGCCCACAACCATTCTCCTGCCTTAAAGAGCTCGTACCAGAATTTTGATTTTCAAATCCTCAATGCATGACTCTAGGTTCTCAGATCCTCGGAGCGCCAGAGTTTTGCGTTTTCAGATCCTAGACAGACCATACTAGTTTTCGTCCTTCGTAAGGAAGGACAATCATACATCCCCGATACAAATGACATAGACCATCGACGAACTAGATCACTTCCCTAGTAGAGTAGAGAAAACTACCTCCCTAGTGAACTACAAACAAACTATCTACACTTCATAGTGGACAGGATAGAAGACTGGACTGCAATTTCATCCTAGCAAAGCAGAACGACTAATATTTCGTCAGTAGATAGAACCAAAGACCAGACCGGATTTCATCCTCATCAAGGCAGGACAACCGACTATCCCTAGTAAAATCAGCATATGAGAAAACTACCTTCTTAGCGAACGGACCAGAATACTTCCGTAGTATATTAGAATAGACTACCTCCTCAACGGATGGACCAGAATATCTCCCCGATGGATCAAATCATACTTCATCCTCAGTACACCACTAAGATTAACTCAGCTAAACAGGACATCCCTAGAAGACGGGATCAAATTCAAACCGCTAATGGTAGAAAGACACTGCCATGATATTATTTGTAGAATGCAATACCAAAATAGTATAACATCGGCCTGATCCTACATGCGAGACTCCAGATAGAGGATAATCTAAGGTCAAGAAGACATCTAGATATTGTTAGCAATAGTTCAAATAAACTTTAGACATTTTCGATAGTTGTGGCATAACTACGGATTCCAAGCACCTACGCAATAGGTGGCCCTTGAGACAGCCAAGGGGATGATGTTCCCTCTGCAAATCTAAGAGGCACCAAATAGGATAATTACTAGGCATCTATGAAATAGGGTGGCCTTTGCGATGGCCAATGGGATGTTGTCCCTTCTACAAACCTAAGAAGTATCAAATAGGATAACAACCAGGAGTCCAAGTCATTGGATCACTCATAAGACGATTGAGAGATTTTAGCTCCATTCCACGGGGCACACAGCTGGCAGTCCAGGCTCAATGGATGAACTTCATGACAGCTGAGAATACCTACTCTCGAACAAGGAAAGAGTATTCCAGAAACAGGGGGCATGGGATAAGATATTGCACCTGAACTAGTAATGCTCAGGTTAGGGCATCACTAGGCCACCAGCGAGCGCGTACCTGAAGTGGTGGGCAATATCAATGTTGCCTATCGAACGGTGAGCCTTTTCTCTAACAAGAATTAAACTACTTTGTCAATTCATGTCAAAGAGTGGGAAAACTGTATACGCATATTTTCCAAACAGGTAAAAAGTGATAAGGGACTAAAGCGTCCAATGATGATTTCCAAAGAAGTTAGTTCGGGTCACGAGATATCGATCCGTTTGTTTGAATTCAAGTAGGCTGGATCAGTACACTGTTGCGACATTGAAAAATTAAAACATAATTAGCCGGAAATAGCCTATAAAAAAACCAAAGAGATTGTGATTTAAGTCTAAAAATTGGACTAGTTATAATATCTTAGAAGCTTATGGGGAAATTTGCAAGTTTGACGGACTAAAATTTACCATACCCAAACCCATTAGGTTTCAAAAGTCGTTTTTAATACTTTCTGGCAGCAAAATGAAATTTTATACCCTTTTTACTTAGCATGCAAGACATAGTACGAATTTAATTAATGAAATAGTAGTCAAAACTAATCCTAACTCTAATTAGCTAATATCTTCACTCATTTGTAGTTTTTAACTTCACCTCTAACACTAACTAGCAGAATTCTAACCTAACTTAGACTCTAGGTAGCAGTAACCCTAAATTTATCTCTATAAATAGAACGCTAGGACATCCTAGCTAAGGGTCGAATCGGTAGCATCAATACATACAAAAAACAGATAATAAACCCTAATAATACTATTCTTTGTTGAATCCTACCACCACTACACTTACACACCACGTTTGATTCCAATACAGAAAACAAAATAAATCAGTCAATAACGAACAACTGTACACCGATTTAAATCTGTATTCCACATCTGAATCACCAGAAAACAAGCCAAGAATTCATAATGGTACTCATAAGGACCTAATATCATCTCTTGTCACTTTTACAACATTCTATCATAATTGCCGAATTACACGAACTATGATGCATGATTAGTCTATTTTTCAGTACTTTTACTATAAATGTTGTTCTTAATGATTATGCCATGTTTAGTATAAGTCTATGTTAGAAACATGCTTTTTAGTAAGTTTTAATTGCTCTCACATGCCATATCTGATAAGATCTATATGTAGAATCACTTGTTTAGCCATAAATTGTGTCTTTCCATGCTTGATTTTCTTGATATAATTACTATCAGATCTGCTTATAAACATGTTTTAAGGATGTTTTTAAATGTTTCTAATGCTTATTCTTTGATCCCTATATATTTTTTGTGCGTTGTGATCGTTTTTATGAGTGATTTTGCATGAAAACTAATAAAGATGTTTTAAGGATGTTTTTAAATTTTTCTAATGCTTATTCTTCAATCCCAATATATTTTTTGTGCGTTGTGATCGTTTTTATGAGTGATTTTGCATGAAAACAAAAAATAATTACATAGTGGTGCCATGGTGCCCTTTTTTTCTTCGTCGCCCCAAAGCCCAAAATTGTAATATTCCATGCCATCCGGGCCCTGAAGACCAAGCCCGACGAGACCAGGAACTTTCATACTTGATTTTGGGCTTGTTTAAAGCCTGGAATCAAACCCGATTCAAACCATTGGATGCGTATTGACTAGACAAAGAACTTCTATGTTCTGATCGAGTCTCGATTCCGACCACATCGACTGCTAGACGACAGACGAGTGCTAGACACTTAGGGTGTAAAAGGTTAAAAATATTTCTAACCTTGTATATATATCAACTACACGTGTGTATGTTTATGTTGTTTATCTCTTTCCGAAGCATGTCCCTATCCAATACTAACAGGCTAATGAATCTAATCACATTAAATTAGCAAATCTAGTAAGTCCATCAAATCACTTAAAATTCATAGGATTGCCATGAAAAAGTAATTAGTTGTCGTATGGCACTGTCTGATAGAAATCACCAGGATTAGATGAATGCTTAAGAGTACATGCTACATGTATCACATGCTATAGCAGATAGAGTCATATGCGCGTTATACTTGTTTACCGCTTTCCAGACTTGTTTATTTTCCAATACGTTATCATGTAAACTGATATTGAATGTTGAGATGAGATATATCATATATGCCTAGTAAAGAATCGATAAACTAAGTACAAGAGGTCAAGTAATGTCCATCTAACTCGGTCTTTTGCTTTGATGTAAGGTGGTCTCACCCAGAAGCGAGTGAGATCTACACAATCGGTAGAAAAGGCATTTCCTAGTTTAGCAAGGTGGCGACTCCATTTTTCAAAACCTTCTCATATCCAAATTCAGCCATAAGTCTAGTCGAGCGGCCCCTGAACCCTACTCCGTTCATAGTTATAATAATGGCTTAAGGCAAAGGAAAATTAGAAAAAATTAATTTCTTAAGGTTGAGAAATGAAAAGATTAGCAATGATCCTACATCCAACAAGACATTTTTTATTAATATCAGAGTTCCATTAGCATAAAAAATTCAAGTAAGTTAATTATTGATCCTAATATCTTTGAGCATGGCTATTTGTAGAATAATGTAGATGGATTAGAGTTTGATGCTTGTGGAGATCCAGTGATGTTTTGCTCTGGTCCCACACGGTTATGGCGTTCTCTGTTTTAAGAGTGGAAGAATTTAATTTATTTATTATAAAACATATTTATGGAGTTGCCACCTGGGATTAAATGAGAAGGAAAAGATAATTAAAGCATTTTAATTGTCTTTACCTCTTTAGACATTCGGATTCGAAAAATAATATACTATTTAATCCATCATTTACTTTTTTAATAATTACAAGTTAACTTTTTGATTTCTAACAATAAGAAGAAGGGGTCTCAAAATCAATACACCCTCATTGTTAATTAAACCCGAATTTAGCATGAGTTAGCTTTGAGTGAGAATTTTCACGGAGAGCTTTCGATTTCCCAAGAAGGTCATATGTTTGTAAAACAAAAACAAGATTTGTATATGGATGCAGAGATGCCTACGTATTCGTCAAGCCAGAACCAAAGTCCACGTAGTTCGAGTTAAAATGTTTTAAAAATAATTCAAAAATAGTAGATTTTGAATGAAAAAAAAAATTAGATTTGAGTCTCATTCGAGACGCCTACGTATCCGTCATATCAGAATCAAAACTCATATAGTTTGTAAGAATTGTATTTTGGTAAGAAAATTAAATTTAAAAAAAAAATGTATTTGAGTCTCAGTTTGTGCGCTGAGACGCATACGTATCCAAATATGTCCGGATCATAACCCACCTATTTTGCAGAAGAACTAAAACCAAAATATTATCTAATTGTATTCAAAAATAAAAAATAAAAATTTTAGAGTTTCTAAATTGCACTAGTTTGAATAATATTTTACTCCAAATATTATTCAAACATTCACGAAAATAAATAAAAAAATAGAGATCTGAATTTTGTAAATTATAAATAATAAATTTAATAAATAAAGATTTACGAGTTAGTCTTGAATTAAAAATTAAATTTTGATTCTTGCGTATCCGAATATCAGAATACTATTCAATTATTTCCTAAAAATAAATAATTATAAAAATCAAAATAGATTAAATAATATTTGAATCTTGAGATATTTTTTAATCAAATTAAAATGAATAAAGAAAATATTAATGCTATTTTGGTTATGCTAAAAACAAAAATTGAATTACATCAATTTATTTTATTTTTAGATAAAAATGAATAAATGTATTATATTTAAAAACATTTATAAAATAATAATGTGAAAGCGGAGACCCGAACCTTAGGTTGGGTAAAGAGCCTAGCATTGCAGCCCATGCTTCCAGCATTTGCTGGAAGACACGCTGGTTCAAGGTGCAAGGTATGGGTCACCAAAAAAAGAGAAAATTAGCCCAGTTACAAGTTTAGTCCTTTTTATTGTGAATATTAAGGTTACAAAAGTCTATTTAGAAATTTACAGTTATCAATTTTCCAATTTGAATTTCTACATTTTACTTTGCACAAATATACTTTTCAAATTGATAAAACACAAATACCAAAAATGGTAACCTCAACAATCCTCTTGCATGTTGCCATTTTTCTTAGATTGTTCAAAGATTCTCGTCGGATTTAACTCCATAATCTCATTAACCAGATCTTTCTCATTTTAATTAGATTTCAGGCTTAAACAAAATTGAAATGGAAAACTAGGTCTTCCACAAATCAATCTCCTATGAAAAAATCTCCAACAAAAATAAGCCTAATGACAAAATCGGAGAGGGTTTCTAGCAAATGGAAGATTGATATCATTGATGCTCCAACTTCGAGTAAGAACCGTAGAAATCTTATTAATCAAGAAGAAAGTGATATTGAAGTCGAGGCATTCACAGTCACTGCTAAGTAAAAGAACAAACAAATTGTTCCTCCTCCTCCTCTGACTGTTAAGGTAAGTGTAGTTTAATTTTTTTTATTTTTACCTTTAGTTGATTTTGTTAGTTGTTTCCTGTGATTGAATAGTATAGTTAACGATGTATAGCTATATTTAGTCTATTGGTCATTTGTTTGTTGTGATTTAACCATGTATCAATTAGGTTAGTTTTGTTTTGACTTAAGGTCTGAAAAACTACCGGCCTTTCAATTTTTTTTCAATTGCACCCTCACCTTGTAATTTCTTCAATAGTACCCTAAATCGTATTTTTGGCTTTCAATAGCACCCCCACCTTGTAAAACAGTCAATTTTACCCTATTTTATATTTTTGACTTTCAATAGCACCATAAATCATCAAATTAAACTCATTTATCGAGGACTTATTTGAATTTTTTTAAGTTAAAGGACTTGTTTAACAGTGTCCAATTAGAAAAAAGTATGATTTCACCTTTAAATTTAGTTTTTTTGAAAATTTTCATCCTTATAGTAATCAAATCATCTAATTTTTTTAATTTAGAGTGCTATTGAAAGCCAAAAATATAAAATAGGGTGCTATTGAATAAATTACAAGGTGAGGGTGCTATTGAAAAAAAATTGAAAGGTCGGTAGTTTTTTAGACGTTAAGCTATTTGTTTGTTTGTAATTAAGGGTTACTATATGTTGTCTGATGGTTAACTAATAGTTAACTTTGTTGCTGAAATTAAGTATGAAGGAGATCGTTTGGAAGGATACGGCGGAGTTAGCTCGTAGAAGATGAAGCAATTATGGCAGAAGGAGGACGGGTGGGCGTGGAGGCGGCGACGCTGTTCTGTCATGGAGGAGGCGGCTTTTCTACTTGTTCGATGGAGGCGATAACTGTTTTACAATGACCTTCCTGATTTTTTTCATGTATTTTTTTCACTTTGTGTATCTGTAATATTTTGAGTGTTGGTTAATCTTTGGTAAACCGTTGGTTGTTTTGCAATGATGCTCTTAATTTTCTAATGTAATTTTTTTCTCACTTTTTGTATCTGCAATGGTTTGTTAGTTAACTAGTAGTTTACTAATACGCTGTTAGTAAACGATGGGTTCACCATTGGTAAACTTGTAATAAATATTATTTTAAATATATCGTTAATGAATCATTAGTAAACCGTTGATAAGTTTGAGTTGTGTATTTTAAACAAACAATACTTTTTATAAAAAATAATAATTTTGTGTTTGGGACACTGTTAGTGAACGGGTGAGTAAACCGCTGATAAACTTATATTTAATTAATTTTTAATAATTTTTTAGTAAACTGAAATTGTGCGTTTAAAGCATAAATTATTTTTTAGTATATCATTAGTAACCTGTTGGTATATCGTTAGTTAACCAAATCACATTTCTGAGATTAAAAAAAGTGAACAGTGATTTTTGTTTAAAGTGAACTGTGATTTTCAAATAAACGTTTACAAAATATTATCATTAATTTTGTTTAATTTAATTTTTGAAATATTTTAATTGATTTTATTTGAAAAGATTTTTAATTGCTTTTACTTTGAAAAGATTTTTATTGATTTCATTTAGAAAGATCTTAATTGAAAAGGTCTTAATTTATTTGGAAAGATTTTGATTTTTATAACAGATGCTTTCCATATTTAATTGTTGACCGTATTTCTTAAAGTGAAAAAGTTATTTGTGCAAAAATAAAATTGATAACTTTCTTTTTTAACTTTCTTTATCTCCCTAATAAAATTTAGAATATACTAACACATGTTGGATATTTGTTAATTTTCTCCCAAAAAAAAGGCTAAAAGACCAAAATTAAATAAAGGCCTATTTAGATAAATACTTGTAAAAAGCTAAAATATTATCAAAGATACAACGTCATAGTTTGTTTTTGGAAAATGCAATTTGTACTTTTTTTTTGCAAAACTAACTTTTGTTATTCTCAAAAATATTTTTTTTAATCTCAAAAATACGATTTTGGTTAACCAACTGTATACTAACAATTTACTAATGGTATACTAGAAAATAATTTATATTTTATATGAACAATTTATATTTACTAAGAAATTATTAACGATATACTAAAAATCAATTAACTATTAATTTATCAGCGGTTTGCTCATGGCTCACTAACGGTATTCTAAAAATAAAATTATTAAATTTTATGGAAAAATATAGTTTTTTAAAATACACAATTCCAGTTCACCAACGGTCTACCACCGATTTATTAACCATATATTCAAAATAATGATTATTATAAGTTAACCAATGGTTAACTTAATGTCTACTAACAGAATTCTAAAAACAAGGTTATTGGTGTAATATTAGTACATAATTGGTTAACCAATAATAAAACCATTACAAATTCAAACCTCAATTTCTATTAAACTAGATGAAAATTCTATTATAAACCCCTGTGCCTTCACCACCGCAACGGCCACCGTCTAAAAAAACCCTAAATTGACTTTTTTCAAACCTAAAATTATTGGTCAACCATTAGTAAACCATCGGTTAACCAACAACAAAACTTTTTCATAAAATTACAAATCAAAAGCTGGTGTTGCTTCGCAGATCTGATCTCCGATTCCGATTTGTTCATCATGGCGGGAACAAGTCCTCCATCTCCGACCGTTTCTCTTTCAAGACTCACAGCGGCTTGGAAATCGGCAAAAAGAAGCGAAGATGGCCGGTACAAACAACGGCACTGGAAGTAAGGGAAGGAGCTGGAGCTTCAACCTGAGGTGCAACATTTTGCACAACAGAAAACGCCATAATAGAACGACGGTGTTTCCACTTCTAAAAAGCGACGACGCTAGTAGGTGATGGACGGTGGCTAGGGTACGCGCATGTGCGGATTGGTGATAAATGAGAAGAACGCTGGTTGGTGATGTAACGACAAGCTGGAGAAGATGACATCGCTGGAAAGAAGAACGACGGCTAGAAATCATGAAGAATTAAAAGGCACAGAAAATGAGAGAAGATGGAAAATTGAGAGATGAGGTTAGAGTCAAAAGTGGCTGTGATTTTTATTTAAGAATAAAACATAAACGTATATATCAAAAATAGAGGAAAAAAAACAAAAAAAAACGTATTCTTCAAAAATAGAAACTGTCATTGTATTAATGAGATTAATCTCTCATTCTATTGTATAATGTGTAAATAACTCTTAAATAAATCCTAGTATTTTTTGATATATATACTCATTTAATTACATGTGCATTATTTTTACAAACTCTAGCTGATTACTAATCCCTCTGTTCCCTTTTGTTTGTCTATTTTTAGAAAACACATATTAAGAAGTCATTAAAATTTCATGTAAATGACTAAATAACCTTACATTGATATACTAAAGTCCACATGTTAATAAATGCTATCTCTACCCCACTAACTAAAGTAAAGGGCAGTAATGGAAAAAAATTTAAAATTTGTCATTGAAACTTATAATTGACAAATATTTTGGAACAAAATAAACTTCAAAAAAGGAGAAACAAAAAGGGAATAGAGGGAGTATTTTCTTTCTCCTCCTCTCACTTTTCTCTCTACTATACTACATTAAAATCTTTTCGCTTGAAAATAATCCGGACTCGAATCTTTGAATTTATAATAGGGATCGGTTTGAGGTTTTATACTTTAACGAACCTATGTAGATATTCATAGGGATTCTTTGGTTAAAAACACTTAACCACGTGATCTAAGTAGTAATAATCTGGGAATTATGAACTCAGGCGAGATTAATACCGAAAAACTACTCCTAAGTTAAAACAATCTGGAGATTGCGGGATAAAAAGCATTGGGCTTGGTTTTTGATTGATTGATTTTTTGATACAAAAACAATGAAGATCTGAGCTATTTATAGCTCTACATAATCAAGATTCCTAATCTAACTAGAACTAAAACTCTTAAAGAAAAATACTCCTAATGAGTTGCAAATTCCGAATGAAGCAAAAAAAACTAATCTGAAAAAGCTTCTGTTGGGCTTAATTCCCTTAATAGGCCTATATGTTGCTCTGACCCATAATGTTTTTTGGGCCGGTGTAAATAATGCCCCCAACAAGCCTGAAACTTTCATTTTGGGCCTGTTTCCGTCCTAGGCCCATATATGGTCTCTTGATCCACGTCTTCGGTCCAAATGTTATTGCAAAACTAGCAAAGGGGTGCGCATCTATAAACCGTTCGGTACCCCCTTAACGCCACGTTATCTCCAGTTGTTTCCCACTTTGACACATGAACTCTTCGGCTTCCCCCGTTTTTACTCTTTTAAGAAAAGTACCGCCTCATTTGTTCATTACCTACTCTTTCTCTGCAATCACCAAAAATTTCTCTCTCCTCTCAGCAACTTCAAATTTACTGCAATTCTCCTGGTAAGCATCTACTCTCGCCTTTTCCTTTAATCGCCTTATTTTTTACTCGTCTAATCCAGGCGATCTATTTCAGATACCATGGTCGCTCCCAACACCAACCTTGCAAAACAAGTATCGGCCAAGATCGACGAAGTCCGAGCCAACGCCTCGAACACCGAATTCAAGGTAATCATTGACGCAGACGACAGCCAAATTTGTGTCGGCCCTATCATAACCTCACCTAGCCATCTATGCGACCTAGCCTCTCCCTTCCATGAAGCCGCTCTCCCTCGGTTTACCCTTCCTCACCAATCATCAATATGGGTCGGCCCCACCTTCAGGAACTGGCCGATCGAGCACACCGGTTTCTCCAAATGGGTAATCAGACTCTCTCCCCATTTTCGCCAGCTGTGGATTGACATTGGAATTTTCGACCTTATCGAGCAGTGCAAGGCGAGCAGACCCATCGCTAAACATTATATAATGGGGGCATCGCTCTACTGGTCAAGCGCGATCAACTGCTTTTGCTTCAAATCTTGGTCGATGACTATTACTTTGCTTGATTTGGCATTAATGTTAAACATTCTGATCAACGGAAACCGAATCAACTAAGGCGCAAAAGAGTTACGGCCCTTTTGTGAAGTTATTCATGGGCAAGGAGCCATACAAACCAAACCATAAGGAGCATGTCGCCTTTTTGGCTTTCTTCCTTGCCAAGTATGTCATGTGCACGTCATCCTTCCGAGTTACTGAGGATTGCTTTACGTTTGCTGCCGCACTCGCCGAAGGACGCCGGTGCAACCTAGGAGAGTTCATCTTGGCCCATTTATATCGTTCTCTGGGCGATATCGTACCTCTGAAAGACCCGAGAACCTTTAAGTGCCCAGGAGGCCCCCTTTGGATCGCACAATTATGGCTTGCCATGTACTTCCCGGAATTGTTTGAAGTCGGTCCACCAATCAAGGCCGAGCTCTGTAGTTTCCAACTGATTTCGGCCGGTACACGTCTTCCACATATACTAGATGTACTCCAAGTCTTCAACAACCACGCGATAAGATCGCCGGAGTTGATGTGCCCTGCCTTGCAACTCACATATCCACCATCATGGCTCCTCGCAGGTTGGGACATCGAGAACATGGAGGAAGCTATCAAAACTGATCCAAGATTAAGGATCGGCGGTCCATACTGGGGACGCGCCCTTAAATCAGGAATTTTGATAGCAGGACTAGACTATGATCGCAGTGGGGTCGAACCTTACTGCCCAAACTACGTGTCTCGCCGTTTGGCTTCGCCCAAGGAATTCCATGTCCTTTATTGATCGCCTTCAATAATCGCGGGACCCATAGAGCTTCCATTTAAAATTATTCTTAGCTCCAATACATTTCTCGCCTAAACCGAGCCTATCTTCCTCCCATATCTGTACTATCTCGCCCGAATGTTAGCCCTTCCTGTACTCCTGAATTCACCAACTGGTGGACTTCAATCGTCCAAACACCACTTCGATTTATCGCCCAAAGAAATTCGTTCACTTCATAATTTTGATTTGCCTCCTTTAACCAGAAAACCTACTTATGCCAATTTATTTCTTTTGCAGGCCCCAAAACGTCAATCTTTCACAGGTATTCTCGGTTATCATTTTGAAATTTCTCGTTTCGAACGCTTTAATAAATTAAAATTCGACCCTTTAGATCGCCCAGGAATGAACCTTATAATGCAAGAACATAGGAGAATGGCTCAGTCTAATTTTTATAAAAAAAGGGGATAAAATTTGGGAGGAAAAATATAATCACCTACCCTACCAACTCATTCTAGAAAAGGTTCGACCCAAATGTAAGTACAAATCCCCACATGTACCAAAATGTAATTATGCCACGACTGCCCCTATTAAAGAACCCAAGTCTAAGAAAAAGAAAGCTAAAGTTGACTTAACTGATTTGGGAGTAACGTATACTGGCATCCGATGCCCACCTTTCGAGGAATCTATAGCCGAACTGCGCATCGGTTACCAGAAGATCCTAGGTATTTGCAAATATTTTTTGTCCAGTCGATCAAATGTCTTTATTTTGACACTTTGGATTTCTTTTCAGTCGGCATCCCTCACTTCGAGAAAGAAGATAATTGGGAGAACGACCACGAAGAAGAGAACCCGGCGTCGAAAAAATCAAAGAAGAAAAGACATGAAAAGGCCTCTGCTAAGGAACCGATCTGAGCCTAAGGGGAAGTCCATCAAATTGCCGGCCGAGAGGAAAGGATCTTCCTTGTTTGACTCTTCTCCAGCTGCTACTCCCTCTCCAAGCTGTCACTCGTCGTCGAGAGGCGATATGCAAGTCGAGGGCGATATTCCATCCATGGGTGATTCTCAACCCACTAATGGCGAGGGTAACACACACACACGTCCTTAGCCACCAGTTCCCAGACCCCTAACGCCTCAGAGATACTAAGGCGAATGGAGACCCCTCTGCTGTTATCGTCTTTGGCATCGGAGTACCTTAACTTCAAGCCAACCACAAACACCAAGGTATGTCTTTCAAAGTTCTTTTTCAAACTTTTTTCCTAGTAGCTGATATTTTATTGCCGGCAAACATGGCAGATCCCTTCAACTTCGGCCAATCAGGATGATATGGCGGCCAAAGCAGCGGCCTTCCTTGATTCTGACAGTGAGAGCAATGATCCTGCCATCATCTCCACCAGCGATGCTCCGACAGAGGAAATCAGTCGCCCTTCTGTCAACTGGGAGGATCATCTTGATGTGATGGCACAAATGAAGAAGGAAGGTATTGCTCTATTCAAGCTGCCTGAAAATGTTAATAAGTTGAAGACTGCAGCGACTGCTTTGGCCGATGCTCCTGCCGAGATTGAGAATCTCAATGATGAAGCCCGTTCTGCGGTGGTCAACCTCTCGGCTTCTATTCAGGCCTTCCAACGGATGTACCAAGACTCAGTCTCGACGAAAGCCGAGCATGATAAGTTGACTCGCCAGGAGCAGGAACCAAAAGAGAAATTAGATTCCCTGAAGGCCTCAGTGAAGTCGGCGGTCGCAACAGTTCAAGGTCGCCGAACCCATGCCAAGGAACTGGAGGAGAAGATTGCCGCTATGCAACTCCAGCTGGACTCAGAACAAAAGGGCATCGGTGACCTGGAGGCTTCAATGGATAAGGATATTCTGGAAGGCATTGAGGTCAAGAAGTTGCAGAGCCTTCTTCAAGTGGATCTTACCAAGCTCAAACCGAGGTGTGAAGCGGCAAAAACCGAATTTAACCAAGTTCATAGTGAATTTGGCGCCTGTTTTCGCCATTTTTAGATTTGGGATTTATGTGATGATTGTCAACTTTGAACTAGTTTGCTCGGCCTGATGGCCAGATCTGTTTTTGCAACACCTGAATATTTGAATGTTTCATTATTTTTAATCGGCCAGAGAGCCGAAGCTTGGTTGATTTTATAACATTCAGTATATGTATGTCTTTCTTTAAATCTTTCACAAATTTAAATTGTATCTATCGGCCTTAAACAGTCCAATGAAAATTAAATTGTTAAGCTTTATTATTATGAGCCATTACATTAATAGGTTGAGAAAAACGGAGGGCCCGTTGAAAAAACTCAACTATAACTATACATGGCCGAAGTCACAATATGTATTCCTTGCATCGGCCTTTAAATGAAACTATTTATCGGTGAAATATGTCCGATAAATATCAATTAGGTGAATTACTCTTCTCCCAGCAACTAGGAACATATTTTATAAAAAAATTGACCGTTAATCGCCCTATCATGTTCTTCCCCGTCGATATTTGCCAAGATGTAAGCACCACCAGCCAACTTGGTAGTCTTAACGGAAGGACCTTCCCAGTTTGGACTCCATTTACCGAATCACCTGTCTTTGTGGCCACTAGGCAAGATCGCCTTCCACACTATATCGCCCACAACGAATGTCTTTGGTTTTACTCGCTTGTTATATGCTCGCTCGACCATTCTTTTCTGGGCCTCGAGGTGCTCTAACGCTGTCAATCTTTCCTCGTCGAGATCCAGAGACTCTATTGCCATCTTATCAAAGTTATCGTCCATAGACAATTCGCTTTGATACAGGCGGCGAGTAGACATTACGGTCAGCTCCATCGGCAACATAGCATCATGTCCATACACCATTCTAAATGGCGAGGTCCCATTAGCCGATTTTTGACTGGTCCTATTCGCCCAAACGGCTTCTTACAATAAAACATGTCATTGTCTCGGGTTTTCCTCGATCATTTTCTGAACGATAAGCTTGATAGCTTTGTTAGTCGCTTCGGCTTGTCTGTTGGCTTGTGCATAGTATGGGGTTGAGTGTAGCATCTTGATCTTCATCTGAGAAGCCCATTCCAACATATCGCTTCCTGTGAACATCGTCCCATGATCAGTAGTAATTGAATCAGGCAAACCATGCCGATGAACGACGTATTCCTTGAAAAACTTGAAAAAAGCTTCTTGTGTAGGTGATTTCAAAGGCTTTGCTTCGACCCACTTAGTGAAATAGAAAGTGGCGATGATGACGAACGTATGGCCATCTGACGAACCAGGATATATTTTCCCTATGAGGTCGACTGCCCATCTTCTAAACGGCCATGGCTTGATGATGGAATGGAGTTCCTCGGCTGGGACGTACTGTATCGGTCCACATTTCTGACAGGCTTCACATCCCTTTGCATATCTGATGCAATCCTGTTCCATTTTCGGCTAGTAGAAACCGTACTTATGGATCAACCATCTCATTCTCGAGCCGGCCTGGTGAGAGCCTGCTATACCTTCATGTACCTCGGCCATTGCTAGCATTGCTTCTTTTGGGCCGATGCACCTGAAAAGCAAACCTTCAAACCCTTTTTTGTACAACTCGCCTGCCAACACTACGTAATTTAGGGCCAAGGTCCTTAACCTCCTATTCAATTGATACACCGAACAACCTCTTTCATTGATGGTAATGCCCCCAGTATTGAGATTCGACGTTTCTCTTTCAATTGCGTCGAACTGAAGATTCACCTTGTACCCACTGCCGTTTTGAGCCAAATCATTGGCGATACCATTATCAGCCCTCTCGGTGTATTCTAACCTTGTATCTTGAAAGCCTTCAATGAGGTGCTTTGCCTTGGTGCAATATCTTATCAGGAGCTCGGACTCGCACTTGAATTCCCCAATTACTTGCTTGATGACCAACAAAGAATCACCCCTTACGTTGATCTCCTTCGCCCCCAGCTCGGCCAAAATCTCAAGGCCGAATATCAAGGCCTCGTACTCTGCTTCGTTGTTGGTGCATGTAAAGTGGAGTTTGAATGACAACTGCTAAGATGCCCCCAAGGGCGAGACGATGTGCACTCCGGCACCTGTCCCCTAGCTAGTCCTGGACCCGTCGAACCACATCTCCCATATGGCTTTGTCAAGGCAGCCAATTGTTTCTTCTTTAAGGGTGATAGCAGGATGATCGGCCAAGAAATCTGCCAAAACTTGCCCTTTTACTGCTCTTAAGGGAACATATACCAATGTGAATTCAGACATTGCAATCGCCCACTTTCCAATCCGATTTCTTAAGTATGGTTTTGATAAGATGTACTTAATAATATCGGTCTGGGACAATACGTATACCACTACAGGTAACATATAATATCAAAGCTTACAACATGTGAAGTACAAGCAAAGGCACATTTTCTCTATGTCAGTATAGCGGATTTCTGTATTGGTCAACCCGCGACTCAGATAGTTAACCGCTCTTTCGACCCCATCATCCTCTTGGGCGAGCATACATCCCAAAGATTCATGTGCAGCTGACAAATAAAGAAACAATGGTTTGTTCGGCTTTGGAGGAGTCATGACTAGTGGTTTTGTTAAGTATTCCTTCAAATCGTCGAATACTTTTTGCTACTCGTTCGTCCATATAAACTGATCAGTCTCTTTCCCTCGTAGTAGAACACTCCAACTACGAAGTCGCCCTGCTGTGTTTGCTATGAATCATCTCAGGAAATTTATTTGACCGACGAGTCTCTGAAGTTGCTTCTTGGTTTTAGGTGGTTCAGCATTGATGATCGCCTTGGCCTTGTTTTTATCTACCTCTACTCCGCGCTGGTGAACCAAGAAACCCAAGAAGTTTCCAGCCGATACTCCGAATGCACATTTAAGAGGGTTCATCTTTAACCCATTGGACCGTATGCGGTCGAACCCTTTTCTCAGATCGGCCAAATGGACCTCCTCGGTATTCGACTTCACTACCACATCGTCGATGTACACTTCAAGGCAATCCAGTCCTCTAAACATCTTATTCATCACTCTTTGGTAGGTCGCACCCGCATTCTTCAAGCCGAAAGGCATAACGACCCATTCGTAAGCTCCGATCGGCCCAGGGCACCTGAAAGCTGTTTTAGACACGTCTTCCTTGCTGATCGGCACTTGGTTGTAACCCGAATGTGCATCGAGGAAACTGAGTACCGTGTGCCCCGTTGCTCTATCTATTAGCATATCGGCCACTGGCATTGGGTATTCGTCCTTAGGCGTGGCCAGGTTGAGGTTTTGAAAATCAACACATACCCTTAATTTACCATTCTTCTTCATCACGGGTACGATATTAGATAACCATTCGGTATACTGAGCCTCTCGAATAAACTTGGCATCTTCCAACCGCTTGATTTCATCCTGGATAAGGGAATCCACCTCTTTTGACATCCGTCTGGGGGTTGTCGAAATGGCCGAAAACCGCTTTTTAAAGGGAGCTTATGCTCTGCAATGTTCGGATCAAGCCCGACATTTCGTCGAACGACCAGGCGAAACAATCGCGGAACTCGTTGAGAAGAGCGATTAGTTGTTCCTTGAATTCCGCACTTAACCCGCATTGATATATATAGGTCTGGGCGATTCGTCCAAGCCCAAGTTTATCTCTAACAATTCGTCTTGAACCTGGGCGAGGTCGTCCTCCAGTTTCCCTATTGCCAACTGTATGTCTTCAATCTTCAGTGATCCCGTTGGGTCTTGATCCTGGTCCTCATAAATGCATTCGGTCGATGAAACTTCGTATAAAGAGGCCAACTGTCTGATCTTTTCCCTCAATTTCTTATGGCGTACTATCATTCTAGAGGGTTGATGATGGTGGATCTGCCGTTGCCCCCAAGGGCAATTGATACTGGCCGATGCGAGTTGACCAACAAACGGGGTACGCTCGCCTCCCCTTTAGAATTAAGGGACTGTATGTTTCACACCTCTTCGTCATACAATCGTGCCTCCAGCACATTGTGGTCCTCGCCGAAGGGATTGGGATCGCCCTGCACAACTTCGGCCTCGCCATCCTCCCGCCATATAAATAGCATTTGATGCATGGTGGATGGTATGAACATGTTGGAATGTATCCAATCTCGGCCAAGCAATATGTTGTAGTTGCTCGAGGCGTTGACCACGAAGAAACCCTCTTCGGTCTCTACTCGCCCGACATTTATCATGAGAGTAATGTACCCCTCAGCTGGCGTTTCGCCTCCATCAAAGTCGGTCATGTAAATGTCAGTTGGGTCCAACTGATCCCGGTGTATACCGAGATTCTTGAGCATCTTTGCTAGGAGTATATTCACCCCTGCTCTGTTATCAATAAAAACTCTGTTGATCATTACCCCGTTTAAATCGGCCTTGATATACAGTGGCCGAATATGTCGAGTCATCCTCGTTGGGGGTTTACTGTCGTCTTCTGGGACGATTACTGTCGTCTTCTGGACGATCACATCGCCTTCCATCGTCGCCTTCTATCCAGGCTTACTTTTATATGACTTAGGAAGTGTAACCACTTTTACCCCGAATTCGTCCCTGACAAATGGGACCCATGCCTTGAGCATTCCCTTTTTATTCGATATGATCACTTCCTGGTCTTTGGGAACCTTTGCCTTCAGCTGACCGCCTTGGTGGGAGACAAGGATGTCCTTGTAAAAACGGCGTTTGCCTTCTGTCGCAGTGCCATGGGCTTTCGTCTCGTGGGTATCGCTGGTTATCCAATTTTTCTCGACATCTTTCGTTGGAACCCAAATTTTCCGTATTTTCGTCATCCTGCATTCGTGTGGCTCAACATGTGTGTCGATCTGCACCCTACTACCTAACCTCTCAGCCATAGGTTAGTTTGACTTTGCCGGTTTGGGCGTCAATCGACTTTGTATGGGTGAGTTGACTGCGCTATGATTGGCTCGCGATTCACGTCTCAACCTTTGCATTCGCCTTTTTTGGGTTTTCGTCATGCGAGGGGTCTCCTCTGTTGGCCAAAAAATCCTCTTGAACACGGTTGTCTTATACTCCCGCTGTGGCTGATGTTTCAACCACTGTTCGGTGGGCGATTTGGGCTTGAACATCTTGGGATGCTCCCTCACTTTTTCGGCCTTCTTGGCGTCGAAACAAGTACTGCATGATGGGCAAGTTACTTCTGCGCTGGGTGAGCTATGACGCTTCCTTTTTTGTTGGTAAGATCGCCCCTTGTGTGCTCGCCATTTAGAACCATCTGTCTCTATCCTAAGCTTAGGTTTCTTCGGCTTCCACTTACTTTGGATCTGTCCCTGCTCCAGAAAACTATCGAAGTGAGGCCGAACAGTATTAATGGAGATGTACTTTGCAGCGGCCTCCTTCTTCGTTGGGAATAACAGTTTCCCTTCGTTGATCGCCTTCTGGATCACATTTTTGAAGTTCACACAGTTGTTCGTGATGTGCCTCTAAGAATTATGATATTTGCAGTAATCATTTCCGACCAGTTCTTCTGGTGGTGGGATCACGTGACCCTCACTGAGGGCGATCTGTCCATCTTTAAATAAGGCATCAAAGATCTCGTCGGCTTTGGTTAAATCGAAAGAGTACTCCTTCTGTACCACCACGGTTTTGTTTTTCTTGACGAAACCCGTCTTTCTCAGCGCCTAACATTCCAGGGGTTTAGTGCCCAAGAATTCGGCCATGTTGACTTTATCCTCTAAGCTGCTATCTTCACTATCCGATACCACGGCTACGTCCAGTTGGTCCTTGTAGTAGGTACCTTTGGAAGCACCTCGCCTCTGCTCCTTCTTTTGGAGAAGTCTTTCATAACTTGTCACCTGTTTGTCAGTTCGAATAAGTCGCGGAACCGGTGACCTTCAAAGTGCTCCCTCATGGAGAAACTCATCCCTCTTACAACCATTGGGACACAACCAGCCTCAAACATCTTAGTATAAACACCTTGTTCTAAGGTTCCTGAATCGGACGATGTATTTTTCCGCCGATTCGCTTGGCAACTGCAAAATGCGAGCCAAATCGGAGAGGGTGACGTCAGGTGGTGCTCTGTAAAATTCCTCGTGGAAGAGAATTTCCAAATCTTTCCAGGTGTCCACCGAGTTTGGTGACAGCCTTGAGTACCACGTGAATGCCATCTTCGTTAGAGAACTGGCGAATAGCCGAAGTTTCCAAAAATCGTGAGCCGCAGCTTCGCCACATTGAGCTGAGAATCGGGCGACATGTTCAACCGTCGATTGTCCCCGTTCTTCGTCCGAGAACAAGCTGGACTCAGGTACCTTTAATCCCCTTAGGAAAGTCTACAGCTTATCTATCCAGTCTGGATAAGGCTTCATATACGAAGGGCGAGGCATCGGTTTTAAATCGACCCCAAGTTTCTCTAGCATGTGCATGAGTTGCCCCTGATTGTAAATATTTGGCTCACCCCCTTCCATAGCCGAACATTCGCCCATATTTAGTTCTTGGTGTTGGCTCCAGTAGCGGCCCCCTGTGTTCTGGTTCGCCTTGGGGAGCTGAAGTACTTGACCCCGGGTGATCGACTCTTCCAGCCGATTCGGCCTCATGCCTCGTCAAAAGCTTGACCGATCCATAGGTATACACCAACTTACCTAGTTGTTGCATTGTTTCGGCCGAACTACCTGGATATCCGAAACGATTCAGTGTCTGGTTTTGTTCGGCCCGTCTATAACCCTGATCAGCAGTGGACTGCTCTGAAAAGAGTCATCCCAAGTTTTCCATTTCCTTGTTGAGGCCATCTAAATTTCCCTGGATCTGCCGTTGGACCGATGCTTGATCGGCCATGATGTTCCTCATTACTTCAGACATCTGATGCATCGCACCGTCAAACATCTGCTTGTTTTCTTGGGAATCTCGCCCCTCATGGCCGAAAAATCGGCATGTGGCAAAGATGGGCGAGATGGGGGAAGCTGGCGCGAGTAATCCATCGCATCATCGGCTGCATCATCATTCTTGTCCGTCGGGAGGTTCCCATCAGTGCCCGAAGTATTCGACACCTTATTCGATTGGTTAACCTGCTGTTTGTCCTTGACCATGATTTCTGATTTATCCGAGTCAGATTCTTCTACTCCGTCACCTCCCTTCAGTTGTTGTCGACGTATATACCGAGCGTGCCTGGAATCGTCCTTAAAGTCCGTTTTTGTGCTAACCATAAACTAATTCCCCAGTGGAGTCGCCAAAAGATGTTCGCCTGGAAATAATCTGGACTCGAATCTTTGAATTTATAATTGGGATCGGTTTGAGGTTTGATACTTTAACATTCACAGGGCTTCTTTGGTTAAAAACACTTAACCACGTGATCTAAGTAATAATAATCAGGGAGTTATGAACTCAGGCGAGATTAATACCGAAAAACTACTCCTAAGTTAAAACAATCCGGGGATTGCAGGATAAAAAGCACTCGGCTTGGTTTTTGATTGATTGATTTGTTGATACAAAACAATGAAGCTCTGAGCTATTTATAGCTCTACATAATCAAGATTTCTAATCTAACTAGAACTAAAACTCTTAAAGAGAAATACTGCTAATAAGTTGCAAATTCCTAATGAAGCAAAAAAACTAATTTGATAAGGCTTCTATTGGGCTTAATTCCCTTAATAAGTCTATATGCTGCTTTGACCCATAATGTTTTTTGGGCCGGTGTAAACAAAATCTAACCCTAAATCTTAGTTTATTTTTATTTAATTTATCCATAAAAATTGAAATCTTCACACTCATCTCTAATCTCTAAAGATGACTTCTGAATTCTATTTTTCACTCGGTGTTGAAGAGGACTTACGAAGCGAAACTCTTTTTGGTTTTTAAAATTAGTTGATGACATCTCAAAATGATGTATTTTTAGACTCATAATTATTTTTCTTATTTTTAATTTTATTGCTTAATCTAAAACTGTTCTTATTTTTTTTGGTTGGATGCATGGATCCGGAGTGAATCATCGAATCGAATAATTTCTGGTTTGATTCATCCTCATGCAAAAAACAAATCTTCTTCTCTTTATTTTCTTTGTTTTTTTTGAAATAATATTTTCTTTATTTTCTCTATATTTGCATGTAAAATGGAGATAAAATCCAAAAAATTTAGGAATATTTTCGATTTTTTTTTTAAAACTGAACTTTAAAGCTGAAGACTTTTTTTATAGAACTTTTATTATAATTAAAAAAAAATTAATTTTTCTAATTTTTGTTTTGCGAGTCAAATGGATTTGGACCTGAAGATGGAATTACGGAATACGTATGAATACACTATTATCTTAATTTTTCTATTCTGTCAAAAAAATGGACTTTAGTTTTTATTATATGGGATAATGAAATTGGATTAATGCATAGTGTTCCAAAACTAATTTTTGTTATTTACGTTTTTGAGATTTTATCTAATAAAAAAAGGACAAAATATACTGAACATAATGTTTTTTAACCCCCAAAACATCCTTGTCGGTATATATTGGTGAATGCTTAAACCTTGTTTTGTTTTTCTTTTATTATGTACTTCTGATTGTGGTTAGTGAGTGTAGTTGTGTAAAATGAATGTGTGAGAAAAGTAGGTTTCGGGAGCCGTTCGACCAGCTCTAGATCATGAGTCGGATAATTCACTTTGTGTTTCTTCAATGGTCGAGATGCATACGCGATTACTCAACCATGTTGCATTAGGAAACATCCTAATCCAATTCTTGATGCGTCACAGTATACTGTGAATCCTTCCGTTCCTTCTGGCAGTGCTAGAACTGGTGCCGTTGTCAGACACTCTTTCAGTTTCAGAAAATTGAGTTCACACTGGTCTATCCTGTTGAATTTAGCGTTCTTCTGAGTTAACTTTGTCAATGGTACATCGATCTTCGAAAAGTCCTGTACGAATCGTCTATAAAATCCCGCTAAACCGAGGATACTTCGGACTTCGGTAGTAGAGGCAGGTCGTTTCCATTCCATCACAGCTTCAATCTTTTTTGGGTCAAATTTAATACCACTTTGTGACACTGACCCAAGAAAGCTACTTCCGTTAGCTAAAATTCACATTTAGAGAACTTGGCATAAAGCTGATGCTCTCTAAGTGTTTGAAGTACTACTCGCAAATGCTGTGCATGCTTCTCTTTCGTACGTGAATAGATTAAAATATCGTCAATGAACACGATCACAAACCGATCCAAGAATGGCTCGAATATTCTATTCGTCAAATCCATGAAAGTTGCGGGCGCATTGGTCAATCCGAATGACATAACGAGAAATTCGTAATGTCCGTATCGATTTTGAAAAGCAGTCTTCTGAATATTTTCATCGCTAATCTTCAGCTGATGATAACCTGACCTTAAGTCAATCTTGGAGAAGTATTTCGCTCTTTGTAGCTGGCCGAACAAATCATCAATTCTAGGTAACGGATACTTGTTCTTGATCGTCAACTTGTTCATTTGTCGATAATCTATACAGAGTCGAAGCGATCCATCCTTCTTTTTCACGAATAGCACTGGTGCACCCCATGGGGATACACTCGGTCTGATAAAGCCACGATCAAATAACTCTTCTAGTTGATCCTTTAGTTCTTTGAGTTCCGCAGGTGCCATATGATAAGGTGGTATCGATATCGGCTTCGTGTCGGGAGCCAACTCGATACTAAATTCTATCTCGCGATTTGGAGGTAATCCAGGTAATTCCTCTAGAAAAAAGTCTGGATATTCAGATAACACTGGTACATCGCTTAAGTTTACGCTTTTCTTCTCCACGTCTCGTACTATGGCTAGAAATCCTTGACATCCCTTCTTTAACATACGACAAACTTTAATGGCTGAAACGATGTTCGTATGAGATTCTGTCTTGTAACCCTGAATTAAAACTGCTTCAACTCGAGGTATGTTAAATGTTATTGTCTTCTTCCGACAATCCACATTGGCATAGTGCTGAGCTAGCCAATTCATACCTAGTATAGCGTCAAAAGATAATACCTCAAGTAAGATCAAATCCACCAGTAAATCTCGTCCTTGGACACTCATAGGACAGGATGGATAAACGATACTAACTTCCATACTCTCCCAAACTGGGGTGGCTACTGACAAAGGATTCTTAAGATATGTTGGTTGCACTCCTAACTTGTTAGCAAAGCTAGGCGAAACAAATGAAATGCGTAGCATCCTGATCAAATAAAATTAATGCGTCTTGAGAAGCGATAGGAAATGTACCTTACACAACACCATTGGAAGCCTGAGCCTCTTGAGAATTCAGCAAAAAAACCCTACCATGACCTCCACCATTCCTTCCTCCTCGATTCCCATAACCACGGCCTCTCTGGCCAGTGAATGTTCTTTCCGTCTGATCATACCCAGACGCTGCCTGATGTGCAGTTCTCTGCTGATGATAGGAAGGTTGCACTACTGTAGTCATGGAGACTTGAGGCATCTGTCATGGACAATCTCTAGCAAAATAACCCGGTTGGCCACAGTTGAAGCACGCACCAGAAATGTTGCGACACACTCCATAATGCCTCTTATACAAATAGGAGTTCCGCCTCCCATACCGCTCGTAGACCTGGCACCAAACCCTATGCCTGACGCGATAACTCAAGATCCATGTTTAGCTCTCTTGCGTTCTCGGTGACGTTGTGTTGGCCTTGACTAACTTCCAATGTATGATTGGGTTGGTGTGCTCTGTATGCTGCAAAAAATATGACTCCTCATAGGCGCAACATTAGAAGGATAGGGAATCCTTCCAAAACGGATAAGAGAAACTTCCATTGGCATGGCGCTGTCGATCAATTGCTCCAGAGTCCTACCTATATCAGATGTCAGACTCACAAATTTGGGTCCTAAGCCTTCTACAAACCTCGAATTCACCCTTACTGGATCTACAGTCAGGTCAGGTGCAAATCTACTCGCCCTAGTAAACTCAGTCACATACTCTTGTACAGATCGATTGCCTCTACTCAAAGTCAACCACTGACTGGGATAACTTGTTGTCACTGCAAATGGTAGGAAATACTCCCTATAACGATTCACAAACTCAGCCCAGGTCATAGTGTCCATCATTGGCTGAATATGGCGCTGAAACAAGTCCTTTGCAGGTCCTCGCATTGACATTTCCACCATAACAATGGATTGTCTCTCATTATCTTGTAAACGTCGAGCGTTATGTTCTAATTCCTCTAGCAAGTCTAGAGCATCTTTAGAGCCGTCAAACTTAGTTGGCTTAAGGCGCATGTAAGCCAAGACGATATCTCGATCAGTGAAAGCAACATTACGTAACTGTTGCTGTTGTAGTTGTTCACGGTGCATATTTTCCACCTCAGCCTGGTTACCTTGCATAGACTAAGAATCTGACTTAGGTCGAAGCCTAAGACATTACGTTGTTGAGCTTGCACTTGCACTCCCGGTGCCTGAGCATGGGCCTCTTGGCCTCCACCTCCTCCGTGAACAGAAGACTCATCTAAAGCTTCTGGGAGTACATCATGTGCTCCCTCAATAACGTTTCGTGCTGCAGCGGCGGCTCGTTCTTCTTCTTGTCGTTCTTCAGACATCCTGACCAAGACAAACAGCATTACATAACCGTATAAACGCATATCGGCAAAAACATAATCATATATAACGCGCATCTCATTACATGCGAACAAGCAAACTTATGACAGACTCACATCTTAGAGGGAAAGGTGAAATTTTTAAAAACCAAGTGAATACATGACAAGGACAAGACTCGAATCCTATGTGCTGCAGTAGAATCCTAGGAGTCTTCTGACCGTATACCTATGGTTAAACAATCGCAATCACTTAACACACAACATATATAAGCAATGGTAACTGGACCATGCTCTTTTACCAACATTGTCACGTTCCAAATCTCATGGGCCGAGAAGGGCGCTAGGGAATGAGAGTGGTAGCTCCGAAACCCGTAGCAAACCTAAAAACGTAAAATACTTTTTCGCGAATATCATACATCATGCATGACATACTCAAACACGTGTCATGCTAAGAACATGCCAGGCTATACATCATCCTCTGGAAACAACTAACGGTAATAATGCAGCAAGCATCATATAAACATAAGGTTTAAAACATCATAGTAATGTTTACATAAACCGTTTGATACAAATTAGACACAAACACCTATCTACTGCTGCTCTAGAAGTAAAGGACTGTATATTTGCATCCTTTCAAAATATCAGACTTCTGGAAGAAGGATAGAAGTCTGTTGCTTTAAAGTTATTTTTTACCTGAGAGGAAAGCTGTAAGGGGTCAGTATAAGAGAATATACTGAGTGAGTTCATATATACAGGAATATACTAAGTGAATTCATATATTTACTAATAAGTATTCATATAAAACATAAAAAAATTCAATAACATTTCAATCACGTGTAGCCGAGTAAAAGATCTGATTGAAACCCTAATCCTCGAACATGCCAAACATAATCGAATTAATCAAATCATTGAATCCAGTGGCCTGGTCTCGGGATAATTCCACCGAGTTCAACCGCTACCAGTCTCTTAATCCCAAGTCGTGAGTCGCGAGATAATTCGACCGAGTTCAACCCACTAGATACAGGTCCCGAGATAGTTCAACCGAGTTTAACCTCGTATCTATCTTTCACATATCCAACTTTTGTATTCATATTCATAATCATATTCACAGCTGTCATTAATCGAAACTGGTGATCACGCAGTCCTATTACCACCCAATAGGAAGGCACGTTCCATCAGATCAATACTGGTTTCAAATCAAACATGTATGTATTTCATATAAAACATTTGCTTTGAAAACATTCTATTCAAAAGTAAAGCAATATAAAACAATTGCTTGTGTAAATACTTTAAAAGTAAATATATATAAACTCACTGAAATCGCTATCCAAAAATACTACAGTGCTCAGAAACCGTCAAGCTTCCCAAACTCTTGGTCCAGCTGATGTCTGCCTCGCCGGATCTAAAACGATTTAAAATCAATAATTCTAATCATAATCCTATTCTATGATTGACTCTAGACTCAAGACACGATACAAAGAACTTATCGACTATCGTGCTTCTCACGATTTCTATTCCAATAAATAACTTATAACTCTTCTCGATTCATATTGCTATATTAAATCGATTCTCGATTAACCTCTTTAGGTTAAACGAATCAAACTAATCGATAATCAATCGATTTCAATCCCGATACACAAATATGGATGAATTCCGTAAACGAAACGACGACCCGATTCACTGTGCGTGCGCGCGTCTGCCTGTGCGCCCGCACAGTTTGTAGACTGTGCGCTCGCACAGTTTGGTTGTGCGCGCGCAGCCGCGTCATGCGGCGCACAACCACAAAATTTCATCCCGGGCTCGATTCTAACGTGCTAAACGCTGTAAATCAATCCAGCAACGCTCAAAAACATCCAAAACACAATATTCAAGCTTAAAACATCGAATTCAAACTCAAAATCGCTAACACGATAAAATTGTTTCGTAGCCTAAATCTTTAGCTCGATATTACATCCAATATATCCAAATAAAAGGCAAAACGACGTGCTTACCGTGATTACCCGTGGAAATACGATCAAATCGAGCAATAGAACGTCGAAAATGGACGAGAAACGAAGATTAGGCAAGAAAACGACGATCTGATTATGATGATGATGAAGTGAAGGATCAGCTTCTGGATCCTTCATTTCATATCCTTATCTTATATATAGGAATGGCCAAATTGCACTTTAGTGCTTGAACGTTTCAAAAGTTGCAATTGTTTCGGGATTTATATTTTACTTTATGTTAAATTTTCTAAGTTTTTTACTTAAATCCCGCTAATCCGCTTAATAAAAACTATTCTAAATTTCTGATATTATTAAATTAAATCCATCTTAATTTAATTTATCAGAATCTATGACACGTGGCACAACTTAATTATTTTAAAATATTTAGGGTATTACAAAACTTAACAAAACAAAAGTCTAAAAGTGGAAATTAGACACAATGGTGTCCACGATAATTGATGGGTTTGCCTAGTTTTGCCGCATATGCAACTGGGCATCCAATTAAAAAAATTGTTTTTGTTTTTGTTTTTATTTAAATGAATAACAATTAAAATAAACTAAAATTAATGAGAAACATTAAACAGAAAAAATAAAAATACTAAAAAAATAGCAATAAAAATGCAGAGCACATAAATTACACGACATGCTAGTTTTATGTCTTTAGCTTGACCCTTTTTCATGAAAACAAATTACTTAAGTTAGGGAAAAAACTTCCCTTTGTCGTTCGATCAATCCACTGAGGTATTGTTTGCATCTTTTCCCATTTACTTTGAATGCGACGCTGGTTGAACTTTCCAACTTCACTGCTCCATGAGAAAAAAACTTCTATCTCCTTGAACGGTCCGCTCCATTGCGACTTCAATTTTTTCCAGGAAAGAATCTAAGTCATGAATTAAATAATAAAACATAATCTCCCTCATGGAATTCTTTCTTCGAAATGTTCGCATCGTGTATCTTCTTCGTTCGTTCCTTATAGAGTCGTGCACTCTCATAGGCCGAATGTCGAAATTCGTCTAATTGATTGAGTTGTAGAAGATGTTTTGCACCAGACTCCTTGCTATCAAAATTTGAAAATTTCACTACCCAATAAGCTCGATGTTCTAATTCCACTAGAAAGTGACACGCTTTTCCATAAAACTAACTTGTACGGGGACATGCCGATTGGAGATTTGAATGCGGTCTGATATGCCCATAGTGCATCGTCTAACTTTATCGCCCAATGTTTTCTTGAGAGTTGCACCGTTTTCTCTAGCATTCTCTTGATTTCCCTATTGTATAACTCCCCTTGTCCGCTAGTTTGTGGGTGATAGGGTGTAGCAATCTTGTGGCAAACTCCATACTTCTTCATTAAAGTTTCGAACTGTCGATTCTTGAAGTGCGGGCCTCCATCGCTAGTAATAGCTCTAAGTATTCCAAAATGAGAGCATAATTTCTTTAACAATTTAAGAACCACTTTAGCATCATTTGTAGGTGTAGACAAAGCTTCTACCCATTTTGACACATAATCAACAGCCACCAAGATGTACTTATGACCATAGGAAGTGAGAAAAGGACCTATGAAGTCAATCCCCCAAACATCAAACAATTCAACCTCTTGAATGTTTGTGAGGGGCATATTGTCTCTTTGATAGATATTTACCACTCTTTAACATCTATCGCAATGCTTGACAAACTCCTTAGCATCATGAAATAGAGTTGTCCAGAAGAAACCACATTCCATTACTCGTATTGGCGTTCTTTGAGCAGCAAAGTGTCCCGAGTATGGAGATTCATCACCACAAATCTTGTATAGAAATGGCTCATCCTAAAGGTATCTCTTGGCTTCAAACAAGAATTTCTTTCGTTGTTGATAAGAAAATTCCTTTAGAACAACTCCACAAGCAAGATAGTTAATAATGTCGGCGTACCATGAAGCATGTATTTCTTCAACGCTCATCAATGTCTCATATGGAAATTCTTCCTTGATTCCCATTTCATTTTCATGGTTTGACACCAACCCTTGCAGTCGTGACATATGATCCGCCACTACATTTTCGCTCCCCTTCTTGTCCTTGATTTCCATATCAAATTCTTGCAATAAAAGAATCCACCGAATCAATCTCGGTTTTGCCTCCCTCTTAGAGAAGAGGTACCTTAATGCTGCATGGTCAGTAAATATGATTACCTTGGATCCTAGAAGGTAAGAGCGGAATTTTTTGCATGAAAATACAACCGCTGGCATCTCTTTTTCTGTTGTTGTGTAATTCCATTGTGCTCGTGTGAGAGTATACATGTAGCTTTTTGTCTTTCCTTTGTTCAAGTACACAACCGAGAGCTTGGTCGCTCGCATCACACATCACCTCTAAAGGAAGTGACTAATCTGGGGATGCAATAATCAGGGCTGTTATGAGTGTGTTTTTCAAATTGTTGAATGAGATTACGCATTCATTTGTGAAGTTATAGGGGGCGTCTTTAATCAAAAGATTATTAAGCGGTCTAGTGATAAGAGAGAATTCTTCGATGAATCTTTGATAAAATCATGCATGCCCTAAGAATGCACGCACTCCTTTCACGGAAATTGGTGGTGGTAACTTCTCTATCATCTCTATTTTTACCCGATTAACTTCAATACCGCTACTTGATATCTTGTGTCCTAATACCACTCCCTCTTCAACCATGAAGTGGCATTTCTCCCAATCAAGAACCAAATGTGATTCCTCAAATATTTGAAGAACTGTATCGAGGTTGTGGAGGCATGAGTCGAAAGAATCTCTGGATACTGAAAAATCATCCATGAATACTTCCATGATATCCTCAATCATGTCAGCAAAGATGGACATCATGCATCGCTGAAAAGTGGCGGGCGCGTAACATAACCCGAATGGCATTCTTCTATAAGCAAATGTTCCATAAGGGAATGTGAAGGTGGTCTTGTCTTGATCTTCGGGAAAGATAAAGATTTTGTTATATCCTGAATAACCGTCAAAAAAACAATAGTATGCTCGTCCTGCAATCCTTTCCAATATTTGATCAATAAATGGTAGTGGAAAATGATCCTTTCTAGTCGCGGAATTTAATTTCCGATAGTTGATGCAGACTCTCCATTTCGTGACTGTCCGAGTTGAGATCATTTCTCCTTTATCGCTTTCAACTACCATTGTTCCTCCTTTCTTTAGTACACATTGTACCGGGCTCACCTATCTACTATCGGATATTGGATATGTGATTCCCGCATCCAACAGTTTGATGATTTCCTTCTTCGCTACCTCTTTCATGTTCAGGTTCAATCGACGTTGCCTATCCGCCACTAGTGAACTACCCTCTTCTACGTTCATGTTATACATGGCTACATTAGGAGTAATCCTTCTTATGTCCAAAATTTTCCAACCCATTGCTTTAATCCTTTTCCTAACGCAATCAATGAACCTTTTTTTTTTGTTTGGATAACTTGTTGGATATAATGATTGGTAAGGTGTCATTTTCTCCTAAATAGGAGTACCTTAAGAATTGAGGTAAAGGTCTAAGCTCTAGAATCGGCGGCTTTTTGGTAGAAGGCGGTGTAGGCATATCGGTTCTCAAGATTGATTCGGGTCTTGGAGGTTCAAACTCCTCCTCTTCTTGAGACATGCCCATTGAATTCATAAACTTGAAGTCCTCAATCTTGCATTGTTCGTCCTTTTCTTTGATCACACATTCATTGATGACATCAACCCTCATACATGTCTCCTCCTCCAAAGGGTGTTTTATTATGCGTGTCATGTTGAACTCAATACTTGGTCTTCACCTATTCTGAAAAACAATTTAGCATCATGTACATCAATTAATACTTTACTGATATTCATGAACGAACGATCTAAGATCAATGGACAATTTTTATCTTCCTCAAAATCCAATACCACAAAATCGACGGGGAAAATAAACTTATCCACTTTCACTAGTACATCTTTAATGATACTGTATGGTCAGTTGATGGATTGATCCGCCAATTGGAGTAGCATTGAGGTTTACTTCACTTCACCAAGCCAAGCTTTTGAAATATTGATAATGGCATCAAGTTAATGCTAGCTCCTAAATCACGCAAGCATTTGGAGAATTCCATATCAGCAACTACACACGGATTGGTAAAACTTTCGGATCTTTCAACTTAGTTGGGATTTTCTTAGAAATTATGAAGCTACAATTTTTTGTTAACGACATCGTGCCATCATCCGTCCATTTCTTCTTGTTTGTCAGGATGACTTTGACGAACTTTGCGTATTTGGGCATTTGCTCCAATTCCTCCGCCAAAGAGAGATTGATTTGCAATTTCTTAACCTTGTCCAAGAAATTGGAAAATTGTTGATCATTTTATTGCTTCTTCAATCGTTGTGTGAATGGAATTTTCGAAACAAATCGTGGATGTGGAATTTATTGCTTCAAGGGACCGTCCACTTCTTGCTCCTCCTCAATCTTCACTTGCTTTTCATGAACAGTTGTTTTCTCGTGATTCTTAAAGGAGGTTCTAGTTCCTTTCCATTCCTCAATGTCACCGCTTTTACATCTCTTGGGTCTTTAGTATGGCTTGGTAAACTTCCAGGATTCCTGGTAGCCATGATATTATCCATTCTACCAAAGTGTACAAGATCATGTATTACGATGATTGATTCTTTGTGATATGATCGAACTTCTCTACTAGCTTTTTCTGATTCTCATCTTGAATGTTGAACCAATTAGTGATTGATTCCATGAACTTGTCCATCTTGGATTCAAATTCACCTAATCGGTTTTTAGGTGGTGGTGGTGGTCTTTGAAATTCGGGTGGTCCTTGATCAGATCTTGGAGCGTTGTTGAAAGAATTGCTCCAAGAGAAATTTGGGTGATTTCTCCACCCTGAATTGTATGTATAATAGTAAAGGTTATTTCCATCTCTCCCTTGACCTTGTGCATCAACACCATTCATTTTGAAAGTGTTGCAAATTTCTAAAAAAATCAGCTATATGAGCATTGGGATCCTCATTAGCTAATCTATAGATTGAATTGATGATTGCAACATTCCAAGTAGTGAAGGATTAATTTCAAAATTATTGGCCTCCACTCTTGGTCTAGTGATGCCGGGTTAAGCACCATTCAACCCGAGCATCGAAAATTTTAAAAGAGTACAGTATTGCCTCCGCCTTTTCTTTTCGTTTTTTGTTTTCCCTTAAATGCTTGTTGATATCCGGAACGTATGCTTCGATCTTCGGATTGTAACTTCGGGTTCTTGGCATACACTACGCAAATCCTACAAGAAAAAAAAATTCAAAATTAAATTGTTGAAATAATAAAAATGTAATAATAATAACTAGCAAAAAGAATAAATACAAAGTAAAAAAATAAAAATAACGAAACAAAATACAATAATAAAAAAAGCTGCTGACCAATTGGCCTTAACAAAAGTAAACAATTTGCACTAAAATGCAGGTCATGGCCATTTTTTTTTCCCAGAAAAATAAAATCTTCATTAATGATCGACTATAAAATTCTTGCTTCTAATCACAACACTTGGGTTAGAGAATTGGTTACAAAAAACGGAATCTCTGATGGCTTCCTTGACCACTATATGTACCGCCCAATTACAACTTCATTTAACAAAACACAAATCACTAAAATTATACCTACTACATAGCAATTTACAGTCGTCAATGACAACCTCACAATTAACATCAGTCGAGGTGTTTTCATTCAAAGCATCAATAATAAACTTTGCATCACCTTCAAAAATGGGGTTCGGAACTCGCATCCGTGATGCTAGCAAAATAGACTATCGGAGTGTCATTGCTTCTACTAAAGCCGGAGACTGAACATTTGTGAAACGTCTGGCAAGTGAATTAATAACCTTTCTTGTATGATCCCGAACTACACAACCTCCTACTCCACAGTGTGAATTTGCATGGAAGGCCCCATCAAAATTGAACTTAAGGCCATTTGCCGGCTGCAGAACCCAGCGCATAAGGGTTGAAGAAGGTTAAGTGATGTTTAAATTCCTGGCCCCTGGATTCCTTCTTCTCATTGCTGCGTCAAGCTCATTCAGGGCGTAAGTTTCCTTTTGAAGGATCGCCACTAGATTACTGCCCATATTTTTAAAAAATGAGGGTATTTCTTGCTCTCCAGATGGACCACATCACCCAAACTAATTTTGATTGCAGCTCCGTTCTATTTGTGAAACCATGAAGTTTATCAGCCAAAGATATCCATATGTCTCGCACCAAAGATGGATTCACATTAGTAGTAAGGTGTCTGACCTCCAAACCAAGCCAAATGGTTTCCGCAAACGGGTAGAGAAATAAGAGATGCTTAAAAGACTCCAAATGATTGCATCTCGGACAAAGGGCAGATTTTTCCGAAAGACGGTTATGAATATTCTCTTTGTAGGCAAGTTCGTTTTGCAAACATTTCCAAATGAAACATTTCAAATTTGGAGGCAGACTTAGTTTCCAAAGAGCTTGCCACTGCCCATACAGATCTTGAATAGGAGGGCTGCCTAACGATGCTTCAAAACAGAGATCATAAGCAGAATTTACAGCGAAACGCCCATGCTTGGACCAATGCAAGATAACACGATCTTCTTGCGTTGTTATACTTATGGGAATATTTAAGATAGTTTGTGCTTCAGACTGCTCAAAGCAAGCCTTGACCAACTTAGCGTTCCAATGTCTTCTATCTGCCGTGAACAGATCTTATACTCTCGAAACATGTCGAGGTAACATAGTAGAAGTAGAAGGTGTGAAAGGAGGCTTAGTCTGCAGCCAAGGAGAATTGTGGATGGAAACATAATTTCCAGATCTCACTTGCCAGTGGACACCTAATTGAACAACCTTTCTACCTTGTAATAAGCTTCGCCATGTCCACGAACTATTTGAATGGTTACCTGCTTCTATAAATCAATTGTGTGGAAACTATTTACAAGCACTCTAGTAATGAGGGATTCTGGTTGAGAGATAATTTGTTACCCTTGTTTGGCGAGAAGAGCCAAATTGAAATTCTCTAAATCCTGAAAGCCTAAACCTCCTGCTTCTTTTGATGAGCACAGAGTGCGCCAAGAAATCCAGGGCATACGCCTTTCATCATTCCGCTTACCCCACCAAAAAATGGAAAATATTTTATTAATTTCTTTGTGAATATTTTTCGGAAGCAAAAAACATGACACGGAATACACTGGAATCACTGTAGCAACACTTTTAATCAAAACCTCACGACAACCAAAGAATAGTAAGTAACCTTTCCAATTTGCAACTTTATGACGAACCCTCGAGCAAATTTCTCTAAGAGTTTCAGTTTTAGATTTAGTAACTAGGGCCGGCAATCCGACGTATTTATCTTTGCCTCCCACTTTGGTCATATTTAGAAACTCAGCGAGCTGTAAACGAGTGTCTTGAGGTGTGCTGCAACTGAATAATAATGAAGATTTTTATAGATTAACCTCTTGCTATACGCCAATGAGTACATTTTCAAAATGTCATTAACCCGCCTAGCTTGAGCCTCGGAAGCTTGAAATCATCAGCAAACAGCAAATGGAAGATGCTTGGACTTCTCCTATATATTATGACTCTTGTGATGTTTCTTTGAGTTTCCGCCTGAGATAGTAAGGAAGAGAAACCTTCTGCGCAAAGCAGAAAAAGGAGAGGGATAACAGATCACCTTGTCGAATACCTCTCGATGGAACAATGAACCCGTGCGAAGTCCCATTTAAATTCAGCGAGTAGGTAACCGACGAGATGCAGCTCATTGTCCACCGAATCCACGAATGGTGAAAACCCTACTTTCTCAAAACTCTCTTAATGAAAACCCATTCAACTCTTTCGTAAGCTTTACTCATGTAGAGCTTAAGAGCCAACACGAAATTGGAAGAACCTCTTCTAGTTTTTAAATGATGCGTCACTTCGTGAACAAGCAAAATCTTGTCTGAAATATTCCAACCTTTAACAAAAGCGCTTTGGTTTTTGCCAATAATCTATGGCGTTGTAACCAGTTGGTTATAATCTTAGAAATTATTTTGTAGAAAACCGGACACAAAATGATTGGGTGAAGGTCGGACATCGAAGCCGGAGAATTCACTTTCGGAATGAGCGTGATGGTAGTCTTGACGAAGTATAGATTTTCCGAAAATGTTCCAAGGCAATACTCACCACCCGTGTTTCATTCGTACATAGCTCCCCTCTTTCATTATGAAGTTGAGAAATATCATTTATTTTCCTTCTCTAAACAACCTTAGAATGAAAGAAGGCAGTGTTTCGGTCTCCCCACTTCAACCAGTTCACTCTCGCTTTTGTTCCCAAAACTGCTCTTCTCGTCCACCGAAAAGAGCTTGTTCAAGCTTCTTAATTTAGACAGAATGGTATTCAAAACCCCTATGATGTAGAGTAGAAATTTGCTGATTAAGAGATTTGATGTTTCTTTGAGTGTTAAATGTTTTCCCCCGAGCCCAGGTGAATAGCTCTTCTTTGCAATTTTTCAGCTTGTGTTGCATTCTGGACAAGTGGTTCATTCCTTCACTATCATCTCTACTCCAAGTTGTTCTAATAATGTGTTGAGTTTCACCATTACCTTTCCACCGTTGATCATAATAAAATCGTCGCCTACTTCGCCTTACAGGTGGGTTAGAGTCGAGGAGAATCAGTTGATGATCTGAGCCTAGCTCCTCAAGGTGACGAACGCACCCCTTAGGGTATGTGGTGAACCAATCTGGAGAAATGAGAAATTAGTCCAGCAGTAGTAGAATATTTTCCAACCCAGCTCATCTATTATTCCATGTGAAGGGGAAACCTTTGAAACCCAAGTCAAGAATATTAGTTCCAAGTTGAAAATTTTGTAATGCCTCCATACTACCACCATTAGGAGGTCTACCACCTTTTTTTCCTCACCATTTCTAATACAGTTAAAATCGCCACCTAAAATGAAGTGACCGCCAAATTCAAGCAATAATTTTGAAGGAAATTGAGCTGCGAGACACGTTCTGAAGAAGAAACAGAAAGGTAAACTCCAAATAAAATTCCACATACAACCATCAACTACATTAACAACAGTACAGTGAATGTAAAAAGCATCTAGACTAACAAGGATAGGATTACAACTAGTATTCAGAGCCAAAGCCAAACCCCTCCGAGCTACCAATTGGTTCTTGCAAAGTGTAGTTTCGAAACAAGACTTGCGCAGAAATGTTTCTACCATCGAGTCTTTATTTTTGGTTTCGGAAAGGAAAACCAGGTCGGGAGAATGGGATTTAGTGATCCCTCTAAAGTTATGGAGTGTCAAAGGATTCCCCACACCTTCACAATTCCAACACAAGATTTTCATATATCCCCATGGGGTCCATTAAGGCTGGTACCCTCCACCGCTTTGGATTCCGGGGTAAAACATGATCTCTTCACCATCTCAGGTTGTTCCTCCTCTCTTCCTCTTTTGGAGAAATTATCAAAGGAAGCTTCTTCTTAACTGACCACTAGATTTCTCCTGTCTACAAGCTCACTCCCATCTTGGTTAAAAACGGGTCGGGCCTGTCTGGCAGTTGCTTTCCTACGCATCTTAAGAGGTGGTGGAATAGAGGAAAGCATCTAGCCCTCAGAATTAGCGGCACATTGATGGGTGGTTGTAGGATTTGCTTGTAACAAGTTTCTAACCACAGAGTCTGGGATAAATCTTGAGCCCTGCTGGACCGGAGCCATGTTCTCTTGTCAGATTATAGGAGGCAGCTGAGTAACTTTGGTACGTTGGGTATATGCCGGCAAGGAGCTTTGTGCAGACTGGAGTTAAGTAAAGAGGAAAGGAGGAGCTACTGCATAAGTATACTTACTTGAGTCGTGGTATTGCACTGTAGGGTTTCCCCAGGGGAGGCTTTCACAATCTTTTCAGAGTTCTTGATAAACATATGAAGCATACCCAATTCCTTTAAAGTTACGGTGTTACATAAAATTGTTAGTGATATGCACTAGGTCAATCATGTTTGACCATGTTTTGACTTTATCATTTTATTATTTATTGATTGGCAGTTTTTATCATTTTATATTAATGATTAAAATACTTGAATGGTTAATTCTTTCTAAGTCATCAAGTATGTGACTTGATAGTAGAACCCTTAGGTTTAATAAAAGAATTATATACCATCTATCCCTAGTCTTAATAGAACATTGAGACTAGTATGATGTTGACTGATGATTATGTTTTACTAATCATGTATATGAGATATTAAGTCAAATCATAGGTGCTATTTGAGAAATAAGGCACTGGATGACCCACTGTGAGAATACTACATAGATCACTGTCATAAGTAATTCTCATTACAGTTCTATTAGTATAATCCTTTGACCTTGAAATCATCATGGATTTCTACGTAGCTATTTCATATTTTGATACAGTCTTACATTATCTTTAACAGGATAATGGAATAGATTGTCATTGGATATGAAAGTAACTATGTGAGAAATGTGAGTGACTGAGAAGGAATTTGTCCCTCATTTATTTGAGTAAGATATCTATGGGCCCCTTGAAGAAGATAGACTGAAGAAAATGCATGGCCATGCTAATTGATAAGAAGTTATCATTTTCAGTCTACTTAGAGTCAAGAAACTAATGATTGAATGTTATAAGAATGACATAACTATGCCTTATATTCAATCTGGATATCGAGAGACAAAGAGATTAAAATATTATTGTAAATGGTTAAATCGGATTATCGATATTCATATAACTTGGGTAGTCATAATGTCTTGCTAGAGGCCACTTATGACTTGTGGGCTGAAATAGGGATTTCGAGCCTACTGCCAACGTTATATGAACCTACAGGGTCGCACACTAAGAACAGGCCCAAAACAGTTATGGGTTGTACAAGCCCAATGTGATTAAGTGATTAATTATATATATATATATATATAATTCGTAATATATATATATATATTAATATATATATATATTAATAAATATATATATTAATTCGAAATTTAAGGATAAGTGTTTTCCTTAATTTATTATTTTTGGAAGATAATAAATATAGTAATTAATATATATGGATAATTATCAAAAATGAGTTTTTGATAAACATAAACTTGTAGAATTGCAATGAGATTGAAATTCGAATTTGTCTCAAACCCTAGTGTTATTTATCACTATAAATACTCATTAAGCAGTTGGTTTGAGGATCACGAAATTCATTATTCACTAAATCACTAAAATTCAAAATTGCTTGTGAAGCAATAGTGCTAGCACACAAGCACTAGTTTTGGCTAAGGTCTGTTCGTGTGGATACTCGTAGAGGACGCGTTCTTTTGGAGGCGTTTCTGATCCGAGGCCAGGTATCACCAAAGTGAACCACCTCCTTCCTTCCTACATTGCTGTTGAATTCGACATACAAGTAAGTAATTGCTCTGTTTAATTCGAATTACATGGATATTGGTTTGGGTTTTTAGATAAATTTTTGAAATTCTGTTGCGTTATGAACCAATAAAACCCAACAGTGGTATCGGAGCTGCTTGTAATTTGATTAATTAGATTCTGAGTATATATGTGATATATGCTTATTGTATGTTCTGTTTTGAAAAAGGGGTTGTTTTTCGAAATTGTTTTTGAAGGAATTATAATTCGTTGTAATTATAAATAAAACGTTTATGTGATTAATTGTATGAAAAATAGTATGAAGAATTAATTTGATTAATCGTTTAATGTGATTAAAACTTCGAATATACTGTTCTAAATTAATATTACGTTTTAATTTGATTAAAGGTTTCGTAGTATTAATGTTCATACGAATTGATAAGAAAAGGGGAAACAGAATAATAAAACTGTTTTTGAATAAGGATTAGTAAACTGTTTATGAAACTGTTTTAATTCTATTAGGAAAACTGTTTTTGAATAGGATTAGTAAACTGTTTGAGAAATTGGTTTTAATTCTATTAGTAATTCTGTTTTGAATAGGATTAGTAAACTGTTTGTGAAACTGTTTTGATTCTATTAGTAATTCTGTTTTAAATAGGATTAGTAAACTGTTTGTGAAACTGTTTTAATTCTATTGATAAAACTGTGTTTAATTATGTTATGAACATAATTTATAAAACTGTATTTAATTCTGCTATGAGCCGAATTAATGAAACTGTTGTTATTTAAGTGTTAAATAAATTGTTTCTGAACAGTTTTTAAGATGCAGTAATTAGGGTTTTGGGGTTATTTTAATCTGTTTTGAACATATTAAAATAAACCGACTAGCGGGACCACCGCCTGGGGCTCTGCCCCCGGGCCCCGCCAGGGGCGCTGCCCCCAGACCCCGCTTGGGGCGCTGCCCCCAGACCCCGCCAAGGGGCCGCGCCCCTTGGACCCCGCTGATACACCCCATTAAGGACCGTTATCCTATTAAGCCGACGTGTTTTTGTCATGTATTTTATTTTAATACTTTAATGATAAATTTTAAATATGATTTAAATTATCATGAATAACATATTTATATGATTGTTGTTAAATATGATTTAAAATAGTAAAATAATATGTTTTTAATGTTTATCTTATTGGTTATATGCTTTGCATGATTATTTTACATGTGATAAGATAGGATAACTAAATAGGATAAATAACAAACCCTTATTTAATATTAAGTCTTCAATATACCTCCCATTGTAATAACACTTATCAAGACTTAGATTGCTATGTATAGGCTATGCCAAAGCATGATGTATAAAGTCATCTAAGTAAGATAAGTTGGATAAAAGTGATATCCATATGTTTGATTTGGTTAGACTTAACTAGGTTATCAAAATAGTTTTGAACCTAGGGTATAAGATAGAATATCAAGACTACATGTGATGTTAATATTCTATGTTCAAGAATTGCATGAGATGTAATTGTTAAAGTGTTACCTACCTAAATAAACCACACTTAAAGTGATAAGCCAAAGCTTACTTGAAGTAGGGTGAAATATGGATCTTGTCCCACTATTATTTTTCAATTGTTGAAATTAACATTAAGGGTTTTTATATGAATTATGGATATATGTTGTGGGAATTTTATTGTGCCTTTTATTAAATGCTATTTGTATATTTATTGTTGTAGAGATGGCTACAAACACTACACCTACTTCATCAGTGCGATCAATCCTTGAGAAGGATAAGCTCAATGGCACTAACTTTCTGGACTGGTGCAGAAAACTAAGAATTGTTCTTAGGCAAGAAAGAAAGGAATATATCCTTGATCAACCCCTCCCTGAGGAACCAGCTCCTGCTGCTACTAGAGCTCAAAGGGATGCTTATACGAAGCATCTCAATGACTCTACTGATGTCACTTGCATTATGCTTGGATGCATGGAGAATGAACTCCAAAAGCAAATGATGGAATTGGATGCGAACACCATGATTACTGATCTCATGGAAATGTTCCAAGAGAGAGCAAGAATTGAAACGTTCAATACCATCAAGGATTTGCTTTCTTGCAAGTTGACTACTAGCGGCTCAGTTAGTCCTCATGTTTTGAAGATGAAGGGTCATCTTGAACATTTGGATAGGCTCGGTCTCCCAATTGCCCAAGAGTTGGCTACAGACATTATTCTCCAATCTTTGCCTGAGGCTTATGATGGTTTCATCATGAACTTCAATATGCATAATATGGAGAAGACCACCACAGAGTTGCATGGGATGCTTCAAACTGCTGAAAAGAACATCAAGAATGAGATTAAGGATGTTCTTATGGTCAACAAGGGAAAGGGTATGAAAAGGTCTGGTAAGGGCAAGGGAAAGGCTTTCAAGAAGTCTAAGCCCAAGTCCAAGCCCAAGACCAAGGATGAACCCAAAGCAAAACCGCCAAAGGAAGGAACTTGCTTTTTCTGCAAGGAACCTGGACATTGGAAAAGGAATTGCAAGAAATATCTGGATGATCTGAAGAAGAACAAGGGTAGTGAGACTACCACTTTAGGTATTCATGTTATAGAAATTAATCTTTCTACTTCTGATTCATGGGTATTAGATACTGGATCTGGATCTCACATTTGTACTAATGTGCAGGGTCTCAAAAGGAGTAGAAGTTTGACAAAAGGCGAAGTGGACCTACGAGTTGGCAATGGAGCAAGAGTTGCTGCTTTAGCTGTAGGGACTTATGAGTTATCTTTGCCTAGTGGACTTATTTTATCTTTGAACAATTGTTATTATGTACCTACCATGTGTAGGAATATTATTTCTGTTTCTTGTTTGGACAAGGATGGTTTTGAATTTATTATTAGGAATAATAAATGCAGTATTTCGCATAATAACATTCTTTATGGATATGCTCCACGCAGTAGTGGTCTTTATATTTTAAATGTTGAAGACACTAATGAAAAATCAGTCTATAACATCAATGCTAAGAAGTTTAAGTCAAATGATTTAAACTCTACTTATCTCTGGCATTGTCGTTTAGGCCATATAAATGAGAAACGCATATCAAAACTTCAAAGAGATGGACTTTTGAATTCATTTGATTATGAATCATTTGAAACATGTGAATCTTGTCTAATGGGCAAAATGACAAAAACACCTTTTATTGGACAAGGTGAAAGAGCTAAAAACTTATTGGGCCTTATACATACAGATGTATGTGGTCCATTAAGTACAAATGCTAGAGGTGGATTTCAGTACTTCATTACTTTTACTGATGATCTCAGTAGATATGGTTATGTTTATCTGATGAAACATAAATCCGAATCTTTTGAAAAGTTCAAAATATTTATGAATGAAGTACAAAATCAACTTGGTAAAAATATTAAAACACTAAGATCTGATCGAGGTGGTGAATATTTAAGCCAAGAATTTGTAGATCATCTAAGAGATTGTGGGATCGTTTCTCAATTGACTCCACCTGGAACACCACAATGGAATGGTGTGTCTGAACGGAGAAATCGAACTCTATTGGATATGGTTCGATCAATGATGAGTCAAACTGATCTTCCAATCTCATTTTGGGGTTATGCTTTAGAAACCGCTGCATTCATTTTGAATAGAGTTCCATCAAAGGCAGTTGAAAAGACACCATATGAGATATGGACTGGAAAAACTCCTAGTTTGTCTTTTCTTAAGATTTGGGGATGTCAAGCTTATGTGAAGCGACTAATTTCAGATAAATTAGCACCCAAATCTGACAAATGCCTTTTTGTAGGATATCCTAAAGAAACTAAAGGATATTACTTCTACAATGCTTATGAGAACAAAGTGTTTGTTACTCGAAATGGTATCTTTTTGGAAAAAGAATTTATTTCCAAAGGAACCAGTGGGAGTACAGTACAACTTGAAGAAATTCAAGAACCACAAAATAGCATTGTACCAAGTATGGAACCTCAAAAGAATCAACAAGCAATTGTTGAACCAGTACAAGTACCACAAGGCCAAAGGAGGTCTGATAGGACACGTCATAATCCTATGAGATATGGATTTCTCATTACTGAGAACAATTATGTGATGATTGTGGATCAAGAAGAACCCACATCCTATCAAGAGGCCATAAATAGTCCTGACTCTGAAAAATGGCTCGAAGCCATGAGATCTGAAATGCAATCCATGTATGATAATCAAGTTTGGACCTTGATTGACCCAACGGATGGTGTAAAAACCATTGGGTGCAAATGGGTCTTCAAGATGAAGACTGACATGGATGGCAATGTGCATACCTATAAAGCAAGACTAGTTGCAAAAGGTTTCAGACAAATACATGGTATAGACTATGATGAAACCTTTTCACCAGTTGCTATGCTCAAATCCATTCGAATTCTCCTTGCCATAGCTGCATATTATGACTATGAGATATGGCAAATGGATGTCAAAACAGCGTTTCTTAATGGAAACTTACTTGAGGATGTGTACATGACACAACCTGAGGGTTTTGCCAGTCCAGAGAATTCTGGAAAGGTTTGCAAGCTTCAAAAATCCATTTATGGATTAAAGCAAGCTTCTCGGAGTTGGAATCTTCGTTTTGATGAAGCAATCAAAGAGTTTGGATTCATCAAGAATGAAGATGAACCTTGTGTCTACAAGAAGGTTAGTGGGAGCGCGATTGTTTTCTTAGTGCTTTATGTTGATGACATACTACTCATTGGAAACGACATTCCCATACTGCAAAATGTTAAATCATGGTTAGGGAAGTGTTTTTCAATGAAAGACTTGGGCGATGCTGCTTATATATTAGGCATCAAGATCTATAGAGATAGATCTAGAAGACTCATTGGCCTAAGTCAAAGCACTTATGTTGATAAGGTATTAAACAGGTTTAGTATGCAAGACTCCAAGAGAGGATTCTTGCCAATGTCACATGGCATCAGTCTCAGCAAGACTCAGTGTCCTAAGACACAGGATGAGCGAGACCGCATGAGTAAGATTCCATATGCTTCTGCTATTGGATCTATCATGTATGCAATGTTGTGCACTCGACCTGATGTTTCGTATGCTTTGAGTACAACGAGCAGATACCAGTCAAATCCAGGTGAAAGTCACTGGGCAGCAGTTAAGAACATCCTTAAGTACTTGAGAAGAACCAAGGATGCATTCTTGCTATATGGTGGTCAGGAAGATGAGCTGATTGTAAAGGGTTACACAGACGCTAGCTTCCAAACTGACATTGATGATTATAAATCACAGTCAGGATATGTGTTTTGTTTGAATGGAGGTGCTTTCAGCTGGAAGAGCTCGAAGCATGACACCGTTGCTGATTCTACAACAGAAGCTAAGTATATAGCTGCTTCAGACGCAGCTAAGGAGGCTGTTTGGATCAAAAAGTTCATAACTGGATTAGGAGTTGTTCCTAGTATATCCGATCCAGTGAACTTGTTATGTGATAACAATGGGGCCATAGCACAAGCAAAGGAGCCCAGATCACATCAGCGATCCAAACACATACTTAGACGTTATCATCTCATTCGAGAAATCATTGAGAGAGGAGACGTGAAGATATGCAGAGTTTCGACAAATGATAATGTTGCTGATCCGCTAACTAAGGCTCTTCCACAGCCTAAGCATGAGAGTCATACTAGGTCCATGGGAATTAGATTTAATGTAGATTGGGCCTAGTGCAAGTGGGAGATGTTAGTGATATGCACTAGGTCAATCATGTTTGACCATGTTTTGACTTTATCATTTTATTATTAATTGATTGGCAGTTTTTATCATTTTATATTAATGATTAAAATATTTGAATGGTTAATTCTTTCTAAGTCATCGAGTATGTGACTTGATAGTAGAACCCTTAGGTTTAATAAAAGAATTATATACCATCTATCCCTAGTCTTAATAGAACATTGAGACTAGTATGATGTTGACTGATGATTATGTTTTACTAATCATGTATATGAGATATTAAGTCAAATCATAGGTGCTATTTGAGAAATAAGGCACTGGATGACCCACTGTGAGAATACTACATAGATCACTGTCATAAGTAATTCTCATTACAGTTCTATTAGTATAATCCTTTGACCTTGAAATCATCATGGATTTCTACGTAGCTATTTCATATTTTGATACAGTCTTACATTATCTTTAACAGGATAATGGAATAGATTGTCATTGGATATGAAAGTAACTATGTGAGAAATGTGAGTGACTGAGAAGGAATTTGTCCCTCATTTATTTGAGTAAGATATCTATGGGCCCCTTGAAGAAGATAGACTGAAGAAAATGCATGGCCATGCTAATTGATAAGAAGTTATCATTTTCAGTCTACTTAGAGTCAAGAAACTAATGATTGAATCTTATAAGAATGACATAACTATGCCTTATATTCAATCTGGATATCGAGAGACAAAGGGATAATGGTTAAATCGGATTATCGATATTCATGTAACTTGGGTAGTCATAATGTCTTGCTAGAGGCCACTTATGACTTGTGGGCTGAAATAGGGATTTCGAGCCTACTGCCAACGTTATATGAACCTACAGGGTCGCACACTAAGAACAGGCCCAAAACAGTTATGGGTTGTACAAGCCCAATGTGATTAAGTGATTAATTATATACATATATATAATTCGTAATATATATATATATTAATATATATATATATATATATATATATATATATATATATATATATATATATATATATATATATATATATATATATATATTAATAAATATATATATTAATTCGAAATTTAAGGATAAGTGTTTTCCTTAATTTATTATTTTTGGAAGATAATAAATATAGTAATTAATATATATGGATAATTATCAAAAAGGAGTTTTTGATAAACATAAACTTGTAGAATTGCAATGAGATTGAAATTCGAATTTGTCTCAAACCCTAGTGTTATTTATCACTATAAATACTCATTAAGCAGTTGGTTTGAGGATCACGAAATTCATTATTCACTAAATCACTAAAATTCGAAATTGCTTGTGAAGCAATAGTGCTAGCACACAAGCATTAGTTTTGGCTAAGGTCTGTTCGTGTGGATACTCGTAGAGGACGCGTTCTTTTGGAGGCGTTTCTGATCCGAGGCCAGGTATCACCAAAGTGAACCACCTCCTTCCTTCCTACATTGCTGTTGAATTCGACATACAAGTAAGTAATTGCTCTGTTTAATTCGAATTACATGGATCTTGGTTTGGGTTTTTAGATAAATTTTTGAAATTCCGCTGCGTTATGAATCAATAAAACCCAACAAAAATTCCTTCCGGAGGACCGTTGGAAAGCTCAGGAAATTCAGTAAAGATGTTATGGTCGAGTCGTATTTGCTTGTAAGAAGTTGGATTTTTTATCACAAGTTGGGCAGATTTTTGGGTTTCCATAAGTTTGCTAGTAGCAAGGATGTCACGATTTAGGGATGGTAGAGGTAGGGATGGAAGTAGCTTTTTCAGTCTCACCAATGAGATAAAACTTTTTTTAATTTTTGTAAGGTTGTCGGGGGGTAGGGTTATCTCCACTTTTAGCTGTCATAAGTCTTAAAGGTGCTGAAATCTCGTACCCAGTAAAAGGAAATTTCTCCTTATCTTCAATTCTAACACCTTTCTGTTTCCCTATGTCCATCCATTTGTTGAGAATCAAGCAATATTGACCAAGCTCCTTCTCTCTTTGCTTGGTCTGTGGCTCCAACCCAGCTGCCTTTGCTGATAATCCCCTCGCTTGCTAGTAATTGCTGAGAATCCTATCCTCATCCACGTACCGTATTTTGGAACTACCTCCTCGCCATTCTCCTCGACTTCCTCCTTACATTCAGTAGTATAATGCCCTAGCAAACCACATTTAAAGCACACATCTGGCATTCCTTCATATATAAAGTGAACAAAGTTACGATAACCATCAGAGTCGCTAGATAAGAAGCCTCTTCAAAAGGGTTTGGAGACATCCACCATGACTTTCAATCGCAAAGTACCACATAATTCTATGGTTAAGCTATCCTTCGAATCTATTGCTAGGAGATCTTTAAATGAACTCCCAATCATTTTGGCATTGCCAACATATATTTGACTTGCCGGAAGGCCAACAGCATGAATCCAGAACGGAGTGGATCTGAAGTCGACCTTTTCCAGCTCCATGTCTGGAGCCCATCGTTGAAGAACTAGATGCTTGTTTCTTGAGCACCAGGGCCGACCAACCTAAGCTCTCTCCATGTCCTCCTCCTTCTTGAGATAGAAGATAAAGACCCCAGAAATATGTTTTTTCACCGTTAGACCTTGAAACGCTTTCCATGATTTCATCAAAACTTTTTTCACCAGGTTAGGATGAAAGACCTTTGTTCCCAAAACTTACTCACAAGGGTCAGCTTGTTATCCACCACTTCATTACTCAGGATCAGCGTGGGTCTGAGACATGCAGCTTAGCTGCATGGAGCGTAAGCTAATTAATAAAAGACTGATGTTGAGATATAATAAGAAAAAGAATGAGAGAAATTAATAAGGAGGTTAAGTAGAGGGTGTAATAAATTAGAAATTGGTAGAAAGTGTGATTAATGAAGGTGGTGATGAAGAGTATTTTATAGTAGAAGTTTGGTACTTTGATCAACAAATTAGGGTTTACGGCCTTTTCAAGAAAAGCAATGCGGTAGGAACAAAAATTACTTGAAAATCAGACCTACTGAACTGGACAAAAAACAAAAATTGTTGCCCTAATCAAATAAAAAAATCACACTAAAATACAAATGACCACAGGCAAAATAAAACAAGTGATGTCCTTACTTTGAAAAAAATTGATTACCGAAATAAATTAGAATATAATATAAAATTTATAAATTAATAAAAACTCACAAATATTCATAAAAACACATATAATTGCAAGCAAAATTACTAAAACAAAAATGCCTTAATCCCAATAATAGTAAATCAATTATGACGTCCTAAATATATTTCCCGGCAACGGCGCCAAAAACTTGTTGATTATTTTCGCAAGTATACGAAATCGTACAAGTAATAAAGAGTAAGAAAAATGTCGATCCCAGCGAGAAATAATTTAAATCCGCCTATCGATTATTATTACTAGTTTAAGGCTAATTAATCAAGGTTTGAATTAGCTAATTTCACTAAATATTTAAATGGCATAAATTATGAACTAAATTAATTACGATTCAAACAATAATGGTAAAAACGGGTATTAACACTCATTCCACAATTACAATTATCGGTCAATGGATTATATTGGATAAGGTTCTAACTATCTTAAAGCATTAATTAACATTTATCAAGCGTTAATTCACAAAATTCAATTCAATTAAATAAATCAATTGATCACTTTCGGTCAACTAGTCAATTCTTACAATCAAATATAAATTAAATTATTAACAAAGCATACGAACATTGAAATAATTATCAAGATGTCTCATTAACAATTAAAATAAATTGAATTCTATAGGTCTATTGAGTTATCATTTTTCAATCAATAAGACAACACAAATATTTAACTAAAATTGATCATGTTCTAATTAATATGAAAACAATAAAATACGTAAAACCTTTAGATAATTCAATGACAAATAATTACAATTGCGCTAGGGAACGTTAAACCTAAGAAAAGTTTTCTACACATAGACATGGTGAAAATTAAAATGAATAAAGAAAGCATTGACAAGAGTTAGAAAATAGTTATGGATTTCTCCACGCGTTTTCTCCAATCTCGAGTTTCGACCTTCTTCATTCTTCATTTCTTCTTCTTGCTTTTTGTGTAGTGTAAAATAAATGATACTTCTCAAATGCTAAATGTCAGAAATTAATTCACTTCTCTCTTGGTTGTTACAAAAAAATAAGAATCAATATTAACAACTTCAGAGATTAAATAATATTTCAATTTTTAAACTAGATTTAGCTTGACGGATTTTGTATTCCTGTTTGCAACATAAATTAGAATTAGACAATGATAGAAACTGAGATAACTTCCTTCATAAGAGTTGTAGGCAATTAAGACCTTTAACCGTGGGCTTTGAAATCGGGTCATTTCAACTTTTGTAGCTTCGAGTATGGTCCAAATACTGAAGTGAAGTTCAGTAGAACCGAAATTACGAATTAAAACCAAAAATTCCTACACAAAAGCAAAAGACGTAAACTAAAACATAAAAGGTAAAATGCACATACATAAAGCATTAAATAACTGAAAATGTAAACTAATTAACCCTTAAATAAGTGTTACAAAAAACACTTATCATTTGCGTCTTATCGAAAACTCTTATTTGCCGGACATATCTGCACCTGCTACATCACATTAGACATTCTTTTCTCATCTTACTCTCTAGTATACCCTATACAAGCTCCGTTGCAGATAGCCGATTTCATGTTTTGGCGTTGCACTCCGACGTCCATAACGTCTTATACGGAGTAGCATCACTCACAGCCCAGTAACTCCGCGCTTGTACTCGTGATTGAGGAGACCTACCAAAGGTATATTTGTCTGTAGGGACCTTAAACCGGTTACGACCAAAACCCATCGAATCAGCCTACATGCATTCCAGCTTAGACACCACCCTCTAGAAAAATACCCAGTATAATGTTCTGTATTTGAAACATGATGTCAGTGTATGGATTTTGAATCCATTTTTTTTTCAAAACATCCATTACAATCTTAATATAAGGTCAGTCCTAAGATGTCAAGCATCAATCAGCGATTAGCCAGAGCCAAGACATGGAAGTAACCATAAGCCGAAACCTTGCACTAGACGAGGGAAGAAATGAGGGGTAGACCCTACATTCTAGAGTTATCCGAGTAAGAAGCCAAAAGGTAGAAGAATTGGGAAGTATCTATATATTCAGCTAGAAGGACGAATGATGAAGGTCAAGCATTTCCCATGACCAAAGAGATAAATTTTGAAGAAGAGGAATACAAATCTTTTTCCAAATCGGGAAATCCAATCACCCAAGTCCTTAGAAAGCCAATGGAGGAGGGTCATATAGAACCATTGTCAATAGAGGAATCTTGTGAGTATCACAAGAAGTTCGGGCGCTCCATAGAGTAGTGCACGAGTTTAAAGCATGCTATTCAGGATTTGATAGAGAAAAGAAGCGCTGAAGTCCTTACAGAAACCACTTGTAGAGACGCCGTTACGAGGGAAGAATTAACAGTCATGAAAGCTGACATAATAACAGAATTAAGGGCCGAGATGAAAACCTTTAAATGTGAGAATAAGAATGTAGTCATGGCTACATACAAGAAGTTTGATGTACCACATACGTCGTAACGTACGATGTATCGCCCAAAGGAGAAGCCGAAAAACCTTAGATGTGCTTAGAGCTACCGGCAGGAAATTCTTCAAGATTGAAAAACTATTATCCGACATATTTGAAAGTGCACGAGTTTGAAGCATGCTATTCAGGATTTGATAGAGAAAAGAAGCGCTGAAGTCCTTACAGAAACCACTTGTAGAGACGCCGTTACGAGGGAAGAATTAACAGTCATGAAAGCTGACATAATAACAGAATTAAGGGCCGAGATGAAAACCTTTAAATGTGAGAATAAGAATGTAGTCATGGCTACATACAAGAAGTTTGATGTACCACATACGTCGTAACGTACGATGTATCGCCCAAAGGAGAAGCCGAAAAACCTTAGATGTGCTTAGAGCTACCGGCAGGAAATTCTTCAAGATTGAAAAACTATTATCCGACATATTTGAAGGATTAAGGACGATCATACTAATGGAGCCAATAACAACAAAAATGGTACATGATCGAAGTATGTTGAACTACATCGCCGACACATAATGCAAGCTGTACAAGATTAGAGGACACCATACGGATCATTATATCATTCTCCAACATAAGATTCAAGACCTAATGGACAAAGGGACCATTTTAGAGCCTTGAAGCGATACAAGTGACGACCTCGCCCATGTTTGGGGCATACGGAGATCCGTTCTCCTGAACAATTTATTATGTTTTCCAGTTTTATTTATTTTTCGCATTCAAACATTTGTGAACAATCTAATTATCTGATATGTTCAAGTCCCAAATTTGATGATGAAATCTAATTTTGCTAATTTATGTGGTGTCTTAACTAACGGGCATGTTATCTTCAATTGCCATCCGTGTATGAGTGATAGAATTAAGCTATATGTAGCCAGTTCGTCCAACAGGTACAAGGAAGCTAATCACTTACATAAATAATTTTGTTTCAATAGGTATTACCCGTGATGAATATGAGTAATCTAAATTGTCTCAAAAAGGACAATGGCTTGCTAGTTGATTTCGACCTACTGCTAAAACGGTTTGGCAATAAAAGCTTTACAAGAGTCGAGGCATACATTAAAATAGGTTGTCTCACCCAAATAGGAGTAAAAGAGAGAGCTCGCCACCAACCGCCACTGCCGCCCACTAGATCCCAATCTCGGAGTGATATGGTCTAAGTAGTGAGAGGGGGAGTGCACTAAAGACCTCCTCAGGATTATCGACAAGTCGTGTAAATCACTCGCAGTGGAAATAGTCAATAATGAAAATTCAAAAGGACTAACTATCAACAGGGGTATAATTGCTTGAAACATAGAGCATATCAATTGTATCGGTTATGCAACGAGCCAGTAATGTAGATCTTTTATCATGAATGCATATTGATAGTTGACCCACACATACACCTAGAAAGAATGGGGAAAGGAACGTAAATCATAAAAGCGTAATCCATGAGACAATGGTACAAAAACTTTATCAATAAATTCTGCAATTCAAAAATGTTCTTCTGGACTTTCTAGTCACGCTATGTAATTATTGAATGTGCACTGCTAGAATGGAAAACATAAGGGCCCCATCGGGCGAAATGAGATAATACAAATGGCCTGATGGATCATCAAACGATCCTACCAAGTCTTCTACGATTCAATGTCTGCAACACGGATAATCAGACATGCTACTGGACAACTAAGCAACTTTCCTTCAGAAAGCCTTCATCTTGCAAAATCTCAAGCTCATTCAACTCAGCCAAAATGGCAGAATCAACTAAAGGGATGCAACATATAGTTCAGCCAGCATATCAGAAACAACCGAAAGGTACCATCTATAGTCAAGAACAACATGGTTTGACTAGAAAATGCATTCCAAAATAATTACTCTCACAGACCATCAAAGGAGAACTTGGCGAAGCCAGTTGACAAGTGACGACCGGATCTTCAATGTTGTACACCCCATTAAGCTATAAGGGCACAATATCAATCAATGCAATCAAACTATAAGCCTAAAAGTCAATCGATCACGAGACATCTTTCAAGCATCATGATCTTCATGAGTAAAAGCTCCAGTGATATAGAAGAATTAAGAAATCCGAGCTTGGCATGTGGAACGACACAGAAGTTCAGTCCAATGACTCTCAGGAAAAAAGAAGCCGAATATGATAGAGTTCCAATTCATATGTAATGACAATCGAAGCAGTTAACTATTGCAACCAGAAATCCCAATGAGTTGTAAAATCCGCAAAGGACGGCTCAGACAAAAAATTAGGGCAAGGCCTGCCAAGTTTGACCCGGAAGGGAGACTTGGGCAAATAGATTAGGCCCGAAAAGAAAAACAGAAAAATTTAATAGTTGCAATGGTACCAATTTCCCGGACGTGCAAGTAATAATCTGAAAGATCGATAGGTCTTCGTCATCTCGTCTACCAAGCTAGTCTTGGGATAAATGTTAGTATTATCAATGGCAGACTCGCCCTCAACAGTTAGCTATCTAAAACATCCAAAAGGAACAACAGAGGTATCAATTATCCAAATCATTCGAATAGAGAAACTGAGACTTCAATCATTTAGAGTAGCCAAGCGAAAGAACAAAAAGGCTTTTAGCTATCTAGAACAACCAAGTGCAGTATAGATTTCAGCCATCCAAATAGCAGAATCTGAAACATGAAAAACAAGCAAACCCGAGTCTTCATTGAATCATCTAATTCCCTAACTTGAAAACTGAATGCTTCAATGAGGGGGCAAACCAGAGTCTAGAAGCAACAGGCGAAAAGCCAATTCCATTGGAAATGGAAAATTGCATAAATGTTTTGCAAAATTCATAGCTCAGATAAAGGCAGATTCTAGAAGTTACAGGCGAGAAGGCCAATTCCATCAGGAAAATGGAAAATGAGACCAATTTCTGGAAATTTATTGATCAAATAAGAACAGGCAACATGCCTCTACTTTAAAATCTCCAGAGTAAAGAGTAGGCCAGGGACCTCAAGAATCAAGAACACAATCGACATGCATCTGCTATCCATAAATGAGAATCCAAATTGAAAAGGACATCAAAGTCCTCATCAACCGAACAGTAGGGGGGATCAAAGTCTTCACCACTCAAATATTAGGGGGCATCAAGACTCCATCAACTAGACAGTAGGGGGCATTAAGATTCCATCGACTAGACAGCAAGAGGGCATCAGATCTCCATCAACCCAACTGTAGGAGGATTAAAATCTTCACCAACCAGACACTATGGGACTGTGGCTTCACACTATCCAAGCATCATGGAACTACGACTTTCCAGCATCTAAGAATCACGGGACTATGGCTTTCGACCATTCAAGCATCACTGGACTAGTACGACTTCCCACCATTTAAACATCACGGGACTATGGCTTCCCACCATCTAACCAATAGGGAGCATCAGGTCTTCACTGTTAGGTCACTATGGGACAATGGGTTCTCTACTACTAGTATTAAGAAAAGATTGAGCCAATTTCAGCAAAAGATGAAAAATCAACTACTGTTAAAAAAACACAGAAAAGGCATTCATGATGCAAATATAGCAATAGAATGAGACAAGTGATACATATAGGGCTATGTTCTAGCATACAAAGAGTCACTACTGAGATAAAGAAACATCAAACTAATGTAAAGGAGTAGTAGCTACTCGTTAAAAATTCCAATCTTGCACCAGTGGCTCCGTATCACCATTGTCGCCCCTGAAGGCATCTCCTCATCCTCACCTGAACCTCCGCGATGATCACGTCCAACTTGCGCACCACCAGAATAAGAAGCAAAGTCTCCACGACCACCACGGGCTCCAAGACCACACCCACCAGCCAGAAAGTCATTAGCTCTACTACCAGGGGCTCTGGATCCTAGCCCGACAGCAAAAATATCACCAATTCTACCGCCATATGGCCCTAAATTAGTCTTCCGCAATCGATCCTCTAGATCCTCGATGCTATATTACAAAATCCTAAAGAGCATTCAAAACTATAATTGTATACATACATGCATACATATTAGATTAAAGCATAAGTATACTGCATATTTACCCTAATATGTGCAGGTACATCACCTAGTTGATCTTTCTAGAAATGGGCCATGTTCGCCAATTGAGCAGCCTCAGACACAGTCACCTAGAAAATGGAAGCAAACAATCAATCTAGGAGGCAAAACAGTTGCCAACAAAAAACAAAATCACAAAGGCATAGAGCAGACTCACATGAGTACAACCAAGGGGCAAGAAAACGGATCAAACATGGTCATCTAGCACAAAGACCTGATGTCACGACCCAAATCTCATGGGCCGAGACCGGCGGTAGGGAATAGGAGTGGTAGCTCCAAAACCCGTAGCAAGCCTAAAAACGTAAACAATTTTTCGCAAATAACATACGTCATGCATGAAAAATATAAACACGTGTCATGCTAGAAACATGCCATGGTATACATCATCATCTGGCACAAAGAAACGGTACTAGCGCAGGAAACATAATATATACATACAATCATCAGAGTTATATTTACAGAAAACCGTTTGATACTGACCGAAATATAAAACACCTATCTACTGCAGCTCTAGAAGTAAAGTACTGTATCTTTACATAATTTCAAAAATATCAGACTTCTGGAACTAGGATAGAAGTCTGTCACTTCAAAAGTTTCTTTTACCTGAGAGGGAAATTGTGAGGGTTCAGTACACGGGAATATACTGAGTGAGTTCGTATAATTTACTAATAAGTATCTGTAGAGAAAAAAACATAAAGCAATACCTATAAATATTTCCATCACGTGCATTCGAGTAAAAGTTCCGATTGTAACCCAAATCCTCAAACATGCCAAACATAGTCAATCAAATTAATCATTCAATCCATTGGCACGGTCCCAGGATAGTTCAACCGAGTTCAACCGCTGCCAGTCTCTTAATCCCAGGTTGTGGGTCCCGAGATAGTTCGACCGAGTTCAACCCACTAGATACGGGTCCCGAAATAGTTCAACGAGTTCAACCTCGTATATATCAGCCATACATCAAACTTTCACATTCATCCTCATATTCTCATTCACAGCTGTTGTCAATCAAAACTGGTGATCACGCATTCCTATTACCGCCTAATAGGAAGGCACGTTCCATCGGATCAATACTAGTTTTAAACCAAACACATATGCATTTCATGTTAAGTATTTGCATGAAAACATTCAGCTCAAAAGTAAAGCAATATAAAACGTTTGCTTTATAAATAATGCTCATTTAAATACTTTAAAAGTAAATATATATAAACTCACAGAAATCGCTATCCAAAAACACTGCGGTGCTCAAAAACCGTCAAGTTTCCCGAGCTCCTTGTCCGGTAGTCGCTTGCCTTGCCGGATCTAAAATGATTTCAAACCAACAGACTCACATTAGAATCCTATTCTAGAATTGATTCTAGACTCAAGACACGATACATTATCATTATTGACCATCGCGCGTCTCACGTATCCTATTCCGATAAATGATTTATAACTCTTTTCGATTCATATCCTTTTATTGAATCGATTCTCGATTAACCTCTTTAGGTCTATTCACATGAATCCATCAATAGGCCACTTAATTTTGATTACGACACGTGAATACGGAACGAGGTTCCGAAAACAAAACGATCGGCCGAGTTGTTGTGCGATCGCACGTCTTACTATGCGTTCGCACAGCAGACAGTGTGTTCGGACAGCAGACTGTGCAAGCGCACAGTGTGCTGTACGTTCCCACAGCTGAGTTGTGCTACACAGTCGCGGGTTTTTCAACTCCAGGCTTGATTCCGATGTGCTTTCGATTGAATATCGCATCATACCCATCACTCAAACAACGCCCCAAAACATCTAAAACACGTAATCTAAACTTAAAACGTCGAAATCAAATCCAAAATCGCTAAAACAATACAATCGCTCGATACCTTAAAATATAAATCGACATCTCATCAAATTCATCCATTCAAACAACAAAAAGTCATGCTCGCCTTGATTACACACTTAAACACGATCAATTCGAGCTATAGAACGTCAAAAACAGACGAGAAACGAAGATCGTGCCAAGGAACGAGGAAATTGGCGAAGGTAATGAAATGAAGAAGATGGGATTTTAGTTCTGGATCATTCCTTTGAATGATGAACTATATATATAAATGGATAAATTGCACTTTAGTCCTTTAACTCTTAAAAGTTGCAATTTAATCCAAAACACATCCGCGTCTAAATTTTAAACGATCTCCGATCGATACGAAAGATTTACCATAAATACTATAAAATATTTTGCGGACTTTGGCGAAATAATTATTAACTCGGAATTTATAAATTTCTAAGTTTTTCTTTAAATTCTGCTAATAATGCTTAATAAAAATTATTCTAAATTTCTAATATTATTAAATTAAATCCATCTTAATTTAATTTATCGGAATTTACGACACGTGGCACGATTTAATCATTTTAAAAAATTCGAGGTATTACATTCACACCCCCCCCTTAAAATAACTTCGTCCTCGAATTTTAAACTTTAGCCACGTACCTTGAGTAAATAAGTACGGATATTTCTGTCTCATATCCTCTTCTGTTTCTCACGTGCATTCTTCTACAGAATGGTTTCTCCAAAGAACTTTCACCATAGGGATCTGCTTTGTCCGCAATTGTCGTATTTGTGTATCAACGATTTGCACTGGTTCTTCTTCATACGATAATTCTTTACTTACGTCCACCACTTGTGGTTGAATTACTCGAGAAGGATCAGATACATATTTCAGAAGCATGGAAATATGAAAGACACGATGAACCTGCAACATCTCCGTTGGCAAGTCTAGCTTGTAGGCAACTGAGCCTATGCGTTCCACGATCTGATATGGTCTGACGTATCTCGGGGCCAACTTACCCTTCTTTCCGAAAGGAATTACTCCTTTTATCGGTGACACTTTGAGGAAAACGTAATCTCCGATTTGAAACTCGATATCTTTTTTCTTAGGATATGCATAGCTCTTCTGTCGGTTGAAGGCAGTGTTCAAACGTTGTTTTATCAACGGTACTTTCTCGGCAGTAATCTGGATTATTTCCGCTCCCGTCAACTTTCTTTCTCCGACTTCATCCCAACAGATAGGGGATCTACACTTGCGCCCATATAATGTTTCGTATGGGGCCATCTCGATGCTCGAGTGGTAACTGTTGTTGTAGGAAAATTTGATTAAAGGTGGATACGTATCCCAACTACCTCCAAAATCAAGAACACATAATCGAAGCATATCTTCTAGCGTTTGAATCATTCTTTCTGACTGGCCGTCCGTTTGAGGATGAAATGCAGTGCTGAAATTTAACCATGTTCCCAATTCTTCTTGTAAACTCTTCCATAAATGAGAGGTGAATACCGAACCTCTATCTGACACGATTGACACGGGAACTCCATGTAGGCTTACGATCTTATCGATATATACTTGAGCTAATTTTTCTACAGAGTGTGTTGTCTTAATAGGAATGAAGTGTGCTGATTTTGTTAAGCGATCCACGATTACCCAGATGGAATCAAAACCTTTCTGTGTTTTGGGCAGTCCAACCACAAAATCCATCGTGATTTGCTCCCATTTCCACTCTGGGATAGGTAACGGCTGAAGAAATACGTATGGTCGTTGATGCTCCAACTTGACTTGTTGACAAGTCAGACATTTTGCTACAAATTCTGCGATATCTTTCTTCATTCCACTCCACCAATACGTTGTCTTGATGTCATGGTACATCTTCGTGGAACCAGGACGAATACTGTAAGTTGATCCGTGGGTCTCCTCCGTGATCTGTCCTCTCAAGTTATCTACAGCTGGTACACACAATTGATTACTATATCTCAGTACATCGTTAACGATATTAAAATCTTGACATTTCCTTGTTGGACTTCCTCAATTAGACGCTTGAGCTGAGGGTCGTCTGTTTGCAACTCTTTGATTCGATCAATCAACGTTGATCGTATGGTTAGCTGAGCCATCAGGTTTCCTAGAGATGAAACCTCGAACTTAATTCCTTGACTAAACATCGTATGTTCTTTGACTAACGGCCTCCGCCATGTCGTTGTAATATGCGCGAGACTTCCTGCTGATTTTCTACTTAACGCATCTGCCACTACGTTAGCTTATCCTGGATGGTATTGAATCGTACAATCATAGTCTTTTAGTAGCTCCATCCATCTTCTCTGTTTGAGGTTCAATTCTCGTTGATCGAAATATACTTTAAACTCTTATGATCTGTAAATATCTAGCATGTTGCACCGTACAAATAGTGCCTCCAAATCTTCAACGCAAAAATCACCGCTGCTAACTCTAATTCGTGAGTCAGATAATTCACTTCGTGTTTCTTCAACTGTCGAGATGCATAAGCAATCACTCGACCATGTTGCATAAGGACGAATCCTAATCCATCTCTTGACGTATCACAGCAGACCGTGAATCCTTCTGTCCCTTCTGGTAGTGCTAGAATTGGCGCTGTTGTCAGACACTCTTTTAGTTTCAGAAAACTGAATTCAAACTGATTCGTCCAGTTAAGTCTAATACTCTTTTGTGTTAACTTCGTCAATGGTACAACGATCTTTGAGAAGTCATGTACGAATTGTCTATAATACCCCGTTAATCCGAAGAAACTTTGGACTTCAATAACTGAGTCAGGTCGTTTCCATTCTATTACGGCTTCGATCTTCTTTTGGTCAACCTTAATATCACTTTGAGATGCCACATGACCCAAGAAAGCGACATCCGTTAGCCAAAATTCACACTTAAAGAATTTGGCGTAAAGCTGATGCTCCCTTAACGTTTGAAGCACTATCCGCAAATGATGTGCATGCTCTTCTTCCGTTCGTGAATAGATTAAAATGTCATCGATGAACATGATCACGAACTGATCCAAAAATGACTTAAACACTCTATTCATTAAATCCACGAAAGCTGCTGGCGCATTGGTTAATCCGAATGACATAACCAAAAACTCGTAATGACCGTCTCGACTTCGAACAACAGTTTTCAAAATATCGTCGTCGCAGATTTTCACCTGATGATAACCTGACCTTAGGTCAATCTTCGAGAAGTATTTATCTCCTTGTAACTGATCGAACAAATTGTCGATTCTAGGTAACGGATACTTATTCTTGATCGTCACTTTGTTTAACTGTCCTTAGTTTATACAAAGTCGAAGTGATCCATCCTTCTTTTTCACGAACAGCAATGGTGCACCCCATGGGGATACACTCGGTCTGCTAAAGCCACAATCAAGTAACTCTTCTAGTTGATCTTTCAATTCCTTGAGTTCTACCGGTGCCATAAAATAAGGTGGTATCGATATCTGCTTCGTGCCGGGAGCCAACTCGATACAAAATTCTATCTCACGATCTGGGGGTAATCCAGGTAATTCCTTTGGAAAAATGTCTGGATATTCCAATACTAATGGTACCTCGCTTAATTCTACGCTTTTATTCTCCACGTCTCGTAATATGGCTAAAGATCCTTGGCATCCCTTCCTTAACATACGACAAGCCTTAATAGCTGAAAAATTACTAGTAGGAGATTCTATCTTATCAACCTGGAGTGAAGACGTGTTGAACGTTACCGTCTTCTTCCGGCAATCCACATTGGCGTAGTGCTGAGCTAGCCAATCCATTTCTAGTATGACGTCAAAAACTAATACCTCAAGTAAAATTAGGTCCACCAACAAATCTCGTCCTTGAACACTCACAAGACAAGATGGATAAAAAATACTAACCTCCACACTTTCACCAACTGGGTGGCTACGGACAAGGGATTATTAAGATATGCTGGTTGCACTCCTAACTTACTAGCGAAGCTAGGCGAGACAAATGATTGCATAGCACTCGGATCAAAGAAAACTAATGCATCTTAAGAAGCGATAGAAAATGTACCTTGCACAACAGCATTAGAAGCCTGAGCCTCCTGAGGATTCAACGCAAAAACTCTGGCCTGACTTCCACCAACCTGTGAAGTCTGACCAGTAGAACGTTAGGTTGTTGAGCTAGCGCTTGCACCATTAGTGCCTGAACATGGGCCTCTTGGCCTCCACCTCCTCCGTGAACAGAAGACTCGTCTTGAGCTTCTTGAAGTACATCATGTGCTCCCTCGACCACATTTCATGCTGCAGCGGCAGCTCGTCCTTCTTCTTGTCGTTGATCAGACATCCTGACCAAGACAAACAGCGTTACATATCCGTATAAACGCATATCGTCGCAAACGCAAATTGCATATATCGCGTATCTCATCATACACGAACAAACAAACATTTAACAGACTCACGTCCTAGAGGGAAGGCTGAAAGTTTGAAAATCAAATGAATACGTAACAAAGACAAGACTTGAATCCTATATGCTGCAATAGAATCCTAGATTCTTAACCACATAACACTTAATAGATAGAAACAATAGTATCCTGAACCATTGCTCTGATACCAACTTTGTCATGACCAAATCTCATGGGCCGAGACCGGCGTGAGAGAATGAGAGTGGTAGCTTCAAAAACAGTATCAAGCCTAAAAACGTAAACAATTTTTCACAAATAACATACGTCATGCATGACAAATATAAACACGTGTCATGCTAGAAACATGCCAAGGTATACATCATCATCTGGCACAAACAAACGGTACTAGCACAAAAAACATAATATATACATACAATCATCAGAGTTATATTTACAGAAAACCGTTTGATACTGACCGAAACATAAAAGACCTATCTATTGCAGCTCTAGAAGTAAAGTATTGTATCTTTACATACTTTCAAAATATATCCGACTTCTGGAACAAGGATAAAAGTCTGTCACTTCAAAAGTTTCTTTCACCTGAGAGGGAAAACTGTGAGGGGTCAGTATACGGGGATATATTGAGTGAGTTTGTATAAATTACTTATAAGTATCTGCATAAAAAAAACATAAAGCAATACTATAAATATTTCCATCACGTGCATCCGAGTAAAAGATCCGATTGAAACCCTAATCCTCAAACATGCCAAACGTAGTCAATCAAACTAATCATTCAATCCATTGTCCCGGTCCCGGGATAGTTCAATCGCTGCCAGTCTCTTAATCCCAAGTTGTGGGTCCCGAGATAGTTCGACCAAGTTTAACCCACAAGATACGGGTCCCGAGATAGTTCAACCCAGTTCAACCTCGTATATATCAACCATACATCAAACATTCACATTCATCCTCATATTCTCATTCACAGCTGTTGTCAATCAAAATTGGTGATCACGCAGTGATATTACCGCCTAATAGGAAGACATGTTCCATCGGATCAATACTAGTTTTAAACCAAACACATATGCATTTCATGAAAATTATTTGCATTGAAAACATTCAGCTCAAAAGTAAAACAATATAAACATTTTCTTTATAAACAATGCTCATTTAAATACATTAAAAGTAAATATTTATAAACTCACAGAAATCGCTATCCAAAAATACTACGGTGCTTAGAAACCGTCAAGATTCCATAGCTCCTTGTCTGGCAGTCGCTTGTCTTGCCGGATCTAAAATGATTTCAAACCAACAGACTCACATTAGAATCCTATTCTAGAATTTACTCTAGACTCAAGACACGATACATTATCATTATTGACCATCGTGCGTCTCATGTATCCTATCTTGATAAATGATTTATAACTCTTTTCGATTCATATCATTTTATCGAGTCGATTCTCGATTAACCTCTTTAGGTCTATTCACATGAATCCATCCATAGGCCACTTAATTTCGATTACGAAACGCGAATACGGAACGAGGTTCTAAAAAAACGATCGGCTGAGTTGTTGTACGATCACACGTCTTACTGTGCTTTCGCACAGCAGACTGTGCGTTCGCACAGTTCACTGTGCGACCGCACAGTCCTGCTGTGTGTTGGCACAGCACCTGTGCGAGCGCAAAGTGTGTTGTATGTTCGTACAGCTGAGCTGCGCTACGCACAGTCGCGGGTTTTTCAACCGGGCTTGATTCCGACGTGCATTCGATTAAATTTTGCATACCCATCACTCAAACAACGATTAAAATCATCTAAAACACGTAATCTAAACTTAAAACGTATAAATCAAATCCAAAATTGCTAAAACGATAAAACCGCTAGATACCTTAAACTTTAAATAGATATCTCATCAGATTCATCCATTCAAATAACAAAACGTCATGCTCACCTTGATTACACACTGAAACACGATCAATTTTAGCTATAGAACGTAAAAAACGGACGAGAAACGAAGATCGTGTTGAAATTGACGAAGAAAATGAAATGAAGAAGATGGGTATGGATCATTCCTTTGAATGATGAAATATATATATATATATATATATATGTATATATATATATATGTATATGGCTAAATTTCACTTTGGTCCTTGAATTCATTAAAAGTTGCAATTCAGTCCAAAACACATCCGCGTCTAAATTTTAAACGATCTCCAATCGATACGAAACTTTTACCTTTTACCATAAATACTATAAAATATTTCGCAGACTTTTATCTTTTATCTTTTACTTATGAAAATGATCTATGTAGTATTCTCAAGATGGGTCATCCAGTACCTTATTTCTAAAATAGCACCTATGATTTGACTTAATATCTCATATACATGATTAGTAAAACATAATCATTAGTTAACATCATTCTAGTCTCAATATTCTATTAAGACTAGGGATAGATAGAATATAATTCTTTATTAAACCGAAGAGTTCTACCATCAAGTCACATACTTGATGACCTTAGAAAGAATTAACCATTCAAGTATATTAATCATAATATAAAATGATAATAAAAGTGCAAATTAATTAATAATAAAATGATAAAGTAAATACATGGTCAAACATGATTGATCTAGTGCATATCACTGACAAATATGTACATCAATCCAGCTCAATTCGTTCAGCTGCTCTCAAGGAAGCTCCCTAGCCTCGAATCATAACACAATAAGTATCTAGAATCTTAACAGAGGATTATGTTGGGTTTTCTAGGTTCTTAACACAGCGGAATTTCAAAAAAATTATCTAAAACCCAAACCAAGATCCATGTAATTCGAATAAATATATTAACAACAGAATTAATACTTACTTGTATGTCGAATTCAACAGCAATGTAGGAAGGAAGGAGGTGGTTCACTTTGGTGATATCTGGCATCGGATCAGAAACGCCTCCAAAAGAATGCGTCCTCTACGAGTATCCACACGAACAGACCTTAGCCAAAACTAGTGCTTGTGTGCTAGCACTATTGCTTCACAAACAATTTCGAATTTTAGTGATTTAGTGAATAATGAATTTTGTTATCCGCAAAACTATTCCTTAATGTGTATTTATAGTCATACAACAACACTAGGGTTTGAGACAAATTCGAATTTTAATCTCATTGCAATTCTTACAAGTTTATGTTTATTAAAAACTCCTTTTTGATAATCATCCATATATATTAATTATTATATTTATTATCTTCAAAAATAATAAATTAAGGAAAACACTTATCCTTAAATTTCGAATTAATATATATTTATTAATATATATATATATTTATTAATATATATATATATATTTATTAATATATATATATATTACGAATTACATATATATATATATATATATATATATATATATATATATAATAATAATTAATCACTTAATCACATTGGGCTTGTACAACCCATAACTGTTTTGGGCCTTTCTTAGTGTGCGACCCTGTAGGTTCATATAACGTTGGCAGTAGGCTCGAAATTCCTATTTCAGCCTACAATTCATAAGCGGCCTCTAGCAAGACATTATGACTACCCAAGTTATACGAATATCGACAATCCGATTTAACCATTTATAATAATATTTTAATCCCTTTGTCTCTCGATATCCAGATTGAATATAAGGCATAGTCGTGTCATCCTTATAATATTCAATCATTAGTTTCTTGACTCTAAGCAGACTGAAAATGATAACTCTTTATCAATTTATTTAGCATGGCCATGCATTTCCTTCAGTCTATCTTCTTCAAGGGGCCCATAGATATCTTACTCAAATAAATGAGGGACAAATTCCTTCTCAGTCACTCATATTTCTCACATAGTTACTTTCATATCCAATGACAATCTATTCTATTATCCTGTTAAAGATAATGTAAGACTATATCAAAATATGAAATAGCTATGTAGAAATCCAGGATGATTTCAAGGTCAAAGGATTATACTAATAGAACTGTAATGAGAATTACTTATGACAGTGATCTATGTAGTATTCTCATAGTGGGTCATCCAGTGCCTTATTTCTCAAATAGCACCTATGATTTGACTTAATATCTCATATACATGATTAGTAAAACATAATCATCAGTCAACATCATACTAGTCTCAATATTCTATTAAGACTAGGGATAGATGGTATATAATTCTTTTATAAAACCTAAGGGTTCTACTATCAAGTCACATATTTGATGACCTTAGAAAGAATTAACCATTCAAGTATTTTAATCATTAATATAAAATGATAAAAAACTGCCAATCAATAAATAACAAAATGATAAAGTCAAAACATGGTCAAACATGATTGACCTAGTGCATATGACTAACAGATTAGAAGAAGACTACCTCCTTAGCGGACAGACCAAACTACCTTCCCAGCGGACAGACTAGAATACTTCCCGTATGGACCAGACCAAAATACTTCTTCAGCGGACCAGCCAAATTACCAAGATAAGATTTTATCCTCAATGGAGTAGGACGCCCCTAGAAGACGGGATCAAAATGGTCAATGGTAGAAAGACACCAAAATACTGTAGAAAAACATCGAGAAATGGTAGAAAGACACCGAGGTACGGCAGAAATACACTGAGGAATGGTAGAAAGATACCAAGATACGGTAGAAAGACATTGAGGTACTATATAGAAAGACACCAAAGTACGGTAAAAAGACACCAATGAACGGTAGAAAGACGCCAAGATGCGGTAAAAAGACACCGAGGCACGGTAGAAAGACACCAAGGTATGGTAAAAAAACACCAAGGTGCTCTAGAAAGACACCAAGGTACGGTAGAAAGACACTGAGATATGGTAGAAAGACACCACGACATCCATATATTGTCTGCAGTAATTCATAAACTTCAGACATTTTTGATAAATTTGGAATAACTACGAAATTTGGGCATCCATGCAATAGGATGGCCCTTAGGACGGCCAAGGGGATGTCGTTCCCTCTACAAATCGAAGAGGCACCAAACAGGATAATTACTGGGCACCTACACAATAGGGTTGCTCTTGGGACGGCCAAGGGGATGATGTCCCTTCTGCAAACCTAAGAAAAATCGGACATGATAATGACCAGGGGTCCAAGCCATTGGATCACTCTTAGGACCGCTGTGAGTTTACAACTCAATTCCATGGAGCACACAACGGGAATCTGAACCCAACAAATGACCTTCAGGACATATGAGAGGTAATACTCTCGGATAGGCAGAGAGCAAACCAGAACTATGGGGCATGAAGTCAGAGTCATGCACCACAACTGGGAAACCACCGGCGAGTGACTACCTCTAGTAGTGGACAATATCCTTATTGCTTGTCGAACGGTGAGTTTCTTCTTTGACAAGAATTGATCTACTTAGTCAATTCCTATCAAAGATGGGGGGAACTGTAGACACCTATTCTCTAGAGAGGTAAACAGTGATAAGGAACTGAAGTGTCCAATGATGGTTTCCAGCAAAATTTGTCCGGGTGACGAGCTTGTGATCCGCTTAATTGGATTCAAGTAGGTTAGATCCGTGCATAGTACAAACTTTAAGGATTGAAACGTAATTAGCCGCAAATAGCTTAGAAAAACTAAAGAGATTGTGATATAAGTCTAAGAAATTTGACTAATTGTAATATCTTAGAAGTTTATGGGCCAATTTTCAAGTTTGACAAATTAAATTGACCATATCCAAACCTTTAGGGTCCCAAAAATCATTTGTGATACTTTCGGGCACCAAAACATGTTTTTAACCCTCTTTTACCTAGCCTGTTCGATGTAATACGAAAATTAATTAATTAATCCTAATAATAAATGTAAAAGCTAATTCTAAATCCTAAAACTCTATCACTTCACATACTTTTACTATTCTTGTACATTTACAACTCTAACTAACAGACTCATAACATAACCTAGACTCTAACTAACCGTAATCTACCTGTAATCACTATAAATAGAACCCTAGGACAGCCTAGCCAACAGTCGAACCGGAAGCATAAGAATCAAAAACCAAACCCGAGAAAATGGAGTGTTGGCCGAACCCTCCTTACACACACACACATCCACTAGTCAATGAAACAAGTTAGAAACGTTTTGATAATTCAAGAACGCACTACTACACATCAATTCTAAGCTGGATTCCACATCCGGATCACCAAAAAACGAGCCTATGACTCAGAATGGTACTTCTAAGAACCAAAAATATCCTTTCATCACTTCTATCACATGTAATTTAGAACTGCTAGAATTAATCTATTAGATTGCATGCTAGGTTGTTTTCCTGTAAAATTGCCTCGGACTGTGTTCTTAACACGAACTATGTTTTTGCCATAATTGCTATGTTTTTAATCTTTTGATATGATTTCCATGAAATTGATTTGGAAACATGCTTATAGGTTGATTTATGTGATTTTGATTATTCCCACATGTCAGATTTGATCAGATTTGTAGTTGAAATCATATGTTTAGCCATAAATTATCCCAATTGTTGTATTTATGTTCTAGCCATAATTTTCCATGCTCTTGATCTTAGAAACATGTCCTAGGCTATTTTTTACATGTTTTAATCATCACATGTTAAAACTGTTTAATCTTAATGCTTAGAATGCATGCTTGTACCTTAAATTGCCATGATTGTCATGCTTGCTACGTTCTTAGTTGTTTTGCCATAATCTCCATGAATTCAACTTAGAAACTTATATTTAGGATTTTTAGTTTGATTTTAAACATTGGGTTTTGATCCCAATATGTTCCAGTACGTTTCCCCTTGCGTTTTAATCGTCTTTAAGCGTTTTTGCAGGAAATAGAGCCAAAACGACGAACCCCTTCGGCCGAATAACAGTGGTGCCGGAGCCACTATTCCATGGCGCCGCCGCCACTCACTACTAGAAAATAGGGCATTAGCGACGGATTAATCCGTCGCTAGTGCCCTATATTCTGTCGCTAACAGCACTTAGCGACGGAGTTGCGACGGACTTTGTCAGTCGCAACAATATTGTTCGCAAACAAACTTAGCGACCAATATTGTATTCCGTGGCAAATTTAGCGACGGACAACCCGTCGCTAAATTTACCCGAAACCATCGCGACATGGTCTCAAGCTGAGACCAACTCGCGAAGGATTTCATATATTGGCGACGGATATATTCGTCGCCAAACGTGCCAATTTGGAGACAGAATGGGCAAGTTTGGCGACAGATATATCCATCGCCAGATCCATAACGTTAGCGACGGAATATAACCGTTGCCAAACTTAACAAATTTGTCTCCATTTTGGCACTTTGGCGACGGATATATCTGTCGCCAATATATGAAATATGTCGCCAATTTATGGTTTATCGGCAGATTTTTGCCATTTTTCGCAGTTTTTCCCTGTCGTTTTAAATCCGTTAAATACAGTAATTAAAATTCATTTACGGATAACATTTAATATAAAGTTGACACTGAATATATAGATAAATATCAAAATACACATATAACGTCGTCTAAAAGAAAAAAATACATAATTAGTTCAGAATCCTAATCTAACATGACACTACAAATCTGTAGTGTCATCACGGTCTGGTGGGGGAGCGGGAACCTGTGGCTGAAACTCTGGAGGAAGATTAGGCATCATCCTTGCAATCTCCTCTCGGATAAGCTGGGCCATTGTCGCTTGGTGCTCACGCCGTTGCTCTGCCAGCTGTTGACGATTTTGCTCCGCTAGCCTCTGCTCAACCTCTTGCAAGCCCTCCTGAATGCCTGTCTGCACACGGCGCTCGATGTCCTCGTCCGCCAGCTGTGTCGACCTAGAAGAGCTGCCTCGATGTGCCCTGCTGCTACTCGGGCCTGCATACCTGCTACTCGCGGACCCTAAACCGTACACGCAGTGCTTCTTATTGACACCCTCGATGTCCAGAAACAGTTGGGTCTCATCCACCTCCGCTGGACTCGTCGAGCTACCCTCTCCATTCGGCGACTGAGTCGCAGCAGCCAGCCTCTCAGCAATAGCGTCCTATAAAACAGTTAAAAACCATATCAGTTCAGGTTAATAACAAATAAAAAAGCATAACATATTAAAAGTAATTCTAATTTTTAACGAAATTTCGGCAGCATTTCTTTTATAATATGAGCATCACCCATTTTTCAGGGAAATCCTGCAAGAAAATTACAATATATAACCCAAACAACAAACACTTTCAATCTAATTAAGTACACAAACGATAAGTCTACACAACTTATGTACTTAAACAGTTAATCCAAATATATTTAACAAATACAATATATATATTCAACACCAAAGCCTAAACATAATTACTAGATTTATGAATTTATAAGAACTTACAGTCATGTTCTGATCCCGCTTGTCTACAGGCTTCTTCTCACCCTTCGTGGAGTGAAGGCGAGTGTACAGCTCCGTCGCACTCGGTTTCCGGCCGAGCTCCTTAGCCTATCAGAAAAAATATGATTAAATAAGTACGAAAATAAAGAAAATACATTATTTTACTTACTGAATTTAGAAACATACCATCACGTCCATATGCTTAAGAGCAGAGCGGGATCCCCCGGTATGACGGACCGGTCCAGTACCGGCGCCCGCCGGCTCGCTCATCCGGTTTGCCCGGGCTATCTCCGACTTCTTCTCTCCGCCTCTGTGTCCCAGAAGGCATTCCAGGCATCCCATATTGCCTGGCCCACAGATTTATGCTTCTCCTTTTTGGACTTCATTTTATGGACGTTGTCTTTGTAGCGGGTGGCTGCGTGGGTCATGAAGACCTGTCTGATGAGCTCGTCGCTGTAGACCGAACTATCCCACCAGAATTCTTTCTGCAACAGTAAAAACATATGATGTGAGTTAGTTTTTCACGAAAATCAAAACTTAAATGTATTAACTTTAATTTAATTACCTGGAACTCCTGGAAATTGAAATCCCTCTGATCCGCAGTCAGAAAGCGCCATGCATAGCCAGTCTCGAACCAGCATTTCCTAAAAATCTCTCTGATGGCACGAGAAACTGGCCCTGAGTCCAGCAACAAAGTCCTGTGATTTGATAAGCATAAATTAGTTTACATACAAATTAATTACAAATTAATTACATATTATGATATCATTAAAACTAAATAGTAATCAAACCTGCTAGGGTCCGGGTGAACCCTCGCCCTGCCCTGGTCGTCCAGAATAGCCGGGGGCTCGCCAGGCTCACGCTGCTGCCTAGGCTGAACAGGTCCTCCGGCCTTCAGCTGTTGCTGCTCCTCAGCAACGTCGGTATCGCCAACAACAGGGTCGTCTCCCCATCTGCGTCCTCGGACTGTGCCACGGCCTGAGCCAGTGCCTCGACCTCGACCCCTCATACCTGTACATACGTCAATTTTACATGTTCCACAACCAACCAACACATTATATAAATTAAGAAATATTTCGTGAAACATAAAACTAATAAATATTAAATTCAACGAGTATACACTTAAATAAAATTAAGAAACATAATTTCAACGTTATATCTTCTTCTAAAATTGATTATAGTTGCAAAAAATCTAATACAAAACATTTACTAAACTACTAAAGTTCTTCGCTTTCATCTTCGTCTGATGAGGATGCGATGAACTCATCTTCTGTTTCTTATTCAGGAGGCATAAACAATGCATCTTCTTCAGCTTCTCCATTTTGATCAGCTAAATATGTCGGATCGTCGTCTGTTGCAACAATGAGAGGATTTTCTTCTATCTCATCTTGAAAGGCCGGGATAATCCCCTCGGGCATGTCAAGTTCTGATCGTGCCTTTATTCTGCAAACTGCCCACCAATTTAATTTGTCCCTTCTTTTACTTGGATATGGTAGGTAATGAACTTCATCGGCCTGTTCGGCTAAGATGAAAGGTTCATACTTATTGTATCTCTTTATGTTATTAATATCCACCATGTTGTATTTTTTGTTACAAATTGTGCCAGAATTGTGCGCTGGGTCGAACCACTCGCATTTAAATAAGACAGTCGTCTTCATTGGAAGCGCCGGATACTCCAACTCAATTATGTCTGTCAGAACTCCATAAAAGTCATTTTCATTATCGACATATTGAGTTCCCTTCACGCAGTCATTTTCACGCAGACTCCATTATTTTCGTTATCGACATATTGAGTTCCCTTCATAAAACCCAGACTGTCCACCTCTGCCAGCAATTCTTCTCCGGTTTTCGGCCGTCCGAATTCTTGATTTACGGTTTTCCCTTTACGGAAATGAGTTGTGTTACGATGGTACGCGTGACCATGAGGCAAGAACTTTCTGTGGCAATCAAATCACGACTGTTTTCTACTCCCTTTAAGCGTGAAAGCATCCGTATTTTCCATGCAGTGTGGGCAAGCCAGTCTCCCATATGTGCTCCAGCCAGACAACATGGAATAAGTGGGAAAATCATTAATTGTCCACATCAGTTCCGCTTTCATTTGAAAATTCTGTCGCCTATGAACGTCGAATGTCTGGACTCCAAATTCCCACAGTTGCTTCAGCTCAGCTATTAATGGCTGCAGGAATATATCCATTTGGTGTTTAGGATTTCGAGGCCCAGGGACAATAACAGTTAAAAACATGAACTCATCTTTCATACACATCCCTGGGGGGAGATTGTAAGGTGTCAGAATTACTGGCCATGATGAATAATTCTGCCCGAAGGCCCCAAATGGTTGAAACCCATCAGTAAACAGGCCTAGTCTGACGTTTCGAATTTCTCCCGCAAACTCTGTATGCAATTCACTGAAATGTTTCCACGCCGGAGAGTCTGACGAGTGACACATCTTTCAATCAACCATCTCGTGTTTTGCGTGCCACGTCATATGCTTGGCGGTGGCTATAGAAGCGTACAACCTCTGCAGTCTCGGGGTTATAGGAAAATAAATATTTTCCTATAAGGGACGTTAACTCGTCTTTTCACAGAATTTCCTTTAGGGGGCGGTTGCCACCGTTCGTGATCGCAAATTTTGCATCGTGTTAACTCCGCGTCTGACCCCCAGTAAATCATGCAGTTGCGGAAACAACAATCGATAACTTCAACCGGCAACCCAAGACCTCTAACTATCTTCTTTATTTCAGCAAAGTTCTTTGGCATCTTGTTGTCCTCTAAGAGCAGCTCTTGTATAAATTCGATCACATCATCTACTAAAGCTACTGACTCACTATGTCGACATTTGATGTCTAACATTTTAGCAGCTGCAGACAAGGTAGAGTGTTTGCTATTACGGGGGCATACAGGTTCTTCGACTCCACGCATCATATCATAAAAGTGTTTAGCTTCATTATTCGGTTCCTCCTCCGTGAACACTACTTCAGGACCGGCAGCATCTATAACCATTCTCTGAACTGAGCTGAACTCGTCACCCCCCTCATATTCCATGTCAACGTCATGCTCCGGTAGCTGTGCAACAGGACGGGGATTTAAAACATTTCCCTCACCATGAAAAACCCAGACTTATAATCTTTAACAAACCCTTTCTGCAAAATGTGAAGCTTGACTGTTTCGACATCCCGATAACTCGTATTTTTACATCCTGTCCTAGGAAAGGGACATTTAATCTCAGCCCCACTCATACACGCGGGATGACGTAAGGCGAAATTCACATACTCTTGTACGCGCTCGTCAAAACCTGGGTACAACAACCCGCCGTGGAGCCGCCTATACGTCCAACTTCGGTCTGATTCCATTTCTGTAGCACGGATAATTAGGAGGGGGTTTTGCTCGAAAATAGCAAAGTCAATGTAATTGACTGCTTTAAAGGTATGGACCTATCTCATTCTCAAAACTGGCGCCCCTTAACTCGGACACGATATATGCCTCGCAACGGAGAAAATATTCGGCAGCCTTCCGGCGCCGTTCTCCTTAAGTGCGATATTTAGTATATGCGTTGTAACGCTAATTATATATTCCGCGAGGAATAAGCGTTACAAAACATATACTATACATCCACCTGGAGAACAAATGCTGGAAAACAACCAAATATTTTTCTACCGCTACTACACATATATGGTTTTCGTGATCGAGTTACGGGAGGACCAATTTTGCGAACTGTACAAACTGTACAATCCCGTGTCGTTCAATCTCTTGAACACGCGGGACGGGAAATCTACGGCTAGGTTTACAATTTTATTCGGTGGGAATAAAATCGAGGTCAATTTAGGTTGAAATAGCTTCTAAATTAACTAATTAATTATAAATGAAAATAAAAATAAAAATAATAACGGTACTTACTTGTTGTAGAGCAGAACCGCAACAGATATAAAAGAACAATAAAGAATGTCGAGCCGCTGCAACACACTAACGGATATCACACCTATCACGCAATAAATATATTAAATTTCTTGAAAAAATTGGGCAGCACTTCCCCTAAAAATGAGCATCACCCATTTTTCAGGGAAGTCCTGCTAGCAAATTACAATCCACAAACCACAATCTACATCAAACAAGTTAGGTGAAAATTTATACGGAAAAAAGAAAATCTAATTGTCCTAAATAACAATTAATTCAATTACCGAAAATTAAAGATAATTATGTGACCTAATTAAACAATTATTTAACCTAATTAAACAAAAAAATCAAATTAAACATTTGAATAACAAGTTAATCTAAACCAATATAAAAAAACTTCATTAATTAAATATTATTATTAACTAGAAAAATTATATTTAAACTAAAACACATTAAACTTATTACAATAATTAATTCACCTAAATAACATTTGCATAGTTATGGGTTTAATTAATTAACCAAAAATTATCAAATTAACCTATTTAAATTAATTAATCAATAATCAAACAAATTATTAACAAACTAATTTATTATTACTAAGTAAACAATTAAACAACTAATTACCAAAAATAATTAACAATTTTAATCTAATTTAACCTAACAAATTATAAACTCCTATCTAACCTAACAAATAACCCTAAAACTAATATAACATAATTAATAATTAACATTTAATTAAATAACTAATTAATAAAAAAAAACTTAAACTTACAATATATGGCAGCAGCAGCGGCAGCAGCGGAGGCAGCAGCGGAGGCAGCAACAGCGGGGGCAGCGATGGCTGCGGGAAGGATCTTTTGTGATTAATTTAATTAATTAAAAACAAATAAAAACCAACAAATAATAAAAAACAACTTACCTCAGGCGATGGCGGTGGCGGCAGCGCGGTGGTGCAGCGAACGGCACTGGTGGTTGACAGCAAAGGAGGAAGGAGAGGAGAGGCGGTGGTTGGCGGGAAGGAGAAATGGAAGGAGATGCGGTGGTGCGGTGGTTTGCGAGACGAACGGCGAGAGTAACGAACGGACGGCGGAGTGGCGGGAGCAACGGACGGCGGAGTGGCGGGAGCAACGGACGGACGGCGGCAGCGGGGAGAAAGAAAATAGATTGGGTAGGCAGAAATGGGGAAGAGGAAAAGAGAAGCGCGTTTTAATTAGGTCGAAGATTAGCGACGGATATGATCCGTCGTTAATCTCTGACCCAATTGAAACGCGCCGTTTCAATTAGAGAGTTAGCAACGGATATACATATCCGTCGCTATATTTTAGCGACGGATACCTCACCAATTGAAACGGCGCGTTTCAATTGGGGGCGAAATTGGCGACGGATCTAAACATCTGTCGCCGAATTTGCCCCCAATATAGGCGCCAAAACTTCCCGCCATGCTCCCGCCACTTTAGCGACGGGTTAGCGACAGAAGTTGCCGTCGCTAAAGTGGCGGGAGCATTACCGCCAGTCTTTTTGCCATATTGTCGACGGATGCAGCGTCTGTCGCTGAATCCGTCGCTAATACTCCTAATTAGCGACGGAAATTTAGTCCGTCGCTAATTTCCGTCGCTAATTAGTTGTTTTTTAGTAGTGACTCTATATTTGGCGCCATCACCTTACGATGGAATCGTTATTCTTCTTCGTCAGACGCTTCTAGATCTTCGATTCATAGTTATCGCACTGCTTTTGTGTTTCTGGACCCGTTCTAGCTTGGAAATGGGCCCTATTTGAGGCCATGGTTTTGAAACTAATTGTAGGACATTATTCAGTATTTTAATGGGCCGTAACTAATCTATATCGGGCTGCAAAGCTGTTTATTTATGTTGCCATGTCAATCGAGCTTTGAAGCCCAAGCTCGCAAAGGAAAGCAACTGTAAGAAGCTATTCCTGGTTTGTTTGAACTCGGAGTCGACCCCAATTTGAACCAATGGATCCATATCGACAAGAAAAAAAACTATCGTTTTCTGATCGATCAAGATTTTGATCACACAGACTTCCAAACAAAAGACGAGTTTCAAACACTCCGGGTTTTTTAGGTTTAAAAGTATTTCTAACCTTGTATATATATCACGTGCCTTTTTTATATGCTTGCCATGTTTATCACTTTCCAAAACATCTCCATATTCAATATTAACAGGCTAATAAACTTAATCTCGTTAACTTAGTTAAATCCAGCAAGTCCAGCAAATCACTTAGAAATCATAGGATATCCATGCAAATGTAATTGGTGGTTGTATAGGCATTCAGGATGACTTAATAAAATCAACATCACTTAGACATCCAGTTCAGGCTTTGTGCATGAAAAATGGTCAAGACTCATCTTTGTCTATTATATGATAGAAACCACCTGGATTAGATGATAGTTTAAGAGTACATGCTACATGTCTCACATGCTAGTCCAGATTGATTCATATGCGCGTCTTACTTGTTTACCCCTTTCAAACATGTTTATATTTCCAGTACTATATCCTACGGGCTGCCATTGATTGTTCAGATGAGATAACCGGATATGTCAGGCAAATAAAAAAAACATTCGATAAGCCAAGTACAAGAGATTCGGTAGTGTCCATGAACCCATTAGTTTGGTCCGATGTAAGGTGGTCTCGTCCATAAGCGAGAAAGATCTATCTCGTCGGTATAAATGGAATTTCCTAGCTCAGCTAGATGGCGACTCCATTTTTCAAACCTTTACAGATCAGAAATCAGCCATAAGCATGGGCGTGCAATCCCCAAACCCCGCTCTGCTCATAGTAGTGTTTTTCTACCATTAGCCGTTTGATTAATTCCACATTCTTGGAGTGTCAATTCTATTTATTATTCGCTAAAACATTGATTAATCTTATATAACACGTCGAACATTTTGTCACGATGATGCGGGGTATTACATACTTGCCTCAAATGTCAGTCCAGATCGAGTCATATGCGCGTCAAACGCGTTTACTGCTTTCATACATGTTTATTTACAGCTTCCATATCCCATGAACTGCATATACTGTTTAGATGAGAATAAAACGAATATGTTCAGTAAATAAAGCCGGTAATAGATAAGCTAAACATAAGAGTCTCGGGGAGGTCCACGAACCCTAGTCTTTAGTCTGATACATGGTAATCTTACCTATTAGCGAGTAAGGTTACATAGTCGGTCAAAATGCATTTCCTAGTTAAACTAGGTGGCGACTCCATTTTTCAAACCAGATCGAGAAGTCAGCCAAAGGTTTGGACGAGCGGCCCCCGAATCCCGCTCCGGTCATTGTGGCTTTTGAAAATGACGTATATCATTTAAATATGTATTGCAAATTTGGAAAAATGCATGATGTGTGCAAATCCAAAATCAAGAGATTTTGAGAAAGATGATAGCCAGATATAGTTAGAGGTACTTACATTTACGTGTATTTTATGCATTATTTATGAGGATTAAAAAGTTAAAAAATCAAGATAATTTTCTTTTAAACTCTCATTAATAGAAAGTGCATTCTCTTCATTTTGTCCCGATAAAGGAATCAAAATTGTGAAAAAGCTAGTAAAGGTACCCGAAAAATAACTTTTTTGAAATAAGGACTTCCTGAATAAAAGTCGGGTAGCCTTGGTATGATTTTGGCCTCAACTAAATAAAGGGTATATGTGAAGTGTGTAAAAGTTCGTGATGTATGATATATTAGTGAATGTTTGCTATTATTTGATTTAATTGACTAATAACACAAATAGACGGAAAAACTACAATATTGACAAAAATAAAAGTAAATAATTGTATCATCTGATTTTCCAAAAAAAAAAGAGAAAGAAAGTGTAAATTTTGACATATTAGAGAGAGGAAAGAGGGGTTAGAGTAATTAAGTTTTAATTTTTGCACACTCTTTTACAAACTCATCAAATGACCTATAAACTTTTCAAAAGTTGGGTTCGTTTGATTTTTCAAACTTATGAACCTGTTTGGTTCGTCTGTTTCTTGTAACTGTTGTTGATAGCTGTTAGCTATTGGATGGTAGCTGATAGTCGATAGACCATACGTGTTTGGTGAGATTTGATTAGCTGTTACTGTTTATATATAAAATGACCGTAAATAACTTAATTTTTGTTTCAAAAGGTACCATATAAAATGACCGTAATTTTTGCTTAAATAATTAAAAATATTAAAACAGCTATTAGCTGTTGCCAAAAGGTTCAAAGTGGAGTTTTTTAAATAGCAGTTGTTGGGGGTTTAAAAAGCTCCAAAAATTTCTTAAAAAAATCTCTCCAAAAGCTTTGTAAGAGTTTTTCAAAAAACAAAAGTTAAAAAATCCACTGGGAAGCTAAACCAAATACCCATATAACAATTTTATAAATGTTTATGGAATATTTGGGACAATATAATTAAATCCCTTGAACTACGGCTATAAGCCAATTTAGTTCTTTAAATTGTTTTAAATGGATCTGTTGCTCATCATCCCATCGTTTTCATTTAAAAATTGTTATTGAATGCTTCAATTTTTTCTCACCGTTATCCAAAAAAGGTACCATATAAAAATAAAATAAAAGTAACAATTATATATAGAAAATAGGTCAAACTCTCAAAAAATATTAAATTTTTATGATTTTTGTCAGTTATGACAAAAAATTTAATATTTGATAATATAATCCGTTTTATGTTCCTTTTGAAGCCATTTTTGAATCAATTTGTTTTTTTTATTATAATTAAACCTTTTATTATTACACAAGACGCAAATATTTGATATTTTATTGTGATTAAATTTTATATTCATGGTTGTCATGCTAGCAAGAAAATCGGTTTGATTCGAATTTGATTATAAAAGAAATATAATTTGTCAAAACAGGTTATATTTATAAATTTTGAAAGATTTGAGCATAACTGATAAAAATTGTAAATGTTTAGTATTTTTTTGAGTGTTTGACCAAAAAAATAATAACGTTTTTTTTTAAGAAAATCATTTTATTATCATAATTGGATCAAATTAAAAATGATTGTAAAATTTGGATTGTATTTTTGGAGAAACTTTTAGGTAGACTCAGTTCACCACGTCATCTGTGAACTAAACCTATCATATTATGACACGTCATTAAAATAATGGCATTATCGTAATATTGCTATTCAAAAGTGTAAATAAATAATAAAGAAAATTACAATAGTGCCACTATTTTAATGACGTGTCATAATGTGATAGGTTAGTTCACGGATATCGTGGTAGACTTAGTCTACCTAAGACTCTCTCTGTATTTTTTATTTTCATCTCAAAATGAGGCAATCAAACGTGCCCTTATTTTTTTGGAGTTTCTCTTTTAAGCAGTGGGCCTTGGAAGCGGCAGCTTTTACGGTTGGGTAGGTTCAGTTCAACATCATATTATGTGTTGCCGGTGAATGAAGGGTGTGCTGAATTTGATGCTGAATATTGGTTTTCAGCATTTCCGATTGAATGGGTATGAAATTGTTTTTCACTAATCTCTTTATTAACTGTTGATTTTCTCTTTTATATAACATTTAATTTCCTAACTTTGTTTAGATTATGCAGTTAATAGTAGAATTTGAATAAGGTTGAGCAAGTCTAAAAATTATTCATTTATGTTAATTCATTGGAATGAAGAATGCCTTGTGAAAGAATCACCCTTTAGCTTCTCTTAGTTCATGTAATAGTATGTGAAATTGGGAGTCGAATACGCATCGTATGACATAAAGTTGGTCCTAACTTTGTTTAGATTTAAAGGACTCCGGGCTTGGAGTTTTAACAATCCGACTTCTTTTCGTCATTAGTAGTTTAGTACATAGACATTTCGCAGTTTTACTTGTGATGCTATAATCTCCCCGAAACTTGTGTGAGTTACCTCTGGTGCAGTACTATAAGGGTTGTTATGGTTATGCATGTTTTAATTGGAAATTATGGCGCTCAACGCAAAAGATTGAAGTGTAATCATAGGATCTTTACATCAATATAACTTTGTTAGTGAATGAGAAATACAAAAGAATTTCACTATAATCAGAAATAAACCATATTACTAAGGCAAACATATGCAAATTTCTTCTCGAAAGAAATATTCTAATGCGGAAAAAAAAGAAGCTAAAAAAAACTGTATATCCGTTGGAGCCCATGCCATCTTCTCTATTGTGTTCTTCTTTAATAATTTATAATGATCCCAAATTGTAGCACAGAAATGATACTGGTTTGCAACTGCTTTGAAGGGCTGTCCTCAAGTAATTATGTTTAATATACACTTCTCTTTAGAGTGAAACGGATAGGGAAAAATAGAAAAAGTTATATCAATCAGCCAACCCTCAAAAGAGTTCTTTCATAATTGAATACAATCACCATCGTCTACTCTGGGAGTTGCTAGGAGCTAGTTCTTTCATGAAATGTTGTTAACTTACTTGTTTTTGTCGTCTCTAGTTGATGAGAGAAACTTGATTTTATCAAGACCTATTATGAATAGGATCCGATCCTTTTCTTACTCTTCTTTTGCTCGATTGATTTGGATCAATTGCCTTGTTTAAATGTGCTGATTTCTTCTTCTCTGTGTTCATGCTCTGCATGGTGACATCCTTAAGCACACGTATATTCCGACTGGATGACAATGTTCCTGGATCATGTTTGCTTTGTCTGATGGCCAGGTTTATGCTTGTTAAGCCATAAGCTGTATTTGGCTGAGCTTGAACTGCTAAGAACCCGATACATATAAAAAGGACTATCACTCTATGAGCACGAAAAACCATTGTTTTTGCTCTGGTAGATGTAAGACTAGCAGAAGTGTCTTTTGTTTTTTGGTTTAGAGTGATAAGAGAATAAGCAGGGATGAGATTGTGATCCTTGTATCCTTATGTTCCATTCCTGTAGATATAAGGCTGTTATTTATCCCTTATTGGATTTGGTAAAGCAAAAAAGCAGGGAGGGCCCCAAAATACCCAGAGGAAATTTAGATTCACCAAAATAATAAACTTGCATTCTACGAGCATATTAAGGAGTTGTAGAAGAATCTGAGATGGATGAATAAAGGGGTAGGAACAAACATTACCCTTGAGAAGCCAAGTATCTTTTCTCATTTGTTCCCCTACATCTCTATCATTTGTTCTGCTTTTGTGTATTGAAACAGGACTACCAGTCTCTCGGACTCTTAGTTGTCATGCCACATCACCCGACCGTGAGTGCTTACATGGATATTCCCTGGGGATTAATGCTCTTTTTTAGCCAATAGTCTGTCCTATTTCTGCTCAGCTTAGCTGATATGGATGCCATGTTTTTTTTTATTACGTTCGGGTCCCATTTGGCGCTTTCTTGGAATAACCGGATTATGTTGGCGGTTATATATTGCAGATGTTCATGTTAGGGCATACTAGTAAATTAGCATTGCTTTGGTACTAAGAAAAGAGAGGTTTTGTTCTTTTAGAGGGAGTGACATGGCAGACAGAAGCCATGCGGGTCCACGTAGGAGTAGTAGTGGATTGCTACAGTAGGGGTTTAAAGAATAAAATAAGAGGGAATAGAACAGCCCCCAAAAGAAACAAACGCTTGCTTTATGCCATTCTAAGATCTTCTCACTTTAGAATTCCAAGCTCTCTTCTCCATACAGCAAAAATAAAAAACAATGCTTAGTTTGTTGTGCTAAATCTGATTCTTTATGCTTTTTCTTTGGGCTGCCAAATTCTTAATCCACCCATTCAATGATTCAAAGATGACCCACTTCGAGCTTCTCTCTCTATCTGTCCAAATTGTGTATGTTTTTCTTGTTTATTTATGAACATTACCTTTTCCTTTATTTCTCTTTATCTTTACTGTTTCTGCTGTTTCTTGAATTCAAATCACATGCAACTACGAACATTCTAAAGCATCTGTACTCGCACTTTATCAATATTTGGGGATGGATTTTGCATTTGTCTAGTGCTTGAGATGTCCTAGCAATATATTCCACAACTTGAATGTATCGTTAATGTGCCGATTCTCTGTTTTTTAATCTTATAAATTATAGTAAAAGAGTTAGGAGTTGTTGTTTTCAGTTCTTTCTTATTCTCCATAATGTTCAAATCCAATCTATTTGATTACATGCATAGTAATTTCAGAATATAGCATTAAATTATATGTGATTTACTTCATGAGCATACTAACTTTTCACTCTCCATGTGCATCTTGGATTATGTGTAGTGTATGTTGAAACACAACTTTTTAGTTGGCTGATTATGTACATCATAATAGAATATAGATGCTTAAGATCATCATCATCATGAATTGATTGCTTTCTTTTATACTTGCTCTGCTTTTTTTTCCCTTTAATTTCTTTAAGTGAGCTAAAAATATTTTTTTTTTAATTTTGAATATGGTGCTTATTACATTAGTAATAAAAGCACAGTATGTTGCTTCCGAACACGGTAATTGTCCATTATAGTCTCTAGTTGAGAGATTGCCAAATTGCCGAGTTAGATAAAAGAAATTAGTTTTGACAAGCGGGTTCTTATGCTATAGATTGAGAAGGAGACGGTACGGGTATGTACTTATATATAATAATGTGATTGTACTCCAAACTTGGTTAGCAAGTTAAGCTTTAGAATTTTAATAGATAAAATTGAGGCCTGCTTTAGTTTTAAAAATTGTTATCAAAAGAAAATTAATGTTCAAAACAAAAACTTAAAGAGAAACTCTTCTCCACATCATTGATTTGGCTTTATAGGTTCTCGAGGTTGTTCTTTAAAGTAGTGACTTTTCTTCAGTACTTGTACCATTTGGAATGAGAGCCAGCAAACGATATTATTATCCACTCAATGAATGGATTAAGCCACCAAATAAAAGAAAACAATGGCAAAGCAATTTAAAGATTAAAGCCCCAATCTCAGTTTGTTATTTTTGTTAATCATATTTTCATTTCCCTCTTTTTGAACTCTGCTTTTTAATCCTTCAAAGTGAAATTGTATTATGGCCATTACATCCTTTTGGTGCAAGAATTGCTATGTTGAGATGCAATTTCCACTCTGTGTACTAATATTTGTAAAAGATATAGAATTGTCGTTTGATTACTTGTGACCGAAAAAGAAATTTACGTAGAGGATCAAGTTAAGAGTCAATAACAAATAATATTCAAGAAGTAAAAACAACGTTAAAACTTGATCATCTTATCTTTGATGTCTTAGATTTCTTTTTCATATTTTCAGTTCTTTTCTATACATCCGATATATTTATCTAATTTTAGTTTATAGCGAATGAGACAATAGTATTATATTCACGAAGGATCATATCTTTTGGTTCATGTATTAATCATATATGTGACAGTCATGCCTTTGCTATTTCTAAAAATTAAAAAACGTGTGACATTAATCAATAAGCTTCTGTAATTGTTTATTTTCTTTAATTGCCCAACCGCCTTTTTCTGCAGGCCAAACGTTGAACAAAAACTATGAATCCCAGGCTGCTGAAATTCCAAATTATACCATCTCTTGTAAATCTTTTTAATCGGAGAGGTGTCGTCTGGAACCAGCGTTTTCTCCACGAAGGTCCAGACACGGTGGATGAAATATTAGATAGACATGTGAAGAAGGAGAAATCACTCGATAATGAAGAGGAAGAGTTGTTGAATGAGCAGAGATTAGTCAGTACTCGGCGAGAGGCGCTGCATCTTTATCGAGATATATTGCGGGCATCACGATTCTTCTTGTGGATTGATTCACGAGGTGTTTTGTGGCGAGATGTGTTGAGAGAGAATGCGAGGAAAGAATTTGAAAATGCACGCTATGAAAAGGATCCAGGGCTTGTGACTCGGTTGATTATCGGCGGTAGAGATGCTGTGGAATCGGCTATTGAGAAACTTGTTGAGAAGCAGAGACAGCTGGTCGAGAAGGAAAATCACGGCTGTGGCGGAGATCCCCATTAATTTTATTGGATATATGTAGATCAGAACACAATTACCAGTCAAAGAAAAATGAAAATGAAGCCTTGCTTGACCTTTATTAGCTTTTCAAAGTTCTTATTTACTAAGTTGAAGATTATCACTCTTATGGGAAATAGGCTTGAGTATGTGAAGAAATGTTAAAGCATAACTATAGAACTGAGTTTACAGAATAAGATTCCAATGTACTTGAAAATAATCAGTCAAACAGTGTTCTAATGTTGGAATACGAAGCCATGAAGTTTTTTTAAAAATCAAAATAAAAACCAATTATTTGTATGAGTTTGCAAACTCACATTTTCTTCTCTATGCTTAAATTGATAAAACTGTATATGCACGCCGTTTAAGATAATTCAATGCACAAGTATAATTAAATCACTTAATAAATACTCCCTCTGTTTTGAATAATTGTAGCTCTAGCAATTTTTAAATTAAATAAGTAATAAATATGTCTAAATTTATAAATATTTTTACTAAAGTAATCTATCTTGAAACTTGTTAATATTAATTATTATAACTCTGTATTTGTATTCTTTCAATGAATGAATGACGGATATATATGGAAAAATAGCAATAAATGCTCTCTTGTTATTCTAAAATGACAAGTATTATGAAACAAAAATATTTTCCTAAAGCGACAATTATTTTAAAACAAAATGAGTAATAAATTAGTTCATTACCGAAAAGTTATACATGTATGAAGATTCTAATAGCTATAAATATTAAATCAGATAACGATTAATCTAAAATTACTTATTTTTTTATCAAGTCATATCAATTTAAGAATGAAAATAAAGTGTTAGTGTCAATTAGAAATACAAAAGAGATTTTCTATAGTTAATTCAAACTCATTAACAAGTTGATTTTTAAGGCTAATCAAAAATCTACAAAATGGTTGAACAATTAATATTCACCGATACAAAAACTAAACAATCACTATAGAGGTTTGATGCACAATAAATTTGAGTAATAAATGTTTAATTTAATACTCAAGAGTTATGAGGTATAATGGTTTTTTTTAATAACTGGGGAGGGGAGAGCGCTTGTGGGTGAATTTGAATCCACGACCTAACAGTTTGTCGCCTAACGCTTATACTATTTGAGATATATATCATTGATGTGTAATGATTTTTGTAACCTTTACACAATGGTGGTTGAAGGGTATTTATATCACTCAACAACTCCTCTCCAAAGTCGTCAAAAAAGATAATAAAACTTTTACAGGAAGATCATATATCGTGCCTGCTACCTCCTCCATCGAGACCACAACCTATCTGCTTATTAGGATTCTTCAACGGTTACTTAACACATGACAACCATCCATAGGGCCATTCAAATATATCTATTGGAGACTCCAACGTTCCTTAGGTCGCGTCCGTGAAGCATCCTTGTTGCACCAACGACCTAGAGCAAGGTTTCAAGGGTTTATCAAAACTCTAGATCGTGCCCGTGAAGCCCCTTTATCAAGCCAATGAGAGTTGTATCGCGCCCAAGACTCATGCTTGTCGCGGGTGCAAAATGCTAAGAAATCCAAAAATTCGATTTTCACGAGAAGTTTCTAAATTCACCCATTAGTGTTTTAATAACCTTTAAATTGATTGTCAAAGTCAAAATTAAAGAGATCAAAAAGACTTAATCCAACACGTAATGATATTAGCAAGCTCAAAATCGATGAACTTTTTGGTAAGCTTCTTAATTATTATCCTAATTTCGTAGGCCATACAAAATATACCATAAATGATTTAAAACACTTAAAAAGAAAAAGTTAAATCTTTACACCAAGAGACGTCCACGTCCGCATAAATTATGTTGACTTGACCATAGCAAGACTTCATGAAGGCAGGCCTAAGAAGTTTAGAAGTGAAGTAGTTCGCGAGTGAGAAGTTAAGAACTCGTAGATGTGAAGCTTACAGACCCTAAAATCTGTTTGAAGTTCACGAGGGAAAAGTCCAAACCCAAAAGTCAAGTTATTTTGAACATAAAAATTCTAGAGGAGTTTTGCGAGAACAAAGTGAAGACCTCGCAAGCAAAAAACTACATATATTCCTTATAATATTATGGCCATTAGAGGTCCGTGCGGGAGAAGCTACATGTTAGTAAGAGTGGACTTTGGATTCCCAATGAGATAAAAGACACACATATGTGCATTTACTATACCTTATTTGATAGGTTATCATGTCTTACTTAGACATTGGGAATTTTTTTTCAAAATAGGACCCTCGTGGGAGAATACTATGAGTTAGAGGGCTCTAACATGTCTCTCAATTTTGAGAGAAAAAAATTAACTTGGCTCCTTAAACGCGCACATTTATTAAAAATCTAAAATATTGTCTTGCTTTTAATTTATATTTACCATTGTTAAAAGGTTAACAACCTTGTGCAGTTATTCATAACAAATGATAAAATCATTTCCTCTTTTTAAGAAATAACAAAAGTCTAGGGTTCAAAGGATAGAGCTTGGTGATCTGAATACGAAGTTTTTCCACAAGTCCTTAGAATAGAGGCAACCAACATATAGAATAACTCATTTGAAAGTAGGTAGTGCTACAATTGAAGAAAAGGAGAAAATATCAGAGAGTATTTGTTCGCTAGATTTTCACCTTGCTCAAACCTTTGAATTTGTTAATGGGTAAATTTAGGTACTGATGCTTTAACCGGTGTGATTCTAGATGAGGTAAACAGAATTTGAATGACGTAACCTTAATTCAAGTGACGTAACCCGAATTCAAGTAACGTTGTTCAAATTGTGAATGACGTTGCCACCGTTCAATTTAAAACTAACAGTATTAATCTGGGAATCCTAAAATCCAAGCGAGATTAATATCAATTCTACTCCTAAACTAAGATTCAATCCGGAGATTGGGATAAAAAGTCTGAGCTTTGGTTTTTGATTAATGATGTGTTGATAAATAATAATACAATAATACTAGCTATTTATAGGGAACAAACCCTAATAAAGAGACCTAATTCTAATGAGATTCCATCTCCTAATTAACGAAAGAAACTAAATAAAAAAGGCTAAAATAAATATAGCTCCTATTGGGCTGAAATCCCCTATGAGCCCATTCAGCTTTTTCACCAAGTTTTGGGTTTTATCACTTTCTACCCAGATCTCTGGGCCGGTGCAAACAATGCCCCCAACAATCTTAGAGTCTCAGCTCTGGGCTTGTTATTTGCAGCCTAGAGACTCTCATGGGCTTCGCTCCATGCCATAAGGCCCACGCGGTAATATTTTCTTGACTTTTGACCTTCGACAACCGCTTTTCCCGGATATAAAATAGTCAATTTTTCCTTTTTTGGATTTACCTGAATCTTTGACCCCGAAATTCTCTCAAATCTATTGACCTCTTGCCGATTTTCCAGATTCAAATCGCCTACTCTTCAGCACGAATCACCACATCACCATGTCTCAACAAGAACAAGCTGCTCTCGAAGCATCAACCAAGATCGCCGAAGTCCGCTCAACTGCCCCGTCAACTTCCTTTGAGGTAATTTCAGAACTAGATGATAACCGATTCTCCGTTGGTCCGATTCTCACCACTCCTTCAGAACTCTGTGAAACCGCAGTTCCATTCCCAGATCATGCTCCTCCTCGCTTCTCTGAACTCCACTACTCTTCCGTATGGACTGGTGAAACTTTCCGAAACTGGCCGAGTACCAACGCCGATTACAAAAGTTGGATTCTAAGACTTCACGGTTATTATGGCGATGTCTGGAAGGTCATCGGCCTGTATGATTTAATTGGGATAAGCCAAAATACCTTCCCCATCGCCAAACACTACTGCTTTGGGGCTTCCCAATTCTGGTCAGACACCACCAACACCTTTTGTTTCAGACGGGGACCGATGTCTATCACCCTATTAGATCTAGCCTGTATGTTCAATGTTAACATAACTGGTATAAGGATATCGCCTCTCAACTGCCAAACACTCCCGAATTTACACCTTCGCCCCAAAAAGTCAGCAAAAAGCTTCAAAAACTTCCTATCAGCAAACATCGGTCAAAACCACCTCCCTCCAACTGCTGACGAGCACATTGCGTTTCTAGCCTATTTTCTCGCCAAATTCATTATATGTCCAGCTTCCTTCCGAGTCACCCACGAGTGTCTTCGAATCGCTGTTGCCCTCGCCGAAGGCCATCCATTGAACATGGGCGAGTTCATACTTGGACACCTCTACCGATGCTTGCACAGTATGGTAAAAAATGGCAAAGTTAAGGCGCATCGATGTTCCAGTGGGCCGATGTGGATGATCCAAGCATGGTTATTCATGTACTTCCCAGACATCGTCACACTTCCAGAGCGATCATCAGACATATGTTTTGGATACACCATCTTTCAAGGGGTTGCCACCTTACCTCATCTCAAAGACGTTATCGCCTACTTCTTGGACACTCGTGAATCGCCCAACACCTGGTGTCCGATACTTAGCTGGCGATTCCCACCCAAATGGCTTACCTACGGTTGGGAGATAACCGATGACAACGAAATTGATGAAGACATTTACTCCCAATGGTGGGGAAACTGGTGCAACGCCCTAACAAGCCGCAACCTGATGATCGGCAATAACTTCAAGCACAGCGGGTCTGAAGCTTATTGCCCAAACTACATGTCAAGGCAATTCGGCTATACCCAGGCGATCCCATGCCCGTTCTTAATAGACAGAAATGACCAGGGACTTACTCGCTCAGCATTACCAACTTCAAGATATGTTGGGTACCTCGGCCAACTTCACGAAGCCTACTTACCTTCTCCAGATGAATTTCCAATTCCTGACGGAAACCCTTCTTCTACAAATGAGTTCGAGGAGTGGTGGGAGATAGTAATCGGGATCAACTTTGGACTATCGGCAGACGAAATACTTAAACTGAATATTTTTCAACTTCCTGAAACGAAGCGAAAACGTACTCACGCCGATGTTTTTCTTTTACAGGTGCCGCAACAGAAGAAGAGGAAAGGTAATTATGAGCATCACCTTGAAATCGTTAAATTTGAGCGCTTTTACAAATTCAAGTATGACCCCACGAATCGCCCTCTTTTAAGCTTAAAAATGGAAAACCATAGAAGAGAAGCGTGGCGAAAATATATCCTTAAATGGAGGAAAGTATGGGAGAAAAAATATCCACATCGCCCTTACCCAATTTTCCAGAAACATATTCGCCCATCTTTTCTTTACAAAGCACCCTTAGTACCAGATTCTGAAATTATGTTAGTGAATAAAAAACCGAAGTCTCATCCTAACAAGGTGACGTTTACTGGTTATTTTGTGCCAGGTGATTGCAAAGATATCGCCGCCCTTGTCTCTGAACTGAAAGTCCCTGCAGGTAAGTTACGAATCCCCTTATATATTTTCTTTATAACTTCACAAAATTCGCCTTTCTTTTCTTTTCAGAGGTGGAAGCCGAGATTGAAGGAGCGATTCCTTCTGAAGACGAGGAAGACGAACAACCTCTAAAGAGGAAAAGAACTGGGAAATCGCCAGCAGTACTGCAAACGGGCAGGAAGCCGAAACCACAAACCAAAAAGGCGAAATCGGCTGTCGTTCCGCCGATAATCATACCTGAAGCGAGCTCCTTGAAGCCACGAGAGAATGAACCCTCAAAGAAAACCAGCAGCACTCGAATCTCAATAAAGATGAGTGGGGGCTCGGTGGATCGCCCAGCCGTAGCCGAATCGCCTGCTTCGGTGAACGCGGTTGCGACGGCTTCGGTCCCTGGCCCTTCGAGTCTTAAGCCGAACCTCTCTCGCACCGAAGCTTTGAAGGTACATTCCTTACTTATGATCTTTACTTACCGCCCATGACTCCAAAGACTAACTCGTACCTCTTTTGCAGACTAAACTCCTCGCTTTTGACTCCGATACTGAAAGTGACGAGGAAGGCTCCACTGAAAGTTCTTCCAGCTCTGAGCCAGAAACTGGTGACTCGGCAAATGACGTGGATCTCCATCTGAACACTATGGTGGCGATGAAGGCCAAAGGAGTCCAAGTGCTAGGCGATCCTGACGAGTCTAAATTAATGAAAGCATCGCTGGAAGCCCTCCTTGATGTGAAGGATGTGAGCAAAGTCACCGAATCGGCCAAGACGACAATCACCAGGGTGGTGAAGGAGCTCCCGAATTTGACGAAGCTTTATAACGAAGCCGCCCCTGCCAGAGCCTCATATGAGAAATCGCTGGAGACCAAACGCAAACTCGACGATGAGTTTGGCTCTCTGAGGTCCAATGCTAAGAAAACTTCGGACAAACTCGCCCCTCACACCACCAAAATGGATGAGCTAAAATCCAAGATCGAAGAACTGCAGGCGGAACTCAGAGCCGAGGAAGAAATTGCCGCGCCCCTGGAGAAACAACTGGATGAATTCATTACCTAGGGGACGGACCTGAAGGATCGCCGTAATCAGCTGAAGAAAACCCTCGCCAGTGCGGAAAAACGTTACTCTGAGGCGGTAAAGAATTTATCAGACATTCGCAGTGTGATGGGTGATCTTTTCAGCCATTTCGGCTAGTTTCATTTTTTAATACCCCAACCGTTTGAACAATTTGAATTTGTAATTTTTGAAGTACATTGTTATAAATTCCATGTTTTGCTTATATTTCCAACGCGTTCGTTTCTTTTAATGCGAAATATCATGATAATCGGCTAGTATTCCGATTGTTTTTATGACATTCAAACCCACATAGGTGTCGGTGCCGGTGGAACAAATCGGCTGGTATTCCGAAATTTTCATATAATGTAAATATAAATTACAAGATTCCAACACCGAAGATTGGTAACTACAAATAATTTAAATCGGCTCTATTTCCGATTATCAATACCGTACTGTCAACACATCGGCTAGGAGTCCGATTTCATAGAAGTTACCCTCTTACTTCTCGAAGATACGTCTGTCAACTCCTTCCCAGCAGCTCGGGACGCATTTCTTCAAATATTGTGCGTTAATGGCTCGGTCATGAACTCGGCCATCTATGTCAGCAAGTATATACGCACCGTTACCCAATACTCGGACAACTTTGTATGGTCCTTCCCAATTTGGAGACCATTTCCCTAGTCCTTCCTTCTTCGCTCCAATGGGTAGAACGACCTTCCAAACGAGATGGTCCAACAGAAAACTCTTACTTTTGACACGTTTGTTGTAAACTCGCTCCACTCTTTTCTTCTGAGCTTTTAAGTGGTCAAGTGCCAGTAATCGTTCTTCATCTAAGTCTAAAGCTTCGAGGACCATCTTGTCATGATAATCGGCCTTTGTCAAAACGTGCTGCATCTTTCGCCTCGTAGAAGCTACTGTCAACTCCATCGGTAACATCGCATCATATCCATACACCAGTTTGAAAGGTGTAGTGCCCGTAGCCGATTTCTGACTTGTGCGATTCGCCCAAACGGCTTCTGTCAATAAATGGTGCCATTGTTTCGGGTTGTCTTCTATCATCTTCTGTATAATCCCTTTGATCGCCTTATTAGTTGCTTCAGCTTGGCCATTGTCTTGCGCGTAATATGGAGTTGAACGTATCAACTTGAAACCCATCTCTTTTGCATATTCGGTTATCTCGCTTCCAGTAAACATAGTTCCTTGGTCTGTAGTAATAGTTTCTGGTAACCCATGCCTCAGGATAATGTATTCTCTGAAAAACTTTATGACCGATTCTTGACTTGGTGGTTTCAATGGTATGGCTTCAACCCATTTAGAATAGTAATCGGTCGCGACAATCACAAACGTGTGTCCTTTTGACGATGATGGGTATATTTTGCCAATTAAATCCACAGCCCATCCTCGAAATGGCCAAGGCTTAACTATCGAATGTAGCATCTCGTCAGGAACGTGCTGTACGGGACCGCACTTTTGGCATGCCTCACACCCTTGGGAGTATCGGATACAATCTTGCTCCATTTTGGGCCAATAGAACCCGTATTTATGGATCAGCCATCGCATTCGTGGACCAGCCTGATGTGCACCGGCGATTCCCTCGTGTACCTCGGCCATGACCAACATCGCTTCTTTCGGGCCGATGCATCTAAACAGCAAACCGTCGCTCCCCTTTTTGTACAACTCATCGGACAGGACTATATAATTGAAAGCCAAAGTTCGTAATCGTCTGTTGGACATGTCTGGCGATTCAAACCATTCAGTTATCTCTTTCCTCCAATCTGTTAAAAAATCCAACTGGTACACGGAATGGATTGCCTTGTATACCGCATCGTCTCTGGTTACCAAGTTTGGTGTATCTCGCCGAATCGCCTCATACTCATAGCAAGGTTTATAACCGCTACCGTGTTGGGCAAGATCATTTGCCTCCATATTGTCGCTTCTCTCCGTGTATTCTAACCATGTATCCGAGAAACCACCAATAAGATGCTTAACTTTGTTGCAGTGTCGGATTAAGAGTTCCGACTCGCATTTGTATTCTCCAGAGACCTGTTTTATTACCAACAGTGAATCTCCCCAGACCTGGATAGATTTTGCCCCCAGCTCCATTAAGATTTCCAAACCTAAAATGAGATCTTCATACTCGGCTTGGTTGTTGGTACACTTGAATGTCAAAGAACAAGACATTGTGAACCGTGCCCCCGAGGGCGAGACGATGACGATTCCTGCTCCGGCACCCTTTTCTGTTCGTGACCCGTCAAACCATAATCTCCAAGGATATAGTTCCATACAGCCGATTCCCTCTTTTATGTCGACTCCTGGGTGGTCTGACAGAAAATCGGCAAGGACCTGCCCTTTAACTGCTTTCTGAGGCATATACACGAGAGTAAATTCTGACATTGCCACTGCCCACTTTCCCATCCGATTCCTGAGATACGGTCGGGATAGAATGTATTTTATGATATCGGTCTGTGCTAGGACATAAACCACAACTGGCAACATGTAATATCTCAACTTGCAGCAAGTGAAATATAAACATAGGCACAGTTTTTCGATGTCCGAGTATCGTGTTTCAGTATCGGTCAAGGCTCTACTGAGATAGTAGACCGATCTTTCAACGCCTTGGTCTTCCTGTGCGAGCATACATCCCAAAGATTGGGAAGCTGCTAATATATATAGTAACAAAGGTTGATTCGGCTTTGGTGGCATCATAATCGGCGGCTTCACTAGGTATGCTTTTAGCTCATCAAACACTTGTTGTTGTTCAGGGGTCCATACAAACTGGTCATTATCATTTCCCTTTAACAACACGCTCCAACTGCGTAATCGGCCTGCTGTGTTTGAAATGAAGCGCCTCAAAAAGTTTATTTGTCCGATCAACCGCTGTAGCTGTTTCTTGGTTTTTGGTGGTTCAACATTGATTATCGCTTTCGCTTTATTCTTATCTACCTCCACCCCCTGCTGGTGAACCAAAAAACCCAAGAAATTCCCTGCCGATACCCCAAAGGCGCATTTTAATGGATTCATCTTCAAACCATTGCTTCGGATCCGCTCAAAGCCTTGTTTCAGGTGAGCTGCGTTGCTCGGCGATTTTACGACCACATCGTCGATGTATACTTCTAGACACGCTAACCCTTCAAACATTTTGTTCATAGTCCGTTGGTAAGTTGCACCGGCGTTCTTTAAACCGATGGGCATCACAATCCATTCGTAAGCACCAATCGGCCCGGGGCAGCGAAAAGCAGTTTTAGAAATATCGGCTTCGTGAATCGGCACTTGATTGTACCCAGAATGGGCGTCTAGAAAACTAAGGATGTTGTGCCCGGCTGCTCCATCGATCAGCATATCAGCTACCGGCATCGGATATTCATCTTTGGGCGTCGCCAAGTTCAAATTTCGGAAGTCGACGCATACTCGCAGCTTGCCGTTCTTTTTCATGACGGGCACTATGTTGGATAACCATTCTGTGTATTTAGCTTCCCGTATGAAGTTGGCCTCTTTAAGCCGATTGATCTCTTCTCTGATCAACTCCTCGACCTCTTTTGACATTCGTCTAGGAGGTTGCATGAATGGACGAAAGCCATCTTTCAGAGGTAACTTGTGTTCGGCGATTGATTTATCAAGACCCGGCATTTCTGCATATGACCAAGCGAAACAATCCTTATATTCCCGAAGAAGCGCAATCAATTCGTTTCTAAACGTGACATCGAGGCTTGCGCTGATGTATATCGGTTTTGGGGATGTTTCTGAGCCTAAATTAACCTCTAAGAGCGCGTCTTGGACTTGGGCTGGATCGTCCCCCAACTTCCCGGTGGCTATTTTGAGATCCTCTATTCTCAAGGTACCAGTAGGGTCTTGATCTTGATCCTCATATATGCACTCCGCGGATAACACTCCGTGACTGAGTGCTAAGTTATGAACCTTCCTTCGCAACTCTGTGTGTCGTCTATCCATCAGAATGTTGCAGGATGGTGGATCGGCCACTGCCCCCGAGGGTAACGTCTGCCGGCCGATCCGCATTGATGAGGATCCTGGGACTTTTCATATCTCGATGACTTAAAGATTGGATGTTCCTTACTTGCTCGTCATACATCATAGCTTCTAGAACGTTGCTATCTTCGCCAAAAGGGCTCGGGTCACCCTGTACTATCTCGGCCTCCCCAGCCTCTCGCCATAATATCAGCATCTGATGCATGGTTGATGGGATGCACATATTGGAATGGATCCAGTCTCGGCCGAGTAAAACATTGTAATTGCTCCTAGCATTAACAACAAAGAAACCTTCTTCGGTCTCGACTCGGCCAACCTTTATCTTAAGGGTGATGTACCCTTCGGTGGGGGTCTCGCCTCCGGCGAAATCTGTCATATAAACATCGGTGGTTTCCAGCTGGTGACGTTCTATTCCGAACTTCTTGAGCATCCGGGAAGGCAGGATGTTTACTCCTGCGCCGTTGTCAATTAGCACCCTTCCAATGGCGACGCTATTTACCTCGGCTTTGATATACAACGGCCTTATGTGCCTTGTCATTCTTGCCGGTGGTTTGCTTAAAGAAACAACTGCCGACGCGTCAGCACTATTCTCGTCCAGGATTATAACATCTCCGTCTAAAATCGACTTCTGACCCGGCTTATTCCTAAAAGAATCCGGAAGAGTAACTACTTGGACCTCTTTTCGATTATCACTTTTAGGAATCCATGCTTTGAGCTGCCCGCCTTGGTGCACAACGACTAACTCTTTTTTCACAGGCACCCAGGCCTTCAACTGGCCATCTGCGTGGCTCAGGACTACGTCCCTGTAAGATCGCCTGTCGCTGTTTGGTGATTTTTCATCTCTTGCAGGTGTATGAGAAGGTAGCCCATCATCCTGATGTCGTTTCTTTTCCACCCAAACCTTCCTAAGTTTTCGCTTTGGTGTCTCAAAGGGCTCGGTTTCGGACCGACTATGCTTGCCCTTGTTTGCTTCTTGATCGTCTTTGGTTTCCCCCAACCTTTCTTGGATCAGTCTTTTAGTCCCGGAAGAAGGTGCAGCAACGGCCAAACGATTTTTTACCGGAACTCGGCTCCCTGGTGCCAACTCGGGTCCTGCGGCGATCAGTCGCGACTCCTGTCGCATTCTCTGCATCCGCCTCTTTTGTGTCTTGGTCATACGAGGGGTCTCCTCCGTTGGCCTGAACACCCTTTTAAAAACCGATCTCCCCTTCTGTCCAGATGGCATGTGTTGTTGCCATTCCTTGGTGGGGGACCTTGGTTTAAAGGTTTTTGGATTTGCTCTGGCCGATTTCCGGACGTACTCGGTCTCGGGGCGGCTCTGGCAGTGCTGGCAATGTTGGCAAATCGGCTCTGATATAACTGGTTTGGTTATTCAATGTTGCCTTGTTGCGTTATTCACTGCTACTCTTTGCCGAGGTCGCTTAGCACTCCATTTCTCCAGAACTTTCCCGATACCCAATACTTGGTCTAAGTTGGGCCGGATCAAGTTGATCGAGACGCATTTTGCATCGGCCTCCCTTCTGGACGGGAACAACAATTTCCCTTCAGTTATCGCCTTTTGGACTACGTTTTTGAACACCACGCAATTATTGGTGTTGTGTCTCCATGAGTTATGGAATTTGCAGTAGTCTTTGCCAACTAGTTCCTCGTTTGTTGGCAAAACATGACCCTCAGATAAGGAGATTTGCCCGTCTTTTAACAAGGCGTCAAATATATCGTCGGCCTTCGTCAAGTCGAACGAGTATTCCTTTTGGATGACCGCCATCTTATTTTTCTTCACAAATCCCGGCTTCCTTAACGCTGCGCATTCCGTTGGTTTCTTTCCAAGGAACTCGGCCATACATATCTCGTCATCGGATGAATCGTCCTCGCTATCGGGGATGACGGCAACGTCCAACTGATCGCGGTAATAGGTGCCTTACGAAGAACCTCGCCTCTGTTCCTTCTCCTGGAGTAGTCGCTCGTAACCTGTAACCCTGTTGGTGAGTTCAAACAAGTCTCTAAATCGGTGGCCTTTGAAATGTTCCCTCATTGCGAAATTCATCCCTTTTACGACCATTGGCACGCAATCTCCTTCGGATATGTGCGTCATGCACCTCGTCCGTAAATTCCGGAAGCGGCCGATATATTTTTCGACGGATTCGCTGGGTAGTTGCGAAATCCTTGCAAGATCGGCCAAAGTAACATCGGGTGGCGCTCTGTAAAATTCTTCGTGGAATTTTATTTCCAGGTCTTTCCACGTATCGATCGAGTTGGGCGATAAATGGGAGTACCACGTGAATGCCACCTTGGTGAGGGAGCAGGCAAATAACCGCAGTTTCCAGAAGTCGTGGGCCCCTGCTTCTCCACATTGAGCAGAAAATCTTGCGATGTGTTCCACCGTGGACTGGCTTTTCTCTTCTCCTGAGAATAAACTAAATTCGGGCACTTTGTACCCCCTAGGGAATGGGTACAGTTTATCAATCCAATCCGGGTACGGCTTCATGTATGACGGCCGAGGCATCGGCCTGACGTCAACCCCTAATTTCTCCAGTTCATCTAGCAACTGCCCCCGATTGTATAAGTTGTTTTCTCCCATGGGGGCGTTGTCGCTACCGTAGAAATTATCCTGCGGCGATTGCTGGTTTGGGTATTGTTGCCCTGGCAACTGGTCGTTGCCTTGGTATCTTCCGGTTCCTAGACCAGGCAGATCATTGCCCTGGTGCCGTGTTGCTCCGGTACCAGTTCCATCGCCCCCTTGGAATCGCCCGGCTCCTGATGAGGATGGATCGCCCACTTGAAATCGCCCGGCTCCTGATGAAGATGGATCGGCCCTAACCCCTGTGTCTCCTTCTGGGCGTGTTAACAACCGTACCGATCCATAAGTGAAACCGGTTTTACTTGGTGATTGCCCTGCATCGGCCGAACTACCGAGACCGCCATTTCTTTGCACTGTCGAGGTATAATCGGCTCTACGGTGACTCTGATCGGTCACTGATTGTCCCGAAAAGATCTTTCCCAGATTGTCCATTGAGCTCGTCAAGTTGTTCAAATTCTTCACGATTGACTGCTGAACGACCGCCTGGTAGGCCAACATCCCCTTGAAGGCGTTGGACATCTGTTGCATCGCCCCGTCAAACATCTGCCGATTTTCCTGAGCTATTTCGTCTCTCATAATGGTAAAATCGGCCCTAGATAGCGACGGGCGAGTGGGTGGTATTTCTCGGGAAAATTCGTCGAAATCTTTCTCCACGTCATCGCCTTCTACGGCTTTGTTGCTTGCAGAAATCACCTCAGGTATCGTATTCTGAACCCCTTTGTTCTGTGGCTGCTTATCTCCTTTCTCCATGATGGTGATGATCTCTGGATCTGGTTGCTCTATTTCTCCGAATTTCCTTTGAAGTTTTGCTCGGCTTTGAGACCGAGTTTCCCTGTAATCGTCTGAAACAACTCCGGTTTTTGTGCTGACCATAAACTGTCCCCAGTGGAGTCGCCAAAAGATGTTCGCTAGATTTTCACCTTGCTCAAACCTTTGAATTTGTTAATGGGTAACTTTAGGTACTGATGCTTTAACCGGTGTGATTCTAGATGAGGTAAACAGGATTTGAATGACGTAACCTTAATTCAAGTGACGTAACCCGAATTCAAGTAACGTTGTTCAAATTGTGAATGACGTTGCCGCCGTTCGATTTAAAACTAACAATATTAATCTGGGAATCCTGAGATCCAAGCGAGATTAATATCAATTCTACTCCTAAACTAAGATTCAATCCGGAGATTGGGATAAAAAGCCTGAGCTTTGGTTTTTGATTAAAGATGTGTTGATAAATAATAATACAATAATACTAGCTATTTATAGGGAACAAACCCTAATAAAGAGACCTAATTCTAATGAGATTCCATCTCCTAATTAACGAAAGAAACTAAATAAAAAAGGCTAAAATAAATATAGCTCCTATTGGGCTGAAATCCCCTATGAGCCCATTCAGCTTTTTCACCAAGTTTTGGGTTTAATCACTTTCTACCCAGATCTCTGGGCCGGTGCAAACAGTATTATTGAGCATTATAAAGAAATTATTGGAAGATAAAATTCAAGAAAGGTGTTGTCAAGTATTATGGAAGATGGGAGATATGTGTCTGAGGCTGATAGAATCAAGTTGTGTTTGGAGGTTACTGATTCTGAAGTCAAAGAGGCAATGTTCAGAATTGAGTCTCACAAAGCTCCTGGAGCTGATGGATATAGCAATCTGTTTTTCAAATATAGAAGAATATGAGTTCGTATCATGACTATTATTTTTTTCAATTTTTTTCTTTTATTATTTATTTTTTAAAAATATTTATTTTTGATATTTAATAAAATAAATAACGTTGAATAAATTTATAGGTACATGATGGAGTCTGCCTTCTGATCCGATAATGTGATCTGCAAAACAGGGTAGAAGCTAACTGGACGGTGGTTGTCCTATTAACTCTCCGATGTTAAAGTCAGTATTGAGTTTAAGCATCGTTTTTGTGTATTAATGTAGTTATGTGTTTAGGCATATCTCAAACTCCTTTTATATTAGATGATAGTATACCTTATAGAGTTGTAGTAGGAAGGTGAATCCTACTTTGTACGGTTTGACCCTGATTAGAAGTGATATTCCTTATTCAAACATGAGTCCTATTTAGGAACGTCTTCCTAAATAGTCTCGTCTTCCTAAGTTAGAGGTTATCTTGCTAAGTTGGAGTTTTTATCTAAACTAGGTCGATGCCCGCGCGTTGCGCGGGTAAAACTAAATAAATTAATATTTTAATTTAAAAATTTAAAAATTTCAATTCATGTAATATCCTTTTAACTTTTAACTTGGAGCCTTTTTCAATTTAGTTATTGAATTAGTTGATAAAAGATAAAGTGTTTAATTTAATTAATTAATTTTATTTTATTTATTTAAATAAATCTAAAATCAAATATAATTTACTGGTTGGATTTAAAAAGTTACTTCATTTCTGCAACTTATATTAACTTAAAATTATTTAATTTGTTAATATAAATAATATTTTATAATATTCTAATTAAACACAAATTAAATTTAATGACTATATATAAAAAGACATTTGCATTCAACGACGAAAAAATAATGTTAATATAATATCACTCTTCTATATTTATAGCCATAAAGTTTTAAATATTCTATTAGTTTATATTTTAAATAATTACATTATAATTTAAATTTTTAAAAATATTTCATTTCTTAATTGATATTATATATAGCATGAAATAAGAGACACCAGAAAGTACTGCAAATTTCACGACGATTACGGACACGAAACGGATAGCTGCAGAGACTTGAAGGTCGAGATAGAAAGAATGATCGACACAGGCGAGCTGAGGAAATTTGTGGCCCGAAAAGAGAAGAGCAGTGACAAGGGAGAAAAAAGAAACAGAGAAGACAAGCCGAAAGAAAAGGAAGACGAGCGCCCATCCAAAATTCTGGGAACCATACACATGATTAACGGAGGAGGACATAGCAGCTCCACGATCAGGAGGAAGCAGAGGAAGGAAGTAATGAACATACGAGAAACTCACATGCCGCCAGTGATCTTCGATGTAGAAGACTATGAACACGTCAAAGCACCTCACAACGATGCTTTGGTAGTGACCACTATCATTGAAAATTGGAACATGGAGCGGATCCTTATCGACGAAGGAAGCGCAGTAAACCTCATGACAAACGCAGCATACAAAATGTTGGGAGGAACAGCGTCAAGGCTACGCCGAGTCCCAATTCCGCTATCAGGACTCGGTGGTCCCTCCATCACTCCGCTGGGAGCAGTCACCTTGGAAGTAATAATCGGCCCAGAAAGAGGAATAAACAAGAAAATCATGTCACTATTTAACATAGTGGACATGGAATTGACATATAATGCCATCCTAGGAAGACCTTTCCTCCATGATTCGGCAGCAGTAACCAGCATCAGAGCGCTGGCAATGAAGGTACCAACCGAAAAGGGAGTAGTGACGTTGAGAGGAGACCAAGGAATAGCCAAGAAGTGCTATGACGAGTCAGTGGTTGATCTCCAAGAAAACAAAACCGAAAAGAAGGAAGAATAGGAACGAAAAACGACCCATCATCGGTAACGACTTTACGTCTTACCAGATGGCGTCAAATCTATCTTTAATTTTTTGTATGCCATCTTTTTATCAATAAAAGTTCAATTTTGCTGCTATTTGATTAGCCAGACGAACCAATAAAGAAATGAAAATCAAGAACAGCCACGAACGATTAAATCAAAGATGAAAGAAGAAAAAATAAAGATCAAATTCAAGAAAGGCTAAGAGCCAAGAAAATGAGTATAAATTAACTCAAAGCAAAATCGCCGGACTAGGCGAATCGCCACAAAAGGTTAAAAACCAAGAAAATGAGTTTAAATTAACTCAAGGCAAAATCGCCGGACTAGGCGAATCGCCACAAAAGGTTAAAAACCAAGAAAATGAGTTTAAATTAACTCAAGGCAAAATCGCCGGACTAGGCGAATCGCCACCAAAGGTTAAAAACCAAGAAAATGAGTTTAAATTAACTCAAGGCAAAATCGCCGGACTAGGCGAATCGCCACCAAAGGTTAAAAACCAAGAAAATGAGTTTAAATTAACTCAAGGCAAAATCGCCGGACTAGGCGAATCGCCACCAAAGGTTAAAAGCCAAGAAAATGAGTTTAAATTAACTCAAAGCAAAATCGCCGAACCAGGCAAATCGCCACAAAAGGCTAAAAAATGAGTTTAAATTAACTCAGAAAAGGCAAATCGCCAAAAAAGAGTTTAGATTAACTCGAAACAAAAACTAAAATAAAAGAGTTTAGATTAACTCTATAAAAAGCAACGCCAAGAACAGGGTTTAGAATAACCCTCGAGGCAAGACAGGTACATAAAAATTAATATAAGGCGGATGCGCATTCCGAAGAAACACGAAGAAAATGTATTCATAAATTGCGAATTACAAAAAGCAAAATTAGTACATCAGCAAATACAATCAAAAGATAAACTACTAGACACGGTCTTTAGACATCTTGACAAGAAGATCACGAGCGATGGCTTGGGGATCCAACTCGTTAACCCCAGAAAGATCAATATCAGGATTCTGCTCTAGAAGCTTCCTCCCAATCGCAAGACGATACTCGCTTATCAAAGCAGAGTAAAAAGCTTTCGTATCTAGCAGACGGATATGAAGACTCTCAACCTCCGATCTTAGACTGTCCCTCTCCCCACCAACAAGGGAATTGATTCGAATAAGCTCCTCAATCTCTTGAGTCAAGTCATCGGTTTTCTTCTCGATCACTTTAACTTGGCGATCATTAATCGCATCCTGCGACTTAAGCTGCGCCAGAAGGGAATCATGCTCTTCCAAAGAAGCCTTCAATTTGGCCCTTTCAGACTCGGAAGTCGCCAAAAGAGAGGACAGACGCTCAACCTCCTCCTCGGCACACTGTCGACGGTCGTTCAATACCAGAACAGATTGAAGAGCCTACAAGCACCAGAAACAAACAAATAAGGAAACAATTGAATACAAACAACATATTATATTCAAGAAAGAAAGCACTTACAGAGAAACCATGAAAACAAGCCAGATCGGAAAGCTCCTGACCCGGCCTACCACAAAACCACGTAACATCATCAGGAATCGCCAAAGTCCGGATATATTCCGCTAGCACTCTAGGATTCAGCAAACTGGCAGGATCCTGACCTTCGACCCACTGCACCAAATCTGGAGCAGAAGAAGAGTCTCCAGGAAAACTCTCCCTCGATGGAGAACCATCGCCAACTCGACGCCTCTTCCTAGACGGAGAATCCGGGTCTCGACCCTGAGGAATCTCTCCCGAATCAGCAACAACCAACCCCTCTGAAGTCACACCCCCAACTCCCCCAGAAACGGTAAATGATGCTAGAGGGGGAAATGGCGACGGAACCGCCTCGTCACCTACTGGATCAGCCGAGTCATCATCATCATCATCATCTACAACAATAACCTCAGGCAACGCTATCTCGGCGGGAGCTAGGGGGATATCAACAGGAGCCCCATCCACGTCAATGTCGCCAGGAATAATGTTGGCGATAGGAACGTCAGGACCACCCATCGGAACGTCCAAATCTACTTGAAATCCGGAAAGGAAATCGTCAGAAGAAGAAGACATCCTACAAAAGAAACATTAAAAAGAACTTAAGCAAATTAATATACCTTGAACAAAAGAGTAGCAAAGATCCGCCAAGCCTCGAGGAGGATCCTCCAAAGGAAACCATCGACTCCGAAGATGACTACTACAGGAAGATATGTCAAAAGCAAGTTTTGACTCGGATAAACTTAAAGGAGACGGACAGCTCCGAACTTGATGAGAAGAAAAACCATCCGAAAAATGAAGAAAAGCAAATTTATGGTAAACAATAAAGAAACGCCTTCGCCAGCGACTGGTTAGGCAAGGAAGATAAATACGAGATCGCCCTTCCCTGCCAAGGGCGAAAACGAAGCAACCATCACACTTCCTAAAGTCTACAAAATGATATAACACTTTGAGAGAAGGGGCACAGCCCCGGAGCCTACATGCCTCCGAAAAGGCGAGCACTACTTTAATCGTACCAGGGTAAAGTTGCCCCAGAACAACCTTTAAATCCCTACACACTTCTACTAAAAATGAATGTAAAGGAAACCTAAGACCAGCAGCAAATTGCTCTTCGAAGAGAACCGCCCTACAAGAAGATCCTGGAGAATCGGACGCAGCCATATCGGCACCGGGTAATATTACCCTATAATCGAAAGGAAAGCTATACTTAAAATAGATATCTAAGACTTCATCCCTACGAAGCTTTGATCGGGTAAAAGCCATAGCAGCGCATGCATCTTCCACTCGACTAAGAGGCATCCTAGAACAGGAAATCACAAACATAAACACAGAATAAGGATCAAACAAAAAATATATTGAAGAACACATCGAAGAAAACCAAGTACAGAAAAGGAATTCCCAGAATATAAATCATGGAGAATATATACAAAGAAGAAAGCCATATTAACATCCAAACGACGAAAGAAAACATACCTGAAAAATCTGGAGGAAACAAGTCACGAAGAATCAAATAATCAAACAAAGAGCGAAAAGGAAATAGCTGCAAGAAATAAGAGTAAATTCGAAAAGTAAGTAAGAGGGAAAAGAAGAAATGCAAAGAGATTAAATACAAAAAGTTTTTGAATCATTAACCGTTGAATCATCAAATGCCGACACGTGGCAACACAGAATCTTACTGAAGAAGAAACGTCACCCACAAACATATAAAACGACTCGCCCGGAATACAAAACGACTCGCCCGTATAAAAGAACTCAGCTCCAAAAGAGCTAAAATCCATTAAGGCATAAATGCCAAACTACTTCAGCTCACTTGCGGGGGGGCTAATGATGGATACCGAATCCTATTGAAAATATAATGGAGCCGAGTTACAGGAGATCCATTCTCAGGTGATACCGGACTCCCCCTGAAGATCCAAAGATATGAAGAAAATGCCGAATCTCTTTAGATTCGGTAACATAAAGACCGAATCCCACGTGATCCGCCGAGAGCGCATCGAGTCCGGGATTCGGGTAAACGACTAAATATGGAAATATTGTCCTATTTGGACACAAACACTACATATGGAAGGATAAGCTCTACTTTAGGAAGATAAGACTATTTAGGAAGACGTTCCTAAATAGGACTCTTATCAGATTAAGGTAGATCACGACAAATCAGGAGAATCCCTACGATATTGCCGAATCCCTATAAAGTAGGATTCACTTGCCTAATACAACTCTACTAGGTATATTCGACTACTATAAAAGGAGCACGAGGTATGCCTAGAATCACAATTACATTCATATACTCAAAACGCTGCTCAAAGCTCTAGACTGACTTTAGCATCGGAGAGTTAATCGGACAACCACCGTCCGGTTAGCTTCTACCCTGTTTTGCAGGTTCACTCACCGGTTCAGAAGATAGACTCCATCAATTGGCGCCGTCTGTGGGAAAAGCTTAACCAAACTTCAAAAGAAGGAGCTTTTCTGAACTCAAATACAAATCTCATTGAAGAAGATGACTTCTGAAAGAGTAAACCTGAAAGACAAACAGCCAATGGACCCAAAAAACACTCCGGAGATAATCAACGTGACGGAAGACGGGCTTCACAACTCCCGGGAAAAAAGCAACACCGGAGGACCCTCTTTCTCAACACCTCAGTACCAAACTAATCCGATAAGGGGAAGCAACCCAATTGCTTTCAACCTAAGCACTGAAGAACAAGCACCAAATGCAGCAGCACAAGATCCACACAGCGAAATGCTAAAAAAGATACTAGAATCTGTACAGGCAAATCTTGACAGACTGGCTAGCGAAGCCAAAAGAACAAACGACAGGCACGAAGAAACTATGAAAATGCTAAGGGAAAACTTCAGCCCTACAGCTCCCAGAAGAAGAGAAAGAACAGAAAATGCAAACCCAGGCCGACGAGAGACAAGGGCAGAAAACAACAAAAGCAAGGAACCCCGAACCAAAGGGAACGAAGAAAGGAATGAAGCAAGAAACCAGCAAGAAAATAAAACCAGCGACGAGGAAAGTTCGAACAGAGAAAAATCTAACGAGGAATCACCGGAGACACCCAGAAATGAGCACAACCAGGAGGACGCCCGAAGCGGTCTGAATACGAAAAGAGACGAACGAAGGGATAAGGAAAAAGAAGATGCCCCGCCAAGGAGTAAGCGACAAGAAAGAGATGCAAGGAAAGAGCAAACTAAGAAAAAACACCAAGAAGGAGAGGGCGAATCGTCAGAGACACCCCAAAAAAGCAAAGCCACATATGTGGTGGAAGAAGATTTAGAAGAGAAGATCGCCAAAGCGCTCAAAAAACTAAAATCTGAAGAATTGGATATAGACGACCTCAGGTTGAAAGGATCACCCCTCTCGCCCGAGATCATGGAGGAAACCATCCCGCACAGCATGAAGCTGCCGATCTTGCCAACTTTCAATGGGGAAGGAGACCCCCGAGACCATACCTCTAGGTTCACAGCGACCATGGGGCTACTCAGCGTATCAGACGCCATCCTCTGCAGGGTTTTCCCTACCACACTCACGGGCACAGCCCAGAGATGGTATAACAAATTAAAACCAGGCTCGATCAAAAGCTTCGCTTCGCTTTCAACAGAGTTCCTCAACAGATATCTCACAAACATCCCAGCTAAAACCACTACCAGTATCCTAAGAGCCTGTATCCAAGAAGAAGGAGAAACCCTGCGAAGCTACATCGAACGATTCAACAAGCAAGCTATGAAGATAGACAACCTGAACGTCGACATGGCGACAGAAGCATTGCGAGACGGGACGCGATTCGGAAAGCTGGTGGACAAGCTGCTAGTCAATAAACCCACAACTTTCTCGAACTTAATGGGCATAGCTCAGAAATACTTCGAGTTAGACGAAGGGCGAAGGGCGATTCGCGGAAAGGAAGCAAAAGGAAAAGAATCAAAAGAGAGATCCAGAGAAAAAACCAAGTCCAAACCTGATGACAGGAGAGGAAGACCCGAAGAGAGTAGACGATTCGCCCCCCAGACAAGATATGAATCGAGATATGATCCCAGAGATGACGAGAATAACTTCACTCCGCTAAACACCAGCCGAACTAATGTCCTCATGTGGATCAAAGAAAACGTCAAAAACGTGGTATGGCCACCAAAAATGAAAGCAGAGATAAGAGACACCAGAAAGTACTGCAAATTTCACGACGATTACGGACACGAAACGGATAGCTGCAGAGACTTGAAGGTCGAGATCGAAAGAATGATCGACACAGGCGAGCTGAGGAAATTTGTGGCCCGAAAAGAGAAGAGCAGTGACAAGGGAGAAAAAAGAAACAGAGAAGACAAGCCGAAAGAAAAGGAAGACGAGCGCCCATCCAAAATTCTGGGAACCATACACATGATTAACGGAGGAGGACATAGCAGCTCCACGATCAGGAGGAAGCAGAGGAAGGAAGTAATGAACATACGAGAAACTCACATGCCGCCGGTGATCTTCGATGTAGAAGACTATGAACACGTCAAAGCACCTCACAACGATGCTTTGGTAGTGACCACTATCATTGAAAATTGGAACATGGAGCGGATCCTTATCGACGAAGGAAGCGCAGTAAACCTCATGACAAACGCAGCATACAAAATGTTGGGAGGAACAGCGTCAAGGCTACGCCGAGTCCCAATTCCGCTATCAGGACTCGGTGGTCCCTCCATCACTCCGCTGGGAGCAGTCACCTTGGAAGTAATAATCGGCCCAGAAAGAGGAATAAACAAGAAAATCATGTCACTATTTAACATAGTGGACATGGAATTGACATATAATGCCATCCTAGGAAGACCTTTCCTCCATGATTCGGCAGTAATAACCAGCATCAGAGCGCTGGCAATGAAGGTACCAACCGAAAAGGGAGTAGTGACGTTGAGAGGAGACCAAGGAATAGCCAAGAAGTGCTATGACGAGTCAGTGGTTGATCTCCAAGAAAACAAAACCGAAAAGAAGGAAGAATAGGAACGAAAAACGACCCATCATCGGTAACGACTTTACGTCTTACCAGATGGCGTCAAATCTATCTTTAATTTTTTGTATGCCATCTTTTTATCAATAAAAGTTCAATTTTGCTGCTATTTGATTAGCCAGACGAACCAATAAAGAAATGAAAATCAAGAACAGCCACGAACGATTAAATCAAAGATGAAAGAAGAAAAAATAAAGATCAAATTCAAGAAAGGCTAAGAGCCAAGAAAATGAGTATAAATTAACTCAAAGCAAAATCGCCGGACTAGGCGAATCGCCACAAAAGGTTAAAAACCAAGAAAATGAGTTTAAATTAACTCAAGGCAAAATCGCCGGACTAGGCGAATCGCCACAAAAGGTTAAAAACCAAGAAAATGAGTTTAAATTAACTCAAGGCAAAATCGCCGGACTAGGCGAATCGCCACCAAAGGTTAAAAACCAAGAAAATGAGTTTAAATTAACTCAAGGCAAAATCGCCGGACTAGGCGAATCGCCACCAAAGGTTAAAAACCAAGAAAATGAGTTTAAATTAACTCAAGGCAAAATCGCCGGACTAGGCGAATCGCCACCAAAGGTTAAAAGCCAAGAAAATGAGTTTAAATTAACTCAAAGCAAAATCGCCGAACCAGGCAAATCGCCACAAAAGGCTAAAAAATGAGTTTAAATTAACTCAGAAAAGGCAAATCGCCAAAAAAGAGTTTAGATTAACTCGAAACAAAAACTAAAATAAAAGAGTTTAGATTAACTCTATAAAAAGCAACGCCAAGAACAGGGTTTAGAATAACCCTCGAGGCAAGACAGGTACATAAAAATTAATATAAGGCGGATGCGCATTCCGAAGAAACACGAAGAAAATGTATTCATAAATTGCGAATTACAAAAAGCAAAATTAGTACATCAGCAAATACAATCAAAAGATAAACTACTAGACACGGTCTTTAGACATCTTGACAAGAAGATCACGAGCGATGGCTTGGGGATCCAACTCGTTAACCCCAGAAAGATCAATATCAGGATTCTGCTCTAGAAGCTTCCTCCCAATCGCAAGACGATACTCGCTTATCAAAGCAGAGTAAAAAGCTTTCGTATCTAGCAGACGGATATGAAGACTCTCAACCTCCGATCTTAGACTGTCCCTCTCCCCACCAACAAGGGAATTGATTCGAATAAGCTCCTCAATCTCTTGAGTCAAGTCATCGGTTTTCTTCTCGATCACTTTAACTTGGCGATCATTAATCGCATCCTGCGACTTAAGCTGCGCCAGAAGGGAATCATGCTCTTCCAAAGAAGCCTTCAATTTGGCCCTTTCAGACTCGGAAGTCGCCAAAAGAGAGGACAGACGCTCAACCTCCTCCTCGGCACACTGTCGACGGTCGTTCAATACCAGAACAGATTGAAGAGCCTACAAGCACCAGAAACAAACAAATAAGGAAACAATTGAATACAAACAACATATTATATTCAAGAAAGAAAGCACTTACAGAGAAACCATGAAAACAAGCCAGATCGGAAAGCTCCTGACCCGGCCTACCACAAAACCACGTAACATCATCAGGAATCGCCAAAGTCCGGATATATTCCGCTAGCACTCTAGGATTCAGCAAACTGGCAGGATCCTGACCTTCGACCCACTGCACCAAATCTGGAGCAGAATAAGAGTCTCCAGGAAAACTCTCCCTCGATGGAGAACCATCGCCAACTCGACGCCTCTTCCTAGACGGAGAATCCGGGTCTCGACCCTGAGGAATCTCTCCCGAATCAGCAACAACCAACCCCTCTGAAGTCACACCCCCAACTCCCCCAGAAACGGTAAATGATGCTAGAGGGGGAAGTGGCGACGGAACCGCCTCGTCACCTACTGGATCAGCCGAGTCATCATCATCATCATCATCTACAACAATAACCTCAGGCAACGCTATCTCGGCGGGAGCTAGGGGGATATCAACAGGAGCCCCATCCACGTCAATGTCGCCAGGAATAATGTTGGCGATAGGAACGTCAGGACCACCCATCGGAACGTCCAAATCTACTTGAAATCCGGAAAGGAAATCGTCAGAAGAAGAAGACATCCTACAAAAGAAACATTAAAAAGAACTTAAGCAAATTAATATACCTTGAACAAAAGAGTAGCAAAGATCCGCCAAGCCTCGAGGAGGATCCTCCAAAGGAAACCATCGACTCCGAAGATGACTACTACAGGAAGATATGTCAAAAGCAAGTTTTGACTCGGATAAACTTAAAGGAGACGGACAGCTCCGAACTTGATGAGAAGAAAAACCATCCGAAAAATGAAGAAAAGCAAATTTATGGTAAACAATAAAGAAACGCCTTCGCCAGCGACTGGTTAGGCAAGGAAGATAAATACGAGATCGCCCTTCCCTGCCAAGGGCGAAAACGAAGCAACCATCACACTTCCTAAAGTCTACAAAATGATATAACACTTTGAGAGAAGGGGCACAGCCCCGGAGCCTACATGCCTCCGAAAAGGCGAGCACTACTTTAATCGTACCAGGGTAAAGTTGCCCCAGAACAACCTTTAAATCCCTACACACTTCTACTAAAAATGAATGTAAAGGAAACCTAAGACCAGCAGCAAATTGCTCTTCGAAGAGAACCGCCCTACAAGAAGATCCTGGAGAATCGGACGCAGCCATATCGGCACCGGGTAATATTACCCTATAATCGAAAGGAAAGCTATACTTAAAATAGATATCTAAGACTTCATCCCTACGAAGCTTTGATCGGGTAAAAGCCATAGCAGCGCATGCATCTTCCACTCGACTAAGAGGCATCCTAGAACAGGAAATCACAAACATAAACACAGAATAAGGATCAAACAAAAAATATATTGAAGAACACGTTGAAGAACACATCGAAGAACACCAAGTACAGAAAAGGAATTCCCAGAATATAAATCATGGAGAATATATACAAAGAAGAAAGCCATATTAACATCCAAACGACGAAAGAAAACATACCTGAAAAATCTGGAGGAAACAAGTCACGAAGAATCAAATAATCAAACAAAGAGCGAAAAGGAAATAGCTGCAAGAAATAAGAGTAAATTCGAAAAGTAAGTAAGAGGGAAAAGAAGAAATGCAAAGAGATTAAATACAAAAAGTTTTTGAATCATTAACCGTTGAATCATCAAATGCCGACACGTGGCAACACAGAATCTTACTGAAGAAGAAACGTCACCCACAAACATATGAAACGACTCGCCCGGAATACAAAACGACTCGCCCGTATAAAAGAACTCAGCTCCAAAAGAGCTAAAATCCATTAAGGCATAAATGCCAAACTACTTCAGCTCACTTGCGGGGGGGCTAATGATGGATACCGAATCCTATTGAAAGTATAATGGAGCCGAGTTACAGGAGATCCATTCTCAGGTGATACCGGACTCCCCCTGAAGATCCAAAGATATGAAGAAAATGCCGAATCTCTTTAGATTCGGTAACATAAAGACCGAATCCCACGTGATCCGCCGAGAGCGCATCGAGTCCGGGATTCGGGTAAACGACTAAATATGGAAATATTGTCCTATTTGGACACAAACACTACATATGGAAGGATAAGCTCTACTTTAGGAAGATAAGACTATTTAGGAAGACGTTCCTAAATAGGACTCTTATCAGATTAAGGTAGATCACGACAAATCAGGAGAATCCCTACGATATTGCCGAATCCCTATAAAGTAGGATTCACTTGCCTAATACAACTCTACTAGGTATATTCGACTACTATAAAAGGAGCACGAGGTATGCCTAGAATCACAATTACATTCATATACTCAAAACGCTGCTCAAAGCTCTAGACTGACTTTAGCATCGGAGAGTTAATCGGACAACCACCGTCCGGTTAGCTTCTACCCTGTTTTGCAGGTTCACTCACCGGTTCAGAAGGCAGACTCCATCAATAACGTATCAAAAGTTCAAATCGAGACCGGCGTTAGAAATTTTTTAATAGAGCGGATACATTTCCGATACATTTCTGGTACATCTACGATACATTTTTAATACGTCTCTAATTTTATTTTTAATGAATTGAGTTTAAATTTTTAATTTTTGAGTGTTAGATAGTGCATTTCGAATATATTATTTCTGCTAATGTTATTTTCTAGTGCTTATTGAATTCTAATTGACTATATTTAATTCTAATTCGAATATATAATTGATACATCTCTGATACACAATTTATACATGATAGATACATATTTGATACATTAATTGAATTAACTGACTAATTCAATTGATTCGTTTTTATATTTAGAAAAAATTATAAACATATATGTAATTGATACAGATACATAATTTATACATGATAGATATATTTTAAAATGTAATTGATACATCGCAGATATATAATTTATACATGATAGATATATTTTAAAATGTATGTAAATAGATATATCTTTAATATATAATTTAAGTATTCGATTGATTGTAATTGTATCAACCGACTAATTCGATTGGTCCGGTTTTATATTTATACATCTCTGATATATATTTTATATATGATAGATACATTTTTGATACATTTTCCATATATTTATTATCAATGTGCATTTTATGCTATAAATAAATGATTAAGAAATTATCAAACATACAATAAAAAATATGAAAAAATATATTTAATATACCATTGTTAAATCTTATATAACAAATACATATTTTATACACGATGGATATATCTCCGATATATATTTGATACATCGATACATATATTATACATCTCTGATACATGTTTTATACACGATGGATACATCTCCGACACATTGTAGATAAATAATAGATACATTTTCGATATATATTCTTGATACATCTTTAATACATATTTGATACATTTATCTATTTGTTTTGTTAAAATTTATCTATTTGTTTTGGTAAAATTTAATATATTTAGATTTTTAAAATTAAAATTAATATTAATATTAATATTTTGAAATTTAAATAATAAATAAATATATTATAAAGAAAATTGATGGGCAAGATGCATGGTGCCAATATAATGGCGTCAATGTTGGAATTACAATTGCATAAAAAATGAACAATATGCAAGAAATGGACAAAGAATCATAATTTGTGCAAAAGATTTCTTATAAAAACACCTGTGTATTAAAAGTTAAGATTTGATTAGATGACAATTGAAGGGTGTGGGGGGGAATTCGTTGTGACGCGCGTCAATCAACCAACATGGCTGACGCATGCTAATGCATGTGTCAGATGTTATTAATGAAAAGAATATTAGTTTTTTGGTGTTGGTGTAAGATTCTTTAGTTAAATGGTATTTAGTGTAAAACTAAATGTTTTTTGTGGTAATTTTGTTAATTACTCTTTAAATTTTGACTAATAAAGTTTAATTTGTCATGTTTCATAACATGTAAATTTTGATACTCTGTAAAACTTTTTAAATTTCATAATTAATTTTTTGATTAATGTAATGTTATTTTATATATTTGTAATATTTAGTTAATATGCCATTTTAAATAAAATTTGATAAAGTACATGTAATAAACTAAAATAAAATATATTAGCCATGAATTTTTAAAATTTCCTCATTTATATAACTTACATTAAAGCTAAATTCAATTATAAAATAGTATTTGATTTCATAATTTGGATGCGCTATGTTCAACTGAAATTCGATGGTCGGGTCCTTTATTGTGGAAGCCTTCTTTCGAAAACAAGAAGAGGACATTCTCAAGCAGGATTAATATTATTGATATATAAAAACTTAAAATTTTATAACTTATAAATATTAATAAAAACTCTTCAAATTTCATAATTCATACATATATTTTGATAGTTAAGATTCATTACATCTTCCGTTAAAAAGAGATTCGTTACATTGCAAATAATTAAAATTTTGGAATAAATATCAGTGGAATAAAATTATTATATATTCAAATTATTCATATAATTTTTCAGCCTAATTGTATTGCGTATGTTTCAATTTGAACAAAAAATTTTAATTTTAGTAATATTATCCTAATTTTATTTTTTAGTTGCAATCCTTTCAAAATTAATTCTAATCAATTTAATTGTTTCAATATTCAGTTGAATTTATATACTTAATCCATTATTAGGAAAAATCATTCATAATTTCAATTTTTAACTTATAATATAAAATATTCGAAAATAACATTAAATCTAATTCTAAATTCTCTAACTTTCGGTGGTTGAAGTAAAAATAAAATAGGTTTGAAGCTAATGATGACAAATTAAATAAAAAAAATAGGTATTAAATTGAGATGAAATATTAAAAATATTAAATTAGTTGAAAAAATGGATAAATTTACAACAAAATTATCAGATTTGGATAGTATTACAAAAATTAAAAAGTTTTGTTTAAATTGCAAATACATTCAAAGCTTCATATCCTTTTACAATTAAGCCTAATTTTCTACATACCTCTTATATATGAAAAGAAAATCTATTTGCATGTGTAAATTGCATAAATGTATATAATCAATTATAAGAAACTAATTAATATTCGCCCTTGAGAAGAAATTGAAAACCTTGCTTTGGTGAACTGATGGAGTTTTTTATAGCTACCAACAACTGCAATATATAGACATAAGTAAATTGAAAAGATAAACTGCGTGAAAATAGCTCAATTAGTTATGAAATGTCTTCATTTGCTTCTTTGCTGTCATTTATCAAATTATACTCACTAATATTCAAACGTGCATAAAGAGATACTAATTATAAACATTATAATCCTTCATTATCATATAAAAGCTGCAATTCATCGATTGCAAGATATAACATTTGAATAAGAATTTTGATCAAACACTTCATTGCATTTACAGATATCCCAAATTTAATTAAACTCCTTAAACTCTAATTTCCACAAAACTTCTTTTACCAAGCAGATCTACAAGTCATAACAGTGCAAACAATAATATTATTATATTAGCATCAAAGCTCTCAACACAACACATCTCATTTGAACTCATAATTCTCAATTAATCAACTCACACAAAACTTTCATACTCGTAGCCTCGCACAGCTATCGAAGACCCACATTCTTATGCCAAAAAGCTCAAAATGAACACATGAAGAACAAACTTTGCACACTTTAATTCTCCAAAAGAACCATAATGATTTGACTTAGCAAACCCAAAATTGAACGCATCATAGGTTATGATATATGAGTTCTTTAATCTTGGTATCTTACAAGAAAAAGAAAGATATATATAGAAACAAAAAATAGGAAACAGTTGCCGAAAACTTAACTAAGGAAATTAGAAAGTTTCTATCAAAAAAGAAATAGATGAAGAATAATTATAAATGAGGCAGGAAAATTAATTAGCTGGTAAATTGAATGATAGAGAAAGCAATGAATTAGGTGATAAATGAAAAGGTTACCAAAATAATAAATTAGCAGGTAAGTAGAAAGGTTTATACTTTCAGTTTTCAGAAAAACAAATGTAACGACATCATTGTTGTAGAGGAGTCCAGATGGATGTATATAAGAGAGACACTTGTCTCAATACTAATTAGTATAGATTTGAAGCTCAACTTTATAGTATAGTATAGATAGGTAAGATACTCGAGAATATTCAGCATATCTCGTAATCTGTCTGAATCACATGGTCGACGCGTTTTGTCCGAGTCCTCAGGGATTCGGCATTCTTCCCATCGAATGTTGTTCCAGTCGAGGCGGATCCTATGGATTCGGCCGCCTGTTTCGTCTGTTTTGACCCTTCGGGCGGGAGTCCGGTATCGTCTGAGAATGGATTTCCTGCGACTCGGCTCAATTGTACTTAACATAGGATTCGGTATCCATCATTAGCCCCCCTCAAGTGAGCTAACGTATTGGTATTTATGCCTTAGTAAAATTTATCTCTTTTGTAGGTGAGTCGTTTTATATTCTGGCGAGTCGATTTACTTCTCCAGCACGATTTTTATTTTCTTCTCTCTTCTACGTGTCGTTTGTTGATTCTTTGTTGTAACTTGATTTTAAGACAAGTGTCTTTCCGTGTATTTAAAATGTTCATATCTTCTACTTCCATTTTTACTTATTTGAAATCATTCTCGTTCTAAAATTATTCCTTTTTCTCTGAAATCATTCTCGCTTTCTTGCAATATTTCGATTTTGATTCCTCATTCTTCAAGTTTAGTTTTCAGGTACTCCTTGTGGTTAAATTAGAGATTTAAAATAACTCATTTGTTCTTTCATAATTTGCAACTTCTGGTTTTAATTGTTTTTAATATTCTGGGTAGACTTCCTTTGGTGTTTTTAGAGTTCTTGGTTATTTCCCTTATTTGATCTTCCTCTTTTTCAATCTCGTATAATTCCTGTTCCTGTTTAGAATGGCGGCTAAGAGGGCGAATGTAATACCCCAAAATGTTTAATTAGCTATTTGGACCACGTGTCCAGTCTGGATTCGCCAGAATGGCGAAATCAGAAAGATTTCCGATAAGACTAAGATAAATAAGTTTTAATAGGTCGGTATTAGAAAAGATTATTGCGGAGAAATTAATATCATATTTCAATTCTAAAGTTAGAATTGGAATCAAAAGGAAAAATGACAAGAAAAGCCCAAAATAGAGTACAGGGACCAAAGTGGTAATTTAGCCACTTTGTGTCGGAAATGAAAATATTGGATTTTGACGGAAAAGTGTTAATATTGAGCTTCGTATTATTTATCGGATATAAATAATACGTAACGGTAATAATTTAAGAGTTTATCGATTTAGTTATGGACTAAATCGAATAAAAGAAAAGTTTAAAGGATAAATGATAGTAAACAAAAAGAACAAGGATCAAAGTGGCACTTTAGTCAAATTATATAAGAAATGAAATATGAAAGAAGAGATCAGAAGAAGAGAAAGCTCCAGAACGTCGAAAACCCTCGACCACGATCGTTTCGCCGCCGTTTCTCCGTTCGACGTCCGATTCGAGTGATTTTCGCGGCAATCTCTTCAGAATCTCGTCCTCTATCAATCTCAAATTCTGTTTTAAGGTAATTCTTCAAGATTGGATGTTAAAATTGTGAAAAGAGGGCTGTTTTATGTTTTAAAGTTAAGGATTAGGAATTTGACGTTTTTAGAATCGTTTTAGCGTTTTGGTGTAAACGGAAATATGGGTTTGGCGTGTTTGAAGGTTTTTAGCATGTCGGGATGGTTTAAAAGCCCCGGAAAACGACTTTCCGGGGGCTGTCACGAGTGTGCGTTCGCACACATTGAGTGTGCGTTCGCACACTCCTTGAAATTTAGGGTGTGCGTTCGCACACTCATTGTGTGCGTTCGCACACTATCCAAAACTTGGCAGATTCGAAATCTCAACGGTCGGTTTATAAATTTGCCTCTTAGGAACGCGTCTGTCAAATTTCATGTCGATCCAACGGTTCAATTGGGAGAGATCGTCGTTTTACTAAACAGTGTCAGTGTGCAGGCAGCACCTGCATATTGCCTTGAAAACTCCTTAAAACTTCATCGGAATGAAACTAAACCCTAAAACTTAAAAGTATTATACTTATAGGAATAAGAGGTTCATGTCTAATCATTAAATGTTAATTATTTATCAGACGTGTCAGCGAGCAGAGAGGTCAGTAGACGTGGATAGCGAGGGCATATCATTTCATCGACCATATTTGTGATTGAATTGCGGTCACAGTGAGTTGTATTTACTTTCGTGTATTTATATTAAAGATATTTTATATAGATATATAAACTGTTTATACGTATCGCATGTTATATAATTGATTGAAATGTTATATGCTTTATTAATTTCTATATACGAGAACTAGTATGCGATCCGAAGAAACTAGCTACCTATTGGGTGTCAATAGGCTGTGTGATCACCAGTATCGAGTCAGTCTAGTATATTGCATTTGAGAAATGACTTGACACAGCTGGGAGCTGATGATGATTATAAAATTTGCGTGGCTTGGCCACCAGCGAGTTAGACTCGCGATTGATATTTACGATTGGGTTTTTGATACGAGTGAGTACTCGGCTACGGTGTAGTCTGGAGTCCCCGTATCTAGTGGCTGGGCCACCAGCGAGTTAGACTCGCGATTGATATTTATGATTGGGTTGAATGATAGTGATTATTCGAGAAATGTGTCGCATGCTAGGATATTAGTTTCGTACGGATCAAATACATGTTTATATGTTTTATATTATTATTTCTTGAAATGCGATGCTATGTTTTTATATTAATACCGTTAGTAAATGTCAACTCACTCAGTATTTTCCCAAATACTGACCCCTCACCTTTGATGTTTTCAGGTACTTAGTATGTGGACCTAGCTAGAGGCCAATTTTGAAGTCCAAGAGTCAGCTGTGTATGTTTAGTATCTGACTTCTGTGAATGTTGCAGTAGTGGTCCTGTGTGACAGAGTCGTAGCCTAGACAGCAGTACACATTGAGTGTACATATTACTTGCTGTCCAGTTTATATGTTTTTTTGTAGGCTACGTGTTTTATATGTTGTGCACGGCACTAGGTGCCAGTGATATGTTGGATACACTAACTGATGTATATAGTACCGCGAGGCCAGTTCGTACGAGGTACGGTAACTAGAGCCCGCGAGGATAACGGAACAGTTAGTGTAAATGTTTGTGTATACATGTTATGTATACTTGCTTCTGTTGCTTTATGTTATTTGTTTATTATTTGCGAAAAATTAATAGTGATTTAAAGCTTGCTACGGGTTCCGGAGATACCACTCCCGTTCCCTAGCGCCGGTCGCGGCTCAATAATTTGGGTCGTGACAATGTTGGTATCAGAGCAGTTGGTCCAGTTACCACTGCAAGTTTGTTTCAGTGTTTGTTTGAGAGCAGTTGGTCTAGTTGCCACTGCCAGTTGTGTCTGAATGTCTGTTTGACTTTGAATACTCTGTCAGTAAGTAAACCTAGGAACTACTGCAGCAGAGAGTCAGACCTTAGTTGTCTGCATTTGTTTGATCTGTGCATTGGTAGTATATGGCATAACGCGCGCGAACCAGGACTATTAAGCTAGCAAGTGACTAGTATCTCTTTATACGGATGATTAAGGCAACTGAGTATTTGTTGCTTATGCTAAGAGATAGAAAATGGTTAAATGTTTGCAAATATGAGCGGATAAGGCAACTAAGTGTTTATTACTTGTGCAAGGGGTATTCAGTGATTACGTATTTGCGAATTACATACAGATTGATTGAATGTTAAATGTTTATAGCACCTTATAAGTTGATATTGAAGTTAAGCGAGGAAAAAGAGGGCTCAGATGGTCGCTGGCGTTTGTAATTGTTTCTTTTCAGCATGTCTGGGCAAAATGGAGCTCAGCTACATGCTGTAGAGAAATAGGAGGAAGCGCCTCCTATCTGTCAAGATGGATTTCACAACAAAACAGACGGACCATCTGAAGTCCACCAGAATGGATTCCACATAGATATTGGGAGATCATCTGAGATATATCAGAATGGTTTCATATCAGTATCAGAAATTGGTAGTTCTTCTAGGGTTAGAGGTAGAACTCACTTGCTTGAAATGGAGTACAGTGAAGAAAGTGAGGAGAATCCTGAGGAGGACTTAGAAGAAGAAGAATTGTTAGACGGGTCAGACGTTGAGGAGTACCGAAGTGAACATTTCTGGTCCAATGTGCGGAGGTACCACAATTTGAGAAAAGATGGAGGGCTAGTATATGGCCAGGCACAAGCGGGTTTGAATCAGGTTAGGAGGCAAATGTGCTCCTTTTCTAGAGGAATACTACCAGTGGGACTGTATTCCTCTGGCTTTCTTCGCATGGACGAAAGAGTTCCAGACCTTAATGAAGATAATAGGACGATTAACCGTAGATAAATTAGGGGTTTGGGACTTGAATTTGATGAGCTATATGAGTATGTTCACGAGCACTTTGGGACGCTCACTATGATGGCCCGTAAGATCGAGGCTGACCGCGAGTGGGATGGCAATCCTGTTCGACCCTACTTTTTCAGACGTGCGTTCTATCCAGATTATACTAGTCGATCCTCTGGTATTAGGACTAACCCCCACTCCGTGCATAGAGGCGGAGTCAACTCCAGTAGAAGAGTTAAAGGTCGACACATTGGAATAGTTATTAGGAAACCTAGCGTTCCACATCAGGCACCCTTAGGTATAAATGATTAATATGCTTTGAGTATTTGTGTTTATATGTTGCATTGTTGTGTATATGTTTACTGCATGCATGATAGAACATAACGAGTAGAATGTACCTATAGGATAATACCTCAGATAGGTAGGGCCTATAGGAAGCGATATTGACAAACATGTGCTTAAAAAAATGAATATATAAACATAATTTACAAAAACAATAATATAATAAATGATAAATAATACATTTATCGCGAACGTAATTCCTGTATTACGTTCTAGAAGTTGTGAAGAAAAAGATGGGTTACCAACAAGGAATCGATGTGAAACATCGGTACCTGCGTTTGTATAGGACATGGTACAGAGTGTTAAAGAAGTGGTTGTGGTGATTACAGCAGTAGAAAATGTTGAATTAAATTAAGTTATCGGAGATATGGAGAAAGAATTGATGTGATAGGAGAATAGTCAGCAAAATGACAGAGGGTGACAGAAATACAAAAAAATTTGAAATGTACCCAATAATAATAAAGAAAGCCGTTAATAGTCGCAGAGTGTACAATCTGGAGTAAACTTAGGTTTTATGAAAAGTATGAAGAATTCTTAAGATTTTTCAAAGTACGATTGTGCTCAGACATCGCATATGACACTGCATAATCACGATAGGAATGCATAAGAAAATGATTTTCGAAATATAGATCATGCATCATATCTTTATAATAATACAGAAAAATGCGATTTTGAGCAACTCTTTGGTGATGAGAGGTGTCATCACTCTGAGCTACAATTGTACTAATGATTTCAAACGAGTTATGAAAAGTAGTTTAAAAGAGCTGGCCAGCCAAAGGATGTTTTAATATCGTTTTTCTCAGTAAGTACATTCAGATGCAAAAACTCTGCGACGAATAATAAAAGATTTCTAATAAATAAGAATAAGACTTGCAAAATAAACCCCAATAACCAAATAAAGTCATGTTAACAATTATTGCAACAAGGCTAATGAAGCTAAAGGACAATGTGAATAAGGAGTTATCGCCGGAAAGCATACGCAGATAAGCTGCGATGCACTAACAATATTTAAGGACATAATATTTATCCTCCTGATAGAACAAAGGATGAAATGACAGAGAATCATGTTAGACGAAAGAAACATACGAGTACGCAAGGATGAATAATATAACGATAATTCTTATGTTGGGATAGGTAGCGTGACGATCGAAAGTTATATTGGAAAAGAGAAATTAAAAGTATAAGAATGAGAAGACAATAATATGAGTGAGGAACATCGAATGGTATTTTAAGGATATGTAACCTTATTAATGTCAGCATTAGAAAATATTGAGAATCACACTAAAAAGGAAGTAAGAGATACAAACAACGAAGAAGATGATCTTGTAAGATATAAAAGTTCGAAATTTGATAAATCAAGAAACGAATGATGTTAATTGACTGATATTGAGTGAAGTCACTAATATCAGCATTAAGGGTTGTAAGTTGTGTTAACAGAAAGAGGAGAGTTAAGTTGTAAAATTCTAGTATAAAGAGAAAGGCACACGTATAGGCATACGTGCCAGTAAATATAAGAATGATGGATAATATGAAAGAAAGTATAATGAAGGAAACTCATATACCCTTAAGATTTAGTAAGATAAATAGAGAAGTGGAAAGTTCTAGAGATATATCAGAAGGATTATCAGAATAGCACAGCAGTAGCAGAGCTATTATAAATGAAGGAAGGACGTAATGAATACAGTAATTAAAGGACAAGATGATACTTCATTACTATTGGACAGATAGGAGTGAATTGTATCTAAGAAACCACGGTATCATACTAATACAGAGAAAGTAAGTTGTTTAAAAGATAATTAGAATCTTGACATAAATGCTGAAGAAGCATAAGGTGTATAGGACAACAAAGTCGAAACTATTCCCTAATTTTGGGAGTTAAAAAGTCAAGTATGATATAAATGCTAAGAGTGATCGAGAACACTTCAAGAAGAAGATGTGAGACAGAATAAGGATAAGCTAAGAAATGATCATGACTGGTACTAAGACGACACCTTGAAAAGTGAGAATAAAGTCGTAAAATTATTTGAAAGAAAGAAACAAAAATGTGAGACGAAAGAGAAAATTGATTATACAGTAAGAAGGATTCTTAAGAAATTTAAATATTTAAGAAACGTGTGAAATTCTTATGAGGTCATCATGAATAAGGAATTGTGACGTAAAGGAAAAACAGCTTTGACTGATAAGTCAATAAGAAATTTGAGTACAAAAGTATATAAAATATTAAAGGTCTGTTGAATCAGTCAGAGATTAAGGTGATGTAAAGGAAGAACTTCGTAAGCGGAAAAGTCAATAAGAGATTCGAGGCGAACCTCAAAGGAGTAACTAGAAAGTAGTGAAGAGGATAAGAATACGAATAGTACTAGTAAACAAGGACAACTATATAAGCTATATAATCAAAGGTAACGTGAAATGCAATGTTTAAGACAATGGTAAAGGATGAAGGATCACGACCAACAGAGCAACGTGAAATTCACGATTGCTTAAATAAGCAAAGAAAGGATAAATTGGAGATAGTAAAAGATGTATCAGACCCAACTACGTTAAGAAACAACATGTGTGATAAACAAGGTACAAGTTGAAAAAGATTAGCTAATAAGGAATGAGATGTCAGATGACAGTAGAGAGAAGTAAGAAACGCCGATAACCAGTTAAGGAAGAAAGGTGATAACGTCAGAATTATGTTACCAATGGAACGTCTTAAGCCACACAATTTTGGAAAAAACAACAGAAGAGACAAAAGAAACGACAAGAAAAATCTCAACTATACAATGGCAGGAAGCTATAAGAAGAGAGCTGAAAGTTAAAGTACAAGAAAATGACTAACATGTATTAATGGACGACAAGGAAAGAAGAAGAACAATCATAAGGTCCCAACAAGCTTTATGAAAATTCGAGAACGAATTTTTATAAGGGGGGAAGAATGTAATACCCCAAAATCTTTAATTAGCTAATTGGACCACGTGTCCAGTCTGGATTCGCCAGAATGGCGAAATCAAAAAGATTTCTGATAAGACTAAGATAAATAAGTTTTAGTAGGTCGGTATTAGAAAAGATTATTGCGGAGAAATTAATATCATATTTCAATTCTAAAGTTAGAATTGGAATCAAAAGGAAAAATGACAAGAAAAGCCCAAAATAGAGTACAGGGACCAAAGTGGTAATTTAGCCACTTTGTGTCGGAAATGAAAATATTGGATTTTGACGGAAAAGTGTTAATATTGAGCTTCGTATTATTTATCGGATATAAATAATACGTAACGGTAATAATTTAAGAGTTTATCGATTTAGTTATGGACTAAATCGAATAAAAGAAAAGTTTAAAGGATAAATGATAGTAAACAAAAAGAACAAGGATCAAAGTGGCACTTTAGTCAAATTATATAAGAAATGAAATATGAAAGAAGAGATCAGAAGAAGAGAAAGCTCCAGAACGTCGAAAACCCTCGACCACGATCGTTTCGCCGCCGTTTCTCCGTTCGACGTCCGATTCGAGTGATTTTCGCGGCAATCTCTTCAGAATCTCGTCCTCTATCAATCTCAAATTCTGTTTTAAGGTAATTCTTCAAGATTGGATGTTAAAATTGTGAAAAGAGGGCTGTTTTATGTTTTAAAGTTAAGGATTAGGAATTTGACGTTTTTAGAATCGTTTTAGCGTTTTGGTGTAAACGGAAATATGGGTTTGGCGTGTTTGAAGGTTTTTAGCATGTCGGGATGGTTTAAAAGCCCCGGAAAACGACTTTCCGGGGGCTGTCACGAGTGTGCGTTCGCACACATTGAGTGTGCGTTCGCACACATTGAGTGTGCGTTCGCACACTCCTTGAAATTTAGGGTGTGCGTTCGCACACTACCCAAAACTTGGCAGATTCAAAATCTCAACGGTCGGTTTATAGATTTGCCTCTTAGGAACTCGTCTGTCAAATTTCATGTCGATCCAACGGTTCAATTGGGAGAGATCGTCGTTTTACTAAACAGTGTCAGTGTGCAGGCAGCACCTGCATATTGCCTTGAAAACTCCTTAAAACTTCATCGGAATGAAACTAAACCCTAAAACTTAAAAGTATTATACGTATAGGAATAAGAGATTCACGTTTAATCATTAAATATTAATTATTTATCAGACGTGTCAGCGAGCAGAGAGGTCAGTAGACGTGGATAGCGAGGGCATATCATTTCATCGACCATATTTGTGATTGGATTGCGGTCACAGTGAGTTGTATTTACTTTCGTGTATTTATATTAAAGATATTTTATATAGATATATATACTGTTTATACGTATCGCATGTTATATAATTGATTGAAATGTTATATGCTTTATTAATTTCTATTTATACGAGAACTAGTATGCGATCCGAAGAAACTAGCTACCTATTGGGTGTCAATAGGCTGTGTGATCACCAGTATCGAGTCAGTCTAGTATATTGCATTTGAGAAATGACTTGACACAGCTGGGAGCTGATGATGATTATAAAATTTGCGTGGTTGGGCCACCAGCGAGTTAGACTCGCGATTGATATTTACGATTGGGTTTTTGATACGAGTGAGTACTCGGCTACGGTGTAGTCTGGAGTCTCCGTATCTAGTGGCTGGGCCACCAGCGAGTTAGACTCGCGATTGATATTTACGATTGGGTTGAATGATAGTGATTATTCGAGAAATGTGTCGCATGCTAGGATATTAGTTTCGTACGGATCAAATACATGTTTATATGTTTTATATTATTGTTTCTTGAAATGCGATGCTATGTTTTTATATTAATACCGTTAGTAAATGTCAACTCACTCAGTATTTTCCCAAATACTGACCCCTCACCTTTGATGTTTTCAGGTACTTAGTATGTGGACCTAGCTAGAGGCCAATTTTGAAGTCCAGGAGTCAGCTGTGTATGTTTAGTATCTGACTTCTGTGAATGCTGCAGTAGTGGTCCCGTGTGACAGAGTCGTAGCCTAGACAGCAGTACACGTTGAGTGTACATATTACTTGTTGTCCAGTTTATATGTTTTTTTGTAGGCTACGTGTTTTATATGTTGTGCACGACACTAGGTGCCAGTGATATGTTGGATACACTAACTGATGTATATAGTACCGCGAGGCCAGTTCGTACGAGGTACGGTAACTAGAGCCCGCGAGGATAACGGAACAGTTAGTGTAAATGTTTGTGTATACATGTTATGTATACTTGCTTCTGTTGCTTTATGTTATTTGTTTATTATTTGCGAAAAATTAATAGTGATTTAAGGCTTGCTACGGGTTCCGGAGCTACCACTCCCGTTCCCTAGCGCCGGCCGCGGCTTTATAATTTGGGTCGTGACAGCGAAGCGGAATATGCCTCAATGGCTCTTACCGATTCCTGCCTTAGCGAAGATGAGGTTCGGGATATTTATTATAAATATAATTTCCCTTATGACTATAGAGTAAAGCTTACTGGTTACGGTATACCTTCTTTTGGATCTCCCGGTCCGCCTTGTAGGGCTATCACTTTTTAGGAGCAGCTTGCTGCTGGTCTTCAGTTTCCCTTAGACCCATTTTTGATAGAGTTGTGTAGGGGCTTAAAGATTTCTGTAGGAGAACTCCATCCCGAGAGAAGTAGAGTCCTTCTCGCCTTTGTCGAAGCGTGTAGGGTTCGGGGCCAATCCCCTTCACTTAACGTTTTTTTATTATATTGTAGAGTTAAAGAAGTGCGATAGTTGTTATATTTTTGCAGTTGTTCGTAAGGGTCGTTCGTCCATCTATTTGCCCTGTTTGGACAATGGTTGCCGAAAGCGCTTTTTCATAGTCACTCATAATTTTGCTTTTTTTCATTTTCCAGATGGTTTTTCTATTTATCGACTTTCGAACTATCCTTCTCCTTTAAGTTTATCCGAGTCGATCCTTGCTTTTGATTTGTCATTCCATAGTATATTTCAGTGTCCAATTTTAGACGTTTTGGTTAACAGTCACATTCGGTGTCGATGGCTTCCTTTGGAGGATCCTTCGCGTGGTTTGGCGGATCTTCACAATGCGTTTCTTGAAGGTATTTATTTTTAATTTTGTTATTTATCTTTTTTTTTATTAGGATGTCTTCTTCATCTGATGATCTGCTTTCCGATTTCAAAATGGATCTGGACATTCCGATGGGCGGTCCTGAAGTAGATGCTGCTGCCGCCTGAAGCTGAAGATCAAGTCGCCTTGGTTCCTGCTGGGGCGATCTTATTAGCCAGCGATGGAATAATCGTCGTGGCAGAAGATGTTGCGGTTGATGAGCCCGCGGTTGACGAGCCCGCGGATGACAAGGCCATCGTCTTAAACTCAGAGGAGGCTTCCCCGAGTTGAGGTCCTACTGGTTCGCCATCTTGGAAGAGGCGTCGGGTCGATGAAGAGTCCCCCTTAGGGGAAGGCTCTTGCGGCAGTTCGTCATCCGCTCCGAAGCTAGTGAAGTGGGTTGAGGGCCATGACCCGTCGACTCTACTGAACCCTCGGGTTTGGCTGAGTACATCAGGAGTTTGACAATTCCTGCGGATATTTCTTGTTCGCCTCTAAGCCCGGTCATGAGCTTTCGGATATCGCTTGTTTTCATGGCTTCTCGGTGAGTTAATTTTAATTTTATTTTCCGCTTATTTAGCTTTTCTTGTTGATTTCTCTTTGATAACTCATTTTCCTTGATGTCTTCATGTGAGGCCCTTCAAGCTGTGTTGGTTTTGCACGATCGCCAGCAATGTGCCGAAGAGAAAGCTGAATGCCTTATATCTCTTTTGGCGACGTCCGAGTCGGAAAGGGCGAAGTTAAAGGCTTTGCTGGAAGAGCATGATTCGCTTCTTTTACAGCTGAAGGCTTAAGACGCTATTAACGATCGCCAGGTCAAGGTAATTGAAAAGAAAATTGATGATCTGACTCGGGAGATCGAGGAGTTCTTTAAGGTGAATACTTATGTTGGGGAAGAGCGGAATAAACTGAGGGAAGAAGTGGAGAAGCTTCATATTCGTCTTCTTAGTACGAAAGCTTTTTATTCCGCTCTGATCAGCGAGTATCGTCTCGCCATTGGAAGGAAGCTTTTGAAGCAGAATCCAAAAAATTATTTGTCTAGCGTGAATGGATTAGATCCTCAAGTTATAGCTCTTGACTTGCTCGAGAAGATGGCGAGGGATCGTTTGTCGAGAAAGTAGATTTTTGATTTTTTGGCCTTTGCCTTTTTTGTATCATTGTAGTGATTTTGTAACTTGGATCTTTTTATGAATATAATGGCTCTTTTCCTTCATTGTTGATTCGAATGTTTGGTTTAATTTCTTTTTGGATTTTTCCTGATTGGTTCGCCTGTGCTTTATTTTATTGTTGTCGATGTTTTTGTTAAGCTTTTCTTTGAAACGTTCCTGGTATTTTTCGAGTTGATTCATCCTTTTCTTTTTTTGTATTATATTTAGAGTTAATTTAAACTCTATCTTTTGTTGGCATTTTGCCTTATTTGAGAGTTAATCTAAACTCTTATTTTGGCATTTCGCCTTGCTCGAGTTAATCTAAACTCTTTAATCTAAACTAACTTTTATCGTTTCGCCTGGCTCGAGTTAATTTAAACTCTTATCTTTAGCTTTTTGCTTTGTTTTCCGGTTCCTTTTTTGCGTTTAGCGGATCACACATTACTTGAAAACTGAACTTTTATTAATATAATAACTGCTTACAAAACATTAAAGATAATTGTAACACCATCGGGTATGACATAAGGTCTTTACTAGCGATGTGTTATTTAACTCCTTCTACTCTCCTTTCTTCTCTGTTTTGTTTTCTTGAAAATCTACAACAGACTCGTCGTAGCATTTTTTGGCGATGTTCTGGTCACCTCTCAGCGTTACTACTCCCTTCTCAGTCGGTACTGTCATTGCCAGGGCTCTTATGCTGGTTACTGCAGCTGAATCGTAGAGGAATGGTCTCCCGAGGATGGCATTATATGTCAGTTCCATACCCACTATGTTAAATAGGGCATGACCTTCTTGTTGATCCCCCTTTCCGGGCCGATTATGACTTCCAGTGAGACGACATCTAGTTGGTTGATTGAGGGGCCTCCGAGTCCGGATAACGGGATCTGTACTCGGCGCAACCTTACTGCGGTTCGTCCCAACATCTTATATTCAGCGTTCGTAATCAGATTTACAGCACTTCCTTCATCAATGAGGATTCACTTCATGTTCCAATTTTTGATGATGGTTGTTACCACCAGAGTGTCATTATGAGGTGCTTTCACATGCTCGTAATCCTCAACGTAAAAAATCACTGATGGCATGTGCGTTTCTCTGATATTCATCACTTCTCTCCTTTGTTTTTTTCTAATAGTCGAACTGTTATGTCCTCCTCCATTGATCATGTGTATAGTTCCCAGAATTTTGGATGGCCTCTCTTCTTCCTTTTCCTTCCCTTTGTCGTCCCTACTCCTCTTCTCTCCCTTATCACTGCTCTTTGTCTTGTGAGCTATAAACTTCCTCAGCTCGCCTACATCTATCATTCTCTCTATCTCCACTTTTAGGTCTCGGCACCCATCTGTTTCGTGCCCATAATCTTCATGAAATTTGCAGTACTTCCTTGTGTCTTTGATTTCAGCTTTCATCTTGGGTGGCCATACCACGTTTTGACTTTTTTTTTAATCCACATGAGGACATTAGTTCGGCTGGTGTTCAGTGGTGTATAATTGCGTTCATCATCTCAGGGGTCGTATCTTGGTTCGTATCTTCCCTGGGGGGCGAATCACCTGCTCTCTTCAGGTCTCTCCCGCCTATCTTCCGACCGAGATTTGGACTTCTCTTTGGGTTTTTTCTTTGATTCCTACCCCTTCGCCTTTTTTCCCCAAATAGCCCTGCGGTCTTCATCTAGTTCGAAGTATTTTTTGGCTATGCCCATCAGGTTTGAGAAAGTGGTGGGTTTGTTAGCCAGCAGTTTATCCACTAATTTGTCGAATCGTGTTCCCTCTTGTAGTGCTTCGGTTTCCATGTCGACATTCAAGTTGTCTACTTCATAGCTTGCTTGTTAAAATCGCTCGATATAGCTTCTTAGCATTTCTCCTTCCTCCTGAATGCACGACCTCATGATGCCGGTGGTCGTTTTGGTTGGTATATTAGTGAGGTACCTGTTGAGAATTCTATCGATAGTGAGGTGAAGCTCTTGATCTATCCAGGCTTGAGTTTGTTGTACCATCTCTAGGCGGTTCCTGTGAGGGTGGTTAGGAACACTCAACATAAGATTTGTCGGATACGCTTAACAGCCCTATAATGGCGATAAATCTACATGTATGGTCCCTCGGATCTCCTTCTCCATTGAAAGTTGGCGAGGTGGGCAACTTCATGTTGTACGGGATCGTTTCCTCCATTATCTCAACTGAAAGGGGCGAACCCTTCAACCTGAGGTCGTGTATGTCCAGCTCTTCAGATTTCAACTTTTTCAAAGCTTTGGCAATCTTTTCTTCCAAGTCTTCCTCCACGACATATGTAGATTTACTCTTCTGGGGCGATTCTGAGGATTCGCCCTCTCCCTTCTAGTGTTTTTTCTTTGATTGTGCTTTGCCTGCGTCTTTATCCTGTTTTTTTTTTTTTGCTTTTTGGAGGCACGTCCTCCTTTTCTTTTTCCCTTTGTTCTTCTCTTTTAGAATTGAGCCCGCTGCGGGCATCGTCTTGATTTTGGCCGTTTTTGGCGGCTCTCTCTGATTTTCTTCTTCAGAATCGTCTCTTCTATGCTCATGGTTTTTTAGGCTTTCTTCCTCTTTGTTCCCCATCTCGTTTCTTCCTTCGTTCCTCATCTCATTTCTCCCTTTGTTTCTCTCTTTGTTTCTCCCTTTGTTTCTTTGTTCGCTTCTTTGTTGGTTTCTTCCTCTGGTTGGCCCTTAGTGGCCTGGGTCTGTGTTTTCTATTCTTTCTCTTCTTCTGGCAGAAGATGGGCTGAAGTTTTCCCTTAGCATCTTCATTGTTTCATCATGATTGTCGTTTGTTCTTTTGTCTTTGCTGGCCAATCTGTCCAAATTTTTCTGGACATATATCAACACTATCTTCAGGATTTTGTTATACATGTCTTGTGCTGCCATGCCTGGCGTTTGTTCTCCTTCAGCTCCTAAATTGAAAGCAATTAAATTGCTTCCCTGATTGGGTTGGTTTGGTACTGGGGAGTGGAGAAGGAGGTTCCTCCGGTGTTACTCCTTCCCGCAGAGCCATGAATTCAGTCTTCAGTAACATTAATAATCTCCGGTTTGTTTTGATGGGTTTTGGGGTCCATCAACTGTTTATCTTTCAGGTTTATTCCGTCAGAAGTCATCTTCTTCAATAGTATTTATTTGAGTTCAGAAAAACTCCTTCGATTTGCAGTTTGTTAACCTTTTCCCAGAGACGGCGCCAATTGATGAAGTCTGTCTTCTGATCCGGTAATGTGACGTGCAAAATAGGGTAGAAGCTAACTGACGGTGGTTGTCTGATTGATTCTCTGATGGTAAAGTTAGTATTGAGCTTAAGCAGCATTTTTATGTATTAATGTAGTTGCGTGTTTAGGCATACCTCAAGCTCCTTTTATAGTAGATGATATACCTTGTAGAGTTGTAGTAGGAAGGTGAATCCTACTTTGTAGGGTTTGACCCTGATTAGGAGTGATATTCCTTATTCAGACATGAGTCCTATTTAGGAACGTCTTCCTAAATAGTCTCGTCTTCCTAAGTTGGAGTTTGTATCCAAATAGGTAAGATACTCGAGAATATTCAGTAGATCTGGTAATCTGTCCGAATCCCAGAGTCGACGCGCTTTGTCCGAGTCCTCAGGGATTCAACATTCTTCCCATCAAATGTTGTTCCAATCGAGGCGTAGCCTATGGATTCAGACGCCTGTTTCGTCTGTTTTGGCCCTTCGGGCGGGAGTTCGGTATCGTCTGAGAATGGATCTCCTACGACTCAGCTCTATTGTACTTAAGATAGGATTTGTTATCCATCAATACAAAATTAAAAAAATTAGTTTGATGAATTAAATAATATGATAAAAATGTTTGAGATCACGATATAAATGAAAAAAATCTATAGTTCTAGTGATATCCGTATCGAAACGTATTGAACCGTCGTACCGAATCGTACCGAAAAATGAAATCCCTAAACCGAACCGATTTATGGTACAGTTCCAGAGACTTTATTTTAGAGATCCCCGCCTTTTGATACGGTTCCGGATATTTAGCATTTCTCGGACTCCCCCGAACCGTGCAGACCCCTACCACACACACACAATCACATCGATTCCGGTTCTAAAAACAATAATAGTGTTAATTCTCCAAGAACGCAACATTCATACGGATTCAAAGCTGGATTCTGCATCCACTTCGCCAGCAAACGAGTCAAGAACTCAGACCGGTAATTTTGAGGACCCTCAATATTTTATTCCTTTGATTTGCCATCAATTTTTATGCCTTGATTGTCATAGTTTCTAAATTTTTATGTTTTAGGATGCATATTTAGTCTTTTTATTGTATTTGCCATCAAAATTGTCATATTAGCTAATTCGATATTTTCAATAAATGGCCATGAAATTCGACAAAAAAGCATGTTATTTAGCTGTAATTAATCGTGTTTATGCTCAAATCCAGAAACCCAATCGATTTAAAGCCCTAAGATGCATGTTTCTAGGTGATTTTAGCTCTTTTTACCATGAAAAAGACCTGCAAATACTTGCTGCCCATAAATAAATTTTCCGTTTAAATGAGCCCTAAACACTCTGTAAATACTATATTTGGATTCCTTATTCAATTTTCAGCGATTTTGACTACTTTTGCATGAGAAACAAAGTTGAAACGGGTGAGAATGAAACAAAAGAAAAATCTCGGAACTGTTGTCACGAACCGGCGCCGCCGCCCCTGCAACCGGCGCCGCCGCCAGAACAAAGTTGCGCCGCCGCAGTATTTTTATGGTGTATTTATGTTATAGTGTATTTCTAGTGTATCCATATGGTGTTTTCTGGTGTATCTATATATTTTTGGTATTATTGCAGTGTTTTTGCATTGTTTTTATGGTACACTAAACAGTATAAAAAACACAATATATACACTATATATACATCATAAATACACTATAAAAACATTATAGTTACACTAAAACAAACACCAATAGTTTACTATAAAAACACAAGTTATATAAAAAACACGATAGTAAAAAACACTAGAAAACAAAATCTCCATAAAAAAAGCATAAATCAGTAAAAAGTGAAAAACAAAGGTATTTTAGAAATTAAAAAAAATTGATAAAAAAGTACGACCTGTAAATATATTTAAAAACAATGTAAAGTTGAAAATAAAATACAAAATTGTGTACCATAAGAAATTTCCTCTTTATATAAACTAATAATATTCTTTTTCGACTTATGGGTAAAATTAAATAGGACTAATCATCCAAAATTACCTCTAACTTTTCAATTTTTTTTTCATTCATGGCCTCAACTTTTAAAATCTTAAATTTATCCATTTTTCAATTTTCACTTTCAATTTTAGCCATTTGTTTAAATCGGAATAAAAAAATTCAATTAAACCTCTTATATTGCTTCATTTTTGGAATTTATTAAGATAAAATTACAAATTAAAATAATACTCCCTCCGTTCCTTTTTAGTTGTCCATTTAGCAAAATATATTTGTCTCTAATTAGTTGTCCATTTAAGATTTCAATGTGAATTTAGCTCTTATCTTCCAAATTTATCCATCCCTAATAAATGACTCCATGTTTTTATTTAAAAAGCATTTATTAACTGATAGGGCTATATTAGTATTTTTCTTTATAAATTAAGACAAAATGAGCACTATCTTGGTATGTGCAAAATTGGCTAAATGGACAACTAAAAAAGAACGGAGGGGATATGAAATAATATAAACAAAAATTTGAACTTTTTCCATTTCAATCTGGACAAATGACCACAATTGAAAGTGAAAATGAAAAAATGGACTAAAATTAAAGATTTTGAAAGATAAGCCATAAATATAAAAAATCAAAAAGGTGAGTAAGTGCAAAAATGATTTGTTAATAGTATTATAGAATTTATAATATAAGTAACAGCAAAATCTTATAGATTAAAGGACCTTTTAAGTAACAAGAATGAATCAATGAGCTATAGCTCCAATGGTATAAGCGCTGAGTAGCAATCTCCTAGGTCGTGGGATCGATCATCCCACAAGCACTCAAGAAATGACTCATTTCAATGAGTCCTTATAGCTATAGACAATCTTCTCCTGCAAGAGTGACTTGGAGAACAAAAATTAAACACAGAATTCGAGTAGAATGCTAAAATTCAACAGCATATTAAGATTTCAAACAATTATACAGCAGCTCCTAATGACGTGGAACCATATATACAATATCATCAAACTCAGAAGAGTGCCAAAAGAAAGCAAGCATATCATACACTTAACTTTTTGGAACATAATTTCTTAGAATTTTGCTTCAGCATTCCTAGTTAAACAGGTTGCTGATGTGCAGTTACTTGGGGTGCTGATGCTATCGTAAAATGCAAACCCCTATGCTGGCCCGACTGGAGCACAAAAGCAACTTGCGTTGCTGCCAGTGCCGCTGCCTCCTGTATCACCAAAATAATGATACAAATTTTAGCATTGATTTTGTTACATCATCAATATGGTAGGCAAAGGCACCATAGCCAAAGGTACAACCATAACACAAACCTGTCTTTGCCTTCGACGCTGCAGGATGCTGATGGCCCAAGCCATGATGTAACAAGGGAAAAGGAAACTAGCTGCTCTTAGCAGGAAAAGCTGCAAGGGACCAATCATTTCATTATAACTCTAAACCACACAATTTAGGCACAAGAATAAGTGCTACTATTCAACTTACAGAGAAAAAGGTAGACACATCATCATCTCCGTCACCATCTGTACCAGTCAATGCATGCCTCAAGAGTAAAAGTGCCATCAGCTATACCCAAAAAAAAAGTGAGCTCCAAATCAATCTAAATTTCTCTAGGAAGGAAGAACACGTAAATCCCTAAACCAAAAAGCATCAGCAGACTTGTATGTTTTCTAATGACCAGAGGAATCATAGCCCAGGTGGTATGTAAACATGTCCCAGACTCCCAAATGATATGCTATAGCCTCCAAAGATAGTACAAGCTGGTCTTCTTCCGATGATAAACTGTGAAATTTTGCTAGCTATTGTGGTCATAAGAAGTTCTTCGCTGGTGTAAGAAAATAGAAACTTCCAAAGATAAAGGCAGACACATGAAGGTTATAACTTTCTTCATTTTATCTAGCTTCCTTTTATCTAATACTAACACCAGCATTTTGACCATCATTATTTGGCTTACAAAATGACTTATCTATCTACTCAGCACGCAACAATTACTATTACAGTAGTCTAAATCAGTGAACAATAATCAGGACAATTTATAACATAAATGGCTTACAATCAGAGCAGCTGAACGGCAAAATGCTGCTCCACTGGCATTTGAAGCAGCATACTCATCATACTCGGCTTCTAGAAAATGGCGTTCCGCATCGGCTATTGCCAGAAGGCGAGGATCCCGCAGATCTAGAGGAGTGCCGGATATGGTCCAGCCCCCGCTGCATAAAAGAAGATGAAAAAACAAAATGTAAACAAGTTGGGGGGATTCAAAGGCCGCCATCAATATAAAATGATCTTTCTATTGCATATCCATATGAATGAATGGGTATTCAGTTGAAGGTGATTTTAGCTTCAGAAAAGACATAGTTATACGAGTTTCAAAAAAGAAGAAAGGAACCGAAGAACTGAAAGCATTTGATAAGAGTGGAAAAATACTTGACCTACCCAATATCAATAGCAGTCTCTTCAGAGCGAGCTGGACGAGGTGGAGCAGTATAGCCAGATTGGTATGGCTACAATAAACATCATGAGACGCGTCAAATTTAAAACACACCTAAAAATCCATAAACATGAAAATGCAATGAACAATAGCAGCTAGCTCAATATCACACATAAGCATGAGATCCATATGAGCATATTGTAGAAGTTATTACTAAAATAATTTACTGCATAAGACATGCTGATTTTTCACTTCAGAAAGACACTTCCTGTTTACTCTCATGATTGGCTATGTTTGATCACGGAATAGGTCCGAAATAGAATAGCTATGGAATAGCAAATTACATGGAATTGTTATTCTATGATTTTGTCGAATAAGTACTCGTCTCAAAAAGTAAAATAAACCTGATGGCATATCTCACAAGTGGTATCTCCTTTCTCATTGCACCAATGCTGAACACATTTCCTATGAGCATACTGCACAAAATAGTAATAATACTGGATTAAATTACAGGTACCAAAATCAGAACACACAAGTTTAAACATTTCTGAATAAGATAATATAATTCACATTAGACAAGTAATAATGGTATTCAAAAGCAAAAGAATTCAGCAGTTGGAAAATTAAAGATATAAACTTTCTCAATAGAAATGAAACCTTGAGGCTACCGCTACAGGCACAAGGAGTTTCCAAATTGGTAACCAAATCCTCCTCTTGACAAATGCGGCACTCGGTGACCTGAATCAACGGTTCCTCCTCATCATCATCATTTGCTAGAACGGCACCGTTTGTTTCCTCAGTCGGACTTGAAGGTCCAGCAGCAGAGGCCTCTGGGACCTTCCGATCAGCCTCCGCCGGCGGCTTTATCAACCGGTCAACACACAACACCACGTGATCGCTCATTTCTTTTATGTTACAAAAATAAATCCGAAACCTCAGATCACGCTATCACTCATAAAACAGCGGATCCTAGGTTTCTTCCTCAGAGGAAGAGTTCAACAAACTTTTTTTTTTATTTTACTGTTTTTTTTTATATGTAACAAAACAACCGCGTTTCGAAGGATGGCTCCATTACTCGGAAAAAAAAAAAGGATGGCTCCAATTGCTTATGACAATTGTCAATATTTAGGATTTATCTATAATATAAAAGTGTTAAGTGTTTATGCGCCATGTGATATTTACAGTAAATTAATAAACATTTACAATAGAAATTTTTTAATTATTTTTTAATTTTTTATTATCCAATTTTTCACATGTCTAAACGCATTATTGATTTGTGCACAAATAACATGACGCAATGGTCCGTGTAACAATTGTTCATAGGTTTAATGTCTTAAAAAATTCTGACCTTTCATCCCATTTTCAATCATATCCTGACATTATAAATCTGTCAATTTTACCCTATTTTGTATTTTTCATTTCAATTGTACCTAACGCATAAAATTAATCTTTTTTTATTTGGTAAAAATTCTCTAAAATTGACATTTTTTGCATTAGATAAACTTTTTATATTAAATTGACCATTTTAAATAAAATTTATTGAACTTTTATCAAATAAATAAAAAATAATTTTATACTTCTTCCGGCAAATTTTTTTTATGCTTTAGAGTACAATTGAAATGAAAAATTGCAAACTGGGGTAAAATTGACAATTTTTCAACGTCAGGATATAATTGAAAAGGGGATGAAAGATCGGGATTTTTCAAGGCATTAAGCCTTTTTCATAATATAAGGGTAGCACTATTTTCTCATTACAATTTTATAAAACCACTCTTCACTGCGCGTATTTGCACGAAATTTAATTAATAATTATATTTTTAAAGAAAATTATAAAAATGATGGCTAAAAATAAATATTTAATTTAATTTGAAAAAATAATAAAAATTATCTTCTAATAATATTAGAAATATAATAAAATAAAATAAAAAATTTATTTAAAATAAAAATTAATAGATGTGTCTGTTTGGTATAAATATTTTATTCAAGTTGAAAAACTAATAAGAACTATCTATTAATAACAAATTTTAAAAATTATATAAGAGTTTTATCCAAGTTAGGAGTTTATGATAATGTTGTTTTGGTCGTCCCTGTTATATATGTATTAAGGCTTAATTGCTTAAAAATAAGACTTCTTTAAATTAATTACGGGCTTAGCCCAACTTAATCGCAAACATACAGTTTGTGTTTTCACTTTTGATGATTACGTTTTAGTAATTTCACTTTTCAATAGTATTTTTCAGTTTCTCAAAAATATTTCAAAATTTGAAAAGTACGATAGAAGAATTGGATTTTATTTGCATGTCCTCTATTCGGCGAGATTCTCGCCTTCAATACCTCCATTTTCTCTAATCGTGTAACTGTCACGACCCAATTTATTGAGCCAAGACCGGCGCTAGGGAACGGGAGTGGTAGCTCCGGAACCCGTAGTAAGCCTGAAACCATTATAAATTTTTCGCGAACTAACTATATTATTATATATAAAACGTTTCAGAAAACTTCTTTAGATAATATAATAACTTATATCGAAATCTCATATTTCTTTTTTTGAGAGCCACTGCAAAATGATTTACAGAAACCAGGGTCTTACAGTGCGATATCTCATATCCAGCACTGTCATGTTTGTAATCATAATCATTACCAACTCCACACATGGCAGTTGGTTAGAGAAATCAAACAGATAAAACGTCATCTTTATAAATAACTTATTTATAAATTATATCCGAGTTTATACTTCAAATACCGTTTGAAATCAAATCATAAACTTTATATTGACATCTACTGACTACTACAGCTCTTTAAAGACTTGTACATTGTGCAAGTCAAAAGACTTCCAACACAAAGGAGATGGTCTGTATGATCCGACTCCGATTACCAGAAAAACAACAGTGAGGGGTCAGTATTTGGGAAAATACTAAGTGAGCTTGCAAATTACAATCGCTATTAGAAGAACATATCATCGCATTTCAAATAAAGCTTTATTACAAAAATACATATAATCCATCATTTGATCCGTTCGAAACTAAAAGCCTGAAACATGACACGACTCACGAATATTCAAATAAAGTTAATCCAAATGGTCCGACTCAGGAGTGTTCACATTCAACCACGTCAGCCGCGACCAATCTCTTAATCCCAAAGTGTGGGTCCAACCCAGTAGATACGGGGCTCAGGTTACTTTAACCGAGTTCTCGCTCGTATCGCATTCATATATCCAACTTCGAAATTCACATCATGCATATATATATATATATATATATATATATATATATATATATATATATCAAATCATTTCTCATATTCAAACAACTAGACTGACTCTATTCTAGTGATCACACAGCCTATTGACACCCAATAGGTAGCTAGTTTCTCCGGATCGCATACTAGAGTCTCAGTTCAAATACAATCATTCAAATCATATAAATGCGATGTATAAATTCGTAATATATGAAAATAACTTTTATAAATAATACGCGCAAGTAAATTGCAACTCACTGTGACCGCTATCCAAATATAATGCCGCAAGCGTAAGCTCTATGCGTTGTCCGATCACGTAGTCACTCCAGCTAGACGGCTTGGTAGCTTGTCGGTACGTCAGTTACTTAGTCGAGTTACCTATATGTTTAATCCATAAACGTAGGCTTAGTACTAAAACCTTAAGTTATAAACTTAAGTTAATACAATTATATTCCAAATACGACTCTTAACTTTGCTCGTTTTCCAATACTTAATCGAGATACTTGTTATATCTTTTGTTCATTGATTTTTAAATCATAGGTTTTTTATATCTCGAAACTCTAATCGAGCACGTCATGTTTGATATCCAAATATCTCATTTTCGTGGTCCGTATTTTCCTTTTTAATGTCCGATACTTAAAAAGTCGGAAACTAGATCGTGACGGGGCGAAAATGTCCTAAACGAATACATCATTGGTTGTGCGAGCGCACAAGAGATTGTGTACATTCACACAACCTTGTGTGCGTTTGCACTCATAGGTGTGCGCTCGCACACAACGGCTTCGCACAGACCCGGAATTCACTTCCGACCGTTCCGACGTGCTCCATCATGCATAAAATGCCGAATTCAACAAAACTCAACTCTTGGCTTTATGAAAACATCAAAAACGATAATAGAAACGCGATTACAATTCGTTTAATTCGTTTAAAACAAAACAGCCCATATTCTATAATTATCGCAACTAAAACGTCGAGCTTACCTTGATTTGAAGCTCAAAAATGATAGAGGATTGAATTCTGAGCGAATCGATATAAACAACGCGCGATTTGGACGAGAAACGGCGAAACCGCAACGGATCGAATCACTCGTCACTTTCTTTCGCTTTTGCTTCTGGATGTTTCATCTGATCTCTTCAATTCCTTATGAATAAGGAAATGTATATATAGTTTGGAAAATTTTCCACTTTAACCCTTTATTTCTTTAACTTAAACCATTTCTCTTTCAAACTTTCTATTTTAACCAAATGGTTAATTATCTACTTTAACTCAATTACGTACGTACTATTTATATCCAAATAAATAATACTAACCCAAAATTATTATTTTTCATCAATAATCTTTTAATTACTATTCTCGAAGCTTAATTGAATAATTTACACTTTGGTCCTTAAACTTTTCAAAAATTGCATTTAGCCCAAAACGCATCCGCGTCCAAATTTTAAAAGGTCTCCGATTAACTCAAAACCTTTACCACTATTACTATTAACTATTTCGCGGATTTTGGCGAAATAATTTTCATCACGGGATTTATATTTTATTTTATATTAATTCTCTAACCTTTTCCTCAATTCCCGCTAATACGCTTAACAAAAATCAATCTGAATTCCCAATAATATTAAATTAAATCCATATTAATTTAACTTATCGGAATTTACGACACGTGGCACAATTTAAATATTTGGGATATTACATTCTTCCCCCCCCCCCCCCCTTTTAAAAATTCGTTCTCGAATTTTCATATAACTTCTTACTTATTGTAATCCATTAATATATATATACCGTATACCTTACGATACTTGTCGGCGCGTGAAATTGTCATTCCAGCCCTGTACTTCTTGTACATTAATGTCAATCGTCATTGACGATCTTCATATCATTATCTTCTTATACGATCTTCTTCTATAGCGACTTCAGCTGTATTCTTATTGTCACGACCCAATCTCATGGGCCGAGACCGGCGCTAGAGAATGGAAGTGGTTGCTCCGAAACTCGTAGTAAGCCTAAAAACGTAAATCAATTTTTCGCAAAACATCAAATGCCATGCATGACAAACACATACACGTGTCATGCTACAAAACATGCCAGATATACTTATCCTCTGGCAATCACAATCACTATAGCGCAGCAAGTATAAAACATTTATACTTTAAAACATAAAGTTATATATTACAGAAAACCACTTGATACAAAACATCTATCTACTGCAGCTCTACGAGTAAAGTACTGTTTCTTTACATACTTTCAAAAATACAGACTTCTGGAAGTAGGATAGAAGTCCGTTGCTTCAAAAACATCTTTCATCTGAAAGGGAAAGCTGTGAGGAGTCAGTGTATGAGGATATACTGAGTGAGTTTGCATAGTTACTAATAAGCATTTAAATAAAACATAAAATCGATAATGTAAACGATTTGATCAAATGCAGCCGAGTAACTGATCCGGATGAAACCCTATTCTTCAAATATCTGTCGATATACGATAATAATCAAATCGATCGATCCAATTGGTAGGGTCACGAGAAAATTCAACCGAGTTCAACCTCTACCGTCACTTTATCCCAAGTTGTGGGTCCCGAGATAGTTCAACCGAGTTAAACCCACTGGATACAGGTCCCGAGATAGTTCAACCGAGTTAAACCTCGTATCCAATTCGATATATATTCCAACTTCGATACGATACGATATTCGATGTTCAATAATATGGGCCCTTTTTTTTATAATTTCTCTAATCAAAACTGGTGATCACACAGTCCTATTACCGCCCAATAGGAAGGCACGTTTCATCCGATCTATACTGGTTTCAAATTCAGGTATGAATGCAATTCCATACAAACATTCACGATATAAGCAAATGCGATGTAAATAAATAATATAAAGCATTTGCGATGTAAAAACGATATACTTTTTAAATACTTGAAAAGTAAACAAACAAACTCACAGAAAACGCTTATCCAAAATACGTCAGTGCTCAGAAACGTCAAGCTTCTCGAGCTCCTGGTCCAGCTGCTTCTTGCCTCGCCGGATATAAACAATTTAAAGTGGACAATTCAAATCCGAATCCTATTCTAAGATTAACTCTAGACTCGAGACACGACAAGACACAAAGCATAAACCGTCGTGTTTCAAACGTAATCTTTTCCGATAAATGAATCATACTTCTTTCGTTCCTTAATACTTCTCAATTCAATTCTTGATTTAGAATATAGGTTTTCTTAATAAAACCAATTGATATCCATAAACTATCTCATTCCAAATTACTAGTCATATTTTACTCGTTTAACGTCCGAATCTAGCATTTTCGGAGTCCGGTAGTCGATATCGGGATAGGGAATCGTCAAATTAGGTTTTTAGGATCATTCCCCTTAAAAAGAAGGGTGGTGCACGTCGTGCACCCCCCTAGGGCACGTCGTGCACCTCCTTAGTGCACGTTGTGCCGCTGCACGACGTGCTCTAACTTTGAGCACGTCGTGCCCCGTCGTGGGCACGACTCTGGCCGCTGAAAACGGCCATTCCGGCGTGCTAAATCAATCACGAACTTATCCAACATCCATATCGCATCCTAATATATCCAAAACACAATAAAAACGTATAAAACGAATCGAATACGTAATTGTGATACGGTTTCGCCATAACCTATCGTTTCAAATCGTTTTCCATTAAATAAACTCAAACAAATGGAGAAACGAATTGCTTACCGTGATTGTCCTTCGAAATACGATCGATATGAGTTATTAAACGTCGAAAACAGACGAGAAATAGAGATCGTACGATGAAAACGGTGAGAACGGCGATGAACGAAAGAAATGAAATCTGATACTGATATAAGCTTTTGGATGATTCATTCAATGATCCAAATCTTATATATATAAATGGCTAATTTGCACTTTAGTCCTTGTAACTTTTCAAAAGTTGCAATTTAGCCCAAAACCTATCTGCGTCCAAATTTTAAACGATCTCCGATGGACTCGAAACTTTTATGACAAATACTATAAAATATTTCGCGGACTTTGGCGAAATAATTTCCGTCACGGGATTTATAATTTATTTTATATTAATTTTCTAAGTTATATCCTTAAATCCCGCTAAATCGTTCAATAAACACTATTCCAGATTCCCGATATAAGTAAATTAAATTCTTCTTAATTTAATTTACCGAAATTATCGACACGTGGCACGACATAATTATCTTAAAATATTTTGGGGTATTACATTCACCCCCCCTTAAAATAAATTCGTCCTCGAATTTAAAACTTTAGCCACGTACCTTGAGTGAATAGGGATGGGTATTTCTGCCTCATATCCTCTTTTGTCTCCCATGTGCACTCTTCTATGGATTGACTTCTCCAAAGAACTTTCACCATCAGGATCCTCTTCGTTCGCAATTGTCGTATCTGTGTGTCGACAATCTGCACTGGCTGTTCTTCGTATGTTAGTTCCTCACTCACATCCACCACTTGTGGTTGGATTATCCGAGAAGGGTCTGGTACATATTTCCGAAGCCAGGAAATATGAAAGACAGGATGAACTTGCGACATTTCTGGTGGCAAGTCTAGCTTATAGGCAACAGAGCCTATGCGCTCTACTATCTGGTATGGTCCGACATATCTTGGAGCCAACTTGCCCATCTTTTCGAAGCGAATCACTTCTTTTATTGGTGATACTTTGAGGAAGACGTAATCTCTAATCTGAAACTCTATATCCTTTCTCTTGGGATCCGCGTAGCTCTTTTGTCGACTGGCAGCAGTATTCAATCACTGCTTTATCAACGGTATTTTCTCTGACGTAATCTGAATAATCTCAGCTCCAGTTAGCTTCCGCTCGCCGACTTCATCCCAACAGATAGGGGATCGACATTTACGCCCGTATAACGCTTCGTATGAAGCCATCTCGATGCTCGAGTGATAGCTGTTGTTGTAGGCGAACTCGATCAAAGGTAGGTACATATCCCAACTACCTCCAAAATCTAATACACATATTCGAAAGCATATCCTCTAACGTTTGAATCGTTCTCTCAGACTGTTCGTCTGTTTGAGGATGAAACGCAGTACTGAAGTTTAACCGCGTCCCTAACGCTTCTTGCAAGCTTTTCCAGAAATGAGAGGTAAATACAGATCCTTTGTCTGAGACAATTGACACTGGTACCCCGTGTAGGCTTACAATCTTATCGATGTATTCTTGAGCTAATCTTGCCGCAGAATACGTCGTCTTGATAGGTATGAAGTGCGCTGACTTCGTCAAACGATCCACGATTACCCAAATGGAGTCAAAACCTTTTTGCATCTTGGGTAACCCGACTACGAAATCCATCGTGATTTGCTCCCATTTCCACTCCGGGATAGGTAACGGCTGAAGAAATTCGTAAGGCCGCTGATGCTCTAATTTGACTTGCTAACAGGTCGGACATTTAGCCACGAACTCCGCGATGTCTTTCTTTACTCCACTCCACCAGTACATTCCCTTGACGTCGTGGTACATCTTTGTGGAATCTGGATGAACGCTATATAGCGTTCCATGCATCTCTTTCATGATCTTCTGTCTTGAGTTACCAATGTCTGGTACACACATTCGATTGCCGTACTTCAGTATTCCGTTGACGATACTGAAATCTTGACTCTTTCCTTGTTGAACTTCCTCAATTAAATGTTTTAATTGAGGGTCGTCCGCTTGTAATTCTTTTAATTCGATCAATCAACGTTGATCGTATCGTTAGCTGAGCCATAAGGTTTCCGAGAGATGAAATCTTGAACTCCACTCCTTCGCTAAACATCGTATGCATCTCGTTAATTAATGGTCTCCGCCATGTCGTTGTAACATGTGCGAGACTTCCCGCCGATTTTCTACTTAACGCGTCTGCCACTATGTTGGCTTTACCCGGATGATATTGTATCGTACAATCGTAGTCCTTTAGTAGCTCCATCCATCTCCTCTATCTGAGGTTCAACTCTCGCTGGTCGAAAATGTATTTCAAGCTTTTGTGGTCTGTAAATATCTCGCACGTGGCGCCATATAAATAATGTCTCCAGATCTTCAGCGCAAAAATCACCGCTGCTAATTCCAGATCATGCGTTGGATAATTCGCTTCGTGCTTCTTAAGCTGTCGCGAGGCGTACGCGATTACTCGACCATGTTGCATTAGAACACATCCTAATCCAACTGTTGACGCATCACAATAAACTGTGAATCCTTCTGTTCCTTCCGGTAGTGCTAGAACTGGTGCCGCTGTCAAACACTCTTTCAGTTTTAGAAAACTGAGTTCACACTGATCTGTCCAGTTGAATTTCGCGTTCTTCTGAGTTAACTTTGTCAAAGGTACATCGATCTTTGAGAAGTCCTGTACAAATCATCTGTTATATCCCGCTAAACTGAGGAAACTTTGAACTTTGGTAACTGAGTCCGGTCGTTTCCACTCCATCACAGCTTCGATCTTCTTTGGATCAACCTTTATGCCGCTTTGTGATGCCACGTGACCCAAGAACGCTACTTCCGTTAGCCAAAATTCACATTTCGAGAATTTGGCGTAAAGCTGATGCTCTCTTAGCGGCTGTAATACTATTCGCAAATGTTATGCATGCTCTTCTTCTGTACGTGAATAAATTAAAATGTCGTCGATGAACACGATCACGAACTGATCCAAGTAGGATCTGCGTCTACTGACTAATGACAGTTGTTTGGTATCTGCTGTCTACCGTACTTATTTGACTATATGTACTGGGGTCAACTGCGTATCCATCATTAGCCCCTCCCCTCTCTATTCCGTAGCGCAATCATTTATGGTTGTTTGAAACACTACCCGGATAACTTAAATGCAAGGTAACCTTAGTTATGAAGTAGTTATCCTATTTTCATGCCGCGTGGCCCACTATTTGAAATTTCAAAAATTTGAAAATCAAAATCAAATAATACCCGTCCTTTCCGTTTCTTACGCTCTCTCCCTTCTCCACGTGTTCTTTCTTACCTTCCCTTATAACTGCTTCTCTTTCTTCTTTCTCCCATTACCTCTTTCATTCTAGCAAGTTTCTGTTTTCTCCCTTCTTTTGTGCAAATTTCTACTTTCTTCTTTCTTTCTTGGCGATCGTCCCCTCCATTTTTACCAGGTATTTTCTTTCTCCTTTTTATTTTTATTTTCCTCGCATCATGACTCACACCCGTTCTAGTGTTGCCACTCCTTCTTCTGGGACCACTGTAGATTACCGTAGGGATTTAGTTGAGTTTACCTCTAAGATTGATGACGGTATGCTTCCTGGTATACGCGAGACATACGACATTCCCTTTGATTACACTTTGCATTCCTGTGATCCATCCTTTAGTGCTAACTATCGCCCTGACGCCCATCGTATTGTCGTTTATAAAGAACAGTTTCGAGGTGGTCTTCGTTTTCCTCTCACTCCTTTCCTTCATGATTTCGTTCTTACCCACAAAATACCTCTAGGACAAATTCATCCAAATGCTATCCGGTTGTTGTGTGCGTTTGCTGAACTGGTTCATCATAAAGGTCTTATTCCCACCTTAGGTTTAGTGGCCGAAGTGTTCAATGTTTCCCGGCGAGCCAACGAGTTTTACCTTTATCTTCCTTTTGTTCGTGGCAAGCGTCTGCTTGCTGGTCTTCCTAAACTCAATAAGGGTTGGCAAAACTTGTTCTTCTGTGTTGGTCATGAAAATGCATTTGCTTCCTTTCCCCTTGTTTGGTTGGAAAAACCTTTAAAAATTTCTGTTACTAAACCTCCGAAGAAGGACCTGCTTCTTCTGGAACAGCTTATTGGTGCTGCGCGCATCAAATGTTTCAATGCTCCTGACCTTGTTAACAATTACTTGGCTCGCTTGTTTCCTGAGTACGCTCCCCTTGTGGATAATTCTGGTGGATCCCCAGATCCTAGTGTGGGTAGCCAATCTCTTTCTCACGAACCTACCGAATCTGCGTCACTTATGGATCTAAGTTCTTCTGAAAAGGGTATGCTAATCTCTCAGTTTTTGTAATTTTTATTATGTGTATTGATCTGCTTTTGCTGTGCCTCCAGAAATGAACTATCTAGATGACATCAAGATTGTTGTGGAGGAGTTTCCTGGTGTAACGCCTTCTGCGTCTGCTCTTGCTTCTTCTACTCCCACTGCGTCTGCGTCTGGGGGCTCTCAAACAATGCCTGCGTCGCGGTCTGCGCTGAACAAACCTCCTATGAAGAAAGGGGATTCTTCCTCCAGAAAGGTGCCTGAGCCCTCTACTCGGTTGAAACAGGCGTCTGCGAAACGCCGAAAGCTTGACATGGATTTGTGTCCTGATCCTCGCGCCTGGATTGAAGAGCACCTTGGTTCTGCGTCCATTCATGACGCGGATGTGTCTGGTCTGTACTCCCAGTTTCTTCAGTTGAATGGAGATATGGATACATGGAGGCAGGTACCCGCTGATGACATTTTTGATAAGTTTGATGCTTCCTTGCTGCATGTAAGTATTTCTTTCGTTAATTTCCTATTCTTCTTCTTACTTTGCTTGTTATGCTATCGTGACTTATCTATTATTTTTTTTTGGTGGTTCAAGGTGTCTCCCTTCTGCGTCAGCAGAAGGATCACTTGGTGGAAAAGTATGAACAAGAGCTTGCATCTCTGCGAAAGTCTACGCAGGCGGAGATGCAGAAGCTGAAAAACTCTCTCCAAGCGGCTGTTGACAAAGGCAAGATCTTGGAGCGAAAAGTTGCTGATCGTGACGCTTCTCTTTTGGAGGTGCAACGGGTTCGCGATAGGTTTCTGTCTGAGCAAAAAGAGAATAGAAAAGATGTGAATGCCTATATTTCTGGCTGTTTAACCGACTTCTGTGCTACTGCTGTCGGGGTGGTTCGTCAAGACTATCCTGACTACGATATTGGGAAGTTCTTAGCTATTGATCTCCGTGCCTTGGGTCAGCGCGTCATGGCGAAGACAGCTGCTAAGAAGAAGCTGTCTGTAGATGCTTCTACGGAGAAAAGGGTTGCTTCTGCGCCTCTAACACCGCGTTCAGCGTCTGGGGCTACATCGACGTCTGATGATGGATTGGCGTTTGACAAGCCTCCACCTTCTGAGACTGCGGCCCTTAAGAGCGCAGATGATGTTGAAAAGGAGGTTACCGAAGAGCTTCCTACAGCTGATTCTTCTGTTCTGGTTGAGCGTCCTTCTGATACTATTCCTGAAGATACCCTTGGCGTGGATGCTGTTCCAGAGAAAGTGCTGTCTGCTAGAGAGGAAGATGTTCCTGTCACCGAGACTGCGCCTTCTGCGGAGGAAGTGGTGTAGGCTGTGAAGCCCTTCTTTTATATACTTATTCTTTTAAGCTAGCTTTCTTTTGTAATTGCCTTTTGGACAAAAACTTCTTAGTTCTTTCTTTTGTTTGGGGTACTTACGTTTTATTTGAACTGGCCCACTATTTTTAGAACTGTTATTTTTCGTAATTACTGATGTAATTTAAGTTTAAAGGGAAAATAACAGATGCCATGCTTTATTAAAATTTTAGAATGATAGCAAATACATCTACTGGAAATACTTCTTCATGTCATTAATATTCCATGTTCGGGGGAGAATCTTCCCTTCTAGGTGAGCGATTTTGTAAGCCCCTTTGCCTACTACTTCTACGACTCGAAATGGTCCATCCCAATTGGCTCCTAGTTTGCCAACTCCTGCTGCTCCTTTACCAATTTCTGCCTTCCGGAGTATCAAATCTCCTACTATGAAGCTTCTTCCTTTTACCTTGGCGTTGTGGTATTTAGCCATCTGCCTCCGGTATGCTTCAGCTTTTACAGCTGTCTGGTGTCTTCTTTCTTCCAAAAGATCCAGACATAATCGCATGGATTCTTCATTCTTTTCTTCATCAAAAACTTGAACTCTTAGTGAAGGCATGCCGATTTCTACTGGTAATACAGCTTCTGTGCCATACACCAGACTGAAGGGGGTTTCTCCGGTGGCCTTTCTGGGTGTGGTGCGGTACGCCCAGATGACTTTGTACAGTTCATCAACCCATCTCCCCTTCAGATCATCGAGTCTCTTCTTTATTCCTGTGAGGATAGTTCTGTTGGTGACTTCTATAAGTCCATTCGTCTGCGGGTGGGCTACTGAGGTGAACTTCAGCTTTATGTTCAACCCTTCACAGTATGCTCTGAACTTGCGGCAATCGAATTGCTTTCCGTTGTCAGTGACTAAGGAATGTGGTATGCCAAACCTGTCTATTTATATTAGCAACATGCAAATTTATACAAGTATATGATAAAAAATATAAAATGTTTTACCTTCCCATGACTTCTCTTGATAGCCAAGTTTGGATCTTCTCCGTAGTGATCGTCTTCATTGGCTCTACCTCCACCCATTTGGTGAAGTGATCTACGGCTACCACGATGAACTTTACTTGTCCCCGCGCTGGGGGGAAGGGTCCCAGTATATCTACGCCCCAAGTCATGAATGGCCATGGACTACCGATGGGGTGTTGCTCAGATGCGGGTGTTCGTATCATTGCGCCGAACTTCTAACACTTATCACATTTAAGTACTAGGTCTTCTGCATCCTTCTTCATTGATAACCAGTAGAATCCTTGTAAAGATGCTTTCCTAACCAGGGCTGCTGACGCCTCATGGGCTCCGCAGATCCCCTTATGGATTTCCTGCAGAACGTATAGACCCTCCGTCTTGGTCAGGCATCGAGACCATGGGTGCGTAGCTGATGCCCTGTAGAGTACTCCTTTTAGGACTGAGTACGACGCTGACTGTCGAACTACCTTTGCGGCTTCAGCTGTTTGCTCTGGTAGAATGCCTTCTGTTAGGTATGCCAGTAGTTTCTGCATCCAGGTGTCCACCTCTTCTATAGGTAACACTTCCTTCTCCGTATCTACGGAAGAAGTCGAACGCTCCTCTGTCATTTTCATCTCCATGAAACGCTGGTTCTTTGCGGCTGCTGCTTTGGCGATTGCATCCGCGACTGCGTTCTCTTCTCTGGTTATGGATACGCAGTTGACCCCAGTACATATAGTCAAATAAGTACGGTAGACAGCAGATACCAAACAGCTGTCATTAGTCAGTAGACGCAGATCCTAACAGATATGATCTTTGGGATCCGGAAAGATTGGGATTGACTTGATACCTATTTTCCAGCATGAGTCCGAATTAAATACAATGACAAGAAGATGACCTTGAGTCGATTACTGAGAGAGGATTCTATATAAATAGACCGAAGACCAAAGGTAAACCCTAATTCATTCTCTTTAAACTACGTCATTTATCTTTGAACCTTGCAAGGTATCTGACTTAGGCATCGGAGTGTGGTCGGACACAAACGTCCGACTCATTCTAACCTGTGTTCGTGATCTCAGGTTGACAAGAGAAGACCCTACCATTCGCAGAACCATCATTTGGCGCCGTCTGTGGGAAACGATTGTTCTTTCCTAAAAATCAATCAATTTTGGTTCTACGAACTGAAACAAACTCATGGACAACCATGATGAACCACCACCACCTGGAGTCGGAGTCAGAGATAGAGAGATGGCCGGAGGCAGCAATCCAACTCTACTAGCAAGAACAGACGGAATAGTCTTTCCCCTTCGCCCACCTCCGGCGGGAACTGCGGGAACGACGGGTCCTTTGAGGACAAGCTCAGGAATCCCAAGGGGGACTGGAGCCGCAAGTGCGGGCATCACACCACTGGTTTCCATACCCGGATCAACAGCAGGATTGATGGGCAGAGGAGCGCAACTACCCGGAACTAGTCAGGTATTTCCTCCTTGGAATTATTATACACCGCAGAACATGTATTATCCATCGCCCCTGTATAATCAAAACGCGGCAAGTTGGCCGCAGACGTATACCCCATGGGGTAGCCAGTATCACCAGGGATATCAAAGACCCACCGCACCAATTCCTTTTCCGTCCCTAGACGTAGAAGGAACCGTCACAGCGGCAACAGCTGGATACATTCCACCATATGTACCACCAGGAGCCCAGCTACCACCGCTCTACCATGAGGCGGTGATGAAGAGCTTTAACGACTTCCAAGATAGACTGATTGGAATCACGAAGGAGAAGACTGTAGAGGCAGAAAAAGCACCAGCTCAGAGAAGGCAACAGTCGGAACCAATCCCAAGAGGGCGAGACAAAGACGCACGGAAAGATAAAGAAACGGCCCCCCGGCGTGTTCTCACTGCACCACTCCCAGGAGACGTGGGAAAGGAAAAAGGAGGGGAGGACGCACAGCAAGGCGAAAAAGCAAGGGATGAAGAAGTCGTGAAGAAGCAGAGAGAATACGTAGACCTGGAGAAGGAAGAAGGAGGAGGTAGACGGAAGGAACGAGACGCAGAAAGCCACTCTTCAAACAGAAGAAGAGCCGTTGGAGAAAAGAACACTCTGGATGAGAAGATTAAGCATGCGATGAGAAAGTACCAGAAGGATAGCTACGAAGACGATGAAGGAGGAGACGATTTTTCACCACTGAAAAGGGAGGTATTAGACGTGAAATTCTCTTCTCGTTTCAAACTACCAACGTTTGAGCCCTTCGATGGGACCGGAGACCCAAAAAGCCATATCTCAAAATTAAAAACGATAATGTTGCTTCAAGATGTTTCAGATCCGATGCTGTGCAGAGTATTCCCGGCCACCCTCAAGGGATCAGCGCATAAATGGTACCTCGGACTGAAGTCCAATACCATCGGAACGTTTGCAGAACTAGCAACGGCATTCAAAGGGCGTTTCCGCACAAACATCCCGCTGCAGAAGAACTCAAGTGATCTACGGAAGTGCCGACAGGGTGAAGGCGAGACGTTGAAGAACTTCGTGGAGAGATTCAATAAAGAAGCAGTCCAGATAGAGCACCTAAACCATGATACAACCATAGAGGCCATGAAGATGGGAACAAGGTTCGAACGACTGAGAGATAAGATCTTAATGAAAAAGCCTTCCACTTTCCAAGAATTGATGGCAATAGCACATAAGTACGTAGAATTGGATGAGGCAAGAAGAACACTGACAAAACAAAATGAGGAAGACAAACCAGAGAGATACCGCAGTAGAGGAGGAGACGACAGAACGCAGAGATTTGGAAGAGGAAACAAGCCATTTGACTTCACACCTTTGAATAGAGCACCAGTGGAAATATTCAGCTGGATGAAGAACAATAGAGTCATGTACAATGCACCCAGAAAGCTACACCCAGACAAAGAGAGAGACAAGAGCAAGTATTGCAGATTCCATGAAGGATATGGCCACGACACAGATAGATGCTGGGACTTGAAACGGGAGATAGAACAGTTGATCCAGTCAGGAGTATTGAAGAAGTTTGTACGCACAGAAGGAAGTGCAAAAAAAAGGAAACCAGAACATGTGGAAAAAGAAGAGGCAAACAAAAGATTCAAAGAACCCATGGGCGTGATCAACATGATAGAAGGGGGGGAACCCTATTCAAAGGCACAGAAGAAGAAGATACGTAAGGGCGTGTACTCGATAAGCACTAGAGCATCCGCAGAGGAGCTGCCGTTAGTCACCTTTGGACCAGAAGATGGGAGGCATGTGCAGGAACCGCACAACGACGCGCTAGTAATCAAAGCATTGATTAACAATTTTAGAGTAATGAGGATCCTGGTGGACGAAGGAAGCGCAGTTAACCTCCTTACCTTGCAAGTCTTTAGGGGGATAAGGGGATCGGTAACGGATCTCAGACAGGTTTCCGTGCCGTTGGTTGGCTTAGGAGGAAAGCCTATCAGACCGGAAGGGATGGTAGAGCTGGAGATAATTCTGGGAGAAGCAGAAGAAAGGCCACTAAAGACCATGACAGCAGTTTTCAATGTAGTGGATATCCCTTTGGCATACAACGCCATTTTGGGAAGGCCTTTCCTGTACCAGTGTGGCGCAGTGACCAGCATCAGATGGCTGACACTTTAAATTCCAGACGAAGAAGGGATAGTAACCGTAAAAGGGAGCCAGTTAGCCGCACGAGAATGCAACTTGATCACTGAAGAAAAAGGCGAAAGTCTGAACATTGAGGCATTCCCTGAGGATCCAGAAGAAGAAGAAGGAGATAGGAATGCCCCAGTGGGCAACATGATGGAATTCCAGATCACCCAGAAGAAAGCAGTGATGATCGGGACAGAAATACCAGAGGCTGTTGATGTAGAGATCAAAAGTGTATTGCAGAAGAATGGAGACACCTTTGCCGCAGATGCCTCAGAAGTAGTGGGAATAGACCCAGCGATAGCATCCCATAAATTGACTATTTATAAAGACGCCAAACCAGTAGTACAGAAGAAGAGACGGTTCGTAGAAGATCGTAGGAAGGTCATAGAGGAAGAGGTCAGGAAGTTGGAGGCAGCCAAGTTCATAAGGGAGGTGATGTACCCGGAATGGGTTGCTAACGTCGTCTTGGTGAAAAAAGCAAATGGAGGATATCGCATGTGCGTAGATTTCACGGATTTAAACAAAGCATGCCCAAAGGACAGCTATCCGCTGCCGAATATCGATCAGCTGGTAGATTCAACAGCTTGCTACCAGCTGTATAGTCTTGCAGACGCTAAACAGGGTTATCATCAGATACCAATGAACGAAGCAGATCAGGTGAAGACAGCTTTCACTACCGACTTGGGAACGTATTGTTACAACGTCATGCCATTTGGGCTGAAAAACGCGGGAGCAACGTACCAACGACTGGTGAACTTCATGTTTAAGGATCAACTGGGAAGGAACATAGAGGTCTATGTGGACGACTTGATCATAAAAAGCAGTACACCTGAAGAGCACGCCAAGGACCTGGAAGAAACCTTTGCGGTACTGAACAAATTTAACATGAAGCTAAATCCGGAGAAGTGCGCGTTCGGCATTAAAGCCGGGAAGTTCATGGGGTACTTAGTGAGTCAGAGAGGCATAGAGGCAAACCCAGAAAAGATTCAAGTCATCCTAGACATGGTAGCACCGCGAAGCATCAGAGAAGTCCAAAAACTAAACGGAAGGGTGACAGCGTTGGGGCGATTTGTTTCTTCGTCTGCAAAGAGATGTCTCCCCTTTTTCAAGCAACTGCGCAACATGACGAAGTTCGAATGGAATGAGGAATGTCAGAAAGCTTTCGAAGAATTGAAAGTCTTTTTGACCAGCCCACCGTTACTCAGTCGCCCAAAGGCAGGAGAAATTTTGTACTTGTACCTATCAGCAGGTAAAGAAACGATTGCGTCGGTACTAGTAAGAGAGGAAGAAGAAGAGCAGCTGCCCATTTACTACTCCAACAGAACGTTGAAAGGCGCAGAGTTAAATTACCCGACAATTGACAAGTTGGCATTAATGGTGGTAGTAGCAGCGAAGAAGTTAAGGCCATATTTTCAAGGGCATACGGTCATCATACGCACTAACCAACCTCTGAGGAAGGCATTGCAGAGGCCAGAAACTTCGGGAAGGATGGTTAGCTGGTCCGTCCAGTTGGGGGAACATGATATACGATATGAGCCGAGGAAAACATTGAAGGCGCAAGAACTCGCAGACTTTGTGGTAGAGATGATGGAGAAACCAGACACTGAAGAACCCAGAGAAGCAGTTACTTGGAATCTCTACGTAGATGGAGCATCCAATGACCTCGGAGCGGGAGCAGGTGTTGTCTTGGAAGGACCAATGGGAATAGCAATCGAGTATGCAGTACACTTGACATTTAAAGCAACCAATAACATGGCAGGTATGATATCAATCTATCATTTATATATACATACCATTTATCGCAATAAACTAATAGTACTGCAGAATAAGAAGCTCTCATAACAGGACTGTCAATTGCGAAAGCAATGAAAACCGAAGTCCTACGAGTCCATAGCAATTCCCAGTTAGTCACAGGACAAATAGGAGGACAGTTCCAAGCAAAAGAGGCAAAGATGGCGAAATATATGGAGAAAGCAAAAGAACTCTTGAATGACATAGAGAGATTTGGAGGAGAATGGGAAATCTGCCCCATACCCAGAGAAGAGAACGCAGCCGCGGATGCAATCGCCAAAGCAGCAGCCGCAAAGAACCAGCGTTTCATGGAGATGAAAATGACAGAGGAGCGTTCGACTTCTTCCGTAGATACGGAGAAGGAAGTGTTACCTATAGAAGAGGTGGACACCTGGATGCAGAAACTACTGGCATACCTAACAGAAGGCATTCTACCAGAGCAAACAGCTGAAGCCGCAAAGGTAGTTCGACAGTCAGCGTCGTACTCAGTCCTAGAAGGAGTACTCTACAGGGCATCAGCTACGCACCCATGGTCTCGATGCCTGACCAAGACGGAGGGTCTATATGTTCTGCAGGAAATCCATAAGGGGATCTGCGGAGCCCATGTGGCGTCAGCAGCCCTGGTTAGGAAAGCATCTTTACAAGGATTCTACTGGTTATCAATGAAGAAGGATGCAGAAGACCTAGTACTTAAATGTGATAAGTGTCAGAAGTTCGGCGCAGTGATACGAACACCCGCATCTGAGCAACACCCCATCGGTAGTCCATGGCCATTCATGACTTGGGGCGTAGATATACTGGGACCCTTCCCCCCAGCGCGGGGACAAGTAAAGTTCATCGTGGTAGCCGTAGATCACTTCACCAAATGGGTGGAGGTAGAGCCAATGAAGACGATCACTACGGAGAAGATCCAAACTTGGCTATCAAGAGAAGTCATGGGAAGGTAAAACATTTTATATTTTTTTATCATATACTTGTATAAATTTGCATGTTGCTAATATAAATAGACAGGTTTGGCATACCACATTCCTTAGTCACTGACAACGGAAAGCAATTCGATTGCCGCAAGTTCAGAGCATACTGTGAAGGGTTGAACATAAAGCTGAAGTTCACCTCAGTAGCCCACCCGCAGACGAATGGACTTACAGAAGTCACCAACAGAACTATCCTCACAGGAATAAAGAAGAGACTCGATGATCTGAAGGGGAGATGGATTGATGAACTGTACAAAGTCATCTGGGCGTACCGCACCACACCCAGAAAGGCCACCGGAGAAACCCCCTTCAGTCTGGTGTATGGCACAGAAGCTGTATTACCAGTAGAAATCGGCATGCCTTCACTAAGAGTTCAAGTTTTTGATGAAGAAAAGAATGAAGAATCCATGCGATTATGTCTGGATCTTTTGGAAGAAAGAAGACACCAGACAGCTGTAAAAGCTGAAGCATACCGGAGGCAGATGGCTAAATACCACAACGCCAAGGTAAAAGGAAAAAGCTTCATAGTAGGAGATTTGATACTCCGGAAGGCAGAAATTGGTAAAGGAGCAGCAGGAGTTGGCAAACTAGGAGCCAATTGGGATGGACCATTTCGAGTCGTAGAAGTAGTAGGCAAAGGGGCTTACAAAATCGCTCACCTAGAAGGGCAGATTCTCCCCCGAACATGGAATATTAATGACATGAAGAAGTATTTCCAGTAGATGTATTTGCTATCATTCTAAAAGTTTAATAAAGCATGGCATCTGTTATTTTCCCTTTAAACTTAAATTGCATCAGTAATTACGAAAAATAACAGTTCTAAAAATAGTGGGCCAGTTCAAATAAAACGTAAGTACCCCAAACAAAAGAAAGAACTAAGAAGTTTTTGTCCAAAAGGCAATTACAAAAGAAAGCTAGCTTAAAAGAATAAGTATATAAAAGAAGGGCTTCACAGCCTACACCACTTCCTCCGCAGAAGGCGCAGTCTCGGTGACAGGAACATCTTCCTCTCCAGCAGACAGCACTTTCTCTGGAACAGCATCCACGCCAAGGGTATCTTTAGGAATAGTATCAGAAGGACGCTCAACCAGAACAGAAGAATCAGCTGTAGGAAGCTCTTCGGTAACCTCCTTTTCAACATCATCTGCGCTCTTAAGGGCCGCAGTCTCAGAAGGTGGAGGCTTGTCAAACGCCAATCCATCATCAGACGTCGATGTAGCCCCAGACGCTGAACGCGGTGTTAGAGGCGCAGAAGCAACCCTTTTCTCCGTAGAAGCATCTACAGACAGCTTCTTCTTAGCAGCTGTCTTCGCCATGACGCGCTGACCCAAGGCACGGAGATCAATAGCTAAGAACTTCCCAATATCGTAGTCAGGATAGTCTTGACGAACCACCCCAACAGCAGTAGCACAGAAGTCGGTTAAACAGCCAGAAATATAGGCATTCACATCTTTTCTATTCTCTTTTTGCTCAGACAGTAACCTATCGCGAACCCGTTGCACCTCCAAAAGAGAAGCGTCACGATCAGCAACTTTTCGCTCCAAGATCTTGCCTTTGTCAACAGCCGCTTGGAGAGAGTTTTTCAGCTTCTGCATCTCCGCCTGCGTAGACTTTCGCAGAGATGCAAGCTCTTGTTCATACTTTTCCACCAAGTGATCCTTCTGCTGACGCAGAAGGGAGACACCTTGAACCACCTAAAAAAAATAATAGATAAGTCACGATAGCATAACAAGCAAAGTAAGAAGAAGAATAGGAAATTAACGAAAGAAATACTTACATGCAGCAAGGAAGCATCAAACTTATCAAAAATGTCATGAACGGGTACCTGCCTCCACGTATCCATATCTCCATTCAACTGAAGAGATTGGCTACCCGCACTAGGATCTGGGGATCCACCAGAATTATCCACAAGGGGAGCGTACTCAGGAAACAAGCGGGCCAAGTAATTGTTAACAAGGCCAGGAGCATTGAAACATTTGATGCGCGCAGCACCAATAAGCTGTTCCAGAAGAAGCAGGTCCTTCTTCGGAGGTTTAGTAACAGAAATTTTTAAAGGTTTGTCCAACCAAACAAGGGGAAAGGAAGCAAATGCATTTTCATGACCAACACAGAAGAACAAGTTTTGCCAACCCTTATTGAGTTTAGGAAGACCAGCAAGCAGACGCTTGCCACGAACAAAAGGAAGATAAAGGTAAAACTCGTTGGCTCGCCGGGAAACATTAAACACTTCGGCCACTAAACCTAAGGTGGGAATAAGACCTTTATGATGAACCAGTTCAGCAAACGCACACAACAACCGGATAGCATTTGGATGAATTTGTCCTAGAGGTATTTTGTGGGTAAGAACGAAATCATGAAGGAAATGAGTGAGAGGAAAACGAAGACCACCTCAAAACTGTTCTTTATAAACGACAATACGATGGGCGTCAGGGCGATAGTTAGCACTAAAGGATGGATCACAGGAATGCAAAGTGTAATCAAAGGGAATGTCGTATGTCTCGCGTATACCAGGAAGCATACCGTCATCAATCTTAGAGGTAAACTCAACTAAATCCCTACGGTAATCTACAGTGGTCCCAGAAGAAGGAGTGGCAACACTAGAACGGGTGCGAGTCATGATGCGAGGAAAATAAAAATAAAAAGGAGAAAGAAAATACCTGGTAAAAATGGAGGGGACGGTCGCCAAGAAAGAAAGAAGAAAGTAGAAATTTGCAAAAAAGAAGGGAGAAAACAGAAACTTGCTAGAATGAAAGAGGTAATGGGAGAAAGAAGAAAGAGAAGCAGTTATAAGGGAAGGTAAGAAAGAACACGTGGAGAAGGGAGATAGCGTAAGAAACGGAAAGGACGGGTATTATTTGATTTTGATTTTCAAATTATTGAAATTTCAAATAGTGGGCCACGCGGCATGAAAATAGGATAACTACTTCATAACTAAGGTTTCCCTGCATTTAAGTTATCCGGGTAGTGTTTCAAACAACCATAAATGATTGCGCTACGGAATAGAGAGGGGAGGGGCTAATGATGGATACGCAGTTGACCCCAGTACATATAGTCAAATAAGTACGGTAGACAGCAGATACCAAACAGCTGTCATTAGTCAGACAACGCAGATCCTAACAGATATGATCTTTGGGATCCGGAAAGATTGGGATTGACCTGATCCCTATTTTCCAGCATGAGTCCGAATTAAATACAATCACAACAAGATGACCTTGAGTCGATTACTGAGAGAGGATTCTATATAAATAGACCGAAGACCAAAGGTAAACCCTAATTCATTCTCTTTAAACTACGTCATTTATCTTTGAACCTTGCAAGGTTTCTGACTTAGGCATCGGAGTGTGGTCGGACACAAACGTCCGACTCATTCTAACCCGTGTTCGTGATCTCAGGTTGACAAGAGAAGACCCTACCATTCGCAGAACCATCATCTGGGTGTGGGGCAGATTTCCCATTCTCCTCCAAATCTCTCTATGTCATTCAAGAGGTCTTTTGCTTTCTCCATATATTTCGCCATCTTTGCCTCTTTTGCTTGGAACTGTCCTCCTATTTGTCATGTGACTAACTGGGAATCGCTATGGACTCGTAGGACTTCGGTTTTCATTGCTTTCGCAATTGACAGTCCTGTTATGAGAGCTTCGTATTCTGCAGTACTATTAGTTTATTGCGATAAATGGTATGTATATTTAAATGATAGATTGATATCATACCTGCCATGTTATTGGTTGCTTTAAATGTCAAGTGTACTGCATACTCGATTGTTATTCCCATTGGTCCTTCCAAGACAACACCTGCTCCCGCTCCGAGGTCATTGGATGCTCCATCTACGTAGAGATTCCAAGTAACTGCTTCTCTGGGTTCTTCAGTGTCTGGTTTCTCCGTCATCTCTACCACAAAGTCTGCGAGTGCTTGCGCCTTCAATTTTTTCCTCGGCTCATATCGTATATCATGTTCCCTCAACTGGACGGACCAGCTAACCATCCTTCCCGAAGTTTCTGGCCTCTGCAATGCCTTCCTCAGAGGTTGGTTTGTGCGTATGATGACCGTATGCCCTTGAAAATATGGCCTTAACTTCTTCGCTGCTACTACCACCATTAATGCCAACTTGTCAATTGTCGGGTAATTTAACTCTGCGCCTTTCAACGTTCTGCTGGAGTAGTAAATGGGCAGCTGCTCTTCTTCTTCCTCTCTTACTAGTACCAACGCGATCGTTTCTTTACCTGCTGATAGGTACAAGTACAGAATTTCTCCTGCCTTTGGGCGACTGAGTAACGGTGAGCTTGTCAAAAAGACTTTCAATTCTTCGAAAGCTTTCTGACATTCCTCATTCCATTCGAACTTCTTCATGTTGCGCAGTTGCTTGAAAAAGGGGAGACATCTCTTTGCAGACGAAGAAACAAATCTCCCCAACGCTGTCACCCTTCCGTTTAGTTTTTGGACTTCTCTGATGCTTCGCGGTGCTACCATGTCTAGGATGGCTTGAATCTTTTCTGGGTTTGCCTCTATGCCTCTCTGACTCACTAAGTACCCCAAGAACTTCCCGGCTTTAATGCCGAACGCGCACTTCTCCAGATTTAGCTTCATGTTAAATTTGTTCAGTACCGCAAAGGTTTCTGACTTAGGCATCGGAGTGTGGTCGGACACAAACATCCGACTCATTCTAACCTGTGTTCGTGATCTCAGGTTGACAAGAGAAGACCCTACCATTCGCAGAACCATCATCTGGGTGTGGGGCAGATTTCCCATTCTCCTCCAAATCTCTCTATGTCATTCAAGAGGTCTTTTGCTTTCTCCATATATTTCGCCATCTTTGCCTCTTTTGCTTGGAACTGTCCTCCTATTTGTCATGTGACTAACTGGGAATCGCTATGGACTCGTAGGACTTCGGTTTTCATTGCTTTCGCAATTGACAGTCCTGTTATGAGAGCTTCGTATTCTGCAGTACTATTAGTTTATTGCGATAAATGGTATGTATATTTAAATGATAGATTGATATCATACCTGCCATGTTATTGGTTGCTTTAAATGTCAAGTGTACTGCATACTCGATTATTATTCCCATTTGTCCTTCCAAGACAACACCTGCTCCCGCTCCGAGGTCATTGGATGCTCCATCTACGTAGAGATTCCAAGTAACTGCTTCTCTGGGTTCTTCAGTGTCTGGTTTCTCCGTCATCTCTACCACAAAGTCTGCGAGTGCTTGCGCCTTCAATTTTTTCCTCGGCTCATATCGTATATCATGTTCCCTCAACTGGACGGACCAGCTAACCATCCTTCCCGAAGTTTCTGGCCTCTGCAATGCCTTCCTCAGAGGTTGGTTAGTGCGTATGATGACCGTATGCCCTTGAAAATATGGCCTTAACTTCTTCGCTGCTACTACCACCATTAATGCCAACTTGTCAATTGTCGGGTAATTTAACTCTGCGCCTTTCAACGTTCTGCTGGAGTAGTAAATGGGCAGCTGCTCTTCTTCTTCCTCTCTTACTAGTACCAACGCGATCGTTTCTTTACCTGCTGATTGGTACAAGTACAGAATTTCTCCTGCCTTTGGGCGACTGAGTAACGGTGAGCTGGTCAAAAAGACTTTCAATTCTTCGAAAGCTTTCTGACATTCCTCATTCCATTCGAACTTCTTCATGTTGCGCAGTTGCTTGAAAAAGGGGAGACATCTCTTTGTAGACGAAGAAACAAATCGCCCCAACGCTGTCACCCTTCCGTTTAGTTTTTGGACTTCTCTGATGCTTCGCGGTGCTACCATGTTTAGGATGGCTTGAATCTTTTCTGGGTTTGCCTCTATGCCTCTCTGACTCACTAAGTACCCCAAGAACTTCCCGGCTTTAATGCCGAACGCGCACTTCTCCGGATTTAGCTTCATGTTAAATTTGTTCAGTACCGCAAAGGTTTCTTCCAGGTCCTTGGCGTGCTCTTCAGGTGTACTGCTTTTTATGATCAAGTCGTCCACATAGACCTCTATGTTCCTTCCCAGTTGATCCTTAAACATGAAGTTCACCAGTTGTTGGTACGTTGCTCCCGCGTTTTTCAGCCCAAATGGCATGACGTTGTAACAATACGTTCCCAAGTCGGTAGTGAAAGCTGTCTTCACCTGATCTGCTTCGTTCATTGGTATCTGATGATAACCCTGTTTAGCGTCTGCAAGACTATACAGCTGGTAGCAAGCTGTTGAATCTACCAGCTGATCGATATTCGGCAGCGGATAGCTGTCCTTTGGGCATGCTTTGTTTAAATCCGTGAAATCTACGCACATGCGATATCCTCCATTTGCTTTTTTCACCAAGACGACGTTAGCAACCCATTCCGGGTACATCACCTCCCTTATGAACTTGGCTGCCTCCAACTTCCTGACCTCTTCCTCTATGACCTTCCTACGATCTTCTGCGAACCATCTCTTCTTCTGTACTACTGGTTTGGCGTCTTTATATACAGTCAATTTATGGGATGCTATCGCTGGGTCTATTCCCACTACTTCTGAGGCATCTGCGGCAAAGGTGTCTCCATTCTTCTGCAATACACTTTTGATCTCTACAGCCACAGCCTCTGGTATTTCTGTCCCGATCATCACTGCTTTCTTCTGGGTGATCTGGAATTCCATCATGTTGCCCACTGGGGCATTCCTATCTCCTTCTTCTTCTTCTGGATCCTCAGGGAATGCCTCAATGTTCAGACTTTCGCCTTTTTCTTCAGTGATCAAGTTGCATTCTCGTGCGGCTAACTGGCTCCCTGTCTGAGATCCGTTACCGATCCCCTTATCCCCCTAAAGACTTGCAAGGTAAGGAGGTTAACTGCGCTTCCTTCGTCCACCAGGATCCTCATTACTCTAAAATTGTTAATCAATGCTTTGATTACTAGCGCGTCGTTGTGCGGTTCCTGCACATGCCTCCCATCTTCTGGTCCAAAGGTGACTAACGGCAGCTCCTCTGCGGATGCTCTAGTGCTTATCGAGTACACGCCCTTACGTATCTTCTTCTTCTGTGCCTTTGAATAGGGTTCCCCCCCTTCTATCATGTTGATCACGCCCATGGGTTCTTTGAATCTTTTGTTTGCCTCTTCTTTTTCCACATGTTCTGGTTTCCTTTTTTCTGCACTTCCTTCTGTGCGTACAAACTTCTTCAATACTCCTGACTGGATCAGCTGTTCTATCTCCCGTTTCAAGTCCCAGCATCTATCTGTGTCGTGGCCATATCCTTCATGGAATCTGCAATACTTGCTCTTGTCTCTCTCTTTGTCTGGGTGTAGCTTTCTGGGTGCATTGTACATGACTCTATTGTTCTTCATCCAGCTGAATATTTCCACTGGTGCTCTATTCAAAGGTGTGAAGTCAAATGGCTTGTTTCCTCTTCCATATCTCTGCGTTCTGTCGTCTCCTCCTCTACTGCGGTATCTCTCTGGTTTGTCTTCCTCATATTGTTTTGTCAGCGTTCTTCTTGCCTCATCCAGTTCTACGTACTTATGTGCTATTGCCATCAATTCTTGGAAAGTGGAAGGCTTTTTCATTAAGATATTATCTCTCAGTCGTTCGAACCTTGTTCCCATCTTCATGGCCTCTATGGCTGTATCATGGTTTAGGTGCTCTATCTTGACTGCTTCTTTATTGAATCTCTCCACGAAGTTCTTCAACGTCTCGCCTTCACCCTGTCGGCACTTCCGTAGATCACTTGAGTTCTTCTGCAGCGGGATGTTTGTGCGGAAACGCCCTTTGAATGCCGTTGCCAGTTCTGCAAACATTCCGATGGTATTGGACTTCAGTCCGAGGTACCATTTCTGTGCTGATCCCTTGAGGGTGGCCGAGAATACTCTGCAAGCATCGGATCTGAAACATCTTGAAGCAACATTATCGTTTTGAATTTTGAGATATGGCTTTTTGGGTCTCCGGTCCCATCGAAGGGCTCAAACGTTGGTAGTTTGAAACGAGAAGAGAATTTCACGTCTAATACCTCCCTTTTCAGTGGTGAAAAATCGTCTCCTCCTTCATCGTCTTCGTAGCTATCCTTCTGGTACTTTCGCATCGCATGCTTAATCTTCTCATCCAGAGTGTTCTTTTCTTCAACGGCTCTTCTTCTGTTTGAAGAGTGGCTTTCTGCGTTTCGTTCCTTCCGTCTACCTCCTCCTTCTTCCTTCTCCAGGTCTACGTATTCTCTCTGCTTCTTCGCGACTTCTTCATCCCTTGCTTTTTCGTCTTGCTGTGCGTCGTCCCCTCCTTTTTCCTTTCCCATGTCTCCTGGGAGTGGTGCAGTGAGAACACGCCGGGGGCCGTTTCTTTATCTTTCCGTGCGTCTTTGTCTCGCCCTCTTGGGATTGGTTCCGACTGTTGCCTTCTCTGAGCTGGTGCTTTATCTGCCTCTACAGTCTTCTCCTTCGCGATTCCAATCAGTCTATCTTGGAAGTCGTTAAAGCTCTTCATCACCGCCTCATGGTAGAGCGGTCGTAGCTGGGCTCCTGGTGGTACATATGGTGGAATGTATCCAGCTGTTGCCGTTGTGACGGTTCCTTCTACGTCTAGGGACGGAAAAGGAATTGGTGCGGTGGGTCTTTGATATCCCTGGTGATACTGGCTACCCCATGGGGTATACGTTTGCGGCCAACTTGCCGCGTTTTGATTATACAGGGGCGATGGATAATACATGTTCTGCGGGCCCCTCGGTGGTCGAGGGTTCGGGCCCCTCGGTGGGCGCCATTTGGCGCCGTCTGTGGGAAACAATTGTTCTTTCCTAAAAATCAATCAATTTTGGTTCTACGAACTGAAACAAACTCATGGACAACCATGATGAACCACCACCACCTGGAGTCGGAGTCAGAGATAGAGAGATGGCCGGAGGCAGCAATCCAACTCTACTAGCAAGAACAGACGGAATAGTCTTTCCCCTTCGCCCACCTCCGGCAGGAACTGCGGGAACGATGGGTCCTTTGAGGACAAGCTCAAAAATCCCAGGGGGGACTGGAGCCGCAAGTGCGGGCATCACACCACCGGTTTCCATACCCGGATCAACAACAGGATTGATGGGCAGAGGAGCGCAACTACCCGTAACTAGTCAGGTATTTCCTCCTTGGAATTATTATACACCGCAGAACCATCACATCAGATCCATGAAGGCTACTGGCGCATTCGTTAATCCGAATGACATACCGAGGAATTCATAATGTCCGTATCGAGTTCGGAAAGCAGTGTTCTGAATGTCATCATCGCGATTCTTTAGCTGATGATAGCCTGATCTCAAATCGATCTCGGAGAAATACTTCGCTCCTTGTAACTGATCGAACAGATCATCGATTCTAGGTAACAGATTCTTATTCTTAATCGTCACCTTGTTCAGCTGTCGATAATCGATGCAAAGTCGAAGCGATCCATCCTTCTTTTTCACGAATAGCGCTGGTGCACCCCACGGGGATACACTTGGTTTGATGAAACCACGATCAAATAGCTCTTCTAGTTGATCCTTTAACTCTTTAAGTTCTGCTGGTGCCATACGATAAGGAGGTATCGATATCGGCTTCGTGTCGGGAGCCAATTCGATACAAAATTCAATCTCGCGATCTGGGGGTAATCCAGGTAATTCCTCTAGAAAAACGTCCGGATATTCCGATACAACTGGTACATCGCTTAGGTTTACGCTTTTCTTCTCCACGTCTCGTACTATGGCTAAGAATCCTTGACACCCCTTCTTTAACATGCGACAAGCTTTAATAGCTGAGATAATACTCGTAGGAGATTCCGTCTTATCACCCTGAATTGAGACTGGTTCAATCCCAGGTGTGTTGAACGTTACCGTCTTCTTTTGAAAATTGACATTGGCGTAGTGCTGAGCTAGCCAATCCATTCCTAGTATGACGTCAAAAGCTAATACCTTAAGCAAGATCAAGTCGACCAATAAGTCTCGTCCTTGAACTTTCACAGGACAAGATGGATAAACAATACTAACTGATACCGACCTAATAATATTCGAACTCCAAGCATCGCCTAATGAATGCTATGCTCGCCCAACGGGTCTCCAAATCTCCCATCGCCCATGTCTGTCTCGGGCGGACTCATCCAGGTCTGCCATCTAGGCGATCTCATCCACTCTGTTCCCTGACACCCACTACCCGGGATAATCGGGAACGTGCCTTCACCATTATCAATAATCGTGGGGCAAACCCACGATTTACCAGATAACCACCGCCTTAAACTCATTATAAAAGGAAGCCACCGAATGCTGAGAAGGGTAAGCAAAATCAGACTTAAATACTCTTACATTCATTTACCTACCAAAAAACCCTCTTTGACTTAAGCATCGGAGTGGCTTTCAGGCTGAGCAAGCCTGAGGTCCTTTGAGCTTATATTTGTTACTTGTGCAGGAAAAACAGTACGGGCGACCCTTTAAAGATCGACCTGTATCATTTGGTGCGGTGAACGTGGAACTTATTAGTTTCGTCGTTCCTTTTAGATACTTTTCAGAATTTGCTTTTTCAAGAATGGATCCCCCACGAGATAATACTCTACCAGCTACCAACAGAGAAGACAGGGGAACAGAACCACCGGCCCTGAATCTGTTTCCCCCAACCAGCGAAGAAGGAGAAACCAGCGACCCCCTGGCGATAAGACAGACGATACCTCCGATAGCCATAGCCCCTGATGAAGAGCCAATCAACAACCAAGCAATGTTCAAGGCTTTCCTAGAAATCACCAGTCTACTCAAAGACATCAAACAGAGTATCTCGTTAAAATCGCCAGAGCAGGGATCAGCGAAATCACCAGTACAGAAGTCAACGTCAACCATGGACAAGGGAAAAGAACCGATGCGAGAGGAAGATGCCCCTGAAAATTCCGCAAGGAAACAAAATGCCCCCATCGTAATTCCAGACGAAGAACGATGGATGGATGAACGACACACCCTCAAAGGCGGAGAAGAGCATCTGGAGGAAAAAGTCCGCCAAGTCATGAGCAGGCTTGGAATAAGATGTGAAGACGTAGACATCTCTCTTCGAAGTGACTCACCACTCGCAGATTTCATCATCTCTCACGAGTTCCCTACAAAGTTCAGATACCCCCCAAATTTGGAGTCATACGATGGAACAGGCTGTCCCAAGAGCCATATTCACAAATTCCAAGCGGTGATCAATGTTCAGACAAACTTGGATCACGTACTATGCAAGCTTTTTCCTACTACCTTAAAAGGTCTGGCGCAGGAATGGTACCAGAGTTTAAAGCCAGGATCAGTGCTGACGTTCAAGCAATTCTCAGGACTTTTCCAGGCTAGATTCGTAGCATGCATCCCTCAAAAGAAGCTATCCACAGATCTGCTGGCCATCATGCAATGGGAAGGCGAGACACTCAGGAAGTATGTAGAAAGATTCAATAAGGAGGCGATGCAGATAGAAGACCTGAGCCAGGAGATCGCCTACACAGCATTACTCAATGGAACTACCAACTCCGACCTACGAAAGGAATTGTTGGCTAAATCACCAAAATCATTTACCACACTGATGACCATCGCACATACACAGATCAGAGTGGATGATGGCCAGAGAGAGATAGAGAATCGCCTCGGACGGGTAGAAGAACGAACGTTTGCAGAAAGAAGAAATGGGGACAGATCGCCCATAGGAAAGAGGTTCGGAGAAAAAGGCAACGACCATTTCAGAAATAAAAGGAAAAAAGACGAAGATAGGCGATATACGCCCCTGAACACAACCAGAACCAACGTACTGTTTTGGGTAAAAGACAGCCGAGAGAAGGTCAGATGGCCAAGAAAGATGAACGCTGCATCAGCCAACAAAAGAGACAATAGCAAATACTGTGAATTTCACAGAGACAACGGCCACACCACAGATGAATGCTGGCACCTAAAGGAGGAGATAGAGAAGCTGATAGAAAGGGGATCCCTTTCCCAGTTCGTAAAAAGGGACACCGAAGCCAGAGAGACGGAATCAGAAAGAAAGAAAGAGCGGAAAGAAGAAATCGCCAGAAGACCCAGACCAGAGCCAGCAGGCGTGGTTAACGTAATAATGGGCGGATCGACTGGAGGAGACAGCAATACTACAAGGAAGAAAGCTGCAAGAACAGTGTACTCAGTTAGCCCAGGTGCACCGAATGCTAAGAAATTCAGAAGCGTATCTTTTTCGGAAGTCGATAGTCATGGCTTGTCAGTCCCCCATGAGGACGCCCTAGTTGTCAAGGGGCGACTCAACAATTTCGAGGTATCTCGGATGCTCGTAGACACGGGAAGTTCGGTAAACATGATCACGATGGAGGTGTTCGGCAGAATTGGACTCAAGAAAGAAAATTTGACACATGTCTCTACTCCACTGGTGGGACTAGGAGGCAAATCTGTACAGGTGGAAGGATCACTGGAGATAAACGTCCAACTAGGGGATGGAGAGATCTACAAAGAGATCCGAGCAGAATTCATGGTGGTCAACATGGATTTCGCATACAACGCAATTCTCGGAAGGCCACTCTTGCATGATACGTGCGCATCCATTTGCATGAGGTACCTACTGATGAAAATCCCAACCAGAGAAGGCGATGCCGAAGTCAGAGGATGCCAAAAGTCAGCCAGAGAAGCATACTTTACAGCTCTCAGGAAAGTACATATAACCTTGCCAGTACTAACAATGGAACCTCCAGAGAAGAAGGAAAGGGCGGAGCATTATGGGCGAACTGAGAAAATCGAATTATCCCCAGGAAAGGAGATAGAAGTGGGAGATGAGCTAGAAGAAGAAATCAAACGATCTCTGACCGAAAACCTCAGATCGCTTGGAGACTCCTTTGCCTGGACAACAGACGAATTGATCGGAGTAGACCCGGACGTCATATGTCATCGGTTAAACATAGCGACCGACGCGAAGGCAGTGATACAAAAGAAGAGAAGGCACTCGCCCGAAAAACAACTCGCCATCGCAGAAGAGGTCGCCTGGTTAAAAGCAGCAAACGTGATCAGAGACGCCTATTACCCCAAGTGGGTAGCGAATGTGGTGATGGTAAAAAAGTCCAATGGCACTTACCGAATGTGCGTGGACTTCACAGATCTGAATAAAGCATGTCCCAAAGATAGTTTCCCACTTCCACACATTGATCAGTTAGTAGACTCCACAGCAGGTCACGCCCTCTATACATTCCTAGATGCCAAGGCGGGATATCACCAGATACCCATGGCACCTGAAGATCAGGAGAAGACGGCCTTCATAACGGACCAGGGATTATTTTGTTACAAGATGATGCCCTTCGGTCTGAAGAACGCAGGAGCCACATATCAGCGGCTGGTGAACTCAATATTCAGAGATCAGATAGGAAAACACATGGAAGTTTATGTGGATGACATGATTATCAAGAGCATCCGGGCTGAAGACCACCCAACAGATGTGAAGATAGTCCTGGAGACGCTAAAGAGATACCAGCTAAAACTCAATCCGGAAAAGTGCGTATTCGGAGTACCGGCAGGCAAGTTCTTGGGATACATGGTCTCTCAGAGGGGTATCGAGGCCAACCCAGATAAAATCGAAGCGGTCTTAAAAATGACACCGCCACGGAGCATACATGAAGTCCAGAAGCTCAACGGCCGGATCACGGCTCTAGGTCGGTTCATGTCCTGCTCGGCAAAACGATGCCTGCCTTTCTTCAAAACCCTGAAACAGATCAAGAACTTCACATGGACCGCAGAATGCCAGCAGGCGTTTGAAGAGTTGAAAAGCTTCCTATCCTCGCCCCCACTGTTGGCGAGACCGGATCCGGGCGACGTGTTATATTTATACATCTCTTGCTCTGACGAAACAATAGCAGGAGTATTGGTGTCGGAAAAAGGAGGCGAACAATACCCGATCTACTACATTAGCAAAGTACTCAGAGATGCGGAGCTGAGATACCCGAAGTTGGAGAAGCTGGCGCTGTGCGTATACACCGCCACCATCAAGCTCCGACATTACTTCGAAGGGCACCAAGTCATTGTACGGACCGACCAACCATTACGAAAAATCCTCCAGAAGGCAGAGACAAGTGGACGCATAGCAGAATGGGCCGTCAAAATAGGAAGTCTGGGCGTTATCTATGAAGCTCGGAAAGCACTGAAAGCTCAAGCACTAGCCGACTTCTTCGCTGAATTGACATTCAAAGAACCCATGGAGGACAAAACGACTCCCTGGGAGATGCACGTCGATGGAGCAGTTTGCGGAGAAGGAGCAGGCATCGGAGTCGTGCTCAAAGGACCAGGAAAAATCCAAATGGAATACTCAGCAAGACTCGAGTTTCCAGCTTCCAACAATGTTGCGGAATATGAGGCGCTGATAACAGGGTTGCAATTATGCGAAGAGCTCAACATCTCCGAAGTCCATATCTACAGTGATTCACAACTGGTTGTGAACCAAGTCTCGGGGAACTTCGAAGTAAAAGAAGCTACGTTGAAGAAGTACGCCAAGCAGGCCAAAACCTTCTTTGCCGATAATGGGCGATCCTGGTCGCTACAGCAAATACCCAGAGCAATGAATGGAAGATCAGACGAATTGGCAAAGTGGGCAGCAACAAAGAATTACGACTCAATGAGAAACATTCCTCATGAAATCAAACGACAGCCTAGCTTTCAAGAAGAAATTGAGGAAGGCGAAGTACTGATTGTAGAAGGGGAAGAAACCTGGATGTCCCCCCTCACAGCATACCTGGCTAATGGAATACTCCCCGAGGATAAGAAGAAAGCCAAAAGGATAGTGATACTCTCATCAAAGTTCGGAATATACAACGGCCAGCTGTACAAATGGTCATTCACCCATCCCTGGCTAAGATGTGTGAACGAAGAAGAAGGAGAGTACATCATGAAAGAATTACATGAGGGGACCTGCGGAGCACATGACGGAGCATCAACACTGGTCAGGAAAGCACTGCTACAAGGCTATTATTGGCCCACGATGAAAGAACAAGCTACAACCCTAGTAAGGGGATGCTGGCCTTGCCAGCAACATGCCTTGGTACCAAGAAAGCAAGCTTCAGAAATGAAACCCATCGGCAGTGCATGGCCGTTCGCCCAGTGGGGTATGGACATCCTGGGACCTCTCCCTTTGGCCACAGGACAACGGAAGTTCCTGGTAGTGGCAATCGACCACTTCACCAAGTGGATAGAGGCAGAACCACTGGCAAAAATCACCCAACAACGCATAACTAACTTTTTCTTTAGATCTATCTTGTGCAGGTTTGGAATACCGAAGGTGCTGATCACAGACAACGGAAAGCAGTTCGACTCAGCAAAGTTTAGAAAGTTTTGTGCCGAGTATCAGATCGACCTAAGGTTCACTTCGGTTTACCATCCACAATCGAATGGGCAAACCGAAGTGGCCAACAGAATCCTACTGGCCGGACTAAAAAGAAGACTAGACGAGTGCAAAGGAAGATGGGTAGAAGAACTCTACAGCGTCCTATGGAACTACCGTACCACCCCTAGAGAATCAACGGGCGAAACTCCATTCGCCCTAGCCTATGGAACGGAGGCTGTAATTCCTGTAGAGATCGGCGCACCCACGCCAAGGACAGAAGACAACCAGCTAAACCTAGAAGAAAACGAAGAAGAGCTCAGGAACAATCTGGATCTCCTGGTTGAAAAAATCAACAGATCAGACATCAGGATGGAAGCCTACAGACAAAAGATGGCCAAACATTTCAACAGCCATGTAAAGAAAAGAAAATTCAAACTAGGCGACCTAGTCATGCGAAAAACCGAAGTCAAAAAAGGAGAAGCAGGAAGTGGAAAACTGCAGCCAAACTGGGAAGGACCTTACACCATCAGCGAGGTCATTAAAGAAGGAACCTTTAAACTCACCAACTCCATGGGAAGAATCATACCAAGGACATGGAACGCCAACAACTTGAGAAAAATTTAGTCACAATAGATCGCCATCAGACATGATTAGTTATTCCTTAAGAAGTAGCATAATTAGTCAAGCGGTGTTTAGTCACAGCATTGTATTTCAATTCCTCCAAGTGATGTTTAATCACAGCATTGTATTTCAATTCCTCCAAGTGATGTTTCATCACATTATTGTATTTGAATTTATGCAAGTATTTTAATTTACCCTTGCTCGGACAAGGAATTTCCACAGATATCGTCTCTTTACCATAGTTACTGATTACTTAAAATATTTCCAAAGAGGAGAACTGACGAGTTCATTCCCAAAAAAGGAAAATACACAGTCAAAATATATATATATCGCCTAAAATAAAGAGAACATAGAAACTAACTGTCTCAAAAATAAAGAAGGCAAAAAAGATATATATTAAAAAGAGGGCAAATGCCCCCCAAAAATTACAAAGGAAAGTAAAATTCCTAAAGAAAAGATACAAATGTACAAAGTACATAACAAAAAAAAAATAAAGGAAAATTCTTCCTATACAAAAACTAAAAAGAGGAATCTACAGCTTGATGATCTCTGGCTCAACCTTCTCCGGGGCAGCCTCTTTGTTCCCCTCCAAAATATTTGGGACAGATAGCCCCTCCTGCGAACCTCGCCTGGCTGAAGAAGAAGCATCAACATGAATGTTGCCAGAACGAGTGGGAGAAGGGACATCGGCAAGACTAAGAGGATCGGACCCTGGAAGGATAGACTCCAGATCAGAAGGCCGATCCAATAAGTCCAAAGCAGCAAAAGGCCGCTCCGAAGATATAAGCAAGCCGAAGTCCTTCTCCTCAGGACTACCTCCCAAACCGGGAACAAGAGGCTTCTCGCCAGCCTTGGCAGGTTCCTGGACCCCTTGGGCAGACTGTTCGGCAACCTCAGCAGCACCTCCACCATTTTCAGACTTGATGGAGACAAACAAGTCTTGGGGAGAATCTGGCTCACTCTCACTGTTAATCCCCTCGGGAAAGCCATATAAGAATTCAACGTCCCCATCAGGATGACGCTCCAAGTAGGTACCCACGATGGCTTCAGTGAAGTCAGTCAGATCATTGGCTAGCTGGGCGGTGTTACGGCGACGCCTCTCCTTCTCACGAATCAGCCTGCCCCGCTTCAGATAAAGCCTCTTCTCAGCAACTGAGACTTTATCGTTAAGGGCCGTGACGGTGGTGTCGAACTCCTTCTTGAGATCGTCATAATCAGTACTTTTCAACACCACCTCTGCCGCCAGATTTTTATTTTCCTTCTTAAGGCGGGCGACCTCCTCAGACAGCACACGCTGCTGCTTCACAGCACTCTCCCTCTCTCTGGATAATCTATCCACATCAGCACGAAGAGAGTCCAGCTTCTGAGTGCACCCGCCATGTTCGCTGCGAAGGGAGTCATACTTTCCCTTCAGCAGCTTGTACTCCGTCTTTAACTTCACCTGCATCTCATCGTCGTTAAGACGGTTGGAGCGGTATTGACGGATGGCATAGGCAACCTAAACATAAAATCAAACTGAGTTAGAAAATAACCATAACAGGAAGAAAAAGGCAAAATGATCGAGTTAGAAAATAATCACCTTTGCCAGGTTGGAAAAACAATCGTCCATCAGTACGTTGTCCGGCCTCTTCAAATAATAGTCAACGTCCGAAGGGCAGCAGGAACCCCGGAAGATGTCGTGGGCAACGGCAGGACAACGCACAGTAGCATCTGCCCCATACTTTTGAAGGAGCAGGTCGACCTGAGTCACCATCACATCCCTCTTAGGCCTTTTCATAGAGGGTCCCTCCCCCTCAGTATCTTCGCCCCCTGAAGAAGGAGCTCGCCTTTTGCTGCCGGTCGAAGCAGCCGGGGCAGCTTGGGGAGCAGAAGGAAGGGATCTGGCATGCTTCTCCTTCGCAGGAACCTCCATCTTATCCTTCCCCTTACCGGTGTAAGAGGGAACAGCAGGAGGAGGAGGGCTGGTGACAGGTTCCTTTATCTGGAAGCCTGGCAGCACCACCCTAGGAGTAGGGGCAGATTCATCACCCTTCTGAGAAGAAGGGGGTTTGCTTCCAGTCGTAGAAGGAACATCGCCTCCTTTCTTGGCAGGCGCCTTCTTAGCCTCAGAAGTCGGCTTGGGAGCAGCTTGAGGAAGGGCCTCCCTCTCTCGAGCCTCCCGGCGAGCTCTCCTATCCTCCATGACCTTCTGCTGAAGCTCCTTGAAGTTCGGCACTGAAAAGTCAAAGTAAACAAAATTCAGAAAACGCCTCACAAAAATTAAAAGGGAATAAAAGCTTCATGGCACAAACAAGGTACCAGAAGGACTAAGAGGCATAGAAGAAATATTAAGAGGGGAAGAAAGAAGTGGTTCGCCCATGTCAGGGAACTCGTCTCCATTATCAGGCGATGTCTCCCTCTTATCCTCACTCTTCTTCCTCTTCCCCCTTTTTTCACCCTGCACTCTCTTGTTTCTCTTGGAGGCAACACTTTGGTCCCAGCCAAAGTAGGAATCTATCAGATTCACTACGTGCACCTTAGCGCCACCTCGAAGCAGACGCAGCGTCTCTTGATCAGCCTCGCTCAGGTTCGCCTTTTCCAATTTTAGGGGCCCCTCCACAAAAACATTCGGAATGGAACCCCAACCCCCTTCCTTCTTGGCGATGACAAAGGAACCTTTCCACCGCTTTAAAGAATTGGGAAGACCAGTGAAGGGAGATCTTCCGGGTTGCAAGTAGAAGAACTCATCGCTTTTCTTCCTCCCCAAAGAATAGATCGCCCTAACAATCTCGTAGCCCACCTGTCTCTTCAGTTGGAGTCCACGAATAAAAATAAAATCCTCCTCATCTCCTTCGTCATCACCCAGTCCACCATCTCCGACCTCATCTTCACCAGCATCCTCAAGGGGAGCCTCGCCCTCTGGCTCTCTGTCATCAACACCCTCCTCACTGTCAGGGATCACCTTCTGAGACAACCCTTCCTCGTCAGATGACAACTCAACGAGGGTAGCAAGAGGAACAGGGTAGGTTGGGTCACTGGCAGAACTCTCAGAGGAAGAGGAAGAAGAAGGGGAAGACACAGAAACCCTTAATGTAGACATCCTAAAAATATACTATCTGAAAGCAAACAAGAAGAAGGAAGCAAGAAGAGCAATAAAAATAGCTAAGCCACTTACTGATTGAGAGAGAAAGTCTGGTGCTATGTAACTCGAAGAAAACCTGGCTGGAGAAATACGTCAACAGAAATACAGAATCAGAGAGAAATATTAACAGAGAATCAGAGAGAAAAATTAAGAGTAAAAAACTTTTAATTAAAGAATATGTACCTCTTTTATACACTCGAATGCCTGACAGCAGGAAACTCCTCGAAATAATCAATGGAAAACCAAAAGTCGCGTTCTTTTATAGTCAAAAAACGCTTCAGATTCGTAACCGTTGAAGGAAACGTTTGAAATTCAAATTGTTTCGAAAATTTCGGAAATTCGAATTTTGAAAATTGGCGCTTCAAGTCTTTGACTTAGCAAGATTATAAGGGGGGGACATCTGATACCGACCTAATAATATTCGAACTCCAAGCATCGCCTAATGAATGCTATGCTCGCCCAACGGGTCTCCAAATCTCCCATCGCCCATGTCTGTCTCGGGCGGACTCATCCAGGTCTGCCATCTAGGCGATCTCATCCACTTTGTTCCCTGACACCCACTACCCGGGATAATCGGGAACGTGCCTTCACCATTATCAATAATCGTGGGGCAAACCCACGATTTACCAGATAACCACCGCCTTAAACTCATTATAAAAGGAAGCCACCGAATGCTGAGAAGGGTAAGCAAAATCAGACTTAAATACTCTTACATTCATTTACCTACCAAAAAACCCTCTTTGACTTAAGCATCGGAGTGGCTTTCAGGCTGAGCAAGCCTGAGGTCCTTTGAGCTTATATTTGTTACTTGTGCAGGAAAAACAGTACGGGCGACCCTTTAAAGATCGACCTGTATCACTAACTTCCACACTTTCACCTACTGGGGTGGCTACGAATAAAGGGTTCCTAAGATACGCTGGTTGCACTCCTAACTTATTAGCGAAGTTAGGCGAAACAAATGAATGCGTAGCGCCCGGATCAAATAAAATTAATGCATCTTGAGTAGCGATAGGAAAGGTACCTTGCACCACATCATTGGAAGCCTGAGCCTCCTGAGGATTCAGTGCAACTGTGAAGTGTGACCAGTACCGCGACCTCCGCTGTTCCTTCCTCCTCGATTCCCATAACCACGACCTCTCGGGCCAGTGAAGGTACTTCCCGTCTGATCATACCCTAACGCCGCCTGATGTGCAGTTCTCTACTGTTGATAGGAAGGCTGTGCTACTGTAGTAATGGAGCCTTGAGGCATCTGCCTGGGACAATCTCTTGCAAAATGACCCCGTTGGCCACAATTGAAACATGCCCCAGTAGCAATGTGGCACGCGCCGTAGTGTCTCATATTACATGTCAAACAAATAGGTGCTCCACCTCTTAAACCACTAGTAGATCTAGCACCAAATCCTGTGCTAGTAGTTCCAGCTCGAGATCCATATCGAGCTTTCTTACGTTCTCGCTGACGTTGTATCGGCCTTGAGTAACTCCCAATATATGACTGTGTTGGAGCGCTCTGCACGCTGCGAAACGTATCACTCCGTATAGGTACAACGTTAGAAGAATCAGGAATTCTCCCAAACCGGATCAGAGAAACCTCCATCTGCCTGGCGCTATCAATCAGTTGCACTAAAGGTTTACTTATATCAGATGTCAAACTCACAAACTTGGCTCCTAAACCTTCTACAAACCTCGAGCTCACTCTGACTGGATCTGCCGTCTGATCGAGTGCAAATCTGCTCACTCTAGTAAACTCAGTCACAAACTCCTGCACAGACCGATTGCCTCTACTCAGGGTCAACCACTGGTTACGATAACTTTCCGTCACCGCAAATGGTAAGAAGTATTCTCAAAATTGGTTCACGAATTCAGCCCAGGTTATAGTATCCATTGTTGGCTGAATATGACGTTGAAACAAATCTTTTGCAGGTCCTCGCATAGACATTTCCACCATGATGATGGTTTGTCTCTCATTAGCTTGTAAACGTCGAGCGTTACGTTCTACTTCTTCGAGGAAATCTAGGGCATCGTCAGAGCCGTCAAACTTAGTTGGCTTAAGGAGCATATAAGCCAAGACGATGTCTCGATCATTAAAAGCAACATTGCATAGCTGTTGCTGCTGTAGTTGTTCACGATGCATATTCTGCACCTCAGCCTGATTAGCTTGCATGGCCGCAATCCCTGTAAGGAACTGATTCAGGTCAAAACCCACAACGTTATGTTGCTGGGCTTGCGCCTGCACTCCAGGTGCCTGGGCCTGGGCCTCTTGGCCTCTACTATCACCAGCCGCTTCAGGTGGTAAGTTAAGCCCACCCTGAACAAAAGACTCATCTTGAGCTTCTGGATGAACATTATGTGCCCCTTCTATAACATTTCGCGCTGTAGCGGCAGCTCGTTCTGCTTCTTGTCGTTGGTCAAACATCCTGACCAAGACAAACAACGTTACATAGCCGCATAAACGCATATCATCGCAACGTAAATCGTAAATAAAACGCATCTCATCACATGCGAACACACACACTTATAATAGACTCACATCCTAGAGGGAAAGCGAAAAGTTTTGAAAGCCAAACGAATACTTAACAAAGACAAGACTCGAGTCCTATGTGCTGCAGTAGACTCCTAAAGATTCTTAACCTCATAACACTTAACCGATATAAGCAATGGTAACTGGACCATGCTCTGATGCCAACATTGTCACGACCCAATCTCATGGGCCGAGACCGGCGCTAGGGAATAGGAGTGGTTGCTCCGAAACCCGTAGCAAGCCTAAAAACGTAAATCAATGTAATGCCCTGAAATATTTTATGGTAATTACGTCGTGCCACGTGTTGAGATTTCCGATAAATTAAATTAAGGAGAATTTAATTTAATTATATCGAGAATTTAAAATAATTATGTTAAGTCAATTAGCGGGAAATTAAGAATATAACTTAGAAAATTAATATAAAATAAATTTAAATCCCATGACGGATTTTATTTCGTCAAAGTCCGTGAAATAGTTTATAGTATTTATGGTAAAAGTTTCGAGTCGATCGGAGATCGTTTAAAAATTTAGACGCGAATAGGTTTTGGACTAAATTGAAACTTTTGAAAAGTTTCAAGGATTAAAGTGTAAATTGACCAGGATATATATAAAAATTTCCTTCAGATGAAGGACTCATCCAGACTTTATCACCTTTCCTCATTTCTTCGTTTCTTCGATGGTAACGTACGATTCGTCGCTCAGTTTCCGTTTATCGTCCGTTTCCGACGTTTTATAACTCGAAACGATCGTATTTCAGTGGCGTATCATGGTAAGCTTGACGTTTTATCGTTTAGAAGGATATATTTTGAGTTATATCGATTCAAAATTTTAGGCCACGAAACGATTTTATCGTTTTATCGATTATAGGATTGTATTTGAATGTTTTGAAGTTAGAATTAGCGTTTTGGACACGTTTAGAACGTTTTTACGCATTGGAGCACGTCGGAAATCGATCCCGGGCTAAGCCCGTGGCTGTGCGTCGCACAGCTGGATTGTGCGAACGCACAGTCAGGTGACTGTGCGGACACACATTCCCCTGTGCAGTCGCACAGGAAGACGCGCGTACGCACAGTGTTTTCGCCGATCGACTCGTTTTGAGGAAAATTCGTCGCACGCGCATACCGAGATTTGAAATTGATTAGTATACGATTAGTAATCGATTAATTTAAGATGTTAACCCAATGAGGTTAAACGAGAATGAATTCTAGAAATGGTAATTTATCCATAAACGAGTTAGATACCGTTTATCGGAATATATGTGAGAAGAACGACAGTTAATGAGAGTTTAGTGTGTGGAGTCTCGAGTCTAGAGTCAATCTTAGAATAGAATTCTGATTCGAGTCAAATGTTTTGAAATTGTTTTAGATCCGGCGAGGCAAGAAGCAGCTGGACCAGGAGCTCGGGAAGCTTGACGTTTTAAGCCCCGAAGTATTTTTGGATAAGCATTTTCTGTGAGTTTATACGATTTTCTTTTAAAGTATTTATACAAGCAATTATTTTATATTGCTTTATGTTTGAATTGCATGTTTATAGTGCAGAATGTTTATATGAATTGCACATACGCTTGATTTGAAACCAGTATTGATCCGATGGAACGTGCTACCTATTGAGCGGTAATAGGACTGCGTGATCACCAGTTTTGATTTGATACAGCTGTGAATACGATTAAGAATACAAATTTTGAAGTTGGATATACGAATGCGATACGAGAGTGAACTCGGTTACGGTGTAACCTGAGCCCCGTATCTAGTAGGTTGGACCTACCAGTGGGTTGAACCCACCATTGGAATTAAGATATTTGTCGCGACTGACGTGGTAGAGTGTGAATACTCCCGGGTCGGACTATTGGATAAGTTTTCCTCTGAGCACATACGTTTAGCATGTTCAGGGATTAGGGTTTCAATCGGATCTTCTACTTGGCTGCATATGATTGAATATTATTTTATGTTTTATTGAATACTTATTAGTAAACATATGAACTCACTCAGTATATCCACATATAGTGACCCCTCACAGATTTCCTTTCAGGTGATAGACGCTTTTGAAGCAACGGACTTCTATCCTACTTCTAGAAGTCTGTATTTTTGAGAGTATGAAAAGAAACAATATTTTACTCTTAGAGCTGCAGTAGATAAGTGTTTTGTAAATCAGCTTGTAATATATGGTTTTCTGTAAATATAACTTAAATGTTTTACGCTTGCTGCGTTTTGATGTTTAAGACTACCAGAGGATATGTATGCCTGGTATGTGTGTTTAGCATGACGCATGTTATTGTCTGTCATGCACGACGTATATGTTTTGCGAAAAATTATTTTACGTTTTTAGGCTTGCTACGGATTTCGGAGCAACCACTCCCATTCCCTAGCGCCGGTCTCGGTCCACAAGATTAGGTCGTGACAATGTTGGTATTAGAGCATGGTCCAGTTACCATTTCTTATTTCAATTAAGTGTTGAGTGAATAAGAATACTAGGAATTCTACTGCAGCACATAGGATTCAAATCTTGTCTTGTTAAGTATTCATTTGATTTTCAAACTTTCAGCTTTCCCTCTAGGATGTGAGTCTGTCATACGTGTGTGTTTGCATGTGATGAGATGCGCGTTTAATACGATATACATTATGATGATACTTGTTTATGCGGCTAAGCAACGCTGTTTGTCTTGGTCAGGATGTCTGACCAACGACAAGAAGAAGAGCGAGCTGCCGCTGCAGCACGAAACGTTATAGAAGGGGCACATGACGTCCACCTAGAAGCTCAAGATGAGTCTTTTGTTCATGGCGGAGGTGGTAGCCAAGAGGCCCAGGTGCAGGCACCTGGAGTGCAAGCGCAAGCCCAGCAACCAAATGTTGTGGGTTTTGATCTGAATTAGTTTCTTACGGGAATTGCGGCTATGCAAGCTAATCGGGCGGAGGTGCAGAATATGCATCGTGAACAGCTACAGCAGCAACAGCTACGCAATGTTGCTTTCACTGACCGAGATATCGTCTTGGCTTATATGCTACTTAAGCCAACTAAGTTTGACGGCTCTGACGATGCTCTAGACTTTCTGGAAGAAGTAGAACGTAATGCTCGACGTCTGCAAGCTAATGAGAGATAGACCATCGTCATGGTGGAAATGTCTATGAGAGGACCCGCGAAAGACTGGTTTCAGCAGCACATTCAGCCAACCATGGACACTATGACTTGGGCTGAATTTGTGAATCGTTTTAGAGAATTTTTCTTACCGTATGCGGTGACGGAGAGTTATCGTAATCAGTGGCTGACCCTGGGTAGAGGCAATCGGTCTGTGCAAGAGTTTGTGACGGAGTTTACCGGAGTGAGTAGGTTTGCACCTGACCTGACTGCAGACCCAGTCAGAGTGAACTTGAGGTTTATAGAGTGTCTAGGAGTTGAATTTGTGAGTCTGGCATCTGATATCGGAAGAACTCTGGTGCAACTGATTGATAGCGCCAGACAAATGGAAGTTTCTCTGATTCGTTTTGGGAGAATTCCTGACCCTTCTAATGTTTCACCTGTGAGAGATAATACGTTTCGCAGTGTACAGAGTGCGCCTACTCAGTCATATGTTGGGAATTATTCTCGATTCACACCGCGTCAGTGAGAACGCAAGAGGCCTCGACGTGGAACGCGGGTTAGTGCCTCAGGCACAGGATTTGGTGCCAGATCTATGAGTGATATGGGAGGCGGAGTTCCTATATGTCTGAACTGTAATAGGAGGCACTACGGCGCGTGCCACATTGCTACTGGAGCATGTTTCAACTGTGGTCAACGGGGTCATTTTGCTAGAGATTGTTCGAGGCAGATGCCCCAGAGCTCGATGACTACTGTGATGCAACCTTTCTATCAGCAGTAGAGGACTGTGCATCAAGCAGCGTCAGGATATGATCAGACAGGAAGTACTTTCACTGGCCAGAGAGGCCGTGGTTATGCAAATCGAGGAGGAAGGAACAACGGAGGTCGTGGTACTGGTCACACTTCGCAGGCTGGCGGAAGTCAGGCCAGGGTCTTTGCACTAAATCCTCAGGAGGCTCAAGCTTCCAATGCTGTGGTACAAGGTACCTTTCCTATCTTTTCTCAAGACGCATTAATTTTATTTGATTCGGGCGCTACACATCATTTGTTTCACGTAGCTTTGCTAGTAAGTTAGGAGTGCAACCAGCATATCTTAGGAATCCTTTGTCAGTAGCTACTCCAGTCAGTGAAAGTGTGGAAGTTAGTATCGTTTATCCGTCTTGTCTAGTGAAAGTTCAAGAACGAGATTTGTTAGTTGACTTGATTTTACTCAAGGTATTAGCTTTTGATGTCATATTAGGAATGGATTGGCTAGCACAGCACTATGCCAATGTGGATTGTCGGGAGAAGATGATAACGTTTAGCAAGCCTGGAATTGAACCAGTTTCAATCCAGGGTGACAAGATGGAATCTCCTACGAGTATTATTTCAGCTATTAAAGCTTGTCGCATGTTAAAGAAGGGGTGTCAAGGATTCTTAGCGATAGTACGAGACGTGGAGAAGAAAAGTGTAAATTTAAATGATGTACCAGTGGTGTCAGAATATCCAGACGTTTTTCCAGAGGAATTACCTGGATTACCCCAGATCGTGAGATTGAGTTTTGTATCGAATTGACTCCTGGCACGAAGCCGATATTGATACCTCCTTATCAAATGGCGCCAGCAGAGCTCAAGGAACTTAAGGATCAGTTAGAAGAATTGTTTGATCGCGGTTTCATCAGACCGAGTGTATCCCCGTGGGGTGCACCAGTGTTGTTCGTGAAAAAGAAAGATGGATCGCTTCGATTATGTATCGATTATCGACAACTGAATAAGGTGACGATCAAGAATAAGTATCCGTTATCTAGAATCGACGATTTATTTGATCAGTTACAAGGAGCGAAGTATTTCTCCAAGATTGACCTGAGATCAGGCTATCATCAGCTGAAGATTCGTGATGACGATATTCAAAAGACTGCTTTTCGAACTCGATACGGACATTACGAATTTCTCTTTATGTCATTTGGATTAACGAATGCACCAGCAGCCTTTATGGATCTTATGAATAGAATATTCAAACCGTACTTGGATCAGTTCGTGATTGTGTTTATCGACGACATTTTGATTTATTCACATTCAGAAGAAGAACATGCACATCATCTACGGATAGTACTACAGACGTTAAGAGAGCACCAGCTTTACGCCAAATTCTCTAAATGTGAATTTTGGCTAACGGAAGTGGCGTTCCTAGGTCATGTGGTTTCACAAGGCGGTATCAAGGTTGATCTAAAGAAGATCGAAGATGTGATAGAATGGAAGCGGCCTGAATCAGTTACAGAAGTTAGGAGTTTCCTTGGTTTAGCAGCATATTATAGACGATTCGTACAGGACTTTTCGAAGATCGCTGTACCCTTGACAAAGTTAACTCAGAAGAACGCGAAATTTAACTGGACAGATCAATGCGAATTCAGTTTTTTAAAACTGAAAGAGTGTTTGACGATAGCACCAGTCTTAACACTACCAGAAGGAACGGAAGGATTCAGTCTACTGCGATGCGTCAAGAGTTGGATTAGGATGTGTTCTAATGCAACACGGTCGAGTAATCGCATACGCTTCGCGACAGCTTATGAAGCACAAAACAAACTATCTGACGCACGATCTAGAACTAGCAGCGGTGATCTTCGCGTTGAAGATTTGGACGCATTATTTGTACGGCGCCACGTGGGAGATCTTTACAGATCATAAAAGCTTGAGGTACATTTTCGATCAACGAGAACTGAACCTCAGACAGAGGAGATGGATGGAGCTGCTTAAAGATTACGACTGCACGATACAATACCATCCAGGCAAGGCCAACGTAGTAGCGGATGCGTTAAGCAGAAAGTCGGCAGGAAGTCTCGCGCATGTTACAACGACATGGCGGAGACCATTAACTAACGAGATTCACACGATGTTTAGCCAAGGAGTGGAGTTCGAGATTTCATCACTCGGTAACCATATGGCTCAGCTAACGATACGATCGACGTTGATAGATCAAATCAAAGAATTGCAAGCAGACGACCCTCAATTAAAGCATCTAATTAAGGAAGTGCAACAAGGAAAAAGTCAAGATTTCAGTATCGTCAACGAAATACTGAAATATGGCAATCGAATGTGCGTTCCAGACGTTGAAGACTAGAGATAGAAGATCATGGAAGAGACTCATGGAACGATTTATAGCGTTCATCCTGGTTCCACGAAGATGTACCATGACATCAAGACAACGTATTGGTGGAGCGGAATGAAGAAAGACATTTTGGAGTTTGTGGCTAAATGCCCGACTTGTCAGCAAGTCAAACTAGAACATCAGCGACCCTACGGATTTCTTCAGCCGTTATCCATCCCGGAGTGGAAATGGGAGAAAATCACGATGGATTTCGTAGTCGGACTATCTAAGACGCAAAAAGATTTTGATTCCATCTGGGTAATCGTGGATCGCTTGACGAAGTCAGCGTACTTCATACCTATCAAGACGACACATCCTGCAGCAAAGTTAGCAGAAATATACATTGATAAGATCGTGAGCCTACACGGAGTTCCCGTGTCAATTGTGTCTGATAGAGGTTCTGTATTTACCTCTCATTTCTGGAAGAGCTTACAAGAAGCGTTAGGAACACGATTAAACTTCAGCACTGCATTTCATCCTCAAACAGACGGCCAGTCTGAATGGACGATTCAAACGTTAGTTGATATGCTTCAACTATGCGTACTAGACTTCGGAGGTAGTTGGGATACGTACCTACCTTTGGTCGAGTTCGCCTACAACAACAGTTATCATTCGAGCATTGAAATGGCTCCATACGAAGCGTTATACGGGCGTAAATGTCGATCCCCTATCTGTTGGGATGAAGTCGGCGAACGAAAGCTCACTGGAGCATATATCATCCATATTACGTCAGAGAAAGTACCATTGATAAAGCAACGGGTAACTACTGCTTCCAGTTGACAGAAGAGTTACGCGTATCCCAAGAGGAAGGATATAGAATTTCAAATTGGAGACTATGTGTTTCTCAAAGTATCACCGATGAAAGGAGTTATTCGTTTTGGAAAGAAGGGCAAGTTGACTCCGAGATACGTCGGACCATACCAGATCGTGGAGCGTATAGGCTCTGTTGCCTACAAGCTAGACTTGCCACCAGAAATGTCACAAGTTCACCCTGTCTTTCATATTTCCATGCTTCGGAAATATGTACCAGACCCCTCTCGAATAATTAAACCACAAGTAGTGGACGTAAGCGAAGAGTTAACTTACGAAGAACGGCCACTGCAGATTGTCGATACGCAGATACGACAATTGCGGACAAAGAGAATCTCGATGGTGAAAGTCCTATGGAGGAGTCAGTCCATAGAAGAGTGCACGTGGGAGACAGAGGAGGATATGAAGCAGAAGTATCCTTATCTTTTTATCCAAGGCACGTGGCTAAATTTTAAATTCGATGACGAATTTATTTTAAGGGGGGTGAATGTAATACCCCAAAATATTTTAAGGTAATTACGTCGTGCCACGTGTTGAGATTTCTGATAAATTAAATTAAGGAGAATTTAATTTAATTATATCAGGAATTTAAAATAATTGTGTTAAGTCAATTAGCGGGAAATTAAGAATATAACTTAGAAAATTAATATAAAATAAATTATAAATCCCGTGACGGATTTTATTTTGCCAAAGTCCGTGAAATAGTTTACAGTATTTATGGTAAAAGTTTCGAGTCGATCGGAGATCGTTTAAAAATTTGGAAATAGGTTTTGGACTAAATTAAAACTTTTGAAAAGTTTCAAGGATCAAAGTGTAAATTGACCAGGATATATATAAACATTTCCTTCAGATGAAGGAATCATCCAGACTTCATCTCCTTTCCTCATTTCTTCGTTTCTTCGACGGTAACGTATGGTTCGTCGCTCAGTTTCCGTTTCTCGTCCATTTCCGACGTTCTATAACTCGAAATGATCGTATTTCAGTGGAGTATCACGGTAAGCTTGACGTTTTATCGTTTAGACGGATATATTTTGAGTTATATCGATTCAAAGTTTTAGGCCACGAAACGATTTTATCGTTTTATCGATTATAGGATTGTATTTGAATGTTTTAAAGTTAAAATTAGCGTTTTGGACACGTTTAGAACGTTTTTACGCTTGGAGCACGTCATCAATCAATCCCGGGCTAAGCCCGTGGCTGTGCGTCGCACAGCCGAACTATGCATACGCACAACTGGACTGTGCGAACGCACAGTAATATGGACTGTGCTAACGCACAGTCTCCTGTGTAGTCGCACAGGAAAACGCGCGTACGCACAGTGTTTTCGTTGATCGACCTATTTTGAGGAAAATTCGTCGCACGCGCATACCGAGATTTGAAATTGATTAGTATTCGATTAGTTATCGATTAATTTGAGATGTTAACCTAATGAGGTTAAACGAGAATGAATTCTAAAAACGGTAATTGAGCCATAAACGAGTTAGATACCGTTTATCGGAATATACGTGAGAAGCACGATGGTTAATGAGAGTTCAGTGTGTTGAGTCTCGAGTCTAGAGTCAATCTTAGAATAGAATTCTAATTGAAGTCAAATGTTTTGAAATTATTTTAGATCCGGCGAGGCAAGAAGCAGCTGGACCAGGAGCTCGGGAAGCTTGACGTTTTAAGCCCCGAAATATTTTTGGATAAGCGTTTTCTGTGAGTTTATATGATTTGCTTTAAAAGTATTTATACAAGCAATTATTTTATATTGATTTATGTTTGAATTGCATGTTTATAGTGCGGAATTTTTATATGAATTGCATATACGCTTGATTTGAAACCAGTATTGATCCGATGGAACGTGCTACCTATTGAGCGGAAATAGGACTACGTGATCACCAGTTTTGATTTGATACAGCTGTGAATACGATTAAGAATACAAATTTCGAAGTTGGATATACGAATGTGATACGAGAGTAAACTCAGTTACGGTGTAACCCGATCCCTGTATCTAGTAGGTTGTACCTACCAGTGGGTTGGACCCACCATTGGAATTAAGAGATTTGTCGCTACTGACGTGGTAGAGTGTGAATACTCCCGGGTCGGACTATTGGATAAGTTTTCCTCTAAGTACATACGTTTAGCATGTTCAGGGATTAGGGTTTCAACCGGATCTTGTACTTGGCTGCATATGATTGAATATTGTTTTATGTTTTATTGAATACTTATTAGTAAACATATAAACTCACTCATTATATCCCCATATACTGACCCCTCAAAGATTTCCTTTCAGGTGAAAGACGCTTTTGAAGCAACGGACTTCTATCCTACTTCCAGAAGTCTGTATTTTTGAGAGTATGTAAAGAAACAATACTTCACTCTTAAAGCTGCAGCAGATAAGTGTTTTGTAAATCAGCTTGTAATATATGGTTTTCTGTAAATATAACTTAAATATTTTAAATTTTTAAATGTTTTACGCTTGCTGCGTTTTGATGTTTAAGACTGCTAGAGGATATGTATGCCTGGCATGTGTGTTTAGCATGACGCGTGTTATTGCCTGTCATGCACGACGTATATGTTTTGCGAAAAATTATTTTACGTTTTTAGGCTTGCTACAGGTTTCGAAGAAACCACTCCCATTCCCTAGCGCCAGTCTCGACCCACGAGATTGGGTCGTGACAATCAATTTTTCGCAAAACATCAAATGCCATGCATGCCAAACACATACACGTGTCATGCTACAAAACATGCCAAATATACTTATCTTCTGGCAATCACAATCACTATAGCGCAGCAAGTATAAAACATTTATACTTTAAAACATAAAGTTATATATTACAGAAAACCACTTGATACAAAACATCTATCTACTGCAGCTCTACGAGTAAAGTACTGTTTCTTTACATACTTTCATAAATAAAGACTTCTGGAAGTAGGATAGAAGTCCGTTGCTTCAAAAACGTCTTTCACCTGAAAGGGAAATCTGTGAGGGGTCAGTATATGGGGATATACTGAGTGAGTTTACATAGTTACTAATAAGCATTTAAATAAAACATAAAATCGATAATGTAAACGATTCGATCAAATACAGCCGAGTAACTGATCCGGATGAAACCCTATTCTCCAAATATCTGTCGATATACAATAATAATCAAATCGATCGATCCAATTGGTAGGGTCCCGAGAAAATTCAACCGAGTTCAACCTCTACCGTCACTTTATCCCAAGTTGTGGGTCCCGAGATAGTTCAACCGAGTTAAACCCACTGGATACAGGTCCCGAGATAGTTCAACCGAGTTAAACCTCGTATCCAATTCGATATATATTCCAACTTCGGTACGATACGATATTTGATGTTCGATAATATGGGCCCTTTTTTTATAATTTCTCTAATCAAAACTGGTGATCACACAGTCCTATTACCGCCCAATAGGAAGGCACGTTTCACCCGATCTATACTGGTTTCAAATTCAGGTATGAATGCAATTCCATACAAACATTTACGATATAAGCAAATGCGATGTAAATAAATAATATAAAGCATTTGCGATGTAAAAACGACCTACTTTTAAAAACTTGAAAAGTAAATAAACAAACTCACAGAAAACGCTTATCCAAAATATGCCAGTGCTCAGAAACGTCAAGCTTCTCGAGCTCCTGGTCCAGCTGCTTCTTGCCTCGTCGGATCTAAACGATTTAAAATGGATAATTCAAATCAGAATCCTATTCTAAGATTAACTCTAGATTCGAGACACGACAAGACACAAAGCATAACCCGTCGTGTTTCAAACGTAATCTTTTCCGATAAACGAATCATACTTATTTCGTTCCTTAATACTTCTCGATTCAATTCTTAATATAGAATATAGGTTTTCTTAATAAAACCAATTGATATCCATAAACTATCTCATTCCAAACAACTAGTCATATTTTACTCGTTTAACGTCCGAATCTCGCATTTTTGGAGTCCGGGAGTCGATATCGGGAAAGGGAATCGTCAAATTGGGTTTTTAGGATCATTCCCCTTCAAAAGAAGGGTGGTGCACGTCGTGCACCCACCTAGGGCACGTCGTGCACCTAGGTTTAGAGAGGTGCACGTCATGCCCCTACACGACGTGCTCTAACTTTGAGAATCGTTAAACATATAACTTTAAAAAGTTATAAACTTTGCGTTTTGTAAGTTCTCTAGACCTTTAAACTCTGTTTCCGGCAAGTTCTTCCACTTCATTAACTTTGCATTTCTTCTTTATTCTCTTTTTGACACTTCGATCGATCGAATTCGACAACATATTGGCGTTATTCAACGCCTACCACGTACGTGTTACTATCGAGTCATAGTAATATCGACTATATTCTAGTCAAAGGGGCATTACATCTCCCTGAGATACCATCTTGATATATATGCAAATCCTATCGAAAAGAAAATACGCGTATGCATCTCATATATGCATATCGCAGAAACAGACAAGCATTTCACAAACAAACCTATCACACTTATCGCAAAACAACAATGCAAACTACTTGGATTAGACAGAACTCAACTCTATAGCTGCAGTAGTTCTTAGATCACTTAACTAACAAAACACATATTAGCAGAGGTAACTGGACCAAATGCTCTGATACCACAATTGTCACGACCCAATTTATTGAGCCGAGACCGGCGCTAGGGAACGGGAGTGGTAGCTCTGGAACCCGTAGCAAGCCTGAAACCCCTATAAATTTTTCGCGAACTAAATATATTATATATAAAATGTTTCAGAAAACTTCTTTCGATAATATAATAACTTATATCGAAATCTCATATTTCTTTTTCTGAGAGCCACTGCAAAATGATTTACATAAACCAGTGTCTTCCAGTGCGATATCTCATATCCAACACTGTCCTATTTCTAATCATAATCATTATCAACTCCACATATGGCAGTTGGTTAGAGAAATCAAACAGATAAAACTTTATCTTTATAAATAACTTATTTATAAAATTATATCCGAGTTTATACTTCAAATACCGTTTGAAATCAAATCATAAACTTTATATTGACACCTACTGACTATTGCAGCTCTATAAAGACTTGTACTTTGTGAAACTCAAAAGACTTCTGACACAAAGGAGATGGTCTGTATGATCTGACTACGATTACCTGAAAAACAACAGTGAGGGGTCAGTATTTGGGAAAATACTGAGTGAGCTTGCAAATTACTAACGGTATTATAAGAACATAGCATCGCATTTCAAATAAAGCTTGATTATAAAAATACATATAATCCAGCATTTGATCCGTTCGAAACTAAAAGCCTGAAACATGACACGACTCACGAATATTTAAATCAAGTTAATCCAAATGGTCCGACCCGGGAGTGTTCACACTCAACCACGTCAGCCGCGACAAATCTCTTAATCCCAAAGTGTGGGTCCAACCCACTAGATACGGGGCTCAGGTTACTTCAACCGAGTTCTCGCTCGTACCGCATTCATATATCCAACTTCAAAATTCACATCATGCATATATATATCAAATCATTTTTCATATTCAAACATACTAGACTGACTCGATTCTGGTGATCACACAGCTTATTGACACCCAATAGGTAGCTAGTTTCTTCGGATCGCTTACTAGAGTCTCAGTTCAAAAACAATCACTCAAATCATATTAATACGATGAATAAATTCGTAATATATAAAAATAACTTTTATAAATAATACGCGAAAGTAAATTGCAAGTCACTGTGATCGCTATCCAAATATGCAATACAATAATCCTGCAAGCGTAAGTTCCATGCATTGTCCGATCACGTAGCCACTCCAGCTAGACGGCTTGGTAGCTAGTCGGTACGTAAGTTAGTTAGTCGAGTTACCTGTACGTTTAATCCATTAACGTAGGCTTAGTAATAAAACCCTAAGTTATAAACTTAAGTTAATACAATCATATTCCAAATACGACTCTTAACTTTGATCGTGTTCAAATACTTGAGAAATTTGGATATCGAACATGGCTTGTTCATTGATTTTTAAAGCATAGGTTTCTTATATCTCGAAACTCTAATCAAACATGTCATGTTCGATATCCAAATTTCTCGTTTTCGAGGCGAAAATGTCCTAAACGGATACGTCATTGGTTGTGCGAGCGCACAAGAGATTGTGTGCGTTCGCACACAACGGCTTCGCACAGACGCGGAATTCACTTCCGGGCCGTTCCGACGTGCTCCATCATGCATAAAACGCTGAATCCAACAAAACGCAAGTCCTGGCTTTTCGAAAACATCAAAAACGATAATAGAAACGCGATTACAATTCGTTTAAAACGAAACAGCCTTTATTCTCTAATTCTCGCAACTAAAACGTCGATCTTACCTTGATTTGAAGCTCAAAGATGATAGAGGATTGAATTCTGAGTGAGTCGATATAAAGAACGCGTGATTTGGATGAGAAACGGCGAAACCGCAGCGGATCGAATCTCTTCAATTCCTTACGAATAAGGAAATGTATATATAATTTGGCAAATTTGACATTTTAACCCTTTATTTCTTTAACTAAAACCATTTCTGTTTCAAACTTTCTATTTTAACCAAATGGTTAATTATATAATTTAACTCAACTACGTACGTACTATTTATATACAAATAAATAATACTAACCCAAAATTATTATTTTCCATCAATAATCTTTTAATTACTATTCTCGAATCTTAATTGGCTAATTTACACTTTGGTCCTTGAAATTTTCAAAAATTGCAATTTTGCAAAAACGCATCCGCGTCCAAATTTTAAAAGGTCTCCGATTGACTCGAAACTTGTACCACTAATAAAAATCAGTCTAAATTTCCGATAATATTAAATTAAATCCATATTAATTTAAATTATCGGAATTTACGACACGTGGCACAATTTAAATATTTGGGGTATTACAACAACGCATCATTCAAATTTTCCATTTTTGTTTTTTTGCACGATTTGATTTCTCAATGGTATAAACTAGGTTAGTTTCTGAAGAATTCCTAAGCTAAAAACTCTATGGGTAGACATAAATTTTCCCCCTTTATTCTTAGGTTTTGGGGTGGTCAAGAACGACAGCGTCGTCATCAATCAGATCTAAATTTTTACGCGTGACAGGTAAATTCAGAGCACGACAAAGAAGGAAGGGCAATATGATGTCGATGATTAATGGAGGCGGCGCTGTTCTGTTTTTCCAATTGAAGCGGCGACACTTTTTTTCTTGATCGAATTCTTTGTCGGAGTAGCGGTGTTCATTGATCGGATCTTCTGTTTTTCCAATTTTTACCTTGATTGGATCCGCATGGTGGAACAGATCCACCGCCACGTCCGGAGGTGCTTCAATTCATCTTCTTCGATTTTGAAAAAAATGGAAGCAACATCATCATCGGCAAAAGCAGCAAAAGATCAAAGAATTAATCTCAATTTGTAGTTATTCATGGTTTTCCTTTTTTTTGGCTAGTGGTTAAGGTAGGATTTGGAGCCGTAGGAAAAACTACAATCTCAAGTTATTAATGGGTTACATGAGGTGCCTATAGAAGAATAAGCATGCTTCTAAACTAATAGATGAATTTGATTAAATTTTTGTAATGGTTTTATTGTTGGTTAACCAATGGTTTACTAATGGGAAACCAATATTGTAATTTTTAGTAAACTGTTAGTAAACGTTGGGTTAACCGTTGGTGAACTTGTAATAATTTTTATTTTAAATATATGGTTAATTAACCGTTGGTAAACTTGAATTGTATATTTAAAGTAAACTGTACTTTAAAAAAAAATGTACTGTTAGTAAACCATGAGTAAACCGTTGACAAACCTATAGCAAAGTAATATTTAGTATATCATTAATAATTTTTTAGTAAACTTGAATTGTGCATTTTAAACAAATTTTGTTTTAAGTCTACCATTAGTAACCTGTTAGTATGCCGTTAGTTAACCAAATTGTATTTTTTCGAATATTGAATCTAATCAGCTTTAATTATATATCAAGATAAATGTTTACCAAATATTACCCTTTATTTTATTTAAATTTCATTTTGGAAAAAATTTAATTGATTTTATTTGAAAAGATTTTTAATTGGTTTTATTTTAAAAAGATATTAATTAATTTCATTTGCAAAGATTTTAATTGAAAAAATCTTAATTTATTTGAAAAGATTTTATTTGTAGGAGACTCTTAACTTTCATCTAACTACATTTTTTATATAATGATTATTGTCTTTTTACCATTAACAAAGTAAATTTGTGCAAAAAAAAGTGAGTTATGTATTTTTCAATTTTGAAAAGATAACAAGTATTCTTGAAAATATTTCGCTATAACATAGATACTTTTGTTTTTGATAATCAGGAAGGGGGGAGTGAGACTCGAACACGAGACCTCTTACCAAAATGCCTATGGGTAGTACCACTGTGCTACTGGAGCACTGGCAAACAATATAAGTACTTATTAAAAAAACTCTAAAAACAACTCACATTGATTTTTCTTTTCATTTATACTCTAACGTAGAAAAACTTTCAATTGGACTCTTATTTTATTTTTCATGTTTCGACTTTATCCCAAATAAAAAAAATTACGATTAATTAATTTAAGGATAAAAGCAATTTAATAGAAAAATTATATCATATTTTTTATTTGAAAAATACAAACAAGTCCTTCAGTTGTAAAAATATTCAGATAAATCTTAATAATTAAATCATTTTGTAAATTTTATTAAAAAAATTAAGTAAATTAAAAAACCCTTCAACCTGTCCACGGTTGTAAACACCTATTCTCCAGACAGGTAAAAAGTGATAAGAGATTGAAGCGTCAAATGATGATTTCCAAAGAAATTTATCTGGGTGACGAGCTATCGATTCGTTTGTTTGAATCTAAGCACACGTGATCAGTGCACAATTGCGAACTTAAGGGGTTAAAATGTAAATAGCTTATAAAAATTCAAAAAGATTGTAGTCTTAATCAAAGAAATTGGACTAATTGCAATATTTTAGAAGTTTATGGGCCAATTTTCAAGTTTGACGGTCTAAATTGACCACACCCAAACCCTTAGGATCCCAGAAGTCTTTTTTAATACTTTCGGACACCAAATGACTTTTAAACATGTTTAGCCTTTAAAAAATAATTTGAATTTAATTAAAATAAATAGAGGTGTAGCTTCATCGTAATACTATTAAGTCTATCACTTCACACTCTTTCATCCTCCTTGTTTATCTACAATTTTAGAAACCTAACCTGAATCTAAATCGACTACTAGCTAACCCTAAACTACCCTTAACCACTATAAATAGATCCCTATACAGCCCAGCTTTTGGTCGGCAAAATTCACCACCAGAAAAAGTACACCAAACTCTAGAAATTAATAGGTTGGCCGAACCCCTACACAAAAAAAAAACAGTCTTTCAAACAAGCTGAAATGCTTTAAACACTCAAGAACGCAGTGTTGTGCATTGATCCAAAACTAGATTATACATCCGGATCACTAGAAAATGAATAGGGACTCAAAACCATAATTTTGAGTGCCCATAATCGTCTCTTATAACTTTAAATGGCGTTTTAATTAGAACTGTTGATTTGGTGTGGTTAGGATGCATGCTTAGATCGTTCTATCTATTTTTGCCATAAATTGCTGAAATTGGCATAAACTGCTACAATTGTCAAATTTTAATATTCATGCCATGACGCCATGAAAAACTGATTAAAAGCATGATATTAGGTTGTTTCAATATATTTTACAACTCTATTCCAGTTTCTGTTCGATTCTGATTCCTAGAATGCACGCTAGGACCGTTTTATGTGTTTTTTTCCATGAACACGTTCTTATTCAAATTTCCATAATTCTACATTAAACATACATTCTTTAGCTGATTTAGGATGTTTAATAAGCTATACATTGATTCCAATATATTCCAATATGTTTTTCCTTGCGTTTTAATGGATTGTTTTAGTGTTTTCGCAAGAAACGGAGCGAAAACAAAGAACCAACGACCCCCCCTAAAACTGGCGTCGCTGCCAGTTCCGATTAGCGCCGCCGCCAGTGTAAAGTGTCCCCGCCGCTACTCTTAGTGGTGCCGTGGTGGCCTCCAGTTCTTCAATCCAGAATGTTTTCCAGATCCTGCGGACTCGGTTCCAAACTTGTTTTTGTGTTTTCATGCTCGTTTAAGCTCGAAATTGGGCCCTGTTTGAGCCCACGTGTAATGAATTAGTTGTAGTATTATAATATGATGTAAATGGTCCTATCCCAATTGAATGCAGGCCTCGAAGCCCAAACTTGTAATCTATCCAGTCAACCGGGCCCTGAAGCCGACTACCAACAAAACCATGCACTTCTAGAATGGATTTCGGGTTCGTTTGAACTTGGAATCAACCACAGTTTGAACCAGTAGATCCGTATTGACGAGAAAAATTACTTCTATGTTATGACCGAGTCAAGATTCTAACCACCTCGACAATGAAATTGCACTGAGTTATAGACACTCCGGTCTACAAGGTTTAAAAGTATCTTTAACCTTATATGTCTATCCCATGCATATTATGTATGTTAAAACTGTTTAAAGCTCTTTCAAAAAGCATGAAAAATCCAATTATTAATAGGTTAAAGGACTAACCACGTTAAATCAGTAATCAAACCAATTGAATCCAGCAAATCACCTAGACATATTAGGACTGCCATGAAAATGCAACTAGAGGTCGTATAGGATATTCAAGATGACCTAATAAAATCAATCACACCTATATATCTGGTTTTTAGGTTTTGTGCATGTAAAATGATTCAGACCATACATTATCTAATGCATGATAGAAACCTCCAGGGTTAGATGTATGCATAGGAGTATTTATTATCTGTCTCACATGCCAAAATCGAGTCATATGCGCGTCCTAAATTGGGTCCTTTTACTGCTTTTATCTGTGTTTAAATTTCCGTAATTCATATTGTGAACTGCATGAATGATGAGATGAGATATAATAAGAATATGTCCAGTAGATAATAAAGTAACTGATAAGCCAAGTACAAGTGTTTCGGTAAAATATCCACGAATCCGTCTTCCTGTCCGGCGTAAGATAATCTCACACATAAGCGAGTGAGGTTATCCAGTCGGTAAAAAAGGCATTCCTAACTGAGCTAGGTAGCGATCCACATTTTTTAAAACTTTTCCAGCATAGAGGTCAGCCATAAGCCTGGTTGAGAGGTCCCCGAACCTCGCTCTGCTCACAGTGGCGACTCTATTGGGGTTGATAAAATCAACTGTTTTAAAAACATAAGATATAAACACGTTTTCATAATTGCTATAAAAAAAACGATTGCCATGGTGTAGACGCCTATATTTCGGACAGGTAAAAAGTGATAAGGGGCTGAAGCATCCAATGATGATTTCCAGAGAAATTCGTACGGGTGAAGAGCTACAGATTTGCTTGCAGGAATCGAATCAGGCGTAGTCTGCGCAAAATTGCAAACTTGGAGGATTAAAACGTAATTAGGCGTAAATAGCTCATAAAAATCCAAAGCAATTGTAATCTAAGTCTAAGAAATTGGACTGATTGCAATATCTTAGAAGTTTATGGGCCAATTTGCATGTATTATTGGATAAAATTGACTATAACCAAACCCTCAGGGTCCTAAGAGTCGTTTTTAATACTTTCGGGCACCAAAACTAATTTTTAGGCATGTTTTTCTTAGCCATCAAGTTTTAATACGGGATTTTCTCCCTTTAGAGTAGTTTTCACTAAACTAAATACCTTAATTACTTATCTTAAACACATTGATTAAAATTAGAAAATGGCATAAAAATAATTTGACAAAACCCTAACCATAGCTAACCCTAAACCTAATTAACCTCTATAAATGGTACTGTCAGCTCATTGAGTCAGAGGTTGGACCAAAAATATATAAACCCTAGATAGTAAAATTTGATTCCCCCCTTAGAAAAGCCCTAATTTGGCCGAACACTATAGCACACACCACACACTAATCCAGTCCTTAAAACACCTAAATACGCTTTGATGTTCTAAGAACACAGCCCTGCACAAACTCGAAACTGGATTCCGCATCCACTTCGCCAACAAACGAGCCAAGGACTCAGACATGTAACTCTGAGGACCCTCTAATATTCCCTGTATTCTGTTCATATTTGCTGAATATGTGTGAGCTAGGATGCATGATTAGATTAGTTTCATCATATTTGCCATAATTGCCAAATTATGTATTTTTATTGAAATTGCCATGAAAATCGATGAAAAAGCATGTTAATCACTATAATTAGCTGTTTTAATGTTCAAACCCAGAAGATAATCAAATTAGATGCCTTAGAATGCATATTTTTAGGTGTTTTTGAGTGATTTTCGCCATGAAAAAGCCTATTTTTGAGTTGCTATCAAAAACTAATTTTTTGTTTAAATAAGCTTTAAACACTTCATAAATGCTATATTTGAATTTCTTATTCGATTTTATACGGTTTGACTACTTTTTCATGAAAAACGGAGTCAAAACAAGTGAGAACAAAGCGAAACAAAACGTGAACGTGCCGACGAACCGCCGCCGCTGCCGCTAAAATTGACGGCGCCGCCAAAATAAAGTGGCGGCGCCGCCAAAATAAAGTGGCGGCGCCGCCACAATAACCTGCCGTCACTGACAGCTTAAAATGGCGCAGTGTTCTTCCTTCTAGACACCCAGAACCTGCTTCCTAAATCCTCCCAAACTCCGATCCGAACTTCAAAACGTGTTTTCGGGCTCATCTGGACTCCGAATCAGGCCCACTTCGAACCCATGCGTAGAGAATTTCGTGTCGTTTAATATTTTGTATTGTAACGGACCATACCAACATAAAACGGACCCAGAAATCCAAATATGTAAGATAGTGTATAAACCGGGCCCACGGGCCCGAGGCCCGACAAACAAACAACTTCCAGAGCCGATTCTAGGCCAACCCGAACTCGGAATCGATTCCAGATCAAACTAGCAGAACCAAATCGACAAGACGCACAACTCTCGTGATTTGATTAAAAGCAAATTCCGACCAAACCGATGGTCAAAACCCGCGCGAGTGCCAGGCACTCAAAGTCAACGAGGTTAAAAAGTATTCCTAACCTTGTACGTATACCAACCTGCCCCTGAGCATGCCATTAATGTTTATCGCTTTCCAAATGCCTTCCAAATCAAATAATAACCGGTTAAAGGAATAATCACCTAAATTGGAATGCAATTCCAGCCCATCACTTAGACATCGTAGGACCAATACGAAAAAGTAGTAACGATGGTATAGGTTTTTCAAGACTCACCTACTAAAATTAATCACACTTATACATCTGGTTTAGGCGTTGTGCATGTAAAATATCCATACTAGCCAGACTTATGCTATTTGCTAAAACCTCTTAGGTTAGATATATGTTTAGGAATACCTACTACTTGCCTCAAATGCTAGTCCAGATCGAGTCATATCTGGGTCAGACCTGTTACTGTTTTCATCCCTGTTTATTTCCAGCTTTTATATCCTGTGAACTGCATATACTTATGCGATGAGAATAAAATGAATATGTCTAGTTAATAAAGTCTGTAACAAATAAACCAAGCACAAGAGTCTTAGGGAGGACCACGAACCCTAGTCTTTGGTCCGATGCACGATAATCTTACCAGAGGCGAGTAAGATAATCTAGTCGGCTAAAAGGCATTTCCTAGTTGAACTAGGTGGCGACTCCATTTTTCATATCGAGAAGTCAGCAATAAGTCTTGGGCGAGCGGCCCCGGAACCCCGCTCCACTCACAGTGGCGACTCCACTGAGGATTAAAATCAACTATTTTTAAAACTTAAACATAAAAGAGTTTTAAGAATTGTTTTCAAAAACGGTTACCATGGACCTAAACCTCACGGCTTGCGCCTTATCGATCACCGACTTAATTTGCCAGGCATATACGCACCTGTTGCATTGTATTATAAATTTTTCTTCTCACCTACTCTCTAGGAGTTCCTATCCAGCCCCTATACTCATAGCTGATCTCACGCTTTGGCGTTTCACTCTAATGTCCAGAACGTCTTATGCGGAGCAGTATCACTCACAGCCCAGTATCTCGGTCGTTTGTACTCGTGATTGAGGAGACCTACCAAATGTATATCAGAGTGTGGGAGCCTCAAACCGGTTACTACCAAAACCAAATGACTCAGCCCACATGCATCCAGCTTAGACACTACCATCTAGGATCAACCCAATACAATGATTGTACTTGAGGCATGACTGTCAATGTAATGATTCCAAATCCAAGTTTTAAAAAATCTACCATTTCAATCTTAGTCTTAGGTACGGCCTAACAAATTTTCCAGTATCAAAAACAAGATTTTCAAAACATCTTGTTGGGCCAGACCTAAAATAAACAAATCCGATTAAGTGAAACTCCTTCGCTTAATCAAATCTTCAATAACCCGTCTAGTGGAAACTCCTTTCACTAGATACAGCCGCGAGGCTAAATCAAATCCCAGATTTCAAAACGGACTTTCACGTCCACTCTACATGTTTCAACTCCTTCCAGAAAGGGATAAAAGAATCATTACATAGACAAGTGTCGTCTATCTGACTTAGAACTGCTAGAAGAGAGCTTTGTAGGAATGCCGACTCTTGCATTGCGATGAGAGGTTTCAGACCAAAAATTCTAGGAAATAAACCTCGCCCAAAACATGTGTGCGGGAGAAATGAGGTTGGAAGGAACAACGTGTCTCTGTGATATCAAACTGTTCTATGTGCCAAACGTGCTTCGTGCTATGTGTTCATAGCTAACCCTGAATATTATGCATTTGCATCTCATGCGTCTCATGCATCCTGAATATAAAATTGTCATATACTAAAACCTTGTGGACACAGCCATATAGGAAATATATCTTTGAATGCTACTCACTGACATCTCCAATATGACGCACTACAATATCAAGAAGCAGGCCGCCGCTCAAGACGAGGCAAGACAGTCTGTTCCAGAGCTCGAGGCGATCATAGAGGAAGGAATCAGAACATCATCCCTTTGAGCGCTCGATTGGGTACCAGATAGCATCCGGGATGCTAAGCATTAGCCAATTGCTAGTCGGAACCAAGCATAGAGGCAACCAGAACATGAGTTTGCATGCCGAATAAGGCGAGAGACGAGGAATTAACCTTGCAGTTCATAATTACTCAAGAAGAGGGTTAAAAGGAAGAAGTGTGAAGAAGGGTCCGCAGAATCAATTAAAGAGGTAGGTGAAAGAGATCAGACATCCCTCAAGACCTATGAGAAAGATTTCGAAGAGGAGGAGTATGTACCTTCTTTCAAATTGAGAAAATCAACCGCCTTTGTATTCAGAAGGCTGATAGAACCACTACCATCGAAAGAGGTCTGCAAAGAGACAGGATACTCAATAAAGCAGTATAAAAGCTTGGAGCATGCTGTAGAGGCCACCGAAGGGAATACCGTCAAACTAGATGAGTTAGAGAGTTTCAAAGCTAACATGGTTGTTGAATTTAGGGCCGAGATGGAAGCCTTCAAACACGAGATAAAAAATGAAGTGGCAGTTATGTTCAAAAATTTGAACAAAAAGCTTATTGTGCCAAGAACGCCAATGGAAGAATGGTACAACGCCTAAAAATGATCAAAAAAGGGCTAAGCACGCACGAGGCCCTTAATAAGAGGTTCTCTAAGTTTGAGGAACCCCTATTTGTCATATTCGAAGAATTGAAAGCCCTGAACCTAATAGAGCCAATAACTGCGAGGACGGTACCTGATCCAAGTAGGCAAAACTATGTCGTTGATGCATACTGCCAGCTACACCAAATTAGAGGACATCATACAAATCATTACATCACTCTCCAGCATAATATTCAAGACCTGATCGACAATTGGATCATCTTAGAGCATTGAAGAGAAAAGAAGCAATGGCATTGCCCGTGCTTGAGGCATTCTTGGAGATCTATTATCCTTGACTATCTTTACATTTTTCCAGTTTCATTTCAATTTCCGAGTACTTGAAAAATTATGAACAATTTGCTTTATTTGATTTTCATTAAAAATTCAGAATCGATGATGAAATATATTCTTCTCATTTATGTAATGTTTTGCCTGATGGACATGTTATTTTCAATAGCCATATATGCATGCATTGATGAGATCGAGCTATGTCATTAGCTCATTCAATAATCGGTACAAAGAAGTGAATAACTTCTAGAGATAATTCTGTCGAAAGAGACTTTACTCCTGAATCATGAGAAAAACTGGATAGCTATTTTAAAGGGATATCGGCTTGCGGAGTAGTACCCACAAGAGATCTCTCACAGTTCTCTTGGTATAAAAAGATTTAGCCACAAACCGAAAGGCTTACAAGACTCAAAGGCGTCCAATAGTAGAGGCACATGTTAGAACAGACGTCTAGCCTGGATAGGAATGACCACCAACAAAGAAGTCCACCACCAAGAAGCATCGCACCTATCTATAAGAGCGGGACGATCTAAAGAGTGGAAGAAGGAGTGCGCTACAAGATCTCCTTCAGACGTCTGCGAGCCGCGTAAGACGCTCATAAAAAATAGTCACTTACAAAAATGCAAAAAGGACTAATTGACGATAGGAATACAACCTCTTGAAATAGATAATATCTCAAGTGTACCGGTTATTCAATGAGTTAGCAATATAGATCTCTTATCAAGCATACATACCATGACTATTGACCAGCATATGTACCTAGAAAGAAAGGACACATGACCATAAATTATAAAGCACAATCTTTGAGACAATAGAAAATAATGAAATGATAATAATAATCAAATTATATACACTTCCCAGTAGCGCCATATAATTTTTGAAATGCGCGTATACTGTCAAAAATGGAAAACAAACAAGTCCTACAGGGCTAAGCCTCATAATCAAAGTAGATGAATAGAGTAGCCAGACTCTTTGTTGGGACATCCAATCCCCCCATCAGAAAAACAAAATGCTCCAATGAGGGAGAAAATCAGAGCTCGGAATGGAAGGCTAACGAAAAGCATAACCAATCTTTGCAAAATGCAAAGCTCAGAAATTCACAGCGTAGAATCCGGGGGCATCAAGACTACCATGGGATTTCACGAGACGACGAGTTTCCGATATCTAGGACAATCAAAACAACAATATGGGTTTCAGTTATCTAGAGCAACTAAATTGAGCATCATAGAGTTTAAAAGTAGAAAAAGCTGCAACTATCCGGAACAGCCGAGCGGATTATCGGAAATTGAAACCATTCGAACAATATGGTTTTCCAATATTTTTTTCCACCCTTCCTTCAATGTATTAATGCGGTATTTATATGTCTTTTGGCTCAGAGAATGACTTTAGGTCGAGTTCAAGTGAAAACCCAGAAGTGCCCTTGAGTTTGGTGGTGTTTGGCAATGTTTCGGGGCATTTTTGTCCAAAACAGGTCGCAGGAACCCTCAAGTGCACGTTCGTGCACTTTGGTGCACGTTCGTGCACATTTTGTTGATTCTGGGGGTGCATGTTCGTGCTCCATAGGTACACGTTCGTGCACCCCAACACTTAGCCATTTTTTCACTTTTTTCTTCAGTTTCGCCATCAATTTTCCTTCGACCAAAGTACACGTTCGTGCTCTTTAGGTTACACGTTCGTGCACCTTTTCTGCTGCACAACTGTCAACTTCAAAAGGTCATAACTCGGTGTAGAAACGTCGGAATGAGTCGATTCGTGATTCTATGGAAATGTTAGGATGTCTACTTTATTTCTTGTGAGAAGATAAATTCATCAGAAGTCATTAAATATACCAAAATATTCAATCAATGCAGCGGGGTCAAATTCACAAGTAGGTAATTGTGCTCTCGGCGTCTATTTTCATCGGATCTTCGCACAACTTTCCTCAAAGCTTCAATTATGATCAAAATGTCTTCCAAATGGCTTGAATATCATAAAAAACTCCCACATTATGCCTGAAATGCTCATACACAAAAATGAGTACAAAGAAGCTCAAAACCAACGTCAAATGCACATATATGACATAAAAAACACAGAATATAGGAGTATTTCTACTCCTATCAATAATGCATCTAAATATCTGCGATGCATGTCTCTTGGACCACCGACAAATGATGCACGAAGCACTTTACCCTTTCCAATATGGTCTCCTCTATATTCTCCTAGGTTTACACTATCTACTACACCTTGATACTTTTCTGATCTTATGTTGTGCTGTTCTGATCGAAAGTAATCTAGCCTTATTGTTTCCAACTTGATATACATATCAACTACCAATTTTTGCATTAGTCTTCCAGATAGCAGTAGAAATGAATTTTGATTTTCTCTAATTTGTGAATGGAAACAATAATACTCTCGACATGATACATTTGCTGGGTTTGGTCGTCTAACCCCTGCATTGAGCATCAAAATATGCATCTAAATGTAAGATAATTAATCATAAAGTTAATATTTGCATATACATAGATGTTTATAATATGTACCTTTCTTCTCTTGTTGTATTATCGTTTCTGCACACATGCTAGGTGGGAAAGAGTTCCTATTTTCAGTCCTTATTGATGTACTATTATTATTTTTATCCGGTTTAGCAATCTTTCGAATATCTTGGTGCCATCCACTTTGTCCTATTGGATGGAGGCATGGGTATTGTAAAGGATCGTAGCATCCAAAAAAGTATTTGACCATGTATCTATAGCCTGAGTGAGCCTGTACTAAAATCTCTATATCCAATGGAAGATTTGGATTGTTTCCTTCAACCCAAATACCTGCTACATAACTATTAGGTACATGTTGAGATTATTTACTAATATTTTGCTATTAGGTACATAACGGGTCACATAACTATTTACTATTAGGTACATAACTATTAGGTACATAACAAATAATACTCTCGACAAATAACGGGTCACATAACTAATTTGAATGTTAAATCTTTTTCCATTGCTGCTTTTAGAGTTATTTGTGGTGATTTACTCATTCTTTTTGTAATTGACAATAGACATAATTCATCTTTTTCCAGCATATTTGAGTTATACCTGAAAATAAATAGACACAATAATTATTAAGCAATATCGAATAGTAATAATTGTTCATACTTAATCATGTTAACTTTATATTATACTTACGAATCTTGTAGTTCATCGGCTTTCAGAATATTTGGATTAACTTGAATGGTTGTTATATGATTGGAAGATAACTTAAGATCGCCTGTTACACATATGAACGAACCTTTAAAAAATTGTAATAAATAATATTAAATTAAAATAATAAATCAAAAACTTTTACCTTTATAAAGAGAAGCTGTAACATTCGGTATTGCAATAATTGGTTTCTCTTTATTATTTCTAACTATATCTTCAATTGTTGTACCTTCGTTCTCAGCCAAGTCATCCCATAAAATTAATTTCAATGTTTCTAATCTGTAGTTTGTTAAAATAAAAATTAGCATTTCAGTTCGAATTGAATAATACAAATAAGAAAGAAAAAAATTACTTTGCAGTTACTATACTGAATCTTCTTTTGTATCCACCATTTGTTGTGCTGAATATAGGCTTCACTTGAAGGGCAATTGCTAAAAAATCTAAAAACATAAATGATAATTAAAAATATAATAAGTAAAAAATATACAAGACAAAAATAATTATCACCTAAAAAAACAACCATACCAAAAAGTTTATTTTTATCCTCTTTTCTGATATTCTTTCCTTGTCCTTCATCTTTTATTTTTGCATTTTTATACATTTCACTAAAAGAAGTAAAGTTATAAGATAATATGTGTGAAGTTAACTTTTTTTCATCATCCTCCTCTTCTGAAACAATTGTATTGAAATTAAAACCCAATTGAAATTTTTCATGAATATGAAAATATGTTGGATTTATATTTTTTACATAGCCATTAGAAATTATGTATGTATGCCCTAATTTGAAGAAATCTTCAAATTTGTCAAACGAATTGCTTCATATTGTAGCACTAATTTTGATTCCCTGAAAAAAAATAATGCAAGTTATCATATTAATTTACATAACTTGTAGTAGACAAAGATGTAAATTTAAATATAATTTACAGTAAGTAAAAATTAAAAGAAATTCATGGTAAGCTAACCTAATAGCTTCAACAAATACATAGTTAGAATAAAAAAATTATAATATTAAAACATGTAAAATTTAAAAAAACAGAAACATATATAATATTACCTTGGAATCTGTTAAAGATAATCCCACATTGCTTAGGAGAACAAATAAATGAGTTTATAAGTGTAAAGGTTCAACCACCTATTAACTAGTTCTAGTTATTAGGTCATGGTTGAACCTAAACACTATCATAAGCATATGGGTGGATTGTCACATTCTCCCAATTTAAATCAATTACTCCCACCAATATTTATAATATGGTATCAGAGCGGGTCTGGCCCGGATTCTTAATTTGCCGGTTGTCCGTCTGGATGTCCAGTCCCAGCGGCCCAGTCCGGTGTTGCCGCTGCGTATTAAATCAAAAATTTCAGTGGGTCTGGTCCGTATACTTAATTTGCCGGTTGTCCGTCTAGATGTTCATGCCCATCGGCCCGGTCCGGTGTTGCCGCTGCTGGTTAAATAAAAAAGTTTCAGTTTCAGGAGGAGTCAATTTCAAGTGACAACCGGATGTCCAGTCCCGGTTGCACTTGAGGGGGAGTGTTAAAAATAATCCCACATTGCTTAGGAGAACAAATATATATGAGTTTATAAGTGTAAAGGTTCAACCACCTATTAACTAGTTCTAGTTATTAGGTCATTGTTGAACCTAAACACTCTCATAAGCATGTGGGTGGATTGTCACATTCTCACCAATTTAATTCAATTACTCCCACCAATATTTCTAATAGAATCAATCAAAATTAACTTTTTTAGTTGATGGTTATTTGTTTGGATCATAAATATTCGTAGGAGCACCACTTTAATTGTAAAGTGTTTTTGACCTTCTTCAAGTGAATTTTTTTTTTTGATGAATATAAATTTTTATAAAAGCCACAAGAAGTGGCAACACGAAACTTTTAGCTATCGCACAAGAAGTGGCACACTCAAGGTGGCACACTAGAGGCTTAGGCTAAAAGAAACATGCCAAAAATCAAACGTTCGGATACAAAATACAGAATGAACTTCTAAAGAAATCCAAACCTGAATAACTGAAACTCCTATTACAGCATTTGTAAATGAATGAAGATCGCATAAAACAATTAAAGATGACAGACTCCTTTGTCGATTGCTCATTACTGAAAACTCTTCTATTTCGGCATTTCCATAACTCCAAAACTACCAGACACCATAACATTTCCCATAGCTTCCAGTATGGTCCTCTCGGGACAATGACTTGCCACTGTAGCATGAAATCCTCAAAAGAAAACGGCAAAACCCAAGCTATATCCAACATCGGCAGAAGACCACACCAAACATTTCTCGCAAAAACACAATGAATAAATAAATGATCGTGTGACTCTGGCACGTTGCAAAGAGAACACATCGTGTTGTCACTAGGAATAATAAAGCGACGTGCTAAAAATTCCAAAGTGGGTACTCTATTATATAAAGCAACCCAAATGAAAAATTTGACACGCGGCGGCGCTTGTGAATTCCAAATCCGTGAAAAAGAGGAAGATTTCACCTGAACAATAGAAGCAGTTAAGCCATGAATTGCAGCAGTAGGTTCCCGGCTTATCTGAACAGTAGCAGCAGTCCCACTCTCCAAAATAGCAGCAGCGGTCAAATCATGAAGACCAACAGCAGCAGCAGTTCCACTTCGAAGATCAGCAGCAGTGGCGGGATCATGCAGAACAGTAGCAGCAGTCTCTCCTTGCAGATCAATAGCAGCAACGATACCTGTTGGCAATTAATCGCAAGTATACGATATCGCGCAAGTAATGTAACTTGGAAGACCAAGTATCGATCCCACAGAAGCAATAGATTAAACAACTAATTTCGATTACTCTCTAATTGGATAGCTAGAAGAATTAATTGGATTTTGTAACTTAAATTAAATCTAAGGTAAATTAAATCAATTATGTAAACTAGTATAAACTAAGAACGAGTAAATAGATTAAGGTTTAAACAATAATGATAAAAAGCTCAAGGATTGATAATTCCAAATAAACTAGTAAAAGAATTGATTAAAACTTATTTAGTGATTTTATTGTGAATCGAGCTATTCTAATGCACCGAATCCCGCTCTCTCAAGCCTCAAAGATTCAAATAAAATCACAACCTAATTAACTAATCAATTATTAACTTGCTCTCACAATATTAAAACTGAATTAAATAATCAAATTGTAATTATGAAGCAAACTCAACGACTACCTAAATTCCAACCCGCTCTCACGGTGTTTTCCTCTAAGTTCTTAATTACCTATGTCTATTAAATTAACAATCTCTCAATTAGTTAATTAAACACAAAATCATGAACTAAGTGATCAAATTAATTCAAGCATTAGTTGTAGTAATTAAAACACACTTTACTCACTTAATAAATCCTAATCCAATTCGAAAACTAATCTAAGTGTTCATATCAATCCCCGAACAAAGAATTTAGTTACTCATGCTTAAACTTAAATTAAACAAAGAAGATGATGAAGAATTAAACATAATTAGAACAATAAATACCCGAGTTGTCAATTTCGGAAGAATCGTCTTGATTAAACTTGAAATCTTCACAATCGTTCTTTGCAGAAACTAATTATAAACTACTTATAAACTGCTGGAAAAAGAAGCTAAAATGCTATTTTAATGAGAACTAAAATATAACTAATGTAATCTAATGTGTTAATCTAGTATATTATAAGGTCTTTATATAGTGGAGGAAGCTCTGGAATCTTCTAAGTCGGTTTACAAATCGAATTTGTAATAGGAGTTTCGGTTGAAGTCGGAAGAGGAGATTAAATCCAAGTCCAATTCTGATTAGGCAAAATCCACCTATGTCTCGTTCGAACCCTAAGGTTTCGTTCGAGACCCAGGCTTTTTTTCACCAAGTTCGTTCGTCCTTCTCTTTCTCGTTCATATCTTGAAGTTTCCGAAAGATTTTCTCTTTTCTTTCTTCCTTGGTTCGAACGAACCTTCCCTATTTTCTCTTGAGTCCCGTTCGAGACTTCTTTTCTCGTTCGAGACTCATGCTTTTTCTTCATGGGTCTCGTTTGAGATTGGTAATTTCGAACGAGACTATAGCTCTTCTGCACAAGATACTTTCGAACCTTGGTGATAACGTTCGAACCTATCTTCACGAGGTCAATTTCTTCGTCCGCAAGCTACTCTTTTAACTCCAACGCTTAATCCATCCTCAATTGGCTCCAAATACTCGATTTTCACCTAATTTCCGCTGAAACACTAACAAACATTATCAAACATAAAAACGCCAAATAATATATGTAATTAATAATAAATGTGATAAAAAACGAGTGTAATCGACCCTAATTATAGGAGTAAAATACTCCTATCAAACCTCCTCACACTTAACCTTTGCTTGTCCTCAAGCAAGAAATAAATGTTACTCTACAAAATATGTTAGAAATCCTTAGCACATATCTTAACAATGAATCAATAAAAGAAATCCCCCAACCTATGAACAATATGAACAATCAAATCTTCTAAACCCGACAATTAAATAATGATGCAATCAAATAACAACAATAATTTCAAGACAGAATTCAATATAACAACGGTTACTAACTCATTAGTCCAAGGTCAAATTGAAACACACTTCAAGCTTCTCTATCACTTGTGGAACATGGAAAATAATCAATTTCTCACTTAGGCAAATCATAGCACAATTTAGTAAAAACTAAGCTAATGGCATCAATATATCAATAAGTGTATATATCAAAGAAAAACTCACAATTGAAAACATGAATACTCACCATAAGCTTGCTCATAGTCCCGGACTCCGCTACTTGATTCGATAATCAACAAAAATCATATGGTCTTTTATTGGGATTGTAATGTGGCTAAGGTAAAGGGTAGGTAAAAAGGATAAAACAAAGGCTAATTATTAACTTAATAAACTATTTATTACTACTATTAACGTCTAGGTTGATCTAACTCCGCTTTTGCGTTTATATGAACTCATAACTTTCTTTTCTTTTTGAATTACACCTTTCTTATTGCCTTTTGCAATCTCAGAATTTTTTTCTTCTTTTTGAGCTATTACTTGCAAATTTTTATCTCTCTTTTTTTTTTCAATCTTTTTCAAGGCGCAAACTTTATCTTTTAAGCACAATGTAGTTCACTTTTCTCTTTTCACTAATCTTGAGTTTCAAATCACCTATATTCATCATAGTTATAATAAACAATATATTAAGTCGATAAGGTAAACAAAAGAGGTAAAACATAAAACGGTAAAGGGTAAAATACGGTAAAAACAATAAAAAGGTTTAAGGCTCAAATTGGTGTAATCTAGGGGATAAAGGGTAGTTTATTTAGTGGTCTTAAAAAGAAAGGTTATACCTAATTGCCATAATCATCTAATTGTTGAAAACTCAATCGTGTAACTTTAAACGGACACCGAGCAAGTTCTAGGAATAAAACATGAAATCAACACTCACACAAAGGAAATTAAGCTCAAAACTCTCAAAAGTGTGTAGTGTTATGCCATAAACTCAATTTCTACATAAATTATCCTACTTATGCCAAAAGTTTAAAACCGACCGTAAAAATAAACAATCGACATGTCATGAATCCGCATCAAGTTATTCAATTATGTTTCAACAATTTGAACAAGTCTAAATTTTGAATTCACCCTCGTTCCATCGGATTATGTCAACGAATTATTAAGTCATTAAGTAAGCATCACTTATCAATTGTCGAATTAAGAAGTCGCGTTCATACATTCATCGATTCGGGGAAATCTAAAGATTGACAAATTAATTAAGATACACACCAAATCAACTAACACTTCTCATATTTAAAGACAAAGATTAAAGCGATACAAGACTTTGAAAATAAACTACTTTAACACCTAATACATACTACTAAAATAAAAATAAAGCTGAAAATAAAGAAGATAAACACCGAAAATAACCCAAACAAAAGATAGAATTTTCTTCCCCCCCTCCTCACACTATTTATAGCTATGTCCCCAAAGCTAAGAAATAAGAAAATTAAAAACAGAAAATTAAAGGAGTTTGGGTTAGAAAAAACAAATCTCGCTCTAGTCGAAGGCCGGTGGATCCGGTGATGGTTCCGGTGATGGATAACGTGCTCCGCCGACGGCATTAAAATAAGCTCGAAGAAAATCCTCTTGCCGATTAAGCCGTTCCCTCATTCGATCTTGCCTCTATTGAAGTTGTGCAAGACCAACATGTTGCTCATGTCGGATGTCTTCAAGTAATTTTTGGTTAGTTTCCCAACCAACCCGGTTTTGCTCCCATCCGGTCCGGTTTTGTTCAACCAACTCAGAAAACCGTTAGTCAAACCCGGAAACATTGGTCGCTTCTCCGGCTTGCGAAGTCCCCGCGGGTTCTTTCCCCGCTCGTCTTCCTACTCTTCCTTCTACTTCTCCTCCTTCTTCTTCCGCTCTCTCCTCTTCTGCCGCCGCTTCTCTTTCGGCTCTAGTCAACAACCTCACCCTCCTATGATAGGGAATAATTCTCCCCCGCTTCACGTACCCGGCCAAATCTAAATATAAGATGTTGATCATCTGCTCCGGAGTGGGCTTAAAAGTGGACAATACACTCGCGGTAGGCATACAATTGTACTTCTCGGCTAGAAGTCGAACAATCCACCCATAACCGAGCTTGGAAGTCTCTTGAGGAACTGCTCTTAATCGCTTCAAAAGACGATAAGCCGTGTTGACTTGATATGCTTCATTTTCCGGATGTAGAATGACATTCAACACCAAGAGGTCAATTTTCGCCACTTTGGAATACTCGTGTCGCCCGCCAAAAGAACGCCCAAACCATTTCAAAAACACCACAATAGCGATGTCTTTCACCTCATTCATCTTGGACACCTTAGCCTTGTAGTCGTCACGATCCGTCAATTCCCTCCAAATTGCTATTTGATCAAATTCTTGAGACAAATTGATCAACCCCGTTCCCCTCATTCTAAAAAGCTCCACTAAATCGTCAACACTAAGAAGATGACTCATGTTGTTGATGCGGAAAGTGATGGAAGTAGGAGAACCTCGAACCGGTTGAAGAGTAGAGAAGAATTCATACGTCATCTCATTATAGGAATGGTGACGTACCTTAGCCAACGCCGTGAGACCTAAGATGTCTAAGTATCTCTCGATTTCATCTTTAATCCTGAGGCGCTCCATATCATCAAAATCAATGCAAAAAGGCACCGCTATCTCCCGCTCCTTGATCGCATCATACAAGATATCTTCCTCCTCTGTATGAATTTGGAAGGGGGCGTTGTAGCGAGATGTCAAAACCGTCATGGTGTTGACTCTAGAAGCGGAGGGGCCGGTTGATTTTGAGCGACCTCTTCCGATGGCCGGTAAAGAAGGAGTTGCCGCTTCTTGATTTCTCGTGCTTGAGCGGAGGATTGGTTGATTTGAGGCATTTTTGCTTCGCACCATTATTGCGAAATGAGAATTTCTAAGCAAAAATAGAAGAAGAAAAGAAGAAGATTAGTATGTGAAATGTGGTTGTGAATTAGAAAGTAGAAAAATACAAGGTATTTATAGGATAATTAAAACAAATCTCAAGAATTCCCACTCAACCATTCAAACTTTCAATTAATTACTTTGAATTGATTAAACGGTTTAGATCAACGCCATGCAATCAATCCAAGTGAAATTAAGCACTAAGGAATGGTTCGGATTTGCCAAGTCATCAATCCAAGTGAAAAATTCAAATTTTTCAAAATACAAATCTCGAAGAAACACAAGCTCCAAAAGAAACACAAGTCCCAAAAAACTTACTACACTTTAACTCAAAAAATATTTGAAAGAAAAGTTCAAATTTCCCACTCAATATATGTAAATTTCGAACGGGACTAGTAATTTCAAATGAGACATGTTGGTTTTTATACTTGGATCGATTTGCCTTTTTTTTCTCGTTTGTACCATCATCGATCCTAGGAGTATTTTACTCCTATAATTAGGGTCGATTACACTCGGTTTTTATCATATTTAGTATTAATTACATACATTATTTGGCGTTTTTATGTTTGATAGTGTTTGTTAGTGTTTCAGCGGAAATTAGGTGAAAATCGAGTATTTGCAGCCAATTGATGATGGATTAAGCGTTGGAGTTAAAACCGTAGCTTGCGGACGAAGAAATTGACCTCGTGAAGATAGGTTCGAACGTTATCACCAAGGTTCGAAAGTATCTTGTGCATAAGAGCTATAGTCTCGTTCGAAATTACCAATCTCGAACGAGACCCATGAAGGAAAAGCATGAGTCTCGAACGAGAAAATAACACGAACGAGACTCAAGAGAAAATAGGGAAGGTTCCTTCGAACTAAGGAATAAAGAACAGAGAAAAGCTTTCGGAAACTTGAAGATACGAACGAGAAAGAGAAGGACGAACGAACCTGGTGAAAAAAAAGCCTGGGTCTCGAACGAAACCTTAGGGTTCGAACGAGACATAGGTGGATTTTGCCTAATCAGAATTGGACTTGGATTTAATCTCCTCTTCCGACTTCAACCGAAACTCCTATTACAAATTTGATTTGTAAACCGACTTAGAAGATTCCAGAGCTTTCTCCATTATATAAAGACCTTGTAATAGACTAGATTACCACATTAGATTACATTAGTTATATTTTAGTTCTCATTAAAATAGGGTTTTAGTTTCTTTTTCCAGCAGTTTATAAGTAGTTTATAATTAGTTTCTGCAAAGAACGATTGTGAAGATTTCAAGTTTAATCAAGACGATTCTTCTGAAATTGACAACTCCGGTATTTATTGTTCTAATTATGTTTAATTCTTTATCATCTTCTTTGTTTAATTTAAGCTTAAGCATGAGTAACTAAATCCTTTGTTCGGGGATTGATATGAACACTTAGATTAGTTTTCGAATTGGATTAGGATTTATTAAGTGAGTAAATTGTGTTTTAATTACTACAACTAATCCTTGAATTAATTTGATTACTTAGTTCATGATTTTGTCTTTAATTAACAAATTGAGAGATTGTTAATTAAATAGACATAGGTAATTAAGAACTTAGAGGAAAACACCGTGAGAGCGGGTTGGAATTTAGGTAATCCCTGAGTTTCCTTCATAATTACAATTTGATTGTTTAATTCAGTTTTAATATTGTGAGAGCAAGTTAATAATTGATTAGTTAATTAGGTTGTGATTTTATTTGAATCTTTGAGGTTTGAGAGAGCGGGATTCGGTGCATTAGAATATCTTGATAAATAATAAAATCACTAAATAAGTTTTAATCCATTCTTTTACTAGTTTATTTGGAATTATCAATTCTTGAGATTTTTATCATTATTGTTTAAACCTTAATCTATTTACTCGTTTTTAGTTTATACTAGTTTATATAATTGATTTAATTTACCTTTAATTTAATTTAAGTTATAAAATCCAATTAATTCTTCTAGCTATCCAATTAGAGAGTAATCGAAATTAGTTGTTTAATCTATTACTTCTGTGGGATCGATAGAAGAATTAATTGGATTTTGTAACTTAAATTAAATTTAAGGTAAATTAAATCAATTATGTAAACTAATATAAACTAAAAACGAGTAAATAGATTAAGGTTTAAACAATAATGATAAAAAGCTCAAGGATTGATAATTCCAAATAAACTAGTAAAAGAATGGATTAAAACTTATTTAGTGATTTTATTGTGAATCGAGCTATTCTAATGCACCGAATCCCGCTCTCTTAAGCCTCAAAGATTCAAACAAAATCACAATCTAATTAACTAATCAATTATTAACTTGCTCTCACAATATTAAAACTGAATTAAATAATCAAATTGTAATTATGAAGCAAACTCAACGACTACCTAAATTTCAACCCGCTCTCACGGTGTTTTCCTCTAAGTTCTTGATTACCTATGTCTATTTAATTAACAATCTCTCAATTAATTAATTAAACACAAAATCATGAACTAAGTGATCAAATTAATTCAAGCATTAGTTGTAGTAATTAAAACACACTTTACTCACTTAATAAATCCTAATCCAATTCGAAAACTAATCAAAGTGTTCATATCATTCCCCGAACAAAGGATTTAGTTACTCATGCTTAATCTTAAATTAAACAAAGAAGATGATGAAAAATTAAACATAATTAGAACAATAAATACCGGAGTTGTCAATTTCGGAAGAATCGTCTTGATTAAACTTGAAATCTTCACAATCGTTCTTTGCAGAAACTAATTATAAACTACTTATAAACTGCTGAAAAAAGAAGATAAAACACTATTTTAATGAGAACTAAAATATAACTAATGTAATCTAATGTGTTAATTTTGTCTATTATAAGGTCTTTATATAGTGGAGGAAGCTCTGGAATCTTCTAAGTCGGTTTACAGAGTTTCGGTTGAAGTCGGAAGAGGAGATTAAATCCAAGTCCAATTCTGATTAGGCAAAATCCATCTATGTCTCGTTCGAACCCTGAGGTTTCGTTCGAGATCCAGGCTTTTTTTTTCACCAGTTTCGTTCGTCCTTCTCTTTCTCGTTCGTATCTTCAAGTTTCCGAGAGCTTTTCTCTTTTCTTTCTTCCTTGGTTTGAACGAACCTTCCCTATTTTCTCTTGAGTCTTGTTCGAGACTTCTTTTCTCGTTCGATACTCATGCTTTTTCTTCATGGTTCTCGTTCGAGATTGGTAATTTCGAACGAGACTATAGCTCTTCTGCACAAGATACTTTCGAAACTTCGTGATAACGTTCGAACCTATCTTCACGAGGTCAATTTCTTCGTCCGCAAGCTACGCTTTTGACTCCAACGCTTAATCCATCATCAATTGGCTCCAAATACTCGATTTTCACCTAATTTCCACTGAAACACTAACAAACACTATCAAACATAAAAACGCCAAATAATGTATGTAATTAATACTAAATGTGATAAAAAACCGAGTGTAATCGACCCTAATTATAGGAGTAAAATACTCCTATCAATACCCACAAAATCAGCAGTGGCAGTCGGTCTTCGCAAGGCAGCAGAAGCAGACAGACCATGAAATTTGCAAAACGATGTTGCCGAAAAAACCGACGAAGGAGTATTCCATTTAATAACATACACCCTATCATCAACAAAGTGTAACCCATCAAATAGAATCTGAATCCTCCTTAATAATAACAATTACGACCCTCTTAACCTCCTTCTCCACTTCCAACCAAAGCTTCTGATATCACCTAAATAAGCTTGTTTTTGATTAGATAGATTAAAAAGTTTAGGAAATCGATCAATCAACCTCACATCCCCTAACCAATTATCATGCCAAACGCTAACAACAGTACCATCACCAACCTTGTAACGATTATTATCAATAAAAACATTCCATCCAAATTTATCACCACAACATTTCCTCCTAATACCTTTCCATATACTGGACATTTTCTTACTATCACCAAAAAGTAGAGAGTTTCAAACCACTCCCATTCCCTAGCGCCGGTCTCAACCCACGAGATTGGGTCGTGACAATCAATTTTTCGCAAAACATCAAATGTCATGCATGACAAACACATACACGTGTCATGCTACAAAACATGCCAAATATACTTATCTTCTGGCAATCACAATCACTATAGCGCAGCAAGTATAAAACATTTATACTTTAAAACATAAAGTTATATATTACAGAAAACCACTTGATACAAAACATCTATCTACTACAGCTCTACGAGTAAAGTACTGTTTCTTTACATACTTTCATAAATAAAGACTTCAGGAAGTAGGATAGAAGTCCGTTGCTTCAAAAACGTCTTTCACCTGAAAGGGAAAGCTGTGAGGGGTCAGTATATGGGGATATACTATGTGAGTTTGCATAGTTACTAATAAGCATTTAAATAAAAGATAAAATCGATAATGTAAACGATTCGATCAAATGCAGCCGAGTAACTGATCCGGATGAAACCCTATTCTCCAAATATCTGTCGATATACGATAATAATCAAATCGATCGATCCAATTGGTAGGGTCCCGAGATAATTCAACCGAGTTCAACCTCTACCGTCACTTTATCTCAAGTTGTGGGTCCCGAGATAGTTCAACCGAGTTAAACCCACTGGATACAGGTCCCGAGATAGTTCAACCGAGTTAAACCTCTCATCCAATTTGATATATATTCCAACTTCGATACGATATTCGATGTTTGATAATATGGGCCCTTTTTTTATAATTTCTCTAGTCAAAACTGGTGATCACACAGTCCTATTACCGCCCAATAGGAAGGCATGCTTCACCCGATCTATACTGGTTTCAAATTCAGGTATGAATGCAATTCCATACAAACATTCACGATATAAGCAAATGTGATGTAAATAAATAATATAAAGTATTTGCGATGTAAAAACGACATACTTTTAAAAACTTGAAAAGTAAACAAACAAACTCACAGAAAACGCTTATCCAAAATATGTCAGTGCTCAGAAACGTCAAGCTTCTCGAGCTCCTGGTCCTGCTACTTCTTGCCTCGCCGGATCTAAACGATTTAAAGTGGATAATTCAAATCAGAATCCTATTCTAAGATTAACTCTAGATTCGAGACACGACAAGACACAAAGCATAAACCGTCGTGTTTCAAACGTAATCTTTTCCGATAAACGAATCATACTTATTTCGTTCCTTAATACTTCTTGATTCAATTCTTAATATAGAATATAGGTTTTCTTACTAAAACCAATTGATATCCATAAACTATCTCATTCCAAACAACTAGTCATATTTTACTCGTTTAACGTCCGAATCTTGCATTTTCGGAGTCCGGGAGTCGATATCGGGATAGGGAATCGTCAAATTAGGTTTTTAGGATCATTCCCCTTCAAAAGAAGGGTGGTGCACGTCGTGCACCCACCTAGGGCACGTCGTGCACCTAGGTTTAGAGAGGTGCACGTCATGCCCCTACACGACGTGCTCTAACTTTGAGCACGTCGTGCCCCGTCGTGGGCACGACTCCGATGGCTGAAAACGTCCATTCCGACGTGCTAAATCAATCCCAAACTTATCCAACATCCATATAGCATACTAATCTATCCAAAACACAATAAAAACATATAAAACGAATCGCATACGTAATTGCGATACGGTTTCGCCGCAACCTATCATTTCAAATCGTTTTTCCATCAAATAAACTCAAACAAATGGAGAAATGACTTGCTTACCGTGATTGTCCTTAGAAATACGATCGATTCGAGTTATTAAACGTCAAAAAGGGACGAGAAACGGAGATCGTACGATGAAAACGGTGAGAACGGCGATGAACGAAAGAAATGAAATCTGATACTGATATAAGCTTCCGGATGATTCATTCAATGATCCAAATCTTATGTATATAAACGGCTAATTTGCACTTTAGTCCTTGAAACTTTTCAAAAGTTTTAATTTAGCCCAAAACCTATCCGCGTCCAAATTTTAAACGATCTCCGATTGACTCGAAACTTTTATGACAAATACTATAAAATATTTCGCGGACTTTGGCGAAATAATTTCCGTCACGGGATTTATAATTTATTTTATATTAATTTTCTAAGTTATATCCTTAAATCCCGCTAAATCGTTCAATAAAACTATTCCAAATTCCTGATATAAGTAAATTAAATTCTTCTTAATTTTGTTTATCGAAATTATCGACACGTGGCACGACATAATTATCTTAAAATATTTTGGGGTATTACACTTATATATTATGACTATGAACTCTTGTGCTCGTAATTGAACTTTCAGTTCCTTACAGATGTCCAATGGTAGTTCGTCCTAATGATATCTTGTCACTAAAGATGATAATCTTGTAATTCGACATCTCCCTTTTATGACGACACTAGTCGTATTCATATGTACTTACGATTCTCCATTCTTGATTCTTTACTTCAATACGTTTAATCCTATCATCATTCCTTGTTGAGTGATGTGAATACTCAATTAGCTTATGCTTTTCTACTTACGTAGTCTCTTTTGTATTACTGTTGCTATCATCCGATTGTTATTCGTCGTAGTGCTACGAACTTATCCCATTATCCGCTATCCTCTTTTGTCTCATTACTTCTCTTCTCGTATGAAGATTCTTTCGTTATCGTTGCTTATCATGGTTATCCATGAGGTGAATCCTCATGACGTATCCTTATGAGGTCTTTGCTTTTCTTATAGGGCTTACTCGATCTTCTTCTTGCATTTTCATACCTCGTATGCTCCCTTATTCGTGGTATATTTGTTGACTTGCTTCCCTTTTTCTTAAGTGCAATGCACTATTCTTCAAACTTTTAATTTCTTCTTATTTTATATCTATATGTTTCGCCAATCTGGTTTGCCACCAAATAGGGTTGTTATGTTCTTCGCAGAATTCTAATCTTAATAAAAAAATATGTAGTCGATGTTTTGGTAAACTTCTTAGACTTATATCATCTTTCTCACTTACTTAGGTGAGAGTCTTTAGTCCTTTTTTTTCCAACCGTCCATACACACTAAAATGGCATTTAGTGGCATTGTTATATGCTTGATCTTATGTTCGTACTCTACACATCCTTTGATCTATTAGAGACATTCTGTTTACTCATTTCCGATAAAGGCTCTTAGTCCTTTCAACTCTTGTTGTCGTGTATTGCCTTTAGCAATGTCGTCACTGTCATCATCACCGCGTATCGCGTATGCTCTTATTGATCTTCAAATTCATCAATTTATTCTCTTATCTATCCAAACTTATCTATGTATTCCTTGCGGAAATCTTTGCTTATCCTTATCGCGAGCGTACACATTCTTTACAATCTTTTCGACATGTTGACCCTTGATCACTATCATATCCAAGTCCTTGTTGCCACATTGGCACCCTACAATCTCTTCTCAATATTACTTTCTCCTTTTTATGAGTTTCTCACTATCCGCCTCGTTGTGCTCCATCTTTTGGGATTCCAATATATGAATTTAGTATTAACCCTTAGGTTATACTTAGCATCCATCTTTTTATTTCATCTCAATTATGTTCTTCTCTCCTTTATAGTCTTCTTGACATTGTTTATCTTCAATCTTCAATGATGCTTTTAGCATTCATCGTAGTAATCTAACTATTCTTTACTTATTTCCTTTTGCACTTATTTGATCTTAGTTTGACTCTTAGTTTTCCAATTGAATCCATTTACTGTCATATAGTCTTATGTTTACCTTTCATTACTATCTATAATCTTACTATCTTCAATCTCGCTGTTTTTACTCGTTATTCCTTTATTCTTATCCATACCGTAGATATATTTCTTCACGCTTCTTCCTTGACTTCTTGTTCTTAGTCAATCAGTAGGATTAGTAGCCTTAGTGCTATAATCCTATGGTATTCTTTTTGTGTCCCATATTCATGCTCTTATTTTGCTTCTCGATCATCTTCTGGTGTATTCTTTGTATTCTTCTTCATCATATCTTGTACCTCTTGTACTCTTTGCTTTCGCACTCACAATATCAATCATTGGTAGAGGGTTATAGTCCGCTTTTCATGGATTCTTCGACGTGGTGCGCTCTCAATTGCTTACATATCGTATTATAGTATCCCTACTGACATCTTAACTATTAGTGGATCCGATCCTATGTCTCTGTCATCTTTATCCCTCTTTATTTCTATGTGTTCACGATTAGATAGAATTTCATCCATCTGATCCTCTCTTCATCTTTCCACGTGACTTTCTCTTTTTCGTTTCTCAATAACTCTTATCGAGTCCCTTGCGACATACGCAAGTTGTTCGTACTTTCTCAGTTCTTATTATTTTAACCGATCTCTTAGTATCCTTAATTTGTCTTTGGATTTTTATACCTTATTATGAATGTCATATACCTTTGGCATACCTTACTTTCATCTCTTATCTTCAATCCCGATCTATCTGATATTACCTTCTTTAATATGGTTCAGTTCCGATATTGAGTCTCTTCTTACATCCTTTTATGTATCTCAATACATGAATTTATAATCATATGACAAAGCTCGACGTTATGTAATACATCTTAACTATTCCCATATAATGTCTACGTCTTCATTCAAGGGTCACTATTAATCTCCCATATCGATCACACTATGCCTCTTACTCTTTATTGATCAAATATGAAGTTTAAGGTTGTCACTTCACGAGCATCCATTACATTTATACCCTTCGTACTTTACTAATCCGCTTCATAATCACAATCTTGTGATGGAAGTTCCAAATCCTAAGTCACTTATTGTAATTCTTGTCGATTATTTCTCGATATTTTTTATCGTACACCCCAAACCATTCACTTTCATGTGAGGTGAGCATTGGCTATACTTAACTGGCTAAATCTTATACTTTAAACTATTCAATTTCATGCGGAACCGACGTTTACTATACTTAGTTGATCCAATTCTATATTCTATATTTCATTTTCTCGTCCACACCTCCTTTGCTCGTCGCTTTTATCCGTATATATTCATCATTGATACTCTTATGAAAACTAATTCAAGTTCTCGGTTTGACGATCAGAACAGTTAATACTAAGGTAACCATCTTAGGAACATCGTGTTCCAATGGAAACTCGATCTAACGGCTCAGTAGGGAGTTATCACGGTTTTACTAAACCTTCACGACTTATAGATCATGATTAAAGTTTATCACGTTGATGCATAGCAAATCATACATATTCCTTACACTATGATATGCATCGGTCGATCTTTAGATTATATCTTCATATATACTTCTTCTCTTATATCGTAGTTTAATATCTTTGATGTCCCGTCAAAGAGATACTTACTTTCTAGCTTACCACTAACCGGTTACGCATCACTTTCCAATACATCCGTGATTTTAGCTATATTCTAGCTCGTTAGCTCAAGACTAAGTTCATATCCTAGAAGCATAACTTATATGTTCTCGTAATTATACGTATTCGATCTCCCCGTGACCTTGATTGTCGCTTGCTCGCGAGCACTTCACTTCCGTCACAGAGTTCTGGTCTAGGTATACTTACATAAAAACAAAACTTCTTGAAAACGCTTCCAAACAAAACGACTCAATTTGAAATTCAATTCAAAATTTCATTTAAACCGTAGCAAAATTGCGCACTAGGGTGATGACACCTCTCATCCCCAAAGAATTGCCACATCTCACCTTTTTGTCTGAACATAATGCATATGATGCATGTCCTATTGATGCATGAATTGATGTATGTAGTGATGCATTTCTATAAATGTCGTAGCAATTATCAATGGCTATTACGGGTCTAGGCACAATAATGCTTTCAGAATCGTTAAACATATAACTTTAAAAAGTTATAAACTTTGCGTTTTGTAAGTTCTCTAGACCTTTAAACTCTGTTTCCGGCAAGTTCTTCCACTTCATTAACTTTGCATTTCTTCTTCATTCTCTTTTTGACACTTCGATCGATCGAATTCGACAACATATTGGCGTTATTCAACGCCAACCACGTAAGTGTTACTATCGAGTCATAGTAATATCGACTATATTCTAGTCAAAGGGGCATTACATCTCCCTGAGATACCATCTTGATATATATGCATATCCTATCAAAAAGAAAATACGCGTATGCATCTCATATATGCATATCGCAGAAACAGAGAAGCATTTCACAAACAAACCTATCACACTTATCACAAAACAACAATGCAAACTACTTGGATTAGACAGAACTCAACTCTATAGCTGCAGTAGTTCTTAGATCACTTAACTAACAAAACACATATTAGCAGAGGTAACTGGACCAAATGCTCTGATACCACAATTGTCACGACCCAATTTATTGAGCCGAGACCGGCGCTAGGGAACGGGAGTGGTAGCTACGGAACCCGTAGCAAGCCTGAAACCCCTATTAAATTTTTCGCGAACTAAATATATTATATATAAAATGTTTCAGAAAACTTCTTTCGATAATATAATAACTTATATCGAAATCTCAGATTTCTTTTTCTGAGAGCCACTGCAAAATGATTTACATAAACCAGTGTCTTCCAGTGCGATATCTCATATCCAACACTGTCCTATTTCTAATCATAATCATTATCAACTCCACACATGGCAGTTGGTTAGAGAAATCAAACAGATAAAACTTTATCTTTATAAATAACTTATTTATAAAGTTATATCCGAGTTTATACTTCAAATACCGTTTGAAATCAAATCATAAACTTTATATTGACACCTACTGACTACTGCAGCTCTATAAAGACTTGTACTTTGTGAAACTCAAAAGACTTCCGACACAAAGGAGATGGTCTGTATGATCTGACTACGATTACCTGAAAAACAACAGTGAGGAGTCAGTATTTGGGAAAATACTGAGTGAGCTTGCAAATAACTAACGGTATTATAAGAACATAGCATCGCATTTCAAATAAAGCTTGATTATAAAAATACATATAATCCAGCATTTGATCCGTTCGAAACTAAAAGCCTGAAACATGACACGACTCACGAATATTCAAATCAAGTTAATCCAAATGGTCCGACCCGGGAGTGTTCACACTCAACCACGTCAGCCGCGACAAATCTCTTAATCCCAAAGTGTGGGTCCAACCCACTAGATACGGGGCTCAGGTTACTTCAACCGAGTTCTCGCTCGTACCGCATTCATATATCCAACTTCAAAATTCACATCATGCATATATATATCAAATCATTTTTCATATTCAAACATACTAGACTGACTCGATTCTGGTGATCACACAGCTTATTGACACCCAATAGGTAGCTAGTTTCTTCGGATCGCTTACTAGAGTCTCAGTTCAAAAACAATCACTCAAATCATATTAATACGATGTATAAATTCGTAATATATGAAAATAACTTTTATAAATAATACGCGAAAGTAAATTGCAAGTCACTGTGATCGCTATCCAAATATGCAATACAATAATCCTGCAAGCGTAAGTTCCATGCATTGTCCGATCACGTAGCCACTCCAGCTAGACGGCTTGGTAGCTAGTCGGTGCGTAAGTTAGTTAGTCGAGTTACCTGTACGTTTAATCCATTAACGTAGGCTTAGTAATAAAACCCTAAGTTATAAACTTAAGTTAATACAATCATATTCCAAATACGACTCTTAACTTTGATCGTGTTCAAATACTTGAGAAATTTGGATATCGAACATGGCTTGTTCATTGATTTTTAAAGCATAGGTTTCTTATATCTCGAAACTCTAATCAAACATGTCATGTTCGATATCCAAATTTCTCGTTTTCGAGGCGAAAATGTCCTAAACGGATACGTCATTGGTTGTGCGAGCGCACAAGAGATTGTGTGCGTTCGCACACAACGGCTTCGCACAAACGCGGAATTCACTTCAGGGCCGTTCCGACGTGCTCCATCATGCGTAAAACGCTGAATCCAACAAAACGCAAGTCCTGGCTTTTCGAAAACATCAAAAACGATAATAGAAACGCGATTACAATTCGTTTAAAACGAAACAGCCCTTATTCTCTAATTCTCGCAACTAAAACGTCAATCTTATCTTGATTTGAAGCTCAAAGATGATAGAGGATTGAATTCTGAGTGATTCGATATAAAGAACGCGCGATTTGGATGAGAAACGGCGAAACCGCAGCGGATCGAATCACTCGTCACTTTCTTTCCCTTTGGCTTCTGGATGTTTCATCTGATCTCTTCAATTCCTTATGAATAAGGAAATGTATATATAATTTGGCAAATTTGACATTTTAACCCTTTATTTCTTTAACTTAAACCATTTCTGTTTCAAACTTTCTATTTAAACCAAATGGTTAATTATATAATTTAACTCAACTACGTACGTACTATTTATATACAAATAAATAATACTAACCCAAAATTATTATTTTCCATCAATAATCTTTTAATTACTATTCTCGAAGCTTAATTGGCTAATTTACACTTTGGTCCTTGAAATTTTCAAAAATTGCAATTTTGCAAAAACGCATCCGCGTCCAAATTTTAAAAGGTCTCCGATTGACTCGAAACTTGTACCACTAATAAAAATCAGTCTAAATTTCCAATAATATTAAATTAAATCCATATTAATTTAATTTATTGGAATTTATGACACGTGGCACAATTTAAATATTTGGGGTATTACAGCAACGCATCATTCAAATCTTCCATTTTAGTTTTTTTTTTCACGATTTGATTTCTCAATGGTATATACTAGGTTAGTTTCTGAAGAATTCCTAAACTAAAAACTCTATGGGTAGACATAAATTTTCCCCTTTATTCCTAGGTTTTGGGGTGGTCAAGAACGACAGCGTCGTCATCAATCGGATCCAAATTTTTACGTGTGACAGGTAAATTCAGAGCACGACAAAGAAGAAAGGGCAATATGATGTTGATGATTAATGGAGGCGGCGCTGTTCTGTTTTTCCAATTGAAGCGGCGGCACTTTTTTTCTTGATCGAATTCTTTGTCGGAGTAGCGGTGTTCATTGATCGGATCTTCTATTTTTCCAATTTTTACCTTGATTGGATCCGCATGGTGGAACAGATCCACCGCCACGTTCGGAGGTGCTTCAATTCATCTTCTTCGATTTTGAAAAAAATGGAAGCAACATCATCATCGGCAAAAGCAGCAAAAGATCAAAGAATTAATCTCAATTTGTAGTTATTAATGGTTTTCCTTTTCTTTGGCTAGTGGTTAAGGTAGGATTTAGAGCCGAAGGAAAAACTATAATCTCAAGTTATTAATGGGTTACATGAGGTGCCTATAGAAGAAGAAGCATGCTTCTAAACTAGTAGATGAATTTGATTAAATTTTTGTAATGGTTTTATTGTTGGTTAACCAATGGTTTACTAAAACCAATATTTTAATTTTTAGTAAACTGTTAGTAAAGGTTGGGTTAGCCGTTGGTGAACTTGTAATAATTTTTGTTTTAAATATATGGTTAATTAACCGGTGGTAAACCGTTGGTAAACTTGAATTGTATATTTAAAATAAACTGTACTTTAAAAAAAAATTAATGTACTGTTAGTAAACCATGAGTAAACCGTTGACAAACCTATAGCAAAGTAATATTTAGTATATCATTAATAATTTTTTAAACCTGAATTGTGCATTTTAAACAAATTTTGTTTTAAGTCTACCATTAGTAACATGTTAGTATGCCGTTAGTTAACCAAATTGTATTTTTTCGAATATTGAATCTAATCAGCTTTAATTATATATCAAGATAAATGTTTACCAAATATTACTCTTTATTTTATTTAAATTAAATTTTGGAAAAAATTTAATTGATTTTATTTGAAAAGATTTTTATTTGGTTTTATTTTAAAAAGATATTACTTAATTTCATTTGGAAAGATTTTAATTGAAAAAATCTTAATTTATTTGAAAAGATTTGATTTGTAGGAGACTCTTAACTTTCATCTAACTACGTTTTTTATATAATGATTATTGTATTTTTATCATTAACAAAGTAAATTTGTGAAAAAAAAAGTGGGTTATGTATTTTTCAATTTTGAAAATATAACAAGTATTCTTGAAAATATTTCGCTATAACATAGGTACTTTTGTTTTTGATAATTAGGAAGGGGGGAGTGAGACTCGAACACGAGACCTCTTACCAAAATGCATGTGGCTAGTACCACTGTGCTACTAGAGCACTGACAAACAACATAAGTACTTATTAAAAAAACTCTAAAAACAACTCACATTGAATTTTTTTTCATTTATACTCTAACGTAGGAAAACTTTCAATTGTACTCTTATTTGATTTTTCATGTTTCGATTTTATCCCAAATAAAAAAATTACGATTAATTAATTAAAGGATAAAAGCAATTTAATAGAAAAATTATATCATATTTTTTTATTTGAAAAATACAAACAAGTCCTTCAGTTGTAAAAACATTCAGATAAATCCTAATAATTAAATCATTTTGTAAATTTTATTAAAAAATTAAGTAAATTAAAAAACCCTTCAACCTGTCCACGGTTGTCAACACCTATTCTCCAGACAGGTAAAAAGTGATAAGAGATTGAAGCGTCAAATGATGATTTCCAAAGAAATTTATCTGGGTGACGAGCTATCGATTCGTTTGTTTGAATCTAAGCACACGTGATCAGTGCACAATTGCGAACTTAAGGGGTTAAAATGTAAATAGCTTATAAAAATTCAAAAAGATTGTAGTCTTAATTAAAGAAATTGGACTAATTGCAATATTTTAGAAGTTTATGGGCCAATTTTCAAGTTTGACGGTCTAAATTGACCACACCCAAACCCTTAGGATCCCAGAAGTCTTTTTTAATACTTTCGGACACCAAATGACTTTTAAACATGTTTAGCCTTTAAAAAAAGTTTGAATTTAATTAAAATAAATAGAGGTGTAGCTTAATCGTAATACTATTAAGTCTATCACTTCACACTCTTTCACCCTCCTTGTTTATCTACAATTTTAGAAACCTAACCTGAATCTAAATCGACTACTAGCTAACCCTAAGCTACCCTTAACCACTATAAATAGATCCCTATACAGCCCAGCTTTTGGTAGGCAAAATTCACCACCAGAAAAAGTACACCAAACTCTAGAAATTAATAGGTTGACCGAACCCCTACACACACAAAAAAAAACAGTCTTTCAAACAACCTGAAATTCTTTAAACACTCAAGAGCGCAGTGTTGTGCATTGATCCAAAACTAGATTATACATCCGGATCACTAGAAAATGAATAGGGACTCAAAACCATAATTATCAGTGCCCATAATCGTCTCTTATAACTTTACATGGCGTTTTAGTTAGAACTGTTGATTTGGTGTGGTTAGGATGCATGCTTAGATCGTTCTATCTATTTTTGCCATTAATTGCTAAAATTGGCATAAACTGCTACAATTGTCAAATTTCAATATTCATGCCATGACGCCATGAAAAACTGATTAAAAGCATGATATTAGGTTGTTTCAATATATTTTACAACTCTATTCCAGTTTCTGTTCGATTCTGATTCCTAGAATGCACGCTAGGACCGTTTTATGTTTTTTTGCCATGAACACGTTCTTATTCAAATTTCCATAATTCTACATTAAACATACATTCTTTAGCTGATTTAGGATGTTTAATCAGCTATACATTGATTCCAATATATTCCAATATGTTTTTCCTTGCGTTTTAATGGATTGTTTTAGTGTTTTCGCAAGAAACGGAGCGAAAACAAAGAACCAATGACCCCCCCTAAAACTGGCGTCGCTGCCAGTTCCGATTAGCAACGCCGCCAGTGTAAAGTGTCCCCTCCACTACTCTTAGTGGTGCCGTGGTGGCCTCCAGTTCTTCAATCCAGAATGTTTTCCAGATCCTGCAGACTCGGTTCCAAACTTGTTTTTGTGTTTTCATGCTCGTTTAAGCTCGAAATTGGGCCCTGTTTGAGCCCACGTGTAATGAATTAGTTGTAGTATTATAATATGATGTAAATGGTCCTATCCCAATTGAATTCAGGCCTAGAAGCCCAAACTTGTAATCTATCCAGTCAACCGGGCCCTGAAGCCGACTACCAACAAAACCATGCACTTCTAGAATGGATTTCGGGTTCGTTTGAACTTGGAATCAACCACAGTTTGAACCAGTAGATCCGTATTGACGAGACAAATTACTTCTATGTTATGACCGAGTCAAGATTCTAACCACCTCGACAATGAAATTACACTGAGTTCTAGACACTCCGGTCTACAAGGTTTAAAAGTATCTTTAACCTTATATGTTTATCCCATGCATATTATGTATGTTGAAACTGTTTAAAGCTCTTTCAAAAAGCATGAAAAATCCAATTATTAATAGGTTAAAGGACTAACCACGTTAAATCAGTAATCAAACTAATTGAATCCAGCAAATCACCTAGACATATTAGGACTGCCATGAAAATGCAACTAAAGGTCGTATAGGATATTCAAGATGACCTAATAAAATCAATCACCTATATATCTGGTTTTTAGGTTTTGTGCATGTAAAACGATTCAGACCAGCCATTATCTGATGCATGATAGAAACCTCCAGGGTTAGATGTATGCATAGGAGTATTTACTACCTGCCTCACATGCCAAAATCGAGTCATATGCGCGTCCTAAATTGGGTCCTTTTACTGCTTTTATCTGTGTTTAAATTTCCGTAATTCATATTGTGAACTGCATGAATGATGAGATGAGATATAATAAGAATATGTCCAGTAGATAATAAAGTAAATGATAAGCCAAGTACAAGTGTTTCGGTAAAATATCCACGAATCCGTCTTCCTGTCTGGCGTAAGATAATCTCACACATAAGCGAGTGAGGTTATCCAGTCGGTAAAAAAGGCATTCCTAACTGATCTAGGTAGCGATCCACATTTTTTAAAACTTTTCCAGCATAGAGGTCAGCCATAAGCCTGGTTGAGAGGTCCCCGAACCTCGCTCTGCTCACAGTGGCGACTCTATTTGGGGTTGATAAAATCAACTGTTTTAAAAACATAAGATATAAACACGTTTTCATAATTGCTATAAAAAAACGATTGCCATGGTGTAGACGCCTATTTTTCGGACAGGTAAAAAGTGGTAAGGGGCTGAAGCATCCAATGATGATTTCCAGAGAAATTCGTACGGGTGAAGAGCTACAGATTTGCTTGCAAGAATCGAATCAGGCGTAGTCTGCGCAAAATTACAAACTTGGAGGATTAAAACGTAATTAGGCGTAAATAGCTCATAAAAATCCAAAGCAATTGTAATCTAAGTCTAAGAAATTGGACTAATTGCAATATCTTAGAAGTTTATGGGCCAATTTGCATGTATTATTGGATAAAATTGACTATAACCAAACCCTCAGGGTCCTAAGAGTCGTTTTTAATACTTTCGGGCACCAAAACTAATTTTTAGGCATGTTTTTCTTAGCCATCATGTTTTAATACGGGATTTTCTCCCTTTAGAGTAGTTTTCACTAAACTAAATACCTTAATTACTTATCTTAAACACATTAATTAAAATTAGAAAATGGCATAAAAATAATTTGACAAAACCTAACCATAGCTAACCCTAAACCTAATTAACCTCTATAAATGGTACTGTCAGCTCATTGAGTCAGAGGTTGGACCAAAAATATATAAACCCTAGATAGTAAAATTTGATTCCCCCCTTAGAAATCCCTAATTTGGCCGAACACTATAGCACACACCACACACTAATCCAGTCCTTAAAACACCTAAATACGCTTTGATGTTCTAAGAACACATCCCTGCACAAACTCGAAACTGGATTCCGCATCCACTTCGCCAACAAACGAGCCAAGGACTCAGACATGTAACTCTGAGGACCCTCTAATATTCCTTGTATTCTGTTCATATTTGCTGAATATGTGTGAGCTAGGATGCATGATTAGATTAGTTTCATCATATTTTCCATAGTTGCCAAATTATGTATTTTTATTGCAATTGCCATGAAAATCGATGAAAAAGCATGTTAATCACTATAATTAGCTGTTTTAATGTTCAAACCCAGAAGATAATCAAATTAGATGCCTTAGAATGCATATTTTTAGGTGTTTTTGAGCGATTTTCGCCATGAAAAAGCCTATTTTTGAATTGCTATCAAAAACTAATTTTTTGTTTAAATAAGCTTTAAACACTTCATAAATGCTATATTTGAATTTTTTGTTCGATTTTATACGGTTTGACTACTTTTGCATGAAAAACGGTGTTAAAACAAGTGAGAACAAAGCGAAACAAAACGTGAACGTGCCGACGAGCCGCCGCCGCTGCCGCTAAAATTGACGGCGCCGCCAAAATAAAGTGGCGGCGCCGCCACAATAATCTGCCGTCACTGACATCTTAAAATGGCGCAGTGTTCTTCCTCCCAAACTCCGATCCGAACTTCAAAATGTGTTTTCGGGCTCATCTGGACTCCGAATCAAGCCCACTTCGAACCCATGCGTAGAGAATTTCATGTCGTTTAATATTTTGTATTGTAACGGACCAGACCAACATAAAACGGACCCAGAAGTCCAAATATGTAACATAGTGTATAAACTGGGCCCACGGGCCCGAGGCCCGGCAAACAAACAACTTCCAGAGCCGATTCTAGGCCAACCCGAACTCGGAATCGACTCCAGATCAATCTAGCAGAACCAGATCGACAAGACGCACAGCTCTCGTGATTTGATTAAAAGCAAATTCCGACCAAACCGATGGTCAAAACCCGCGCGAGTGCCAGGCACTCAAAGTCAACGAGGTTAAAAAGTATTCCTAACCTTGTACGTATACCAATCTGCCCCTGAGCATGCCATTAATGTTTATTGCTTTCCAAATGCCTTCAAAATCAAATAATAACCAGTTAAAGGAATAATCACCTAAATTGGAATGCAATTCCATCCCATCACTTAGACATCGTAGGACCAATACGAAAAAGTAGTAACGATGGTATAGGTTTTTCAAGACTCACCTACTAAAATCAATCACACTTATACATCTGGTTTAGGCGTTGTGCATGTAAAATATCCAGACTAGCCAGACTTATGCTATTTGCTAAAACCTCTTAGGTTAGATATATGTTTAGGAATACCTACTACTTGCCTCAAATGCTAGTCCAGATCGAGTCATATGTGGGCCAGACCTGTTATTGTTTTCATCCCTGTTTATTTCCAGCTTTTATATCCTGTGAACTGCATATACTTATGCGATGAGAATAAAATGAATATGTCTAGTAAATAAAGTCGGTAACAAATAAACCAAGCACAAGAGTCTTAGGGAGGACCACGAACCCTAGTCTTTGGTCTGATGCACGATAATCTTACCAGAGGCGAGTAAGATAATCTAGTCGGCTAAAAGGCATTTCCTAGTTGAACTAGGCGGCGACTCCATTTTTCATATCGAGAAGTCAGCAATAAGTCTTGGGCGAGCGGCCCCCGAACCCCGCTCCACTCACAGTGGCGACTCCACTAAGGATTAAAATCAACTATTTTTAAAACTTAAACATAAAAGAGTTTTAAGAATTATTTTCAAAAACGGTTACCATGGACCTAAACCTCACGGCTTGCGCCTTATCGATCACCGACTTAATTTTCCAGGCATATACGCACCTGTTGCATTGTATTATAAATTTTTCTTCTCACCTACTCTCTAGGAGTCCCTATCCAGCCCCTATACTCATAGCTGATCTCACGCTTTGGCGTTTCACTCTAATGTCCAGAACGTCTTATGCGGAGCAGTATCACTCACAGCCCAATATCTCGGTCGTTTGTACTCGTGATTGAGGAGACCTACCAAATGTATATCAGTCTGTGGGAGCCTCAAACCGGTTACTACCAAAACCAAATGACTCAGCCCACATGCATCCAGCTTAGACACTACCATCTAGGATCAACCCAATACAATGATTGTACTTGAGGTATGACTGTCAATGTAATGATTCCAAATCCAAGTTTTAAAAAATCTACCATTTCAATCTTAGTCTTAGGTACGGCCTAACAAATTTTCCAGTATCAAAAACAAGATTTTCAAAACATCTTGTTGGGCCAGACCTAAAATAAACAAATCTGATTAAGTGAAACTCCTTCGCTTAATCAAATCTCCAATATCCCGTCTAGTGGAAACTCCTTTCACTAGATACAGCCGCAAGGCTAAATCAAATCCCAGATTTCAAAACGGACTTTCACATCCACTCTACATGTTTCAACTCTTTTCAGAAAGGGATAAAAGAATCATTACATAGACAAGTGTTGTCTATCTGACTTAGAACTGCTAGAAGAGAGCTTTGTAGGAATGCCGACTCTTGCATTGCGATGAGAGGGTTCAGACCAAAAATTCTAGGAAATAAACCTCGCCCAAAACACGTGTGCGGGAGAAATGAGGTTGGAAGGAACAACGTGTCTCTGTGATATCAAACTGTTCTATGTGCCAAACGTGCTTCGTGCTATGTGTTCATAGCTAACCCTGAATATTATGCATTTGCATCTAACGCATCTCATGCATCCTGAATATAAAATTGTCATATACTAAAACCTTGTGGACACATCCATATAGGAAATATATCTCTGAATGCTACTCACTGACATCTCCACTATGACGCACTACGATATCAAGAACCAGGCCGCCGCTCAAGCCGAGGCAAGACAGTCTGCTCCAGAGCTCGAGGCGATTATAGAGGAAGGAATCAGAACATCATCCCTTTGAGCGCTCGATTGGGTACCTAGATAGCATCCGGGATGCTAAGCATTAGCCAATTGCTAGCCGGAACCAAGCATAGAGGCAACCAGAACATGAGTTTGCACGCCGAATAAGGCGGGAGACGAGGAATTAACCTTGCAGTTCATAATTTCTCAAGAAGAGGGTTAAAAGGAAGAAGTGTGAAGAAGGGTCCGCAAGATCAATTGAAGAGGTAGGTGAAAGAGATCAGACATCCCTCAAGACCTATGAGAAAGATTTCGAAGAGGAGGAGTATGTACCTTCTTTCAAATTGAGAAAATCAACCGCCTCTGTATTCAGAAGGCTGATAGAACCACTGCCATCGAAAGAGGTCTGCAAAGAGACAGGATACTCAATAAAGCAGTATAAAAGCTTGGAGCATGCTGCAGAGGCCACCGAAGGGAATACCGTCAAACTAGATGAGTTAGAGAGTTTCAAAGCTAACATGGTTGCTGAATTTAGGGCCGAGATGGAAGCCTTAAAACACGAGATAAAAAATGAAGTCGCAGTTATGTTCAAAAATTTGAACAAAAAGCTTATTGTGCCAAGAACGCCCATGGAAAAATGGTACAACGCCTAAAAAGGATCAAAAAAGGGCTAAGCACGCACGAGGCTCTTAATAAGAGGTTCTCTAAGTTTGAGGAACCCCTATCTGTCATATTCGAAGAATTGAAAGCCCTGAACCTAATAGAGCCAATAACTGCGAGGACGGTACCTGATCCAAGTAGGCAAAACTATGTCGTTGATGCATACTGCCAGCTACACCAAATTAGAGGACATCATACAAATCATTACATCACTCTCCAGCATAATATTCAAGACCTGATCGACAATTGGATCATCTTAGAGCATTGAAGAGAAAAGAAGCAATGGCATTGCCCGTGCTTGAGGCATTCTTGGAGATCTATTATCCTTGACTATCTTTACATTTTTCCAGTTTTATTTCAATTTCCGAGTACTTGAAAAATTATGAACAATTTGCTTTATTTGATTTTCATTAAAAATTCAGAATCGATGATGAAATATATTCTTCTCATTTATGTAATGTTTTGCCTGATGGACATGTTATTTTCAATAGCCATATATGCATGCATTGATGAGATCGAGCTATGTCATTAGCTCATTCAATAATCGGTACAAAGAAGTGAATAACTTCTAGAGATAATTCTGTCGAAAGAGACTTTACTCCTGAATCATGAGAAAAACTGGATGGCTATTTTAAAGGGATATCGGCTTGCGGAGTAGTACCCACAAGAGATCTCTCACAGGTCTCTTGGTATAAAAAGATTTAGCCACAAACCGAAAGGCTTACAAGACTCAATGGGGTCCAATAGTAGAGGCACATGTTAGAACAGACGTCTAGCCTGGATAGGAATGACCACCAACAAAGAAGTCCACCACCAAGCAGCATCGCACCTATCTATAAGAGCGGGACGATCTAAAGAGTGGAAGAAGGAGTGCGCTACAAGATCTCCTTTAGACGTCTGCGAGCCGCGTAAGACGCTCATAAAAAATAGTCACTTACAAAAATGCAAAAAGGACTAATTGACGATAGGAATACAACCTCTTGAAATAGATAATATCTCAAGTGTACCGGTTATTCAATGAGTTAGCAATATAGATCTCTTATCAAGCATACATACCATGATTATTGACCAGCATATGTACCTAGAAAGAAAGGACACATGACCATAAATTATAAAGCGCAATCTTTGAGACAATAGAAAATAATGAAATGATAATAATAATCAAATTATATACACTTCCCAGTAGCGCCATATAATTTTTGAAATGCGCGTATACTGTCAAAAATGGAAAACAAACAAGTCCTATAGGGCTAAGCCTCATAATCAAAGCAGATGAATAGAGTAGCCAGACTCTTTGTTGGGACATCCAATACCCCCATCAGAAAAACAAAATGCTCCAATGAGGGAGCAAATCAGAGCTCGGAATGGAAGGCTAACGAAAAGCATAACCAATCTTTGCAAAATGCAAAGCTCAGAAATTCACAGCGTAGAATCCGGGGGCATCAAGACTACCATGGGATTTCACGAGACGACGAGTTTTCGATATCTAGGACAATCAAAACAACAATATCGGTTTCAGTTATCTAGAGCAACCAAATTGAGCATCATAGAGTTCAAAAGCAGAAAAAGCTTCAATTATCCGGAACAGCCGAGCGGATTATCGGAAATTGAAACCATTCGAACAATATGGTTTTCCAATATGTTTTTCCACCCTTCCTTCAATGTCTTAATGCGGTATTTATATATTTTTTGGCTCAGAGAATGACTTTAGGTCGAGTTCAAGTGAAAACCCAGAAGTGCCCTTGAGTTTGGTGGTGTTTGGCAATGTTTCGGGGCATTTTTGTCCAAAACAGGTTGCAGGAACCCTCAAGTGCACGTTCGTGCACTTTGGTGCACGTTCGTGCACATTTTGTTGATTCTGGGGGTGCACGTTCGTGCTCCATAGGTCCACGTTCGTGCACCCCAACACTTAGCCATTTTTTCACTTTTTTCTTCAGTTTCGCCATCAATTTCCCTTCGGCCAAAGTACACGTTCGTGCTCTTTAGGTTACACGTTCGTGCACCTTCTGCTGCAAAACTGTCAACTTCAAAAGGTCATAACTCGGTGTAGAAACGTCGGAATGAGTCGATTCTTGATTATATGGAAAGGTTAGGATGTCTAGTTTATTTTTTGTGAAGAAGATAAATTCATCAGAAGTCATTAAATATTCCAAACTCTTCAATCAATGCAGCGGGGTCAAATTCACAAGTAGGTAACTGTGATCTCGGCGTCTATTTTCATCGGATCTTCGCACAACTTTCCTCAAAGCTTCAATTATGATCAAAATGGCTTCCAAATGGCTTGAATATCATGAAAAACTCCCACATTATGCCTGAAATTCTCATACACAAAAATGAGTACAAAGAAGCTCAAAACCAACGCCAAATGCACATATATGACATAAAAAACACAGAATATAGGAGTATTTCTACTCCTATCAATAATGCATCTAAATATCTGCGATGCATGTCTCTTGGACCACCGAAAAATGATGCACGAAGCACTTTACCCTTTCCAATATGGTCTCTTCTATATTCTCCTAGGTTTACACTATCTACTATACCTTGATACTTTTCTGATCTTATGTTGTGCTGTTCTGATCGAAAGTAATCTAGCCTTATTGTTTCCAACATGATATACATATCAACTACCAATTTTTGCATTAGTCTTCCAGATAGCAGTAACAATGAATTTTGATTTTCTCTAATTTGTGAATGGAAACAATAATACTCTCGACATGATACATTTGCTGGGTTTGGTCGTCTAACCCCTGCATTGAGCATCAAAATATGCATTTAAATGTAAGATAATTAATCATAAAAGTTAATATTTGCATATACATAGATGTTTATAATATGTACCTTTCTTCTCTTGTTGTATTATCGTTTCTGCACACATGCTAGGTGGGAAAGAGTTCCTATTTTCAGTCCTTATTGATGTACTATTATCATTTTTATCCGGTTTAGCAATCTTTCGAATATCTTGGTGCCATTCACTTTGTCCTATTGGATGGAGGCATGGGTATTGTAAAGGATCGTAGCATCCAAAAAAGTATTTGACCATGTATCTATGGCCTGAGTGAGCCTGTACTAAAATCTCTATATCCAATGGAAGATTTGGATTGTTTCCTTCAACCCAAATACCTACTACATAACTATTAGGTACATGTTGAGATTATTTACTAATATTTTGCTATTAGGTACATAACGGGTCACATAACTATTTACTATTAGGTACATAACTATTAGGTACATAACAAATAATACTCTCGACAAATAACGGGTCACATAACTAATTTGAATGTTAAATCTTTTTCCATTGCTGCTTTTAGAGTTATTTGTGGTGATTTACTCATTCTTTTTGTAATTGACAATAGACATAATTCATCTTTTTCCAGCATATTTGAGTTATACCTGAAAATAAATAGACACAATAATTATTAAGCAATATCGAATAGTAATAATTGTTCATACGTAATCATGTTAACTTTATATTATACTTACGAATCTTGTAGTTCATCGGCTTTTAGAATATTTGGATTAACTTGAATGGTTGTTATATGATTGGAAGATAACTTAAGATCGCCTGTTACACATATGAACGAACCTTTAAAAAATTGTAATAAATAATATTAAATTAAAATAATAAATCAAAAAATTTTACCTTTATAAAGAGAAGCTGTAACATTCGGTATTGCAATAATTGGTTTCTCTTTATTATTTCTAACTAGATCTTCAATTGTTGTACCTTCGTTCTCAGCCAAGTCATCCCATAAAATTAATTCCAATGTTTCTAATCTGTAGTTTGTTAAAATAAAAATTAGCATTTCAGTTCGAATTGAATAATACAAATAAGAAAGAAAAAAATTACTTTGCAGTTACTATACTGAAACTTCTTTTGTATCCACCATTTGTTGTGCTGAATATAGGCTTCACTTGAAGGGCAATTGCTAAAAAATCTAAAAACATAAATTATAATTAAAAATATAATAAGTAAAAAATATACAAGACAAAAATAATTATCACCTAAAAAAACAACCATACCAAAAAGTTTATTTTTATCCTCTTTTCTGATATTCTTTCCTTGTCCTTCATCTTTTATTTTTGCATTTTTATACACTTCACTAAAAGAAGTAAAATTATAAGATAATATGTGTGAAGTTAACTTTTTTTCATCATCCTCCTCTTCTGAAACAATTGTATTGAAATTAAAACCCAATTCAAATTTTTCATGAATATGAAAATATGTTGGATTTATATTTTTTACATAGCCATTAGAAATTATGTATGTATGCCCTAATTTGAAGAAATCTTCAAATTTGTCAAACGAATTGCTTCATATTGTAGCACTAATTTTGATTCCCTGAAAAAAATAATGCAAGTTATCATATTAATTTACATAACTTGTAGTAGACAAAGATGTAAATTTAAATATAATTTACAGTAAGTAAAAATTAAAAGAAATTCATGGTAAGCTAACCTAATAGCTTCAACAAATACATAGTTAGAATAAAAAAAATTATAATATTAAAACATGTAAAATTTTAAAAAAACAGAAACATATATAATATTACCTTGGAATCTGTTAAAGATAATCCCACATTGCTTAGAAGAACAAATAAATGAGTTTATAAGTGTAAAGGTTCAACCACCTATTAACTAGTTCTAGTTATTAGGTCATGGTTGAACCTAAACACTCTCATAAGCATATGGGTGGATTGTCACATTCTCCCAATTTAAATCAATTACTCCCACCAATATTTCTAATATGGTATCAGAGCGGGTCTGGCCCGGATTCTTAATTTGCCGGTTGTTCGTCTGGATGTCCAGTCCCAGCGGCCCGGTCCGGTGTTGCCGCTGCGTATTAAATCAAACATTTCAGTGGGTCTGGTCCAGATACTTAATTTGCCGGTTGTCCGTCTAGATGTTCATGCCCTTCGGCCCGGTCCGGTGTTGCCGCTGCTGGTTAAATAAAAAAGTTTCAGTTTCAGGAGGAGTCAATTTCAAGTGACAACCAGATGTCCAGTCCCGGTTGCACTTGAGGGAGAGTGTTAAAGATAATCCCACATTGCTTAGGAGAACAAATATATATGAGTTTATAAGTGTAAAGGTTCAACCACCTATTAACTAGTTCTAGTTATTAGGTCATGGTTGAACCTAAACACTCTCATAAGCATGTTGGTGGATTGTCACATTCTCACCAATTTAAATCAATTACTCCCACCAATATTTTTAATAGAATCAATCAAAATTAACTTTTTAAATTGATCGTTATTTGTTTGGATCATAAATATTCGTAGGAGTATCACTTTAATTGTAAAGTGTTTTTGACCTTCTTCAAGTGAATTAATTTTTTTTTTATGAATATAATTTTTTATAAAAGCCACAAGAAGTGGCAACACGAAACTTTTAGCTATCGCACAAGAAGTGGCACACTCAAGGTGGCACAATAGAGGCTTAGGCTAAAAGAAACATGCCAAAAATCAAACGTTCGGATACAAAATACAGAATGAACTTCTAAAGAAATCCAAACCTGAATAACTGAAACTCCTATTACAGCATTTGTAAATGAATGTAGATCGCATAAAACAATTAAAGATGACAGACTCCTTTGTCGATTGCTCATTACTGAAAACTCTTCTATTTCGGTATTTCCATAACTCCAAAACTACCAGACACCATAAAATTTCCCATAGCTTCCAGTATGGTCCTCTCAGGACAATGACTTGCCACTGTAGCATGAAATCCTCAAAAGAAAACGGCAAAACCCAAGCTATATCCAACATCAGTAGAAGACCACACCAAACATTTCTCGCAAAAACACAATGAATAAATAAATGATCGTTTGACTCTGGCATGTTACAAAGAGAACACATCGTGTTGTCACTAGGAATAATAAAGCGACGTGCTAAAAATTCTAAAGTGGGTACTCTATTATGTAAAGCAACCCAAATGAAAAATTTGACACGCGGCGGCGCTTGTGAATTCCAAATCCGTGAAAAAGAGGAAGATTTCACCTGAACAATAGAAGCAGTCAAGCCATGAATTGCAGCAGTAGCTTCCCGGCTTATCTAAACAGTAGCAGCAGTCCCACTCTCCAAAACAGCAGCAGCAGTCAAATCATGAAGACCAATAGCAGCAGCAGTTCCACTTCGAAGATCAGCAGCAGTGGCGGGATCATGCAGAACAGTAGCAGCAGTCTCTCCTTGCAGATCAATAGCAGCATCGATACCTGTTGGCAATTAATCGCAAGTATACGATATCGCGCAAGTAATGTAACTTGGAAGACCAAGTATCGATCCCACAGAAGCAATAGATTAAACAACTAATTTCGATTACTCTCTAATTGGATAGCTAGAAGAATTAATTGGATTTTGTAACTTAAATTAAATCTAAGGTAAATTAAATCAATTATGTAAACTAGTATAAACTAAAAATAAGTAAATAGATTAAGGTTTAAACAATAATGATAAAAAGCTCAAGGATTGATAATTCCAAATAAACTAGTAGAAGAATTGATTAAAACTTATTTAGTGATTTTATTGTGAATCGAGCTATTCTAATGCACCGAATCCCGCTCTCTCAAGGCTTAAAGATTCAAATAAAATCACAACCTAATTAACTAATCAATTATTAACTTGCTCTCACAATATTAAAACTGAATTAAATAATCAAATTGTAATTATGAATCAAACTCAACGACTACCTAAATTCCAACCCGCTCTCACGGTGTTTTCCTCTAAGTTCTTAATTACCTATGTGTATTAAATTAACAATCTCTCAATTAGTTAATTAAACACAAAATCATGAACTAAATGATCAAATTAATTCAAGCATTAGTTGTAGTAATTAAAACACACTTTACTCACTTAATAAATCCTAATCCAATTCGAAAACTAATCTAAGTGTTCATATCAATCCCCGAACAAATAATTTAGTTACTCATGCTTAAACTTAAATTAAACAAAGAAGATGATGAAGAATTAAACATAATTAGAACAATAAATACCCGAGTTGTCAATTTCGGAAGAATCGTCTTGATTAAACTTGAAATCTTCACAATCGTTCTTTGCAGAAACTAATTATAAACTACTTATAAACTGCTGGAAAAAGAAGCTAAAACGCTATTTTAATGAGAACTAAAATATAACTAATGTAATATAATATGTTAATCTAGTCTATTACAAGGTCTTTATATAGTGGAGGAAGCTCTGAATCTTCTAAGTCGGTTTACAAATCGAATTTTTAATAGGAGTTTCGGTTGAAGTCGGAAGAGGAGATTAAATCCAAGTCCAATTCTGATTAGGCAAAATCCACCTATGTCTCGTTCGAACCCTAAGGTTTCGTTCGAAACCCAGGCTTTTTTTTCACCAGGTTCGTCCGTCCTTCTCTTTCTCGTTCGTATCTTCAAGTTTCCGAAAGATTTTCTCTTTTCTTTCTTCCTTGGTTCGAACGAAACTTCCCTATTTTCTCTTGAGTCCCATTGGAGACTTCTTTTCTCGTTCGAGACTCATGCTTTTTCTTCCTGGGTCTCGTTCGAGATTGGTAATTTCGAACGAGACTATAGTTCTTCTGCACAAGATACTTTCGAACCTTGGTGATAACGTTCGAACCTATCTTCACGATGTCAATTTCTTCGTCCGCAAGCTACGCTTTTAACTCCAACGCTTAATCCATCCTCAATTGGCTCCAAATACTCAATTTTCACCTAATTTCCACTGAAACACTAACAAACACTATAAAACATAAAAACGCCAAATAATATATGTAATTAATAATAAATGTGATAAAAAACGAGTATAATCAACCCTAATTATAGGAGTAAAATACTCCTATCAAACCTCCTCACACTTATCCTTTGCTTGTCCTCAAGCAAGAAATAAATCTTACTTTACAAAATATGTTAGAATTCCTTAGCACATATTTTAACAATGAATCAATAAAAGAAATCCCCCAACCTATGAACAATATGAACAATCAAATCTTCTAAACCCGACAATTAAATAATGATGCAATCAAATAACAACAATAATTTCAAGACATAATTCAATATAACAACGGTTACTAACTCATTAGTCCAAGGTCAAATTGAAACACACTTCAAGCTTCTCTATCACTTGTGGGACATGGAAAATAATCAATTTCTCACTTAAGCAAATCATAGCACAATTTAGTAAAAACTAAGCTAATGGCATCAATATATTAATAAGCGTATAGGGTATATATCAAAGAAAAACTCACAATTGAAAACATGAATACTCACCATAAGCTTGCTCATAGTCCCGGACTCCGCTACTTGATTCGATAATCAACAAAAATCATATGGTCTTTTATTGGGATTACAATGTGGCTAAGGTAAAGGGTAGGTAAAAAGGATAAAACAAAGGCTAATTATCAACTTAATAAACTATTTATTACTACTATTAACGTCTAGGTTGATCTAACTCCGCTTTTGCGTTTATATGAACTCATAACTTTCTTTTCTTTTTGAATTACACCTTTTTTATTGCCTTTTGCAATCTCAGAATTTTTTTCTTCTTTTTGAGCTATTACTTGCAAATTTTTATCTCTCTTTTTTTTTCAATCTTTTTCAAGGCGCAAACTTTATCTTTTAAGCACAATGTAGTTCACTTTTCTCTTTTCACTAATCTTGAGTTTCAAATCACCTATATTCATCATAGTTATAATAAATAATATATTAAGTCGATAAGGTAAACAAAAGAGGTAAAACATAAAACGGTAAAGGGTAAAATACGGTAAAAACAATAAAAAGGTTTAAGGCTCAAATTGGTGTAATCTAGGGGATAAAGGGTAGTTTATTTAGTGGTCTTAAAAAGAAAGGTTATACCTAATTGCCATAATCATCTAATTGTTGAAAACTCAATCGTGTAACTTTAAACGGACACCGAGCAAGTTCTAGGAATAAAACATGAAATCAACACTCACACAAAGGAAATTAAGCTCAAAACTCTCAAAAGTGTGTAGTGTTATGCCATAAACTCAATTTCTATATAAATTATGCTACTTATGCCAAAAGTTTAAAACCGACTATAAAAATAAACAATCAACATGTCATGAATCCGCATCAAATTATTCAATTATGTTTCAACAATTTGAACAAGTCTAAATTTTGAATTAACCCTCGTTTCATCGGATTATGTCAACGAATTATTAAGTCATTAAGCAAGCATCACTTATCAATTTTCGAATTAAGAAGTCGCGTTCATACATTCATCGATTCGGGGAAATCTAAAGATTGACAAATTAATTAAGATACACACCAAATCAACTAACATTTCTCATATTTAAATACAAAGATTAAAGCGATACAAGACTTTGAAAATAAACTACTTTAACACCCTAATACATCCTACTAAAATAAAAATAAAGCTGAAAATAAAGAAGATAAACACCTAAAATAACCTAAACAAAAGATAGAATTTTCTTCCCCCCTCCTCACACTATTTCTAGCTATGTCCCCAAAGCTAAGAAATAAGAAAATTAAAAACTTGAAAATTAAAGGAGTTTGGGTTAGAAAAAACAAATCTCGCTCTAGTCGAAGGCCGGTGGATCCGGTGATGGTTCCGGTGATGGATAACGTGCTCCGCCGACGGCATTAAAATAATCTCGAAGAAAATCCTCTTGCCGATTAAGCCGTGCCCTCATTCGATCTTGCCTCCATTGAAGTTGTGCAAGACCAACATGTTGCTCATGTCGGATGTCTTCAAGTAATTTTTGGTTAGTTTCCCAACCAACCCGGTTTCGCTCCCATCCGGTCCAGTTTTGTTCAACCAGCTCAGAAAACCGTTAATCAAACCCGGAAACATCGGTCGCTTCTCCGGCTTGCGAAGTCCCCGCGGGTTCTTTCCCCGCTCGTCTTCCTACTCTTCCTTCTACTTCTCCTCCTTCTTCTTCCGCTCTCTCCTCTTCCGCCGCCGCTTCTCTTTTGGCTCTAGTCAACAACCTCACCCTCCTATGATAAGGAATAATTCTCCCCCGCTTCACGTACCCGACCACATCTAAATGTAAGATGTTGATCATCCGGTCCGGAGTGGGCTTAAAAGTGGACAATACACTCGCGGTAGGCATACAATTGTACTTCTCGGCTAGAAGTCGAACAATCCACCCATTACCGAGCTTGGAAGTCTCTTGAGGAACCGCTCTTAATCGCTTCAAAAGACGATAAGCCGTGTTGACTTGATATGCTTCATTTTCCGAATGTAGAATGGCATTCAACACCAAGAGATCAATTTTCGCCACTTTGGAATACTCGTGTCGCCCGCCAAAAGAACACCCAAACCATTTCAAAAACACCACAATAGCGATGTCTTTCATCTCATTCATCTTGGACACCTTAGCCTTGTAGTCGTCACGATCCGTCAATTCCCTCCAAATTGCTATTTGATCAAATTCTTGAGACAAATTGATCAACCCCGTTCCCCTCATACTAAAAAGCTCCACTAAATCGTCAACACTAAGAAGATGACTCATGTTGTTGATGCGGAAAGTGATGGAAGTAGGAGAACCTCGAACCGGTTGAAGAGTAGAGAAGAATTCATACGTCATCTCATTATAGGAATGGTGACGTACCTTAGCCAACGCCGTGAGACCCAAGATGTCTAAGTATCTCTCGATTTCATCTTTAATCCCGAGGCGCTCCATATCATCAAAATCAATGCAAAAAGGCATCGCTATCTCCCGCTCCTTGATCGCATCATACAAGATACCTTCCTCCTCTGTATGGATTTGGAAGGGGGCGTTGTAGCGAGATGTCAAAACCGTCTTGGTGTTGACTCTAGAAGCGGAGGGGCCGGTTGATTTTGAGCGACCTCTTCCGATGGCCGGTAAAGAAGGAGTTGCCGCTTCTTGATTTCTCGTGCTTGAGCGGCGGATTGGTTGATTTGAGGCATTTTTGCTTCGCACCATTATTGCGGAATGAGAATTTCTAAGCAAAAATAGAAGAAGAAAAGAAGAAGATTAGTATGTGAAATGTGATTGTGAATTAGAAAGTAGAAAAATACAAGGTATTTATAGGAAAATTAAAACAAATCTCAAGAATTCCCACTCAACCATTCAAACATTCAATTAATTACTTTGAATTGATTAAACGGTTTAGATCAACGCCATGCAATCAATCCAAGTGAAATTAAGCACTAAGGAATGGTTCGGATTTGCCAAGTCATCAATCCAAGTGAAAAATTCAAATTTTTCAAAATACAAATCTCGAAGAAACACAAGCTCCAAAAGAAACACAAGTCCCTAGAAATTTACTACACTTTAACTCAATAAATATTTGAAAGAAAAGTTCAAATTTCCCACTCAATATATGTAAATTTTGAACGGGACTAGTAATTTCAAACGAGACATGTTGGTTTTTATACTTGGATCGATTTGCCTTTTTTTTCTCGTTTGTACCATCATCAATCCTAGGAGTATTTTACTCCTATAATTAGGGTCGATTACACTCGGTTTTTATCACATTTAGTATTAATTACATACATTATTTGGCGTTTTTATGTTTGATAGTGTTTGTTAGTGTTTCAGTGGAAATTAGGTGAAAATCGAGTATTTGCAGCCAATTGATGATGGATTAAGCGTTGGAGTTAAAAGCGTAGCTTGCGGACGAAGAAATTGTACTCGTGAAGATAAGTTCGAACGTTATCACCAAGGTTCGAAAGTATCTTGTGCAGAAGAGCTATAGTCTCGTTCGAAATTACCAATCTCGAACGAGACCCATGAAGGAAAAGCATGAGTCTCGAACGAGAAAAAGAACTCGAACGAGACTCAAGAGAAAATAGGGAAGGTTCGTTCGAACTAAGGAATAAAGAAAAGAGAAAAGCTTTCGGAAACTTGAAGATACGAACGAGAAAGAGAAGGACGAACGAACCTGGTGAAAAAAAAGCCTGGGTCTCGAACGAAACCTTAGAGTTCGAACGAGACATAGGTGGATTTTGCCTAATCAGAATTGGACTTGGATTTAATCTCCTCTTCCGACTTCAACCGAAACTCCTATTACAAATTCGATTTGTAAACCGACTTAGAAGATTCCAGAGCTTCCTCCATTATATAAAGACCTTGTAATAGACTAGATTACCACATTAGATTACATTAGTTATATTTTAGTTCTCATTAAAATAGGGTTTTAGTTTCTTTTTCCAGCAGTTTATAAGTAGTTTATAATTAGTTTCTGCAAAGAACGATTGTGAAGATTTCAAGTTTAATCAAGACGATTCTTCTGAAATTGACAACTCCGGTATTTATTGTTCTAATTATGTTTAATTCTTTATCATCTTCTTTGTTTAATTTAAGCTTAAGCATGAGTAACTAAATCCTTTGTTCGGGGATTGATATGAACACTTAGATTAGTTTTCGAATTGGATTAGGATTTATTAAGTGAGTAAATTGTGTTTTAATTACTACAACTAATGCTTGAATTAATTTGATCACTTAGTTCATGATTTTGTCTTTAATTAACGAATTGAGAGATTGTTAATTAAATAGACATAGGTAATTAAGAACTTAGAGGAAAACACCGTGAGAGCGGGTTGGAATTTAGGTAATCGCTGAGTTTCCTTCATAATTACAATTTGATTGTTTAATTCAGTTTTAATATTGTGAGAGCAAGTTAATAATTGATTAGTTAATTAGGTTGTGATTTTATTTGAATCTTTGAGGCTTGAGAGAGCGGGATTCGGTGCATTAGAATATCTTGATAAATAATAAAATCACTAAATAAGTTTTAATCCATTCTTTTACTAGTTTATTTGGAATTATCAATTCTTGAGCTTTTTATCATTATAGTTTAAACCTTAATCTATTTACTCGTTTTTAGTTTATACTAGTTTACATAATTGATTTAATTTACCTTAAATTTAATTTAAGTTATAAAATCCAATTAATTCTTCTAGCTATCCAATTAGAGAGTAATCAAAATTAGTTGTTTAATCTATTAATGCTGTGGGATCGATAGAAGAATTAATTGGATTTTGTAACTTAAATTAAATCTAAGGTAAATTAAATCAATTATGTAAACTAATATAAACTAAAAACGAGTAAATAGATTAAGGTTTAAACAATAATGATAAAAAGCTCAAGGATTGATAATTCCAAATAAACTAGTAAAAGAATGGATTAAAACTTATTTAGTGATTTTATTGTGAATCGAGCTATTCTAATGCACCGAATCCCGCTCTCTTAAGCCTCAAAGATTCAAACAAAATCACAATCTAATTAACTAATCAATTATTAACTTGCTCTCACAATATTAAAACTGAATTAGATAATCAAATTGTAATTATGAAGCAAACTCAACGACTACCTAAATTTCAACCCGCTCTCACGGTGTTTTCCTCTAAGTTCTTAATTACCTATGTCTATTTAATTAACAATCTCTCAATTAATTAATTAAACACAAAATCATGAACTAAGTGATCAAATTAATTCAAGCATTAGTTGTAGTAATTAAAACACACTTTACTCACTTAATAAATCCTAATCCAATTCGAAAACTAATCTAAGTGTTCATATCATTCCCCGAACAAAGGATTTAGTTACTCATGCTTAATCTTAAATTAAACAAAGAAGATGATGAAAAATTAAACATAATTAGAACAATAAATACCGGAGTTGTCAATTTCGGAAGAATCGTCTTGATTAAACTTGAAATCTTCACAATCGTTCTTTACAGAAACTAATTATAAACTACTTATAAACTGCTGGAAAAAGAAGATAAAACGCTATTTTAATGAGAACTAAAATATAACTAATGTGATCTAATGTGTTAATCTAGTCTATTATAAGGTCTTTATATAGTGGAGGAAGCTCTGGAATCTTCTAAGTCGGTTTACAAATCGAATTTGTAATAGGAGTTTCGGTTGAAGTCGGAAGAGGAGATTAAATCCAAGTTCAATTCTGATTAGGCAAAATCCATCTATGTCTCGTTCGAACCCTGAGGTTTCGTTCGAGATCCAGGCTTTTTTTTTCACCAGTTTCGTTCGTCCTTCTCTTTCTCGTTCGTATCTTCAAGTTTCCGAGAGCTTTTCTCTTTTCTTTCTTCCTTGGTTTGAACGAACCTTCCCTATTTTCTCTTGAGTCTCGTTCGAGACTTCTTTTCTCGTTCAAGACTCATGCTTTTTCTTCATGGGTCTCGTTCGAGATTGGTAATTTCGAACGAGACTATAGCTCTTCTGCACAAGATACTTTCGAACCTTGGTGATAACGTTCGAACCTATCTTCACGAGGTCAATTTCTTCGTCCGCAAGCTACGCTTTTGACTCCAACGCTTAATCCATCATCAATTGGCTGCAAATACTCGATTTTCACCTAATTTCCACTGAAACACTAACAAACACTATCAAACATAAAAACGCCAAATAATGTATGTAATTAATACTAAATGTGATAAAAAAACCGAGTGTAATCGATCCTAATTATAGGAGTAAAATACTCCTATCAATACCCATAAAATCAGCAGCGGCAGTCGGTCTTCGCAAGGCAGCAGTAGCAGACAGACTATGAAATTTGCAAAACGATGCTGCCGAAAAAACCGACGAAGGAGTATTCCATTTAATAACATCCACCCTATCATCAACAAAGTGTAACCCATCAAATAGAATCTCAATCCTCCTTAATAATAACAATTTCGACCCTCTTAACCTCCTTCTCCACTTCCAACCAAAGCTTCTAATATCACCTAAATAAGCTTGTTTTTGATTAGATAGATTAAAAAGTTTAGGAAATCGATCAATCAACCTCCCATCCCCTAACCAATTATCATGCCAAACGCTAACAACAGTACCATCACCAACCTTGTAACGATTATTATCAATAAAAACATTCCATCCAAATTTATCACCACAACATTTCCTCCTAATACCTTTCCATATACTGGACATTTTCTTACTATCACCAAAAAGTAGAGAGTTCCAATCCGAGATATTAGAGCCACAAGCTATGACATTAAACCAAAGAGTATTCTTACAGCAAAAACGCAACTTTCACACCCATTTGAATAACAAACTCCGATTTCTAACTCTAAGGCTAGAAATACCCAAACCACCCATATCATAATTTTGACAAATACTCTTCCATGAAACTTTTCATAGTGTTCTAGATGAGACATCACCTTTCCAGAGAAAGCGCTTCATATAAGATTCCAGCTTACTCTGAACCCCAATTGGCATACTAAAAACTAACATGAAATAAAGAGGCACACTAAATAGCACAGATTTAATAAGAATTAACCTTCCTGCAGAGGAGAGTATAGACCCTTTCCATAAAGCCAATTTCGATTTAAATCTATCCACAACATGATCCCAAAAACCTGAGTTTAACTGACGTCTCACAAGAGGCAAACCAAGATACTTGATTGGCAGAGACTCAGTTTTACAACCCACCACACTTGTTGCTGTAGCTAACTCTCCAACACCGGTATTAATTCCCATAATTGAACTTTTATGAAAATTAATCTTCAAGTCAGACACAACCTTAAAACAACGAAGACTCCGAGTCAAGTTCTTCAAATGAACAATATCATATGGGATAAAAATGAGGGTATCATCCGAAAATTGTAGGAGAGACACCGGATCAAACTCTCTCGAAAAAGAGTAACCACGTGTGAACCCCATATTACTAGCCTTATTGAGAAGACATTTCAGCCCTTCAACAGCTATGACAAAAAGATAAGGAGAGATAGAGTCACCTTGACGCACTCCCCGCTGAAGAGTAATAGGAGCCACAGGACTACCATTAACCAAAATTGACGAGGTGGCCGAAGAAAGACGGTAGAACATCCAATCCAGCCATAATTGTGGGAAACCCATACAACGCATAACCGTCAAAAGGTACAACCAATCAATACTATCAAAAGCCTTCTGAAAATCCAGCTTCAGAACAAGAAGTTTCTCCTTCCGCCTATTTGCTAAATGAATTAATTCATTAGCAATCATAGAACATTCAAGAATGCTCCTACCTTTCAAGAATGCATGCTGACTTTCCGAAACAAGCGAAGAAAGTAGAGGAGCTAACCGCAAGGACAAGGTCTTCGATAAAAGCTTATATAAACAATTCACCAAGCTAATAGGGCGGAAGTCCTTGATATCCGACGAGCCAATTACCGTAGGAATTAAAACCATGAAAGAAGAATTAATTCCTTTTGGCAATGAACACGTACTATGAAAGGTCGAGAACATATCAAGAATATCAGCTTTCATGAAAGACCAAGCACGACGGTAGAAAAAGAAGTTAAACCCGTCTGGACCCGGCGCTTTTCTCTCATTCAAAGAGGAGATAGCAAATAAAACCTCATTTTCAATAAACTCCTGCATTAATAAATCGGCCTGCACCCTAGAAAGCTTTTTGATACCCAAACCGGAGATGTCGTACTGCAATCTCCCTTAACAACTATAAAGGGAATTAAAAAATCCCCTAATATGAAATCGCATCGCATCTGGCTCTGAATAGACGACATCTCCTGCCCGAATAGCAGAAATATGATTGTTTCTGTGATGTTGAGAGGCGATACTATGGAAAAACTTAGAATTCCTATCACCCGATAAACTCCAATTAAGGCGAGACTTCTGAATCCATAAAGACTCCACTTTTTTTCTGCCACCCAAACCTCATTTCTCTTAGCTGCTAAAACATTAACTTCACTCTCCGATAATTGTCTATTTTCAGCCTCCAACTCCTTTGCTAAAATATCACAGTTAAGATCCTTAATGATTTTGTTTTGATCACCAAAAACATCATTGTTCCATCCCTAAATAAGCAAACGCAACTTCTTCAATCTCTGAGTGAGATTATCTGAGGTGGAACAAATAGAGCTCCAAGAATCCGAGACAAAAGTACTGAAGTCCTCATGCTCCCACCAAGCATCAACAGAGCGAAAAGGACGCGGACCCCAGTCAAAACTAGTAGCTGACCGAAAAAAAATTGGCACATGATCAGACTGCCCCTGCGGCAATGTAGAGAGGGAAATATTCGGCCAACATAAACCAGCCGCAGCAGAGACCAGAAATCTGTCTATTCTTGATTTTGAGGTAGATTTTTTCCAAGTGAACTGCCTCCCGTGAATAGGAAGATCAATCAATTCAGCCGAATTGATGAAATCATGAAAAGCTAACATCGAAGGCAAGTATCCAACACAATTCAATCTCTCATCTGGACGTAGAATTTCATTGAAGTCGCCGCTAAGTAAAATGATCATAGGGACATCCAGTAATAACCGAAGCTCTTGCCAAAAAAGCACTCTCTCTGAAGTAATATTGCTAGCATAAACAAGAATATGGCGGAAAGAAGTGTTTTGATAGCAAAAGTCCAAACAAATCCACCTAGAACCTTTAGAAATAGACACCGAATTAAGAATAGCAGAATTTCAAATCAGAATCAAGCCCCCGATGCACCCACAAAAGGAACCCAAGCATAATTAAATTCAAGATTAGGCCATAAGTTTCTAATTAAGAAGTCATCAACTTTTTCTTTCTTAGACTCGACCAAACCAATGAACAACAACTTATTAAAAGAGACCATAGACTTAATGAATTTTTATTTTCTTAAATTAAAAATTCCACCTCTACAATTCCATGAAACAAAAGTAATTGGCTCCGACATAAATCATAAAAAAAACCTCGAAAAGAAAAAAAGACTTATCTCTGCTGAGCTAACACATCTGCAGCCAAGTTCATAGAAAGTTGTTTGACAGTACCCATCTCCTCTTCTTTGTTGAATAAACCAAGCTGAACACCAAGTCTCCAAGATTCCAAAGCTTCATTTGATGATTCCAAATTAGTATTTTCTAAATTTACCTCAGCAATCTGGTTCATATTGACAATATCAACATTCGACAACTCCTTCTCAGATTCGTGTTGGCTGTTAGAGAAGGAATGCAACTCCCCCAATCTGTCTAAGTGCTTCAAAGGCTGATTCTTCCTCGTGTTACTGTTCTCCAAAGCCATGGACTTGTTATCCGATAAAGACATTAGACTGTAAATGTCCTCCCCAAGAAAGCGTTGTCTGTCTAAATCAAGTATAGAAAGTGAAGCCTCTGAAATTGCATCTGAACAAGCAAAGTGCAACTCCTGGATAGAGTTTGGCACCACCGTATCTTCTAAAACTCCTGGTAGTGAAACAGTGTTGTATGTGGTCCTTTTTTGCAAATCGTCATCAACAGCCTTGGACGATTGTTGGCTAACAGCGGTCTTTGATGGAATTGACTAATTGGTTTCCTCTGTACTACCGTGAAATCATACTCACCATATGAAGACGTATTGTCATCCATGTCCAGCTCGTCAAACACCACCGGTCTCTCCAATTCGACTACAAAAACTGAAAATGTTTCGCCTCTGAACGATACATCCACTGAGTGATTAATGAACCTGCAGGTACACGAAATAAGGAGCAAACCTGAATCAAAGCGATCTCTAAGCTGAACAAGGGGGTGAACCTTGATAGCCTCGCCTAAAGTATTACCCACATCCATGAAAATTTCAGGCGACCAAAGCGACAATGGTAAGCCTGAAACTGTGATCCAAAACCAAACGACAAAAAGATTTCTTAAAATCTTTCTCCCATGAGAACGATTGAAAAAAATCAAGCAAGGTAAGGGAAATATCCTCCAGAAAGAGTTTAGCATCGTTTTTTGAGAAGAAAGTAATCAAGACAAGAATGCTTCCCATCAAAGAGATCTTGCTGTACTCTATTTTCCTGTCGCATAAGAATGTTTTTGCGTTCAAAATAAACCGAATGTCATTCACCCTCGCCACAATAGATCGATCAATCCATTTATCATTTGCTAAAACCACAGAATCCTTCCACACAGTAAGCTTCGTTTCTGCATGAACCACGTCAGGTAATGAACCATTGGCAGTCTGATTAATCCCGTCACGAACTACCCCTGTTGATACACCATGAACATTCAAAGTCGCTGCTGCTGACATCATGTCGTTGTTGTTTGAAACACCCTGAACAAAAGACCGATTATCTCTGATAGAAGGATTTGTAATCAATCTCGGCTGCTAAATCATACCAGGTTCCACAATCTTCTTCTGAACAGGCTGTAAACGAGGATATTTCGATATATAAGCACGTAAGTTAAATCTCCCAATTGCAATCATATTCAGCTGAGAAAGGACCCACGACACCTCCTTTGCAACTGTAAGCCTCAGAAAACCAAAACAACAATTCATTTTCGTAAGTTTTGATGCTAATGATACGTTGCCAAGAACCCCATAGCGCGCAAAAACTTTTTCTAGGTCATTGTGTCTCCAAGATCTTGGGAAATTCTCAAAATAAAAAACAGTATTGCAGTCCAGATGATGCACAGCGTTGAGGGGAGGCTTCCTAACGTCTTGGAGATGGCTGATGGTAGGTTGCGGACCATAGGAATCCGTATGAAAAAGCTAGGGTTAGGGTTTTGGCGGGGGTTTGTGGGGGAGAGCCATCGGGTTTTTAGTGTTCAAGTGAATTAATTAGAGAATCTATAGCTTGATTTTTGGTAGTTTCAACTTCACTTTCGATAGAAACTTCTTTGCAATGGCATCAACTTTTAAAGAACTCATATCTTCATCTTGTTGACTATTAACGTCACCCTAAATACAGTTTTCTTTCATTGTAGAATAGAATTAAAATACGAATTGGTTTAATCAATATGACGTGCTATGTGAATAAACACTAACATATAATATATATATATATATATATATATATATATATATATATATCTAATTAGGAGTTAACAGAGTTAACTTTGAAACAAAATACTATGACGTGCATGCTTGTAATATTGGTTGAAAAAAAGTAGAAATTGGAAGTTCACTTTCATTTGAATTCCTATTTCATATTGGAAGAATTAACCTTTTCACTTTAACGTCACCCTAAATACAGTTTTCTTTCATTGTAGAATAGAATTAAAATACGAATTGGTTTAATCAATATGACGTGCTATGTGAATAAACACTAACATATAATATATATATATATATATATATATATATATATATATATATATATAATTAGGAGTTAACATAGTTAACTTTGAAACAAAATACTATGACGTGCATGCTTGTAATATTGGTTGAGAAAAAGTAGAAATTGGAAGTTCCCTTTCATTTGAATTCCTATTTAATATTGGAAGAATTAACTTTTTCACTTTGATTTGGACTCCTATTTTTCTATATTCGAATTAATTTTTTAAGATTTGGAATTTCACTTTGATTTGGACTCCTAATTAATATTTTAAGATTTGAAAATTCTTTAATGTCAGATTCTTTTTTAATTTTTTTTAATATAATAATAATAATTATTATACCCTTAATGAACCTTAATATCGTAATTTTGCCTGTCCCACCTCCCTTCCCACATATAAAATTGTTATTATAAATTATAGATAGATAGATAGATGTAGATTACGGGTACTTTAATTTTTATGTCGTTGTTGTGTGTTTTTTTAACTACTGCATGCAAATCTATTTTATCTTCATATATAATCTAAATATATCAATATATTTGTAAATTTATAAAAGGAGTAATGTCATAAAAATTCACTAATTTTACATATTTAATCATGCTGTTTAAAAATCGTCATTTTCATATACCAATTACCAATTTTTTCCAAATCCATACACCGTTAAAAAATCCTGCGAAAATTGCGTAAGTGTCACTATTTGGTTTGTTATGAGATGTTACTATTTGGTTGCCCATTCAGCAATTTTCACCGAATTTTTAAAAAGTGTATGAATTTGGGAAAAATAGATAGTTCGTGTATGAAATGACGCTTTTTAAACGACGTGATCAAAATGAGAAAACGTGTCAAATTGGTGAATTTTTATAACATTAACTCTTTATAAATAACTATATTTATTAAAAATAATAAAAAGTATTAATTAAATGATAAAAATATTAGAATATTGTCTATTTATAAATTGTTGAATTAATTTATACATATCTATTTTATTGAGTATTATATATTTAAATTTTTGACTAAATCAACATTGCTTATTTAGACTATATTATAACAAAAACTACCAAATGTTTAATAATGGAATTTATAACAAAATAAAAAGCTAAAAGTAAAATGGAGTTACTGAAATGAAAAGAGTGTGCTATTGCCTATAGGAGGTGGTCTAAAGAACAATTTTCTTTTTTTAGCGCAAGGTGTACAGATGCAAAATAAAAAAGGTGTGAAGACGTATTATACCCTATGTTCAAAAGAAAATTAAAAGATTGTTGGAATTAAATATATATGCTTGTATTGTGAATGAAAATTATGGTAAAAATGTTTACTCACACTCTTGGACACAACTTTAATAATTAAATAAAAAAAACAATATTTTATAATTTATAAATTGTAAGTTTCAACTATCTGGTCACTTATAAATTGGTGAACAAAAATTAATCAAGTATTGAGAAATAGCTCTCAGATTTAGTGTATTCATCAACAAAAAATGTTGGCATTTTTATTGTTATTTGTAGCAATGTTGGCTTTATGCGATATCTTTTGGATTATCAAGTGGAGATATACAAAATGTAAAGGTGTTCTGCCTCCGGGTTCCATAAGATTGCCTTTTGTAGGGGAGACACTTGAGTTAATCTTTCCTAGTTACTCTCTGGATATTCATCCTTTCTTTAAGAAAAGAATTCAAAAGTAAAAAGTTATTCATTTTATCGTAAATCGCATTTCGAAGTCAGTAGTTTTTTTTTAAAACAGAATTCATGAAATTTTACTAGATGTGCCATGCTAATTATCTCTCTGTGCGCATCTTTTTATAAACATTTTGTGAAGAATATGCAACAGTTGTAACTGAAAACTTAGAGTGAAACTTGAAAAGAAAAAAAAAGGTTACATCAAGTTCTAAATTTAGTATCTAATATGGTTATTCACTGCCCTAATCATGAAATTGTAATAGCAGATTTTATTTGTTAATAAATCCCCCTTTTTTTCTCAAAAAAAGGAAAAGGACGTGCATATTAATTTTTATAATTCATCCTTAAAATCACAGCAAACATATCTTAAATTGAACTATTAATAAAATTGATCGAGCTAAAATTACTCTTAATTTTTTAAATTTGACTAAATTCGTCGAATTTCAAATTTTAGTTAAATTTTTAAGAAAACACAATTTGGATGACAAAACCAATTTTTAAATAATGAAAATTCATTATATACTTTTATGACTTGAAAGGTATGGACCTATATTTCAAAGTAATATAGCATGTCAGCCGATTGTGATTTCGGTAGATCCGGAGTTCAATAATCACATCATAACTCAAAACGGAATATCGGTCGAGTTGTGGTACTTGAGTACATTTTCTAAGCTATTTGCATTAGAAGGTGAATCGAAAACTAATATTACAGGCTCTATTCACAAATTTATACGAAAAGCCATTTTAAATCGACTGGGCACAGAGAGCCTCAAAGAAAAATTTCTTCCACGGATAGAAAATATGGTGAAGGAAACTCTATATTCATGGTCCACTACAAGAAATACTAGAATTAGCAGCAAACATTTTTGCTGCTAATAGTGCTAAAATTGTGGCATGTTGCTTCTAATAAAACGTTGCCTTAAGTAATTGGTAACAAAATTTACTGTAAAATGCTGCTATAACTTAACTAATGGCAGCAATTTTCGAAATTAATGCTGCAAAATGTTTTTTAGCAGCAAAAAAAAAATTAGCTGCAAAAAAATTTGTTGCCAAATATAGAATTCCTTGTAGTTGTCTAATCAAGACGTTGTTGACGTAAAATATGATGTTTCCTCGGTAAATTTCATTTATTCCATATACTATGTCACTTTTAATTAAATTTCAAAAATATTACATATATATGTGTGTGTGTGTGATATATTATTTTTAATGTTGAAATTCGGTTTGTGCAGACAATTTGCAATTTTACATATAAGCTACTTTGTGATTATGATGGCAAAGGATCACATGACAAATTAAGTGAGAGTTTTACGATATTTTCAGAAAGCCTTTTAGGTTTTCCATTGAATATCCCCGGTACTAAATACCATACATGTCTCAAGGTAATTTAAATACGATTATTGTCTCTCAATTAAAATCTTCTATCATCTAGTATAAGACATATTTATGGGCTGGGTTTGGGCAGCTTCAAACTGGGCTTGGATAAGCTTGACTTTTCTAAAGGCAAGCCAAACCTGGTTCGAACCTGGTTCGGACTTCAAATATACTATCCAAACCCGACTATAATATATTATTTTTACGGGTTCAGACCGGGGTTGTGCAGACCTATATTAATTTTTCGTAATGGAACCCTTTTTTGTTTCAGAACAAAGAAACAGTGTTGAGCATATTAAGAAAGAGGATCGAACAAAAACGTGCATCACAAGTTGAAAAGCAGGCAGGAGAGGATGACTTTTTAGATCTAGCGTTGAAGCAGAATGAAATCGACAGCTACTTCACAGATGATTTCATCATGAACCTTCTTTTTGCTTCTCTGTTTGCCACCTTTGACTCAATCTCAATAATAATAATTTTAATGCTCAAGCTTCTTTCCTCTCACCCGCCGGTGTTACTACAATTGATGGTATGTTTGCATTTCACAAATACTCATCAAATTCAGTTTCTTTCATTTTTACCCAATATCAATTTTTGTTTGATTGGTATTGGACATTAAAACCTCACGGTCAAATTATAATGCAAATCAAACCAACAGCTTTGGTTGGATTTCAAAACAGTATATAATGCAGCTTATTTCATAATCTGGAAACCTTGCTGATGTGGCTTCTCCAGATTTTAACTCATGAGCACACAAGAATGTTGTGCATATTCAAAAGTGAGCACATGAGTTTTTTGGTTTACTTAGTCTGTAAGTAATCTCCAATCTTCATTAGCATTAAGCTCGTGCTTAATACAGCTCAGCAAACACAGCTCATATACAGCTCAGCAAATGCAGATGGTGTGTTCTTCTCTGAGCTGATGTGTCAAGGCTTGATTCATTCAAGAGCTAGTTAGTTGAGTGAGGCATTTATTTTTCTGTCTATAAATACAGCAGTGTAGTTGCTGTGTCTGATGATCAGACTTTGTAAAATTTTCTTTGTGATTAATAAAGATTCTATTTCTTTCATTTTCTCTTATGGTATCTGAGCATTAGAAGCTCTAAATTTCTTTTTTCTTAAGCCTTCAAGGCTTCTTTTCTTGAGAAACAAACAATTTTTACAGTCTACAATCTATAGCAAATCTCAATCTCAGGCAAGAAGAAGCTATTCCTGTTTCAAGCCCCTTCTTTTTACATCCAGGTGAGAATCCTTCACTCACTCTGGTGTCAACGCTTCTTGATGGAGGCAATTATCACAAGTGGTATAGATCAATGAGGATGGCATTGTTATCTAAAAATAAATTCAAGTTTGTGGATGGATTTATTCAAGTTCCAAGCAGAGATGAGAATCTTATGAGGTATGGGATAGATGCAATAATATGGTAATGTCTTGGCTTTATAGAGCACTTTCACCTACAATTGCTGAAAGTATTTCTTGTATGGATTCTGCTCTTGACATTTGGATGGATCTGAGAGAAAAAATTTCTCAGGGAGATAATTACAGAATAGGAGATTTACAGTAGGAGATTTACACTTTTCAACAGAATAATCTGTCAGTTACTAAATACTACACTCATCTCAAAACTCTATGGGATGAATTATATAGTTTAAGATTTTTACCTATGTGTAGATGCAATCCTAAGTGTGATTGTGGAGCCTTAGTGCAGTTGAAAGAAAATAGGTCTAATGACCAATCCATAAAGTTTCTAAGAGGGCTTAATGAGAATTTTTCTCATGTTAGATCTCAAATTTTTATGAAGGAAGTATTGCCTCCTATCAACAAATTTTTCTCACTATTGATTCAACATGAAAGATAGTTGAACACTCCCAGCAACGAAGGCAATAATGAGACTAATATTTTTGCTGCAAAACTCAATTTGCAGAATCAGTATGAAACTGATTCCAGTTGCTTTGATGGAAATCAAATAACTGGTTACGAATCCAATGTTCATTATGCAAGAGGAAGAGGAACATCTTTTTACAGAGGAAGAGAAACATCAGGCTACATGCCAAATTTCAGCAACAATTTTCAAGCTAATAAGTTGAAAATGTGTTCATATTGTGGCTATAGTGGACACACAGTTGAAATTTGTTACAGGAAACATGGATATCCACCAGGTTTCCAACCTAAATATAGATCAGAAAAAAATTTCTCTCCTCCACCTAACTTTGTTGATTCAAGTATGCAGCAATCATATCCAGAAGCATCTACTTCTGAGAATGCTATGTGCAGACAGTCTAATGAAATGAAGGTTACAGGGCAAGTTTTCCCCTTTACTCCTGAACAGTGTGAGCAGATTATGTACATGATTCAAAATCCATCAAGTGGACATAATATGCCTGAAGTTGCTCAAGTGAACTCACTAAAATCCAGTTTCAGTCCAGAAAAATAGGAACCTAATGCTAATCAAGGTATTGTTTATTCTTGTCATTATAAGACCATTGCATATAAAAATGTCTGGATTTTAGACACTAGTGCCATTGATCATATATTTTGCAACATTAACTATTTGACATCATCATTTACTGTGAACAATGTGAATGTGAAGTTATCAAATGGGATTATGATTCCAGTGACTCATATGGGGACAGTACAGCTGAATACAGAATTGACATTGAAGCATGTCTTATGTGTTCCATCATTCACCTTTAATCTAATCTCAGCCAGTAAACTCACTGATGATAAGAGTATTTTTTTGATAGTTCACAATGATTCCTGTTTCATTCAGGCTCTGCCTTCATGGAAGATGATTGGCATAGCTAAAAAGAGAGAGGGACTTTGCCAGCTCTCTCAAGGAGACAAGATAGAAGAAATTTCTAATGTTGTTTGTTCAAGTAGTATTGATACTAAATCTGTAAACCTATGGCATTACAGACTTGGACATTTGTCCTCTAAGGTTTTAAGGGAGATGCAGAGATTAGAACCTTCAATTGTGAGTCATATGGAGCAAGCTTGTGATGTCTGCCATTATACAAAACAAAAGAAGTTACCTTTTCCTGTAAGTTCTTCTTTTACAAAGCATATTTTTGAGTTGATTCATGCAGACATTTGGGGTCCAGTTTCTGTCAGTTCAATAAATGGTTATAAGTATTTTCTAACCATAGTTGATAGTCATTCAAGATACACCTGGGTTTTTATGATGAAGCGTAAGTCAGAAACAAGGAAAAATTTGCAGGATTTTAATGCTTTTGTTCAAACTCAGTTTAATACCAAAATCAAGACCATTAGGACTGATAATGGACTTGAGTTTATGGACAATGAATTCTATGCCAAAAATGGAATTCTGCACCAAACCAGCTGTGTTTATACCCCTGAACAGAAAAATATAGTTGAGAGAAAGCATCAACATATACTTAATGTTGCAAGAGCTTTGAGATTTCAATCTTGTTTATCCTTGCAATTTTGGTCCCATTGTGTTCAGCATGCAGCTTATTTGATTAACAGAACTTCTTCTCCTGTTATATCAAATCAAACTCCTTATAAAAGGTTATATGGCACCTTACCTATTCTGAGTCATTTGAGAGTTTTTGGTTCTTTATGCTATGCAATAACTATCAGTGATGGAAGGTCAAAGTTTGATGCTAGAGCATTGAAATGTATTTTTCTAGGCATTCCTACTGCAACAAAGGGATACACACTTTATTCCCTGGACAATAAGAAACTTTTAGTTTCAAGGACTGTGATTTTCTATGAACACATTTTCCCTTTTGCATCTCAAACCAAAACTTCTCCATCCATTACTCAATCTTCTGCTAATGGTTCATTCTTAGATTATGAACCATACTCTGATATTCCTTCTTTATCTCAAACACCTCAAACCAGCTCACCCTCACCACAAATCACTTCTTTTCATCCTTGGAATGCAGAAACTATTCCATCTCCACCTTCTCCTTCTCTTTTTAAAACAGATGATTTTCCTGAACTTAGGAGATCCACCAGAAACACTCACATACCAAATCACTTAAAAGATTTTTCTTATAATCTACCTCCCTCTTTAAATAAACCTGCCACCAGCTCTCATACCCTAGCAAATGTCATGACATATGATAGATTGTCTGCATCTCACAAACATTTTGTGCTGACCATTTACAACCAATCAATACTATCAAAAACCTTCTGAAAATCCAGCTTCAGAACTAGAAGTTTCTCCTTCCGCCTATTTGCTAAATGAATTAATTCATTAGCAATCATAGAACATTCAAGAATGCTCCTACCTTTCAAGAATGCATGCTGACTTTCCGAAACAAGCGAAGAAAGTAGAGGAGCTAATCGCAAGGACAAGGTCTTCGATAAAAGCTTATATAAACCATTCACCAAGCTAATAGGGCGGAAGTCCTTGATATCCGACGAGACAATTACCGTAGGAATTAAAACCATGAAAGAAGAATTAATTCCTTTTGGCAATGAACACGTACTATGAAAGGTCGAGAACATATCAAGAATATCAGCTTTCATGAAAGACCAAGCACGACGGTAGAAAAAGAAGTTAAACCCGTCTGGACCCGGCGCTTTTCTCTCATTCAAAGAGGAGATAGCAAATAAAACCTCATTTTCAGTAAACTCCTGCATTAATAAATCGGCCTGCACCCTAGAAAGCTTTTTGATACCCAAACCGGAGATGTCGTACTGCACTCTCCCTTAACAACTATAAAGGGAATTAAAAAATCCCCTAATATGAAATCGCATCGCATCTGGCTCTGAATAGACGACATCTCCTGCCCGAATAGCAGAAATATGATTGTTTCTGTGATGTTGAGAGGCGATATTATGGAAAAACTTAGAATTCCTATCACCCGATAAACTCCAATTAAGGCGAGACTTCTGAATCCATAAAGACTCCACTTTTTTTCTGCCACCCAAACCTCATTTCTCTTAGCTGCTAAAACATTAACTTCACTCTCCGATAATTGTCTATTTTCAGCCTCCAACTCCTTTGCTATAATATCACAGTTAAGATCCTTAATGATTTTGTTTTGATCACCAAAAACATCATTATTCCATCCCTAAATAAGCAAACGCAACTTCTTCAATCTCTAAGTGAGATTATCTGAGGTGGAACAAATAGAGCTCCAAGAATCCGAGACAAAAGTACTGAAGTCCTCATGCTCCCACCAAGCATCAACAGAGCGAAAAGGACGCGGACCCCAGTCAAAACTAGTAGCTGACCGAAAAAAATTGGCACATGATCAAACTGCCCCTGCGGCAATGTAGAGAGGGAAATATTCGGCCAACATAAACCAGCCGCAGCAGAGACCAGACATCTGTCTATTCTTGATTTTGAGGTAGAGTTTTTCCAAGTGAACTGCCTCCCGTGAATAGGAAGATCAATCAATTCAGCCGAATTGATGAAATCATGAAAAGCTAACATCGAAGGCGAGTATCCAACACAATTCAATCTCTCATCTGGACGTAGAATTTCATTGAAGTCGCCGCTAAGTAAAATGATCATAGGGACATCCAGTAATAACCGAAGCTCTTGCCAAAAAAGCACTCTCTCTGAAGCAATATTGCTAGCATAAACAAGAATATGGCGGAAAGAAGTGTTTTGATAGCAAAAGTCCAAACAAATCCACCTAGAACCTTTAGAAATAGACACCGAATTTAGAATAGCAGAATTTCAAATCAGAATCAAGCCCCCGATGCACCCACAGAAGGAACCCAAGCATAATTAAATTCAAGATTAGGCCATAAGTTTCTAATTAAGAAGTCATCAACTTTTTCTTTCTTAGACTCGACCAAACCAATGAACAACAACTTATTAAAAGAGACCATAGACTTAATGAATTTTTATTTTCTTAAATTAAAAAGTCCACCTCTACAATTCCATGAAACAAAAGTAATTGGCTCCGACATAAATCATAAAAAAAACCTCGAAAAGAAAAAAAGACTTATCTCTGCTGAGCTAACACATCTGCAGCCAAGTTCATAGAAAGTTGTTTGACAGTACCCATCTCCTCTTCTTTGTTGAATAAACCAAGCTGAACACCAAGTCTCCAAGATTCCAAAGCTTCATTTGATGATTCCAAATTAGTATTTTCTAAATTTACCTCAGCAATCCGGTTCATATTGACAATATCAACATTCGACAACTCCTTCTCAGATTCGTGTTGGCTGTTAGAGAAGGAATGCAACTCCCCCAATCTGTCTAAGTGCTTCAAAGGCTGATTCTTCCTCGTGTTACTGTTCTCCAAAGCCATGGACTTCTTATCCGATAAAGACATTAGACTGTAAATGTCCTCCCCAAGAAAGCGTTGTCTGTCTAAATCAAGTATAGAAAGTGAAGCCTCTGAAATTGCATCTGAACAAGCAAAGTGCAACTCCTGGATAGAGTTTGGCACCACCGTATCTTCTAAAACTGCTGGTAGTGAAACAGTGTTGTATGTGGTCCTTTTTTGCAAATCGTCATCAACAGCCTTGGACGATTGTTGGCTAACAGCGGTCTTTGATGGAATTGACTAATTGGTTTCCTCTGTACTACCGTGAAATCATACTCACCATATGAAGACGTATTGTCATCCATGTCCAGCTCGTCAAACACCACCGGTCTCTCCAATTCGACTACAAAAACTGAAAATGTTTCGCCTCTGAACGATACATCCACTGAGTGATTAATGAACCTGCAGGTACACGAAATAAGGAGCAAACCTGAATCAAAGCGATCTCTAAGCTGAACAAGGGGGTGAACCTTGATAGCCTCGCCTAAAGTATTACCCACATCCATGAAAATTTCAGGCGACCAAAGCGACAATGGTAAGCCTGAAACTGTGATCCAAAACCAAACGACAAAAAGATTTCTTAAAATCTTTCTCCCATGAGAACGATTGAAAAAAATCAAGCAAGGTAAGGGAAATATCCTCCAGAAAGAGTTTAGCACCGTTTTTTGAGAAGAAAGTAATCAAGACAAGAATGCTTCCCATCAAAGAGATCTTGCTGTACTCTATTTTCCTGTCGCATAAGAATGTTTTTGCGTTCAAAATAAACCGAATGTCATTCACCCTCGCCACAATAGATCGATCAATCCATTTATCATTTGCTAAAACCACAGAATCCTTCCACACAGTAAGCTTCGTTTCTGCATGAACCACGTCAGGTAATGAACCATTGGCAGTCTGATTAATCCCGTCACGAACTACCCCTGTTGATACACCATGAACATTCAAAGTCGCTGCTGCTGACATCATGTCGTTGTTGTTTGAAACACCCTGAACAAACGACCGATTATCTCTGATAGAAGGATTTGTAATCAATCTCGGCTGCTAAATCATACCAGGTTCCACAATCTTCTTCTGAACAGGCTGTAAACGAGGATATTTCGATATATAAGCACGTAAGTTAAATCTCCCAATTGCAATCATATTCAGCTGAGAAAGGACCCACGACACCTCCTTCGCAACTGTAAGCCTCAGAAAACCAAAACAACAATTCCTTTTCGTAAGTTTCGATGCTAATGATACGTTGCCAAGAACCCCATAGCGCGCAAAAACTTTTTCTAGGTCATTGTGTCTCCAAGATCTTGGGAAATTCTCAAAATAAAAAACAGTATTGCAGTCCAGATGATGCACAGCGTTGAGGGGAGGCTTCCTAACGTCTTGGAGATGGCTGATGGTAGGTTGCGGACCATAGGAATCCGTATGAAAAAGCTAGGGTTAGGGTTTTGGTGGGGGTTTGTGGGGGAGAGCCATCGGGTTTTTAGTGTTCAAGTGAATTAATTAGAGAATCTATAGCTTGATTTTTGGTAGTTTCAACTTCACTTTCGATAGAAACTTCTTTGCAATGGCATCAACTTTTAAAGAACTCATATCTTCATCTTGTTGACTATTAACGTCACCCTAAATACAGTTTTCTTTCATTGTAGAATAGAATTAAAATACGAATTGGTTTAATCAATATGACGTGCTATGTGAATAAACACTAACATATAATATATATATATATATATATATATATATATAATTAGGAGTTAACAGAGTTAACTTTGAAACAAAATACTATGACGTGCATGCTTGTAATATTGGTTGAAAAAAAGTAGAAATTGGAAGTTCACTTTCATTTGAATTCCTATTTAATATTGGAAGAATTAACTTTTTCACTTTAACTTTTAAGGAACTCATATCTTCATCTTGTTGACTATTAACGTCACCCTAAATACAGTTTTCTTTCATTGTAGAATAGAATTAAAATACGAATTGGTTTAATCAATATGACGTGCTATGTGAATAAACACTAACATATAATATATATATATATATATCTAATTAGGAGTTAACAGAGTTAACTTTGAAACAAAATACTATGACGTGCATGCTTGTAATATTGGTTGAAAAAAAGTAGAAATTGGAAGTTCACTTTCATTTGAATTCCTATTTAATATTGGAAGAATTAACTTTTTCACTTTAACTTTTAAGGAACTCATATCTTCATCTTGTTGACTATTAACGTCACCCTAAATACAGTTTTCTTTCATTGTAGAATAGAATTAAAATACGAATTGGTTTAATCAATATGACGTGCTATGTGAATAAACACTAACATATAATATATATATATATATATCTAATTAGGAGTTAACAGAGTTAACTTTGAAACAAAATACTATGACGTGCATGCTTGTAATATTGGTTGAAAAAAAGTAGAAATTGGAAGTTCACTTTCATTTGAATTCCTATTTAATATTGGAAGAATTAACTTTTTCACTTTAACTTTTAAGGAACTCATATCTTCATCTTGTTGACTATTAACGTCACCCTAAATACAGTTTTCTTTCATTGTAGAATAGAATTAAAATACGAATTGGTTTAATCAATATGACGTGCTATGTGAATAAACACTAACATATAATATATATATATATATATATATATATATATATAATTAGGAGTTAACAGAGTTAACTTTGAAACAAAATACTATGACGTGCATGCTTGTAATATTGGTTGAGAAAAAGTAGAAATTGGAAGTTCCCTTTCATTTGAATTCCTATTTAATATTGGAAGAATTAACTTTTTCACTTTGATTTGGACTCCTATTTTTCTATATTCGAATTAATTTTTTAAGATTTGGAATTTCACTTTGATTTGGACTCCTAATTAATATTTTAAGATTTGAAAATTCTTTAATGTCAGATTCTTTTTTAATTTTTTTTAATATAATAATAATAATTATTATACCCTTAATGAACCTTAATATCGTAATTTTGCCTGTCCCACCTCCCTTCCCACATATAAAATTGTTATTATAAATTATAGATAGATAGATAGATGTAGATTACGGGTACTTTAATTTTTATGTCGTTGTTGTGTGTTTTTTTAACTACTGCATGCAAATCTATTTTATCTTCATATATAATCTAAATATATCCATATATTTGTAAATTTATAAAAGGAGTAATGTCATAAAAATTCACTAATTTTACATATTTAATCATGCTGTTTAAAAATCGTCATTTTCATATACCAATTACCAATTTTTTCCAAATCCAAACACCGTTAAAAAATCCGGCGAAAATTGCTTACGTGTCACTATTTGGTTTGTTATGGGATGTTACTATTTGGTTGCCCATTCAGCAATTTTCACCGAATTTTTAAAAAGTGTATGAATTTGGGAAAAATAGATAGTTCGTGTATGAAATGACGCTTTTTAAACGACGTGATCAAAATGAGAAAACGTGTAAAATTGGTGAATTTTTATAACATTAACTCTTTATAAATAACTATATTTATTAAAAATAATAAAAAGTATTAATTAAATGATAAAAATATTAGAATATTGTCTATTTATAAATTGTTGAATTAATTTATACATATCTATTTTATTGAGTATTATATAATTAAATTTTTGACTAAATCAACATTGCTTATTTAGACTATATTATAACAAAAACTACCAAATGTTTAATAATGGAATTTATAACAAAATAAAAAGCTAAAAGTAAAATGGAGTTACTGAAATGAAAAGAGTGTGCTATTGCCTATAGGAGGTGGTCTAAAGAACAATTTTCTTTTTTTAGCGCAAGGTGTACAGATGCAAAATAAAAAAGGTGTGAAGACGTATTATACCCTATGTTCAAAAGAAAATTAAAAGATTATTGGAATTAAATATATATGCTTGTATTGTGAATGAAAATTATGGTAAAAATGTTTACTCACACTCTTGGACACAACTTTAATAATTAAATAACAAAAAAAAAACAATATTTTATAATTTATAAATTGTAAGTTGCAACTATCTGGTCACTTATAAATTGGTGAACAAAAATTAATCAAGTATTGAGAAATAGCTCTCAGATTTAGTGTATTCATCAACAAAAAATGTTGGCATTTCTATTGTTATCTGTAGCAATGTAGGCTTTATGCCATATCTTTTGGATTATCAAGTGGAGATATACAAAATGTAAAGGTGTTCTGCCTCCGGGTTCCATAAGATTGCCTTTTGTAGGGGAGACACTTGAGTTAATCTTTCCTAGTTACTCTCTGGATATTCATCCTTTTTTTAAGAAAAGAATTCAAAAGTAAAAAGTTATTCATTTTATCGTAAATCGCATTTCGAAGTCAGTAGTTTTTTTTAAAACAGAATTCATGAAATTTTGCTAGATGTGCCATGCTAATTATCTCTCTGTGCGCATCTTTTTATAAACATTTTGTGAAGAACATGCAACAGTTGTAACTGAAAACTTAGAGTGAAACTTGAAAAGGAAAAAAAAAAGGTTACATCAAATTCTAAATTTAGTATCTAATATGGTTATTCACTGCCCTAATCATGAAATTGTAATAGCAGATTTTATTTGTTAATAAATTCCCCTTTTTTTCTGAAAAAAAAAAGAAAAAGGATGTGCATATTAATTTTTATAATTCATCCTTAAAATCACAGCAAACATATCTTAAATTGAACTATTAATAAAATTGATCGAGCTAAAATTACTCTTAATTTTTTAAATTTGACTAAATTCGTCGAATTTCAAATTTTAGTTAAATTTTTAAGAAAACACAATTTGGATGACAAAACCAATTTTTAAATAATGAAAATTCATTATATACTTTTATGACTTGAAAGGTATGGACCTATATTTCAAAGTAATATAGCATGTTAGCCGATTGTGATTTCGGTGGATCCGGAGTTCAATAAGCACATCATAACTCAAAACGGAATATCGGTCGAGTTGTGGTACTTGAGTAAATTTGCATTAGAAGGTGAATCGAAAACTAATATTACAGGCTCTATTCACAAATTTATACGAAAAGCCATTTTACATCGACTGGGCACAGAGAGCCTCAAAGAAAAATTTCTTCCACGGATAGAAAATATGGTGAAGGAAACTCTATATTCATGGTCCACTACAAGAAATACTAGAATTAGCAGCAAACATTTTTGCTGCTAATAGTGCTAAAATTGTGGCATGTTGCTGCTAATAAAACGTTGCCTTAAGTAATTGGTAACAAAATTTACTGTAAAATGCTGCTATAACTTAACTAATGGCAGCAACTATCGAAATTAATGCTGCAAAATGTTTTTTAGCAGCAAAAAAAAATTAGCTGCAAAAACATTTGTTGCCAAATATAGAATTCCTTGTAGTGGTCTAATCAAGACGTTGTTGACGTAAAATATGATGTTTCCTCTGTAAATTTCATTTATTCCATATACTACGTCACTTTTAATTAAATTTCAAAAATATTACATATATATGTGTGTGTGTGTGATATATTATTTTTAATGTTGAAATTCGGTTTGTGCAGACAATTTGCAATTTTACATATAAGCTACTTTGTGATTATGATGGCAAAGGATCACATGACAAATTAAGTGAGAGTTTTACGACATTTTCAAAAAGCCTTTTAGGTTTTCCATTGAATATTCCCGGTACTAAATACCATACATGTCTCAAGGTAATTTAAATACGATTATTGTCTCTCAATTAAAATCTTCTATCATCTAGTATAAGACATATTTATGAGCTGGGTTTGGGCAGCTTCAAACTGGGCTTGGATAAGCTTGACTTTTCTAAAGGCAAGCCAAACCTGGTTCGAGCCTGGTTCGGACTTCAAATATACTATCCAAACCCGACTATAATATATTATTTTTACGGGTTCAGACCGGGATTGTGCGGACCTATATTAATTTTTCGTAATGGAACCCTTTTTTGTTTCAGAATAAAGAAACAGTGTTGAGCATATTAAGAAAGAGGATCGAACAAAAACGTGCATCACAAGTTGAAAAGCAGGCAGGAGAGGATGACCTTTTAGATCTAGCGTTGAAGCAGAATGAAATCGACAGCTACTTCACATATGATTTCATCATGAACCTTCTTTTTGCTTCTCTGTTTGCCACCTTTGACTTAATCTCAACAATAATAATTTTATTGCTCAAGCTTCTTTCCTCTCACCCGCCGGTGTTACTAAAATTGATGGTATGTCTGCATTTAACAAATACTCATCAAATTCAGTTTCTTTCATTTTTTACCCAATATCAATTTTTGTTTGATTGGTATTGGACATTAAAACCTCACGGTCAAATTATAATGCAAATCAAACCAACAGCTTTGGTTGGATTTCAAAACAGTATATAATGCAGCTTATTTCATAATCTGGAAACCTTGCTGATGTGGCTTCTCCAGATTTTAACTCATGAGCACACAAGAACGTTGTGCAGATTCAAAAGTGAGCACATGAGTTTTTTGGTTTACTTAGTCTGTAAGTAATCTCCAATATTCATTAGCATTAAGCTCGTGCTTAATACAGCTCAGCAAACACAGCTAATATACAGCTCAGCAAATGCAGATGGTGTGTTCTTCTCTGAGCTGATGTATCAAGGCTTGATTCGTTCAAGAGCTAGTTAGTTGAGTGAGGCAGTTATTTTTCTGTCTATAAATACATCAGTGTAGCTGCTGTGTCTGATGGTCAGACTTTGTAAAATTTTCTTTGTGATTAATAAAGATTCTATTTCTTTCAGTTTCTCTTATGGTATCAGAGCATTAGAAGCTCTAAATTTCTTTTTTCTTAAGCCTTCAAGGCTTTTTTTCTTGAGAAACAAACAATTTTTACAGTCTACAATCTATAGCAAATCTCAATCTCAGGCAAGAAGAAGCTATTCCTGTTTCAAGCCCCTTCTTTTTACATCCAGGTGAGAATCCTTCACTCACTCTGGTGTCAACGCTTCTTGATGGAGGCAATTATCACAAGTGGTATAGATCAATGAGGATGGCATTGTTATCTAAAAATAAATTCAAGTTTGTGGATGGATTTATTCAAGTTCCAAGCAGAGATGATGAATCTTATGAGGTATGGGATAGATGCAATAATATGGTAATGTCTTGGCTTTATAGAGCACTTTCACCTACAATTGCTGAAAGTATTTCTTGTATGGATTCTGCTCTTGACATTTGGATGGATCTGAGAGAAAGATTTTCTCAGGGAGATAATTACAGAATAGGAGATTTACAGGAGGAGATTTACACTTTTCAACAGAATAATCTGTCAGCTACTAAATACTACACTCATCTCAAAACTCTATGGGATGAATTATATAGTTTAAGAGTTTTACCTATGTGTAGATGCAATCCTAAGTGTGATTGTGGAGCCTTAGTGCAGTTGAAAGAAAATAGGTCTAATGACCAATCCATAAAGTTTCTAAGAGGGCTTAATGAGAATTTTTCTCATGTTAGATCTCAAATTTTGATGAAGGAAGTATTGCCTCCTATCAACAAAGTTTTTTCACTATTGATTCAACATGAAAGACAGTTGAACACTCCCAGCAAGCAAGGCAATAATGAGACTAATATTTTTGCTGCAAAACTCAATTTGCAGAATCAGTATGAAACTGATTCCAGTTGCTTTGATGGAAATCAAATAACTGGTTATGAATCCAATGTTCATTATGTAAGAGGAAGAGGAACATCTTTTTACATAAGAAGAGAAACATCAGGTTACAGACCAAATTTCAGCAACAATTTTCAAGCTAATAAGTTGAAAATGTGTTCATATTGTGGCTATAGTGGACACACAGTTGAAATTTGTTACAGGAAACATGGATATCCACCAGGTTTCCAACCTAAATATAGATCAGAAAAAAATTTCTCTCCTCCACCTAACTTTGTTGATTCAAGTATGCAGCAATCATATCCAGAAGCATCTACTTCTGAGAATGCTATGTGCAGACAGTCTAATGAAATGAAGGTTACAGGGCAAGTTTTCCCCTTTACTCCTGAACAATTTGAGCAGATTATGTACATGATTCAAAATCCATCAAGTGGACAGAATATGCCTGAAGTTGCTCAAGTGAACTCACTAAAATCCAGTTTCAGTCCAGAAAAATAGGAACCTAATGCTAATCAAGGTATTGTTTGATCTTGTCATTATAAGACCATTGCATATAAAAATGTCTGGATTTTAGACACTAGTGCCATTGATCATATAGTTTGCAACATTAACTTTTTTACATCATCATTTACTGTGAACAATGTGAATGTGAAGTTATCAAATGGGATTATGATTCCAGTGACTCATATGGGGACAGTACAGCTGAATACAGAATTGACATTGAAGCATGTCTTATGTGTTCCATCATTCACCTTTAATCTAATCTCAGCCAGTAAACTCACCGATGATAAGAGTATTTGTTTGATTGTTCACAATGATTCCTGTTTCATTCAGGCTCTGCCTTCATGGAAGATGATTGGCATAGCTAAAAAGAGAGAGGGACTTTACCAGCTCTCTCAAGGAGACAAGATAGAAGAAATTAATAATGTTGTTTGTTTAAGTAGTATTGATAATAAATCTGTAAACCTATGGCATTACAGACTTGTACATTTGTCCTCTAAGGTTTTTAGGGAGATGCAGAAATTAGAACCTTCAATTGTGAGTCATATGGAGCAAGCTTGTGATGTCTGCCATTATGCAATACAAAAGAAGTTACCTTTTCCTGTAAGTTCTTCTTTTACAAAGCATATTTTTGAGTTGATTCATGCAGACATTTGGGGTCCAGTTTCTGTCAGTTCAATAAATGGTTATAAGTATTTTCTAACCATAGTTGATAGTCATTCAAGATACACCTGTGTTTTTATGATGAAGCATAAGTCAGAAACAAGGAAAAATTTGCAGGATTTTAATTCTTTTGTTCAAACTCAGTTTAATACCAAAATCAAGACCATTAGGACTGATAATGGACTTAAGTTTATGGACAATGAATTCTATGCCAAAAATGGAATTCTGCACCGAGCCAGCTGTGTTTATACCCCTGAACTGAACAATATAGTTGAGAGAAAGCATCAACATATACTTAATGTTGCAAGAGCTTTGAGATTTCAAACTTCTTTATCCTTGCAATTTTGGTCCCATTGTGTTCAGCATGCAGCTTATTTGATTAACAGAACTTCTTCTCATGTTATATCAAATATAAACTCCTTATGAAAGGTTATATGGCACCTTACCTGTTCTGAGTCATTTGAGAGTTTTTGGTTCTTTATGTTATGCAAGTACTATCAGTGATGGAAGGTCAAAGTTTGATGCTAGAGCATTGAAATGTATTTTTCTAGGCATTCCTACTGCAACAAAGGGATACACACTTTATTCCCTGGACAATAAGAAACTTTTAGTTTTATGGAATGTAATTTTCTATGAACAGATTTTCCCTTTTGCATCTCAAACCAAAACTTCTCCATCCATTACTCAATCTTCTGCTAATGGTTCATTCTTAGATTATGAACCATACTCTGATATTCCTTCTTTATCTCAAACACCTCAAACCAGCTCACCCTCACCACAAATCACTTATTTTCATCCTTGGAATGCAGCAACTATTCCATCTCCACCTTCTCCTTCTCTTTTTCAAACAGATGATTTTCCTGAACTTAGGAGATCCACCAGAAACACTCACATACCAAATCACTTAAAAGATTTTTCTTATAATCTACCTCCCTCTTTAAATAAACCTGCCACCAGCTCCCATACCCTAGAAAATGTCATGACATATGATAGATTTTCTGCATCTCACAAACATTTTGTGCTGACCATTTACAACCAATCAATACTATCAAAAGCCTTCTGAAAATCCAGCTTCAGAACAAGAAGTTTCTCCTTCCGCCTATTTGCTAAATGAATTAATTCATTAGCAATCATAGAACATTCAAGAATGCTCCTACCTTTCAAGAATGCATGCTGACTTTCCGAAACAAGCGAAGAAAGTAGAGGAGCTAACCGCAAGGACAAGGTCTTCGATAAAAGCTTATATAAACCATTCACCAAGCTAATAGGGTGGAAGTCCTTGATATCTGACGAGCCAATTACCATAGGAATTAAAACCATGAAAGAAGAATTAATTCCTTTTGGCAATGAACACGTACTATGAAAGGTCGAGAACATATCAAGAATATCTTCTTTCATGAAAGACCAAGCACGGCGGTAGAAAAAGAAGTTAAACCCGTCTGGACCCGGCGCTTTTCTCTCATTCAAAGAGGAGATAGCAAATAAAACCTCATTTTCAGTAAACTCCTGCATTAATAAATCGGCCTGCACCCTAGAAAGCTTTTTGATACCCAAACCGGAGATGTCGTACTGCACTCTCCCTTTACAACTATAAAGGGAATTAAAAAATCCCCTAATATAAAATCGCATCGCATCTGGCTCTGAATAGACGACATCTCCCACCCGAATAGCAGAAATATGATTGTTTCTGTGATGTTGAGAGGCGATACTATGGAAAAACTTAGAACTCCTATCACCCGATAAACTCCAATTAAGGCAAGACTTCTGAATCCATAAAGACTCCACTTTTTTTTCTGCCAACCAAACCTAATTTCTCTTAGCTGCTAAAACATTAACTTCACTCTCCGATAATTGTGTATTTTCAGCCTCCAACTCCTTTGCTAAAATATCACAGTTAAGATCCTTAATGATTTTGTTTTGATCACCAAAAACATCATTATTCCATCCCTTAATAAGCAAACGCAACTTCTTCAATCTCTAAGTGAGATTATCTGAGGTGGAACAAATAGAGCTCCAAGAATCCGAGACAAAAGTATTGAAGTCCTCATGCTCCCACCAAGCATCAACAGAGCGAAAAGGACGCGGACCCCAGTCAAAACTAATAGCTGACCGAAAACAAATTGGCACATGATCAGACTGCCCCTGCGGCAATATAGAGAGGGAAATATTTGGACAGCATAAACCAGCTGCAGCAGAGACCAGACATCTGTCTATTCTTGATTTTGAGGTAGAGTTTTTCCAAGTGAACTGCCTCCCGTGAATAGGAAGATCAATCAATTCAGCCGAATTGATGAAATCATGAAAAGCTAACATCGAAGGCGAGTATCCAACACAATTCAATCTCTCATCTGGACGTAGAATTTCATTGAAGTCGCCGCTAAGTAAAATGATCATAGGGACATCCAGTAATAATCGAAGCTCTTGCCAAAAAAGCACTCTCTCTGAAGCAATATTGCTAGCATAAACAAGAATATGGCGGAAAGAAGTGTTTTGATAGCAAAAGTCCAAACAAATCCACCTAGAACCTTTAGAAATAGACACCGAATTAAGAATAGCTGAATTTCAAATCAGAATCAAGCCCCCCGATGCACGCACAGAAGGAACCCAAGCATAATTAAATTCAAGATTAGGCCATAAGTTTCTAATTAAGAAGTCATCAACTTTTTCTTTCTTAGACTCGACCAAACCAATAAACAACAAATTATTAAAAGAGACCATAGACATAATGAATTTTTGTTTTCTTAAATTCAAAAGTCCACCTCTACAATTCCATGAAATAAAAGTAATTGGCTCCGACATAAATCATAGAAAAAACCTCGAAAAGAAAAAAAGACTTATCTCTGCTGAGCTAACACATCTGCAGCCAAGTTCATAGAAAGTTGTTTGACAGTACCCATCTCCTCTTCTTTGTTGAATAAACCAAGCTGAACACCAAGTCTCCAAGATTCCAAAGCTTCATTTGATGATTCCAAATTAGTATTTTCTAAATTTACCTCAGCAATCCGGTTCATATTGACAATATCAACATTCGACAACTCCTTCTCAGATTCGTGTTGGCTGTTAGAGAAGGAATGCAACTCCCCCAATCTGTCTAAGTGCTTCAAAGGCTGATTCTTCCTCGTGTTACTGTTCTCCAAAGCCATGGACTTCTTATCCGATAAAGACATTAGACTGTAAATGTCCTCCCCAAGAAAGCGTAGTCTGTCTAAATCAAGTATAGAAAGTGAAGCCTCTGAAATTGCATCTGAACAAGCAAAGTGCAACTCCTGGATAGAGTTTGGCACCACCGTATCTTCTAAAACTGCTGGTAGTGAAACAGTGTTGTATGTGGTCCTTTTTTGCAAATCGTCATCAACAGCCTTGGACGATTGTTGGCTAACAGCGGTCTTTGATGGAATTGACTAATTGGTTTCCTCTTTACTACCGCTGAAATCATACTCACCATCTGAAGACGTATTGTCATCCATGTCCAGCTCGTCAAACACCACCGGTCTCTCCGATTCGACAACAAAAACTGAAAATGTTTCGCCTCTGAACGATACATCCACTGAGTGATTAATGAACCTGCAGGTACACGAAATAAGGAGCAAACCTGAATCAAAGCGATCTCTAAGCTGAACAAGGGGGTGAACCTTGATAGCCTCGCCTAAAGTATTACCCACATCCATGAAAATTTCAGGCGACCAAAGCGACAATGGTAAGCCTGAAACTGTGATCCAAAACCAAACGACAAAAAGATTTCTTAAAATCTTTCTCCCATGAGAACGATTGAAAAAAAATCAAGCAAGGTAAGGGAAATATCCTCCAGAAAGAGTTTAGCACCGTTTTTTGAGAAGAAAGTAATCAAGACAAGAATGCTTCCCATCAAAGAGATCTTGCTGTACTCTATTTTCCTGTCGCATAAGAATGTTTTTGCGTTCAAAATAAACCGAATGTCATTCACCCTCGCCACAATAGATCGATCAATCCATTTATCATTTGCTAAAACCACAGAATCCTTCCACACAGTAAGCTTCGTTTCTGCATGAACCACGTCAGGTAATGAACCATTGGCAGTCTGATTAATCCCGTCACGAACTACCCCTGTTGATACACCATGAACATTCAAAGTCGCTGCTGCTGACATCATGTCGTTGTTGTTTGAAACACCCTGAACAAACGACCGATTATCTCTGATAGAAGGATTTGTAATCAATCTCGGCTGCTAAATCATACCAGGTTCCACAATCTTCTTCTGAACAGGCTGTAAACGAGGATATTTTGATATATAAGCACGTAAGTTAAATCTCCCAATTGCAATCATATTCAGCTGAGAAAGGACCCACGACACCTCCTTCGCAACTGTAAGCCTCAGAAAACCAAAACAACAATTCCTTTTCGTAAGTTTCGATGCTAATGATACGTTGCCAAGAACCCCATAGCGCGCAAAAATGTTTTTTAGGTCATTGTGTCTCCAAGATCTTGGGAAATTCTCAAAATAAAAAACAGTATTGCAGTCCAGATGATGCACAGCGTTGAGGGGAGGCTTCCTAACGTCTTGGAGATGGCTGACGGTAGGTTGAGGACCATAGGAATCCGTATGAAAAAGCTTGGGTTAGGGTTTTGGCGGGGGTTTGTGGGGGAGACCATCGGGTTTTTAGTGTTCAAGTGAATTAATTAGAGAATCTATAGCTTGATTTTTGGTAGTTTCAACTTCACTTTCGATAGCAACTTCTTTTGCAATGGCATCAACTTTTAAAGAACTCATATCTTCATCTTGTTGACTATTAACTTCACCCTCAATACAGTTTTCTTTTATTGTAGAATAGAATTAAAATACGAATTGGTTTAATCAATATGACGTGCTATGTGAATAAACACTAACATATAATATATATATATATATATATATATATATATATATATATATATATATATATATATATATATCTCAATAGGAATTAACAGAGTTAACTTTGAAACAAAATACTATGACGTGCATGCTTGTAATATTGGTTGAGAAAAAGTAGAAATTTGAAGTTCACTTTCATTTGAATTCCTATTTAATATTGGAAGAATTAACTTTTTCACTTTGATTTGGACTTCTATTTTTCTATATTCGAATTAATTTTTATGATTTGGAATTTCACTTTGATTTGGACTCCTAATTAATATTTTAAGATTTGAAAATTCATTAATGTCAGATTCTTTTTAAATTTTTTTAATATAATAATAATAATAATTATACCCTTAATGAACCCTAATATCGTAATTTTGCCTATCCCCCTCCCTTCCCACATATAAGATTGTTATTATAGATTATAGATAGATAGATAGATGTAGATTACGTGTAATTTAATTTTTATGTCGTTGTTGTGTGTTTTTTTAACTACTGCATGCAAATCTATTTTATCTTCATATATAATCTAAATATATCCATATATTTGTAAATTTATAAAAGGAGTAATGTCATAAAAATTCACTAATTTTACATATTTAATCATGCTGTTTAAAAATCGTCATTTTCATATACCAATTACCAATTTTTTCCAAATCCATACACTGTTAAAAAATCCGGCGAAAATTGCTTACGTGTCACTATTTGGTTTGTTATGGGATGTTACTATTTGGTTGCCCATTCAACAATTTTCACCGAATTTTTAAAATGTGTATGAATTTGGGAAAAATAGATAGTTCGTGTATGAAATGACGCTTTTTAAACGACGTGATCAAAATGAGAAAACGTGTAAAATTGGTGAATTTTTATAACATTAACCCTTTATAAATAACTATATTTATTAAAAATAATAAAAAGTATTAATTAAATGATAAAAATATTAGAATATTGTCTATTTATAAATTTTTAAATTAATTTATACATATCTATTTTATTGAGTATTATATATTTAAATTTTTGACTAAATCAACATTGCTTATTTAGACTATATTATAACAAAAACTACCAAATGTTTAATAATGGAATTTATAACAAAATAAAAAGCTAAAAGTAAAATGGAGTTACTGAAATGAAAAGAGTGTGCTATTGCCTATAGGAGGTGGTCTAAAGAACAATTTTCTTTTTTTAGCGCAAGGTGTACAGATGCAAAATAAAAAAGGTGTGAAGACGTATTATACCCTATGTTCAAAAGAAAATTAAAAGATTATTGGAATTAAATATATATGCTTGTATTGTGAATGAAAATTATGGTAAAAATGTTTACTCACACTCTTGGACACAACTTTAATAATTAAATAACAAAAAAAAACAATATTTTATAATTTATAAATTGTAAGTTGCAACTATCTGGTCACTTATAAATTGGTGAACAAAAATTAATCAAGTATTGAGAAATAGCTCTCAGATTTAGTGTATTCATCAACAAAAAATGTTGGCATTTCTATTGTTATCTGTAGCAATGTAGGCTTTATGCCATATCTTTTGGATTATCAAGTGGAGATATACAAAATGTAAAGGTGTTCTGCCTCCGGGTTCCATAAGATTGCCTTTTGTAGGGGAGACACTTGAGTTAATCTTTCCTAGTTACTCTCTGGATATTCATCCTTTTTTTAAGAAAAGAATTCAAAAGTAAAAAGTTATTCATTTTATCGTAAATCGCATTTCGAAGTCAGTAGTTTTTTTTAAAACAGAATTCATGAAATTTTGCTAGATGTGCCATGCTAATTATCTCTCTGTGCGCATCTTTTTATAAACATTTTGTGAAGAACATGCAACAGTTGTAACTGAAAACTTAGAGTGAAACTTGAAAAGGAAAAAAAAAAGGTTACATCAAATTCTAAATTTAGTATCTAATATGGTTATTCACTGCCCTAATCATGAAATTGTAATAGCAGATTTTATTTGTTAATAAATTCCCCTTTTTTTCTGAAAAAAAAAAGAAAAAGGATGTGCATATTAATTTTTATAATTCATCCTTAAAATCACAGCAAACATATCTTAAATTGAACTATTAATAAAATTGATCGAGCTAAAATTACTCTTAATTTTTTAAATTTGACTAAATTCGTCGAATTTCAAATTTTAGTTAAATTTTTAAGAAAACACAATTTGGATGACAAAACCAATTTTTAAATAATGAAAATTCATTATATACTTTTATGACTTGAAAGGTATGGACCTATATTTCAAAGTAATATAGCATGTTAGCCGATTGTGATTTCGGTGGATCCGGAGTTCAATAAGCACATCATAACTCAAAACGGAATATCGGTCGAGTTGTGGTACTTGAGTATATTTTCTAAGCTATTTGCATTAGAAGGTGAATCGAAAACTAATATTACAGGCTCTATTCACAAATTTATACGAAAAGCCATTTTACATCGACTGGGCACAGAGAGCCTCAAAGAAAAATTTCTTCCACGGATAGAAAATATGGTGAAGGAAACTCTATATTCATGGTCCACTACAAGAAATACTAGAATTAGCAGCAAACATTTTTGCTGCTAATAGTGCTAAAATTGTGGCATGTTGCTGCTAATAAAACGTTGCCTTAAGTAATTGGTAACAAAATTTACTGTAAAATGCTGCTATAACTTAACTAATGGCAGCAACTATCGAAATTAATGCTGCAAAATGTTTTTTAGCAGCAAAAAAAAATTAGCTGCAAAAACATTTGTTGCCAAATATAGAATTCCTTGTAGTGGTCTAATCAAGACGTTGTTGACGTAAAATATGATGTTTCCTCTGTAAATTTCATTTATTCCATATACTACGTCACTTTTAATTAAATTTCAAAAATATTACATATATATGTGTGTGTGTGATATATTATTTTTAATGTTGAAATTCGGTTTGTGCAGACAATTTGCAATTTTACATATAAGCTACTTTGTGATTATGATGGCAAAGGATCACATGACAAATTAAGTGAGAGTTTTACGACATTTTCAAAAAGCCTTTTAGGTTTTCCATTGAATATTCCCGGTACTAAATACCATACATGTCTCAAGGTAATTTAAATACGATTATTGTCTCTCAATTAAAATCTTCTATCATCTAGTATAAGACATATTTATGAGCTGGGTTTGGGCAGCTTCAAACTGGGCTTGGATAAGCTTGACTTTTCTAAAGGCAAGCCAAACCTGGTTCGAGCCTGGTTCGGACTTCAAATATACTATCCAAACCCGACTATAATATATTATTTTTACGGGTTCAGACCGGGATTGTGCGGACCTATATTAATTTTTCGTAATGGAACCCTTTTTTGTTTCAGAATAAAGAAACAGTGTTGAGCATATTAAGAAAGAGGATCGAACAAAAACGTGCATCACAAGTTGAAAAGCAGGCAGGAGAGGATGACCTTTTAGATCTAGCGTTGAAGCAGAATGAAATCGACAGCTACTTCACATATGATTTCATCATGAACCTTCTTTTTGCTTCTCTGTTTGCCACCTTTGACTTAATCTCAACAATAATAATTTTATTGCTCAAGCTTCTTTCCTCTCACCCGCCGGTGTTACTACAATTGATGGTATGTCTGCATTTAACAAATACTCATCAAATTCAGTTTCTTTCATTTTTTACCCAATATCAATTTTTGTTTGATTGGTATTGGACATTAAAACCTCACGGTCAAATTATAATGCAAATCAAACCAACAGCTTTGGTTGGATTTCAAAACAGTATATAATGCAGCTTATTTCATAATCTGGAAACCTTGCTGATGTGGCTTCTCCAGATTTTAACTCATGAGCACACAAGAACGTTGTGCAGATTCAAAAGTGAGCACATGAGTTTTTTGGTTTACTTAGTCTGTAAGTAATCTCCAATATTCATTAGCATTAAGCTCGTGCTTAATACAGCTCAGCAAACACAGCTAAATACAGCAGTGTAGCTGCTGTGTCTGATGATCCTTTGTGATTAATAAAGATTCTATTTCTTTCAGTTTCTCTTAGTATATCAAATTCAATTTCTTTCATTTGATGATGATTGTTCTCTAATAATGGTCATAAGAATTAATTTGATGATTTCATGTTATCTTAATTTTTTTAAATTATTAAATAACATAATTGTTAAAGAACATATCCAATATAAAAAGAATTTAGCTTTCTAGAGTTTTATTAATTATTGATTGTTCGATATTAAAGGGTATATTGACGTTTTTTACATATAAAACAAAAAAAACTCAAACTCTATATTTTCTATAAAAACAATTATGGCCTATAACATTTTCGGAGAGTACTATACTGGAATCTGAAATTAATATTTGGGTTCAAAGTAGGTGTCTTGAGCAGATACTCAAACCATGGATCTGTCCAATTGCAGTTATAATATGCATAAATTAATTAACCAAGAACTAAATTTTGACATAGGTCGAACATGAGAGAATTCTCCAAAACAGACGTCCAGATTGTCCAATTACATGGGAGGAATATAAATCAATGACATATACTCACCAGGTCATTTAACTGTTTTCTTTTTCAAAATTTAGAAGCATTATATTTAGGGTTAATTGCAAATTAATACACGAACTTTACCCTAATTTGCAATTACAACACGAACTTTAAAACTTGGCAATTTAATACATCAACTTTCATTTTTTTGGCAAATTGGTACACCGACCAATCATACAACAACACGTGGCTGTATATGACAATGTCCACGTTAGTGTTTTTCCAGTTCGGTGTATCAATTCGCCAAAAAATGAAAATCGGTGTACCAATTTGCCAAGTTTTAAAGTTCGTGTTGTAATTGCAAATTGGGGTAAAGTTTGTGTATTAATTTGCAATTAACCCTTATATTTATGAAAATACTATTGATACATTCTAATATACTTTTGTAAACTATAGGTTACAATGAAACACTGAGGATGGCAAATATCTTACCTGGGTTAATGAGAAAAGTTATAAGAGATATTAAATATAAAGGTACATTTTTAGAGTATTTCTTTCATCAGTTTCATTTTAAATTTACTATTAAATTATGTATAATATTCAATCTACTCATGTAAATATGTATAGAATATACTATTCCGGCAGGATGGAGTATAATGTTATTGGTTTTCAATCGTCATATGAATTCCGAAGTGTACAAGAATCCTCTTGTGTTTAATCCATCTCGTTGGAATTTGAGTTGCTTATTTTAGTGTTTCTGAATTAAACTAAAACTACTAGTTCAACTGCAAACTAGAAGTAAGTCAAGTTCAATTTTTTGCTAAACCTATCCTAAGTGTTTTTTAAGAGTTTATTTTAAAAGATTTTTTGTAAGAGTTTTTTTTTTTTAACTTGGCTCTTGTATTTTTGAAAACATATTTACATAATTCTTTTGTTAATAAAAATATGAAAATGTCAGAGATCAAGTAAGACTGTTGTCGAAAGTACAATATTAGGGAAGAAGTAAAAAAAAGTACACAGATTTTAAGATAGGTTAAGTCTCAATTTTTCTCTAAAATCAAATATTCAATTCAATCGGTTTGAATAAAAAAATATATTATGAATCGATGAGATGTTGATATAATTATACAAATCTATAAAATATGATATTTACACTGGTAATGAATAGGGGCATTCGCATATTAAATTCCAAAATATGATGCTTGTAGCAATCTAATTCTAAAGTTAAAAATGTTACGTATTAAATTCTATTTTTTCGCGTCTTTACATTTTGTAATCCAAATTCATTTTTAGGCAAATTTTATCATACGTGGAAATGCCGAAGATGGTTAATTTGATCAAATGGTTGTACACCACGTACGATCAAAATTGCCAAAAAAAAAACAAATCTAAGCTACAAACGCAAAAGGTTATAATTTAAAATGTAACAAACTGTAAATATTATATGTTGAAATTTAATATGCCAATACTCCTAGTGAATATCGCTAAATCACATTTTAAAAGTACTATAAAGTATCGTATATGGTGGAAGAGAAATAAAATTTAAGGATTGTGAATGTAAATTACTCGAAATATATGCTTTTGGGTAATTAATGGATGTGGCGCAGGAGCTTGACTCTCACACTATATCAAAAAATTGCACACCATTTGGAGGAGGAATAAGACAATGTGTTGGAGCCGAGTACACCAAAGTGACAATCACAATATTCTTTCATGTCTTGGTAACCAAATATAGGTACGGTTATAAATATGTCTTCTTTTGTTTGTTTGTCAGATATACACATGGTTGTCAAACCTGGCCCGGTGATAAAACCGGTGAGACTAGAGCGTCAAGGGTTAAAGGTTCAACCGGAGTTTAACCGGAATTAAACCCATATTATAAAAATAAAAAAATAAAAAATTATAACTATTAATAATCATATATATATATTATATAATAAGAAATATAGACACAAATAGTAAGTTAGCTTGATGGTATTGAATGCTTCCACTAAAAATACTAAACAACCAAGGCTCAAATTCCAGTAATGACATTTAAATTCCTTATTTTTTTTAATAAGGGCTTGGGTTTTTAAATGATTGACCGAACCGAACCGGGTTTTCCGGTTATTTGACCGGTTAATTGGTCCAATTCAGAGCGGTTATCCGGTCGGTTCGATTAAAAAACCGCGTGTTTGTAAACCGTTGATATGACCGGTTCGAAGGTTTTTCGGTCGAACCGGCCGGTCCGGTTCGGGTTTGACAACCACGGATATACATAAGCAGTGGCAGAAATAAAAAAAATTCAGCATGGAATTAATAACGTATTAATAAGAAATACATTTGAGATACCTATACACATGCTTATAATAAAATATTTTTTAATAAAAATTCATTTTACCTCTTCGACTTAAAAAACAATTAAAAGAGTCTAAATTTTCAGTTTTAGATTTATACATTTATATTTATTCAAATTTTAATCATTTTACATTTTTAACCATTAAAAATATTAAATTGATGTCAGATTAAGATATAAACTGAACCAAAATTAATAAACTGCATATGTTTTTATTTAAAACTAGGACCATGAAATAAGTTTTTCATAGTTGTAAAATAATATAAATTTCCAGTTTTGGATTTAAACATATATTATTTATAAAAAAATTAATCATTTACAATTTTAACTATAAAAATATCAAATTGATGTAAGATTAGGGTATAAACTTAACCAAAACTAATACGTTACGTATTTTTTAATTCAAAATTAGGACTGTAAAATAAATTGCAGTTGATTTTTTTATAATCATTAAATAATCTTTTAACTTCAATTGAAAAGAAAAGGGTTAATTAATGTAATAAGAATGTTTGTTAGTTTTTTTATTGACTAAAGAATGTGAAAATTTATTAATTTGTTCTTTTATTAGAAAAGAGGAAAATGCTTGATTAATATGAGACAACTAAAACAGTTACTTTTAGCTTTCATTGAAGAAGAAAAAAGATTGTTATTTTGATAGATAATAAGAAAATATATTTTTTCAGAACATCTAAAATAGTGAGATAAAATATGATAAGAATAAACTTACAAATTTATGAAATTATCCATTTATGTGAAAGAATATCGCGGAATCTGCATAAAAAAATTTCTTTTTAAAACTTATTTACTCTCAACATCTTGCTTTCAAAAAATTATTATTTTTATTTTATTTTTCTATTATTTTTAGTTATGCTTTCATTTTTATTCTTTTTCTTTTAAACACATGCACACCTCATTTTCTTTATTCATTTTATCTCTTTCCTCTCTTTGTTTTTTTTCTCTCTTCTTCTTCTTCTTTTTCTTCTTCTTCTTCTTTTTTTTCTGTAATTTTTCTCTTCATTTTCTTTCATGGAATTTCTTAGTAAATTCTATATTAATTTTCTACAATTAATCTAATATATTTGATCAATAACACAAACAATTCAAAAATTGAAACAAATAAGTAATAAACGATGAAAAAATCAATCGTTTTCGTCTCAAATAATTGAAAGCAATAGAATATTTCTCCATCACCACCATCATGTCCTCCTATATTATGTATTAATTTGTATTGATGATTTTGTTCATACGTTCGAAACTATTGTAAAATATTTGAAACTGTTTTTAGAAATCGTTTTAAATTGTTTGTTTGAAATCTTTATAAACTGTTGAAACCTTTTTAAATTGTTTTAAACTGTTTTTATAACTAATTTAAATTTTATGAAATGTTTGAAACTGTTTTTAGAATCCGTTTGGAATTTTTGTAAACTGTTTCTAAAATTTTTATAAGCTGTTTGAAAATATTTTTTTAAATTGTTTGAAACCTTTGTAAACTGTTTGAAACTGTTTTTAAATAAAAGTTGCAAATTGTGTTTTATGAAACTGTTTGAAATTTTTACAAACTGCTTGAAACCTTTATAAATTGTTTAAAGCTATATTTTTAAAACTGTTTGAAACGCTTGTAAGCTATTTAAAACCATCAGATGATTGTTTTTTAAATAATAATAAAATTGTGTTTTAGAAACCTTTTGAAAATATTTGAAATTTTTATAAACTGTTTGAATCTGTTTTTAGATAAATGTTGCAAATTGTGTCTTATGATGTTTGAAACCTTTTAAATTGTTTGAAACATTTGTAAACTATTTGAAGCTATTATTTTGAAACTGTTCGAAACACTTGTAAATTATTTGAAACCATTGTATAAACTTTTTTTAAATGATAATAAAACTATAGTTTTAGAAACCTTTTCGAAACTGTTTGAAACCATTTAAAACTGTATTTGAAACTGTTTGAAACCGTTTTAATTGATTTTTAATGAGAATAATTAAATTAATTATTTACAGTTTTCTTTGTTTATGAAGAAAGTTATAATTATTGGATATGAATTTGAAATAAAATTTGAAATGATTTGATTACGAGTTAAAAATTCGAGCGGGTCGAAACTAAATTTGAAAGTCGCAATAAATTTTAAAGAAATAAATAGAATGATAGAAATCAATTTGTTGAATTGTTATGAGCTGAAAATTTTGAATTAATTTGTTAAATAGTAATGGCTTAATTGCACCAAAAATCACCAACTTTCGCGTGTTTTTGGTATTTAATATAATCTTTTTTTTTGACATAAAAAATCATGAAGTTTTATTTTTTTGGCATATTCGTCCACCTAACCGTTTTCTTTGAAAAATTAAGCACAAAACGATGTTGTTTTAGCGCAAAACGGCGCCGTTTTATATTCAAAACGGCGTCGTTTTACATCTCGTTGACAAATACACCAAAATTTGAAAGTTGGTGATTTTTTATGACAAGAAAAATAAATTATGTTAAATACTAAAAATATGCGAAAGTTGATGATTGTTTTAATGCAATTAAATCAATAGTAATTTTTCTTTGATTAAGATGAAGAAGATGAAGAAGAAGAAGAAAAAAAAATGACGATGTTTATATATGGAGTAAATAGAGAGTATAAAAATAAAAGAACAGAGTAAAAAAGTAAATATGTAACGTTGAGGTAGGAAAATCAAATTGAAAATGAGGCTTAACAAATGTTAATATTTCTTTTTAAGTATTTTATTAATTATCCCAAGAATATTAGGGTTACTTCTCAAACAATGCTTGACCTTGAGTAAAATTTATAATTAAGTCATATTTAAAAAAAAACATTGCAATGTCATGCATGATGTTTTAAATTTTTAGAGTATTATGCATGACCTTTCAATTGTTTTATAATTTTATACAATAGTGTCTAACTGGAGAAGAGGAGAGAACATCCATAGTAATTAATCATATTAGTTTTAGATGATCAAATTGTTTGAAATAACAAATAAATTAAAACTATCATATACAATGTTTTTTGACGAAATGCGAAAATTAATTAAAATGTCACTTAACATTAAATTTTTTGATAATTAATAATAAAATTTTATATTTATTTTTATGATATAGCCTCCTTATAACATCAAGTATGTTATTACAAATTCAAACTTTTAATTTGTATAAGTAGAGAGATTAAATTGTATTTTTCACCGGAAAAATCATGTTTTTTTAATAGCTAACCCTATACATTAACATGGCCTTTTTTATGCATTCTTATAGGTGGACACATATCAAGGAAGGAAAGGTTGTCCGATTTCCAATGTTAAGATTTGGAAAGGGTCTTCATGTTAAGCTCTTTGAAAAGCTTTAGCTCAATATTATGATGTATTTCTTTTATGAATAATATTTATATAAAAGGCAATGAGAAGTGAAAAAAAAACCTTAATTCTAAACTTTCATATAAAAAGTGGCAAATACAGAATGGCACGTTAGAGAGTACAATTCAAAAGAAAGCCCAAAAAAATACAAAGCCAAGAGTCTGAAAACATAATACAAAATAGATTTCTAATGAAATTCAAAACCGAATAGAAAAATTTCCTACTACACCACTTATAAAGAAAAGCTGCTATTGTAAAAAAAAAAAAAAAAAACTGCCTCACTAAAACAATTTAAAATTGTCGTTTCCTTGCTAGAAATTTATCTTGAAATAATATGATGTTCCTGCATTTTCATATCTCCCACAAAATTAAAAAAGAAAAGACTTGTCGTAGTTTTCAGTACGGTCCTTAGGAATGATATCCATCCATTGAGACATGAACTCTCCAAAAGACCTAGGAAAAGACCATAGCACATCAATTGTTTTGGAGAACACTACACCAAATGTTATTAGCAAATTAACAATGGATGAGAATATGAGATTGAGTCTTCACCACACCACAAAGCAAACACAATGAGTTGTCAATCGAGACAATAAAACGAACAACCAAAAATCCAGAGAAGAAATCCTACCATGCAAGGCGAGCCAAATATAGATTTTGACTTTCGGTGGCGCATACAATTTCCACATAGAGGAGAACAAATGTTTGCTTCCATGTGAAGTCCAACCACTGGATCTATAGCTGATTTCCGCCCAGCAAGAACATTCATATTAAGTCCAATAATATGTACAGCAGGTTGTTGTCCTGTTATACCAGGAACAGGTCTTGACAAAATCTAGTCCACAAGGGACATGTTTTGGTCTCTTTCCGGAACATAATAACGGCAGCTGTCTGGACTAAAGAATCATATGTCAAACCAAGGGCATTCAAACCAAAAAAAATCGTATGAAAGAAGCGGAAGTCAACACCTTGGACCTAGAATTTTAATAGACCTCATCGCGCTGCCCCACAATGCCATTAAAAACAGTAAAAACCTGATTGTAACTCATTTAAAATCAAAATTTCAGCTTCCTTTAATCGGCGTCTCATACAACATTGTTCTGATACCAACTTTGTCACGACTCGATTTCCACCCAGAAACTCGTGCCGAGAGCGGCGCTAGGGAATGAGAATGGTCGTTCCAAAACCCGCAGCAAGCCTAGGAAAAACAATAAAAACTTTTTGCGTTTTGAAACATAAAAGGTCTCAATCTCTTTTCGCAAGTATTTGAAAACCTTTAGATAAACGTGTAACCAAAACCGCGCGATTGCATTTCTGGACTTGGGGTAGTATGTGTACACAACACATATTCTAACACAACCCTGTCCGAAAATAATGCCAGCGGTGCAAACCAGTTAACACATCAAGTAACCGGTTAAAGCATGCCAAACAAACATCAAGCTTTTATCAAAATTAGGTTTCTTTATAAACAAATGGCAAAATCCCTTTTTGTATAAAACATGCTTTTGTCCCAAAATGATACTGACAATAGTTTAACATCAGAGTTAAAACATTCACAAATGAACTACTGTGCGGTGCTAGAACTACCCTGCAGCTCTAGAGTGACCTTTATCTATTTAAAACTTCCGGAGAAAGAATTGAAAGTCTTGTCACGTCAAAATTTTTATTCACATATGAAAGGGAAATCAAAGGGGGTCAAATATGAGTGAATTCACATAGATACATAAGAATATTAAGAAAAACAGAAATCGCATGTAAACACATTTTGTGCAGCCAAATAACCGATCCAAATAAAACCCTAAGAGAAACCTCATTTGATTAACTATGGTTAATACCATAATTTATGATCACTTGTTTAACACAGGATGAAGTGTGAACTCATGATGTCACAGTTATCTTATCTCTGTGTAAGGTTTGTTGGGCCGTAAAATTAATTACTGGCTCCCCAAGAGAACCTGTTAAGTCTAGGCCGCTTTGCAAGCATCTGGCAAAAGGACCCAACCATTATGCAGTACAATGCAATAATTTATTAATACCGGTGATCACATAGTCCTATTGTTGCCCAATAGATAGCACGTTCCAGTGGATCTATATTGGTTTCAAATCGACTCTATGCCATGCAATTTCAATCACATTTTGAGTTATAAACATTTTGGCATTAATATTTAAAGGTAAATATGCGAACTCACAAAACCGTTATCCACAAAAACCGTTTTTGGTTACCCTCTACTCTCCTGGTCCGGTAGCTTGTTTGCTCGTCGAATCTAGTTAGAAAATAATTGTTAAACACAATTAAAACAAGAATTATAACTCTAAAGAGTAGACTCTCTATAACATTAATAGACATATAACATATATAGTCTATTCTCATTCTCGATATCAACTCATATTCCTCTAACTATTAATCATTTTGATTAATAGAGGACCTAATTAAAACGTATCTAAGTTTTAATTAATCGAACTCCCTTAATTGTCCAAGTCCTTTTTAGTCCTTTAAACGTCATAATTCGTATTTCAAAGTCCTTTTGATTCCATAATGAACGTACTGTTCAAAATTGTCTGAACCTCGTCGATTCAGAGCTCGACGTGCGAAACCACGTCGGAAATGAGCGCTGGCGCGAGGCCTTGTGCGCCCGCCCAATGCACCCGCGCGTCCGCACAGGTGACTGTGCAGTCGCACAGTTGGATCTCCGTTCCCGGGCCAATTCCGTCGAGCTTCATTTTTTAATCCAAAACTTCAATTCACATACCCAACAACTCGATTACGTAATTGAAACGTAATATCAATTTGCATACGTTCGATTCGATACGGTAATCGTTATATATTCTATTATAATCCATTGTCTATATAACCGATTTCAAAATAACGGTTATAACTTCGATTAATATCGGATTACCGAAGAAATTCGAGTTAGAAACGAGAAATTGAATCCAAATCGGCGAACCTACGTCGTCGTTCTCTGTAACTGTAAACCTAAGTTTAGGTTTCTTCTGATTCAAATGAAACATTCATTTGAAATGTTTAATAGTTTGGTTAAAATTCAAACTAGCCCCTATACGCGTTACTTTAACCCAAATTCTTAAATACTTGTTCGTAACTAAAACGGACAACGAACTCCGAATTTTATAAAATTTTAACTATGAATTCCATAATTTGTAATTAGAATAAAAATATAAAATTTATTCTCACAGGACCTATATTTTATTTTAATAAATCATTTAAAATTTATTAGGCCTAAATTAGACCCACTTAATAAAATTTCTATCTCCAAATTTTATAAAATTTTAGGAGTAACTTCTAAAATTATTCCGTGAATATTGACTCCAAAAATTTTCACAAAGGACTTATAAATTATTCTATTTTAATTAATAAGCATTTTTTAATTCCCGTTTGTTAAAATGTAAATATCCAAATTTAATATTTTAACTTCTATTACTATTTTATATTTCCGGAGATACTATAAATTAAATTTATCCTCAAATTTAATTTACGTTCTCCTGGTCCAATAAATTATTCTTTTCATGAAATAATTTAGTCTTTTAAATTTACGGGTTATTACAATACTATATGAAATCGTATTTATGTGTGTGTATGTCTAAAGGTCAATTATAAACTAAGAATTTTAACCTTTAAAATTGATATAACACGATTCCTAAATATAGATGCGACGGAAAGTCAGCTATTGGTGGAACGTATCAAAGGAGCACCGGGTGAAATAGACCGGATAGCTAACGAAAGAAATAACGTGAATTAAATAAGTGGACTACAGTCTGTAAGTGTGTTTACAATTTATATTGATGAAGGTTAGTATTAAAAATGTTTATGAACTGCTTTATATAATTTACAAATGCCTTATATACTTTGAATATTATATTGCATTAAAGATTCCAATATAGTTTTAAAACTGATTTACATTCATTGAAACATGCTTACTATGGGCGTCAATAGTGTTGTGTGATCACCGGTATTGTATTTTACAATGTATTTGCATGTGAAAGTGTTGTGTGAATCCAGGCGACGGTCTTTGATGATCGGAATTATAAGAAGTGATATTTAAATTCAAATGGAGAAATCAAATGTTTAGGGAAGCGCATAAAAATATTGGAATCATAGAAAATTATTTTGGAAATTTTTGGATAAATATAATGATATAACAATTTTGGAACGGCGGACTTCCAAAATTCATATCTTTATATTCCGACATCGGAATTTGATGATCCACGTGTCAAATTGAAGATATCGACGTCCTCTTTAATTTTAATAATTCTATTTCATAAAATTGAATGAGAAACAGTGCGGAAATTTAAAGAACAATGCAGCTCAAATCGAACCACTGTGTTCGTCGGGATTTAGGTAACCAGGACTAAGAAAACATATTATTTAAGTCCAAATTGAGAATTTAACCACTCGAGGAAGCTTATCATAATATTTGGGGACCAAGGAATAAATTTGTGAATTTTTGGACGAAAACATATATATTTTAGTCGGACTCAAATTAGACCGCGGAATGGATAAAAAAAATTCATTATAAAATAAAATAGACTTCCCGAAATAATAATTTGGAGGTTATTATTCATGAAATAATATCCGAAAATTATTGAGAAAGTTTAATTTCGAAAATTGTAAAAGTTAATTTTATTTACAAATTTACCCCTATGACAAACTTGTAAATATTAGAACTTGACAAATATCTAGATATTTGTTATCATCGTCTTCTTCTTCATTTCTCTAGTATAATCTCATCCTCCATTGTTGTGTGGGTGCCAAAGCTCTTAAAAAAAAACACAAGTTCTAGAATTTTAACTTTTCTCACAAAAGTTACTTAACGAACGTTGAGCATTTTCCGTAGATACTTAATCTACAATTGCATGTAGGATCAAGATATAATTGCTAGCTCAAAATTTTGTTTTTATTTTCTGATTTTTATTAAGCTTAAAGTATGTGTTTAAATTGTTAAATTTTGTAGTTTAATTGTGTTTAATTCGATTTTAGTGTATAGTTTCGGGTTTATAATTTTAAATGATATCAATTAATTTATTTTAAAAATTCTGGGCTGATGTTAAATATTAATTAAAAATATGCTTTAAAGGTTGATTTTAATGGATTAAAAATGGTAAAAATTGTGGGTATTATTAATTAAAGATGGGTTTCGGTTTTTAAGTGTTTTAAATGCTTAAATTTATTAAAAAATATGAGAAATTGAATATATTTAAATTTCTGGGATGATTTTTTTATTTAATAAATTATATGTTAAATAATTATAGAATTAAAATGTTTAATTGGTGAATTTTGAAGGTTGTTTAAATCGGGTTCGGTTTTGATGATTAAAACGGTTTAAAAATTATCAAAACTATAGAAAATAATTTATTTTGATTTAGGGGCTGCTTTTTTTAAAATATTAAATTAAAATGTGTATTGGTTTATTTTTGGGTGATTAAAATTGTGTAAAAATGATTTTTGAACGTTTTAACGGTTTTAAAGCTTATCGGGTCTTAACCGGAATCTGGTGACCGGAATTTGGTGATCGGAGTGATCAAACCATAGATGGAATTCTGAGTTTGAGAGTTGATGATTTATTAAATTTGGTTGGATTTGGACTTGATTGTCAAAATTTAAAGTTTAGAGATTAAAATGTAATTTTTGTAAAAATAAAGGACCAATCTGTAATTTAACCATATTTGCATATTACTGATGATCTGATGTGAAATAATTTTTAGAATTTTAAATGATTTTGATGATTTTTGAAAGATTTGAATCTATTTTGCCGAAAACTAGAATTTTTGGGTTGAATTGTATTTTTTTTCAAAATTAAGGGGCTACATAGTATGTTAGCCAAAGTTTACCGATTTTGAAAATTAATAATCTGAGAATAAATGATTTTGTCGATTTTGAAATTAATTGATTTACGAAAGGACCTAAATGGTCAATTTGAAAAGTTTGAGGGTATTTTGATATTTTAACCAAAAGTGGAATTTAAGCTAATACGGGAATGTTTTAATAAATTTAAATAAATAATTGTAAAGTTGAAAGTATTACTTTGATATAAAGAAATATATTTTATATATTATAGTATATTCATAAAAAATGAAATATTTAAATGAATACTTATGAAAAATGATTGTATATGTAAAAAGAGATAAGTAAAGAAAAATTACATGAATAAATATATAAACTTATTAAATAAGATATTATTTGGGGGTTAAAATAAATTGATTAAAATTAATTAAGATGGTATAGACTAGAGTTAGGATTTTAAGGAATTAATATTTTAATCATGACTAGATTCGACAAGTTGTCGAGCTATCGGGTCGGAGGATCAAGGGAATTAACAGAGTTGTATAAAGGAGCATTGACGAAGTAATACTGTAGTTAAACGGTTTCTGTGAGTACATGTTTTTATATTTTGGTATTTGTAATATTTTAATATATTATGTGATATATGTGTTGCGGTGTTATATGTTTACATGCCTTGAATGTGTATATATTTTATGTATATATTATATGTATATATTATTTTGATATACAAAGGTATACGTATATTTTTGAAAATTGTTATGCATTTTCTTATGTTGGAATGTGTTTGTTGTTGATAAACACAAATTCATGATATTGGTGAATTCAAGTGTATTTTGTGTAACAATTGTTAAAACAAATATAATAACGTGAATAAGTTACATAGGTTGACTTTGCTATCGATGTTAGGATTGTGTGTATGTTACATCGGTTTGCTTCACTATCGATGCCAGGTTGTGTGTGTGTGTGTTTCATCGGTTGGCTTCGCTATCAATATCAGGTTTATAAGGTTGATCAGTTGGCTGTGTTATCGGTCCCTTAAGTTTTATGTATATTGTGGATATGGTTGATCGGTTGGCTGTGCTATCGGTCGCATAAAGTTTATGTTTGTTGTGAATAAGGTTGATCGGTTGGCTGTGCTATCGGTCCCTTAAATTTTATGTATGTTGTGGATATGGTTGATCGTTTGGTTGTGTTATCGGTCCCATAAAGTTTATGTCTGTTGTGTATAAGGTTGATCGGTTGGCTGTGCTATCGGTCCCTTAAGTTTTATGTATGTTGTGGATATGGTTGATCGGTTGGCTGTGTTATCGGTCCCATAAAATTTATGTTTGTTGTGAATAAGGTTGATCGGTTGGCTGTGCTATCGGTCCCTTAAAATTTATGTATGTTGTGGATATGGTTGATCAGTTGGCTATGCTATCGATCCCATAATATTATGTATGTATGTCATATTGGTTAGTTTTGCCATCAATGTAGATGGACGAGTTTAAGAAGTATGGTTTAGTTTAAAAGTCAATGTGTGTGGTCGACCTTCAATGATATTGAAGCCTTGCCGAAATATGTAATGTGCAAGTTTAAGCTTCAACTATTTTTAAAATGTTCTCAACGGTTTTCAAAAATACATAAAGTTACTTTAAATATAAAACGTTTTTAACTTTATGTAATATTTATTTGTAACGACATGAACTCACCAGTATATCTGACCCACGTTGTGGAATTATTTTTCAGGTTCGCTACCTGTCTTTTTGGACGAGACTTCACTTTGTTTGCTTCTCGAAGTCTCCTCGTTTAAATTGTGGTATTTTGTTCAGTAGCGCTAGAGTAGTAGTTATCCGCAGTAGACTAGTGTAGTCTTATCGTAAACAAATGTTTTTATCGCGCATTTAAACTCCGATGTTTTGTCCCATCAGTTATTTAATAAATGTTTCATACGTTTCTTTTTAAAAGATAAAAAATTTATAGTATTTTTTAGGCTTGCTACGGGTTTCAGAGCAACCACTCCCATTCCCTAGCGCCGGTCTCGACTCGAGATTTCGGGTCGTGACAAAGGTGGTATCAGAGCAGTTGGTGCAGTTACCTCTGCTAATATGTGAATTGAGTGCGGTTGGTCAGAGATACCACTGCTAGTCTGTGATTGATGTTTGCGTGTACCTAGGAGCAGTATACAATGTCACTAGGTTAAGTTAGGAACTATTGCAGATTATAGGATTTCCAGTCATGTCTTTAAAACGTTTTCATCGTTTTCATCGGTTTTTCAAATGTTTTTCAAAACATCTCGTCATATGTGTGGCGTCAGGATATGTGTTAGATGTGAGAGTTAGCATAATATATGTTTGTGTTTACTCGAGTAAGCATTACGCTTCCGAGTATATGGTCTGCGAGGAGTTGTATACTCTCAAGACTCATATTATCTATGAAATGTGTGTCTATTATGAGTATGATTTATCGATTAATATGGTATGTTTATAGCGTGATCACTGAAAGGAGTGATATGCTTTCGAATGTGATAAAGTCTGCGTAGAGAGATATACTCACGAGACTTATGTTATGTGCTTTAGCAGAGAATTCCTAAATGAGTTGATTATCATTAGGATATGGCTTATATGTATGACATATGGTGATATGTGCGTTGTGAATTGTTTACTTGAATGATTATATGTTTTGAGTGTTGTTTAGTCTACGTAGAGTGGTACACCCTCGAGACTTATGGTATGTGTTATGATGGAGTAAATCTTAAATGAATTAGGTTTTCTTTGAACCTAATTTTTATGTATTGATGATGACAATGGTTTGTTTAGATGCATGTAATGTGATTGATTAATTGTGCATGCAATGGAATAGTAATATGTGAAATGTTTAGAACACGTGAATTATAGCCATATATGACATAGACGAATGAAAATTTTATTAGAGCTTAATTCATAAAGTAAGAACGAGACGCGATTACGTATGCGATAAGACTTTGCGAAGATGATACGTCTATCATGTTATTAAGAACACGTTTAGATTTCTTTGTGCTTTAGAATGGCCGAGTAAAGAAATACGCGAGCGCGTGCAGGCGCACGAAAATTGAACAAGACTTTAGGAGAAGCCTTAAATAATGAACGTGTACCAGTTCAACCGGCGAATAGAGGCCGTGGACAAGGTAGAGGTCGAGAAGGACCTGGAGTATATCAAGCTGGGAATGTGCAGGCACCAGGAATGCCGCAACAACCCAATATTGATATACATAATTTGGTAACATAATTTACTGATATGTGGAGTTGTGTGTTAATAATGGGGCAGTGGATGCAACACCAGCATCAACAAGAAGAGAGAAATGTTGATAGAGATCTGGTGTTAGCATACGTAAAACTGAGCCCAAAAGATTTTGATGGATCAAGTGATGCATTGGAATTTTTGGAAGAAGTCGAGCAAAATGCTCGTAGACTTCAAGCTAACGAAAGTCAGACAATGTTGTTAATGGAGATGTCGATGAAAGGTCCAGCCAAGGATTGGTTTCGACAAGTAATTGGACCAATAATGGGTAATATAACATGGGCGGAGCTTGTGACTCGATTTAAGGATTTCTTCCTACCGTTTGCGGTAGTGGAAGGTAATCCAGAAAAACTGTTATCGTTAACTCGAGGTAACAGGTCTGTACAAGAATATGTTACCGAGTTTAACCGATTGAGAAGATTTGCTCCAGACTTGATAACAGATCGAGTTGGAGTAAACCCCATGTTTGTGAAGGGATTACGACCTCAGTTTATAGGACTGTTGAGTCAGAGAGACAAGAATTTTGTGCAAGTTGTAGACGATGTAAGACAATTGGAAAGCACATTAATCCAATTTGGTAAAATTCCTGACCCCTCACAACTAAACTAAGTCAGAGATGAATGTTTTGGTTATGGAAACCAAACTTCAAGGCAAATAAGAGAAGAGCCGATAAAAATCTTATGGAATAAGTGATTTCACAGAGCCCTATGTCTCTAGAAACTTATGAAGGCGCCATTTTTACAAAAACAAATGTGTTTAATAAAAAAGGAATGTTTTATGAACACATGATTGTGCCCGGAGACGATTAGTACCAGTATTACATTGACACGAATAGAATTGCATCACTACATCCATATTATGTTCACTATTAGGACATGCATCATGTACATTATGTATGTTGAAAAGAAAAGAGGAATGTCATTGCAACTCTTGGTGATGAGAGAAGTCATCACACCGGTGCACAATTATGGCATGATTTTATAAGTGGAAAAATAAAGTGATCTTAAACAGATAAGTTTTTAACGTAAGTACGCTGAGACATTGGCTCTGTAATGTAAAGAAAGGAATAGGACAAGGAAAAAAGACCTTGTAAGGCCTAAATAAGAAGATAGTTTTATAGAGTGATGAACAACGTGGTGTGAAACATTCTGAGACTTAAATGGAAATGTCTACAAAGAAATCTTGTATTAATTCTAAATACAAGAGCGACACAACTTTACAAAATGTGTAAAGCCATAGCGATAACGCTCAACTTACGAACGAAATTACTCTTTAGAGTAAGTAACTCGACTAGAAAATGCCCAAAAGAATTATTGATGATGTTAAAAACAAAATGTTGAAGTATAAGTGATATTATAATTCGAGGACGAATTATTTTAAGGAGGGGAGAATGTAATAACCCGAATTTTTAGAATTATTAAATCAAGTTATATGTCATAATTTGGACAATCGGAATTATAAGAAGTGATATTAATATAAATGGAGAATTTAAATATTTAGGGAAGCCCATAAAAATATTGGAATCATAAGAAATTATTTTGGAAATTTTTGGATAAGTATAATGATATGACAATTTTGGAACGGCGAACTTCCAAAATTCATATCTTCCTATTCCGACATTGGAATTTGATGATCCACATGTCAAATTGAAGATATCGACGTCCTCTTCAATTTTATAAATTTTATTTCATAAAATTTGAATGAGAAACATTGCAGAAATTTAAAGAATAATGCACCTCAAATCGAACCGCTGGATTCGTCAGGATTTAGGTAACCAGGATTAAGGAAACATATTATTTAAGTTCAAATTGAGAATTTAACTACTCGAAGAAGCTTATAAAAATATTTGGAGAGCAAAGAATAAATTTGAGAATTTTTGGACGAAAAAGTATATTTTAGTCCGACTGCAATTAGACCGCAGAATGAATAAAGCAAATTCATTAAAAAATAAAATAGACTTCCCGAGATAATAATTTGGAGGTTATTATTCATGAAATAATATCCGAAAATTATTGAGAAAGTTTAATTTCAAAAATTGTAAAAGTTAATTTTATTTACGAATTTGCCCTATGGCAAACTTGTAAATAATTAGAACTTGACAAATATCTAGATATTTCTTATCATCATCTTCTTCTCTATTTCTCTAGTATAATCTCATCCTCCATTGTTGTGTGGGTGTCAAATCTCTCAAATAAAAAAAAACACAAGTCCTAAAATTTTAACTTTTCTCACAAACGTTTCTTAACGAAAAACGTTGAGCATTTTCCGTAGATACTTAATCTATAATTGCATGTAGGATCAAGGTATAATTGATAGCTCAAAACTTTGTGTTTATTTTCTGATTTTTATTAAACTTAAAGTATGTGTTTAAATTGTTAAATTTTGTAGTTTAATTGTGTTTAATTCGTTTTTAGTGTATAGTTTCGGGTTTATAATTTTAAATGATATTAATTAATTTATTTTAAAAATTCTGGGCTGATGTTAAATATTGATTTAAAATATGCTTTAAAGGTTGATTTTAATAGATTAAAAATGGTAAAAATTGTGGGTATTATTAATTAAAGATGGGTTTCGGTTTTTAAGTGTTTTAAATGCTTACAATTGTTAAAATTATGAGAAATATAATTAATTTAAATTTCTGGGATGATTTTGTTATTTAATAAATTATATGTTAAATAATTATAGAATTAAAATGTTTAGTTGGTGAATTTTGAAGGTTGTTTAAATCGGGTTCGGTTTTGATGATTAAAACGGTTTAAAAATTATCAAAACTATAGAAAATAATTTATTTTGATTTAGGGGCTGCTTTTTTTAAAAATATTAAATTTAAATATGTATTGGTTTATTTTTGGATGATTAAAATTGTGTAAAAATTATTCTTGAACGTTTTAACGGTTTTAAAGCTCATCGGAACTTGACCGGAATCCGGTGACCAGAACTGGGTGATCGGAGTGATCAAACCATAGAAGGAATTCTGAGTTTGAGAGTTGATGATTTATTAAATTTAGTTGGATTTGGACGTGATTGTCAAAATTTAAAGTTTAGTAGTTAAAATGTAATTTTTGTAAAAATAAAGGACTAATCTGTAATTTAACCATATTTCCAGATTATTGATGTATATAATCTGATGTGAAATATTTTTTAGAATTTTAAATTATTTTGATGATTTTTGAAAGATTTGAATGTGTTTTGCCGAAAAATAGAATTTTTGGGTTGAATTGTACTTTTTCCAAAATTAAGAGGCTACATAGTATGTTAGCCAAAGTTTCCAGATTTTGAAAGTTAATAATCTGAGATAAAATGATTTTTTCAATTTTGAAATTAATTGATTTATGAAAGGACCTAAATGGTCAATTTGAAAAGTTTGAGGGTATTTTGGTATGTTGACCAAAGTGAAATTTAAGCTAATACGGGAATGTTTAATAAATTTAAATAAATAATTGTAAATTTGAAAGTATTATTTTGATATAAAGAAATATATTTTATATATTCATGGAAAATGAAATATTTAAATGAATATTTCTGAAAAATAATTTTATATGTAAAAAGAGATAAGTAAAGAAAACTTACATGAATAAAAGTATAGACTCATTAAATAAGAAATTATTTGGGGGTTAGAATTAATTAATTAAATTTAATTAAGATGGTATAGAATTAATTCTATAGTTGGGATTTTAAGGAATTAATATTTTAATCCTGACTAGATTCGACAAGTTGTCGAGCTATCGGGTCGGAGGACCAAGGGAATTAACGGAGTTGTATAAAGGATTATTGATGGAGTAATACCGTAGTTAAACGGTTTCTGTGAGTACATATTTTTACATTTCGGTATTCGTAAAGTCTCATATTTTAATATACTAGTTTCGCATTACGTGCTATGCACGTGGCTCATAACGTTACTCGTCAACATATTAGTAAATTTATTATAATTGTATCAATTTTTATTTATAATTAATATAAAATTTTGTAAAAGTAAATATAATATATTCGGTTATTAAATTTTTTTCCATACTAAATTTATATTTATTTTGGTTTTATAATAACCATAATTAAATAATTAACTTAATTTTATTAATAATATCTTTAAAAATATAAGATAGAATTGTAAATAATAATATATTGACCAAATACAGTATTTTAATTTTGTAGTTCAATCAAACTAAAAGATAGGTATTCCTACTAATTTGGAGACAATTTAGTTATTTTTTATATACTAAAAATTAAATTGGAGATAATTTAGCTACCTATTCTAATTAGAACTTTAATTACAATAGTGATTAATTAAATAACTAATTAGTTAATGACTATAAAAATTTTATTTAGTAGTAAACTGAAAAGGATTATTCAGTAAATTTGCCTGCCCCCCCCTCCATCCGTGCTTTTATATATAGTATAGATTATGTGATATATGTGTTGCGGTATTATATGTTTACATGACTTGAATGTATATATGTTTTATGTATATATTATATGTATATATTATATGTATATATTATTTTGATATATAAAGGTATACGTATAGTTTTGAAAATTGTTATGCATTTATTTATGTTGGGATGTGTTTGTTGTTGATACACACAAATTCATGATATTAGTGAATTCAAGTGTATTTTGTGTAACAATTGTTAAAACAAATAGAATAACGTGAATAAGTTACATCGGTTGGCTTTGTTATCGATGTCAGGATTGTGTGTATGTTACATCGGTTGGCTTTGCTATCGAGGTTAGGTTGTGTGTGTGTGTGTTACATCGGTTGGCTTTACTATCGATGTCAGGTGTATAAGGTTGATCGGTTGGCTGTGCTATCGGTCCCTTAAGTTTTATGTATGTTGTGGATATGGTTGATCGATTGGCTGCGCTATCGGTCCCATAAAATTTATGTTTGTTGTGAATAAGGTTGATCGGTTGGCTGTGCTATCGACCCCTTAAATTTTATGTATGTTGTGGATATGGTTGATCGGTTTGCTGTGCTATCGGTCCCATAAAGTTTATGTTTATTGTGAATAAGGTTGATCGGTTGGTTGTGCTATCGCTCCCTTAAGTTTTATGTATGTTGTGGATATGGTTAATCGGTTAACTGTGCTATCGGTCCCATAAAATTTATGTTTGTTGTGAATAATGTTGATCGGTTGGCTGTGCTATCGGTCCTTAAAATTTATGTATGTTGTGGATATGGTTGATCGGTTGGATGTGCTATCGGTCCCATAATATTATGCATGTATGTTATATTGGTTAGTTTTTCCATCAATGTAGATTGACGAGTTTAAGAAGTGTGGTTTAATTTAAAAGTCAATGTGTATGGTCGACCTTCAATGATATTGTAGCCTTGTCAAAATATGTTATGTGCGAGTTCAAACTTCAACTATTTTTAAAATGTTTTCAAAGATTTTCGAAACACATAAAGTTATTTTAGATATAAAACGTTTTTAACTTTATATAATATTTATTTGTAACGGCATGAATTCACCAGTATATCTGACCCACGTTGTGGAATTATTTTTTCAGGTTCGTTATCTGTCTTTTTGGACGAGACTTCGCTTTGTTTGCTTCTCGAAGTCTCCTCGTTTAAATTGTGGTATTTTGTTTAGTAGCGCTATAGTAGTAGTTATCTGCAACAGATAGGTGTAGTCTTATTGTAAACACATGTTTTTGTAACGCATTTAAACTCTGATGTTTTGTCCCATCATTTATTTAATAAATGTTTCATACGTTTCTTATTAAAAGCGAAAAAAAAATTATAGTATTTTTCAGGCTTGCTACGGGTTTCGGAGCAACCACTCCCATTCCCTAGCGTCAGTCTCGACTCGAGATTTTGGGTCGTGACAAAAGTGGCCAGATCTTTAGAGGCAACGGGATACATACGAGCAAAGGCTAGTAAAGAGATATTGTCGAGATCTGAGTGGTTAAACCTAAAAATAAAAGTGGAACGGCGACAGTAATAAATTTTACGGCCTAAAAAGGTTAACTCGGATAAAGTGGAATATTTATGTTCTTATTTTGAAAGCATATAGGAACATGAATTATGGTTTAGGGTTTCATTTGAATCGGTAATCTGGATGCATGACTTTCATATTAATGTTTATTAATATATTTTTGTACACATTCACCATATTTATCTGACCCATGTAGTTGGATTATTTTTCAGGATCGTTAGCTGATTTTTTGGACAAGACTTTACTTTATTTGCTTCTCGAAGTCTCCTCATTTGAATTGTGGTACTTTGTCTATTTTTTTTCAGTAGCGTTGCAGTAGATAGATTAGATAGACAGATGTCTCAGCATGTCAGTATAACGATGATGCCACACTACAACTTTGTTTTATCTTCATCGCACGTTAATGTTATATATTGACTGCATGCTTAAAAGTGATGGAAAAATAGTTGCAACCCGGGTACGCAGTAGTATTGGGAGTTTTGAGATACAGTGTAAAGGAAACTATATGCAACTATGATATATGTACAATGTGGGGGCCAGCGTGGCTATATGCATAATGCATGTTATCAATTTTGTAAAAGACGATATTTGAGGAATACGCGTTAAAACGATAACTGTCACACCCATACCCTAATGTTAGATTATGCATTCATTAAATATTCATTATCTTGCATTAAAATGCTAGAGTTTATTTAGCATGTCAATTGATTAGTTTGAAAATTAGTAGGACTCAATTGAACTGAAAGTTCGACGATAAGTTTTTTAAACTAATTCGAATGAAAACAATATAAGGTTAGGGACTAAAGGTGGACTAAAAGAACACATGAAGAACTTAATGTTCATTTGTCCTCTTATAGTTATCATGTTAATATCAAATGGCAATTATATCCTTAAAAAAATTGATGTGTCAAATCTAAGTCTTATAGCCTTTTGTAGTTTAATTCCTAAATTCATTTCAGAAACCTAAGCCATAAATCTTCATGTTCTAAGGCTGTAGGAAGAGTGGAAAACCAAATTTGTAAGTTTCTCTATCCATTTATGTCTTTGAGATGAAGTATAGCACTTTGTTGCCTTATTCTGTTTTGTTGCATAAATTTTATCCTTGGTAGTTTGAAAGTACATCGAGTAATATAACTCCAAATTAACTAGTTCTTAATTCCACAGAAACGTTAGAGTGTCTTCTACAACTTTTGTTCTTTGAGTTTAATCTGGTTCAGTCGTTTTAATACTGTAACCGTTGGTTGTTTCAACTGTGAAAGCAGTTTGACCTCACCTCACTAAAACTTTCATAAATCATTGCTCATATATTGAAATGATGAAATTCGTTTTGATTTAGATTCTAGACTCAAAAACATAAACGTTCACCAAAGGGTTCATTAAAATTATCTCTATACTATTCACAGTACATGTTTGATTAGAGGCTTACTGTTCTGCCTACTAAGGCAGATTTGTTGCCAAGTTTATAATCATGCATAAATCATATAGAAATCCATTTTTAGGAGCATAAATTAGGTCAAATGAGTATTAGATATCTGTATAAGTATGTATATGTGATTTTGATGGAGTTTTGTGATTTACATTACTGATTTAGGTACTCGTTTTGGCAACGACGGTGCAAGTAGAAAGTAAGGCAGCTTGTGATGTGATTTTGGACTAGTTTTGGTTGTTGTGTGGTGAGTAGATATACTAGCCCTTGCTACTGAAATCAATATGCTATTTTCATATTCAAAGTGTCAAGGTTTATTGTGTTTTAAATGGTTATATATGGTTGTTTTGATAATGGACGAAAGGTATTCGATAAAATGTTTCTTTAGTACGTTTAAATGATACATTATGCAATATTGTTTATAAATGATAGATGTTTTGATTTAAATCAATAGGTGGATTTGATTATAGTTAAGATATTATCCTTTTGATATGTTCATTTATTGAATATGAAAGTTTAATGCCTTCTGGCAATTCGATAGTTGTTTGATTTGGTTAACTTTGAATGAGAATTTCAAATGGTTTTATTATTGAATTGTTTTGAGTTTTGATGAAATGAATTGAGATTTCTTTTATGTGATATGGCTACTCTGTAACGATATATTTGGGAGGTGCTGAGTTGTGATATGCACCTGGTCATGTGTTGAGTTAGTTATATGCACATGTGAGATATTGTGAGTGTCTATGCGCATTTGACACAGGGCACTTGATTGATGGTCAGTGAAGGGAGAAGAGCTGAGCCGTGCTAATAATGGAGAAGGGTTAGACATAAAGTGTTCCTAGAAATGTTGGTTAGACTGTAGATCAGTGTTGCGTTCCTGATTATAGGTCTATGGTTTATTGTTGCAGGGTAATATATCACTGTTATAGTTGATGATTGATACAAACTATGTTACATATTTAAAGTGAAATTGTTTTGATATTTGTTTATATTTGTAAATGATTTCATGATGGACTTTACAAGTATTTTGTGTTGTATTGAGATGTTCTCTAGAATACGTTATTATATGATATACTTACTTTAAGTATATAAATGTTTTATGCTTGTTATGTTTATTTACTGACCTTTCGCTCATTTTAGTTGTTTTAAAACCTTTTCAGTTAGCAAGGCTTTCTATAGTACAATTGACTACATAGAGACTTGGGCTTAGAGTTTGGGCTTGAGAAATAGAGGTTGGCCACATCTCCGAGTTTTGAGATGCCTTGATGTTTTGGTTTAGAATAAACTTATTTGTACCTATATATATATATATATATATATATATATATATATATATATATATATATATATATATCGAATCATATGTATAAAAGCTTGTATCAAGATTCAGTTTTCATATAATGGTTTAATTAAAATGTTGTAAACTGGTTTTTCGTATGCTTGTGCTTAATAATTTATAAAACACGCTTTACAATTGTGATTTCGAAATAACTTATTTTAAATATCTGTCATTCTCGTGCTAAGTAAGGCGGGGTTTATAATTTTGGTATCAGAGCTTCGGTTTGATGGTCCTATAGACTCTTCACTTTTGGTTTTTGATATTTTATTTTATTTAATTTCAATTATAGGACCATGGAAGCTCAAGGTCATGGAGATAGGGTTTCTCAACGTGAGATTGTTGGCCAACAGGTTAGAAATGTAGAGGAAGAGGCAGAGTCTAGGGGTAGTACTAACCATGAATTAGAGTCTGAGGCTAGGGCTCATGTAGATAATCAACCCGTACCTCCTCCGCCCCCATTTGTACCTATCCTACAGCTAGATCCTGCTATCTTAGCACAAACTATCATTGCTACTCTGCAAGCTCAAGAGACAAGAAGAAAACCTGGGGATATCATAGAACATGCTAAGAAGTGTGGAACATTTGATTTTCATGGCTCCATTGATTCCAAAGAAGCAGATAGATGGCTCAGAGCTACAGATAAGTCATTTAACACTTTAGAGTTGACAGATGAGCAGAAGGTCAGTAGTGTTTATGGCTTGCTACATGATACAACAGATGCATGGTTTGCTAGGATCAGATTGCTATTAGGAGATCAGTTGACCTGGGAGATATTCAAGACTGAGTTTCGTAGGGAGTATTTAACTGAAGCATACAATGCAGAAAGGCAGAATGAGTTTATTGCTTTAAAGCAAGGTTCAATGACAGTGCGGGAATACATAGATAGATTTGAAGAACTTTATAAGTTTGCTTCAGAAATCTTTCCTACAGAAGCGAAAAAATGTTACAGATTCAAAGAGGGGCTACAAACTATTTTGAAGAATGAGCTATCATTGTATGAGGGAACACAATTCAGAGGCTGGGTAGAGAAGGCAATAGAAAAAGAAAAGCTGAGAGAAGAGCATGAACAAGAGAGTAAACAAAAAGCTTCTGTTTGGACTGGAAAACAAGGGGGATTTAACAAGGGGACTAGCTCATTTCAACAAAGAAAATCAGATACTGGACGTTCTAGAGATAATAGAGTACCCTGGTCTTGGTATGGTTCACAGAGACCTCAGTCACATGATAGCAATTTCTCAGCGAGACAACCAACATCTAGTGTCGTTAGTGTGGCTAGCAAGAAGAGACCTACAACTTTCTTTGAGTGTGGTGGCATGGGACACATTAAGGGGGTAGTATGGCTCAACTTAGCTCAGGTCGTGGTAGAGGTTTCCAAGGTACTGCTAATAGAGGTGGTCGAATGTCAGGCTTTGATAGAGGTTCTGGCTTTAATGCGAATAAGGAAGGCGTAGCCTCAACTTCAACACAACCCATACAAAGTGCTCAGAATACTAGACCTGCTGTACAACCTAGAGTATTTGCTTTGACTCAACATGAGGCAGCGGCTTCTCCAGATGTTATTTCGGGTAGGTTAACTATCTTTGGTAGGGATGCTTATGTTTTAATTAACCCTGGTGCAACACATTCTTTCATTGTGTCATCATTCATATCATGCATACCTCGAGATAAGAGTGTGATGAATCATGCTTTAGCTGTAGATTTTCCAGTGGGCCAGTCAGTAGTTTGTCAACATGTTTATAAAGATTGTGAGATACATATTGGGGATCATAAGTTTGAGGTAGATTTAGTACCTTTGGCGCTTCGGATGTTTGATGTTATACTTGGTATGGAAGTTTTATCCAAATACAAACCAGTTGTTGACTATTATAGAAAGAGGGTGCTTTTTCAATTACCAGTACATGGTGAAGTTGTATTCAAAGGTGAGAAGAGTTCAGAACACTATGGAATGGTATCATCTTTAACTGCTAGAAGAATGTTGAAGAAGGGCTGTGAAGCATACTTGGCATATGTTATAGATACAGAAAAAGAAGGGGTAAAACTTGAAAAAATTCATGTTGTGAATGAATTTGCTGATGTATTTCCTGACGATCTACCAGGCTTACCACCAGATACAGAGATTGAATTTAGAATCGATTTACAATCAGGCACTAACCCTATTTCTCAAGCTCCGTATAGAATGACTCCTGCTGAATTGAAAGAACTAAAGGTGCATTTGCAAGAATTACTTGATAAAGGTTATATTAGACCTAGTTTTTCACCTTAGGGAGCTCTGGTGTTATTTGTGAAAAATAAAGATGGAACTATGAGATTGTGTATTGATTATAGACAACTGAACAAAGTTACAATTCGTAACAAGTATCCATTGCCTCGAATAGATGACTTATTTGATCAACTACAAGGAGCTAGAGTATTCTCCAAGATTGATTTGAGATCTGGTTATCATCAATTGAAGATTAAGAATCCAGATGTTCCTAAGACTGCATTTAGGACTCGATATGGTCACTATGAATTCCTTGTTATGCCATTCGGGTTAACTAATGCTCCTGCTGCTTTCATGGATTTGATGAACAGAGTTTTCAAGCCTTATCGAGATAGCTTTGTGATTGTATTCATCGATGATATCTTAGTGTATTCTAGATCCGAGGAAGAGCATGCAGAGCACTTGAGACTTGTTTTACAGACTTTAAGAGAAAAACAATTGTACGCCAAGTTTAGTAAGTGTGAGTTCTGGTTAAGGAAATTTATGTTTCTTGGCCATGTTATCTCAGCAGAGGGAATTTATGTTGATCCTAAAAAGGTGGAAGCTATAATTAACTGGAATTCTCCGAGTAATGTACACGAGGTACGCAGTTTTCTAGGTTTGGATGGTTATTATAGACGGTTTGTAAAACACTTTTCTATTATTGCCTCACAATTAACAAAGTTACTACGGAAACATGTGAAGTTTGTGTGGAGTCAATAATGTCATAATATCTTTGATGCTTTGAAAGATTGTTTAACTTCAACTTCAGTTTTGACACTTCTAGTTACAGATTTGGGGTATGTTGTATACAATGATGCTTCCAATAATGGGTTGGGCTGTGTATTAATGCAGCAGGGAAAGGTAATTGCTTATGCTTCAAGGCAATTAAGACCACATGAACTGAATTATCCTACACATGATGTAGAACTTGCAGCAGTGATATTTGCTTTGAAGATATGGAGACATTACCTATATGGTAAGAAATGTCTTGTCTACACTGATCATAAAAGTTTGAAGTATATACTTAGTCAAAAAGAATTGAATTTGAGACAAAGAAGATGGATAGAACTTCTGAAAGATTATGATCTTACTATAGAGTATCACCCTGGAAAAGCTAATGTAGTAGCTGATGCCCTTAGCAGGAAGTCTTTAGGTAATTTGTTTTATATCAACACCGTAAGGATTCCATTTTTCTTGAACTGAGAAGACTTAATATAGAATTAAGTGAAAGTGAAAATAGAGCTTTATTAGCTACTTGGAGGTTCATCCTATTTTGATTGAAAGAATTAGGGATGCTCAGAATGAAGATGACAAATTAGTGAAAATAAAGGGTGAAGTTCAACAAGATAATAGAATTGATTTCAATGTTTCTGATGATGGCACTTTACTTTACAGAGGTAGATTATGTGTTCCTGATATTGATATATTAAAAAGAGAGGTAGCACACAATTCAACTTATGCTATGCATCCGGGGAGTACAAAAATGTATCGTACTTTGAAAGAAAACTACTGGTGGTCAGGAATGAAGAAAGAAAGTGCAGAATTTGTGTCTAGATGTTTAACATGCCAGCAAGTTAAAGCAGAGCGCCATCATCTAACGGGTTTGCTACAACCACTTTTTATTCCTAAATGGAAATGGGAACATGTCAATATGAATTTTGTTGTTGGGTTACCTAGAACTCAACAAGGACATGATGCGATATGGAATATTGTTAATAGACTAACAAAATCAGCACATTTTCTTTCTATAAAGGTAAATTATCCTCTTGATAAACTTGCTGAGATTTACACTAGGGAGATAGTTAGACTGCATGGTGTTCCATATTCTATTGTGTCTGATAGGGATCCGAGATTTTACATCAAGGTTTTGGCAGAGCTTACAACTACCTGTGGGTACTAAACTGAAGTTCAGTACAGCTTTTCATCCATAGACAGATGGGCAATCAGAACGGACTATTCAAACCTTAGAAGATATGTTGCGTGCATGCATGATTGAATTTCAAGGTAGTTAGGATAAATATATGGAATTTTCATATAACAATAAATATCATTCTAGTTTGGGAATGGCTCCTTATGAAGCATTATATGGTAGAAGATGCAGAACACCAGTGTGTTGGGATGAAATTGGAGAAAAACAGTTAATAGGCCCAGAAATTGTTCAAATCACTATATAAAAAGTACAGTTGATCAGAGATCGCCTCAAGGAGTCCCAAGATAGACAAAAGAGCTATGCTGATTTGAAGAGGAAGCCGATTGAGTACAGTGTGGGTACTAAAAGTTTTCCCAGATTTCACCATGCAAAGGGATATTAAGATTTGGTAAATGAGGAAAACTAAGTCCAAGGTTCATTGGTCCATATGAAGTAATTGAAAAGATTGGTCCAGTGTCTTACAAATTAGCCTTACCTCCAGAGTTATTGCAGATTCATAATGTCTTTCATGTTTCAATGCTACGGAGATACAGGAGTGATCCTAGTCACATCTTACAGGTTCAGCCTATAGAGTTAAAGGATGATTTATCATATGAAGAAGAACCATTTGCTATTTTAGCAAAGGAATATAAAGAGTTAAGAAATAAGGTTATTCCTCTAGTAAATGTATTGTGGAAACATCACGGAAATGAGGAAGCAACCTGGGAACGAGAGGAGGATATGAAAAGTCGATACCCTCATCTATTCTAGCTTAATTTCGAGGACAAAATTTCATAAGGTGGAGACAATTGTCACACCAATACTCTAATGTTAGATTATGCATTCATATAATATTCATTATCATGCATTAAAATGCTAGAGTTTATTTAGCATGTCAATTGATTAGTTTGAAAAATATCAGGACTCTATTGAACTAAAGGTTCGACGATAAGTTAATTAAACTAACTCGAATGAAAACAATATAAGGTTAGGGACTAAAGGTGGAATAAAAGAACACATGAAGGACTTAATATTCATTTGTTCTCTTATAGTTATCATGTTAATATCAAATGGCAATTATATCCTTAAAAGAACTGATGTGTCAAAACTAAGTCTTATAGCCTTATGTAAATGGTAACTTGATATATATCATAACTAAAAGGAGCAAATTCGTAATATTCAATTCCTAAATTCATTTCAGAAACCTAAACCTAAAATATCCATTTTCTAAGGCTTTATAAAGAGTTGAAAACCTAAATGGTAAGTTTCTCTATCCATTTGTGTCTTTGAGATGAAGTATAGCACTTTGTTGCCTTATTCGGCTTTGTTGCAGAAATTTTATCCTTGGTAGTTTGAACGTAAATCGGGTTATATAACTCCAAATTAAGTAATTCTTAATTCCACAGAAACGATAGAGTGTCTTATACAACTTTTGTTCTTTGAGTTTAATCTGGTTCAATCGTTTTAATACCGTAAATATCCACGACATTTGATTTTTTCAACTGTGAAAGCAGTTTGACCTCACCTCACTAAAACGTGCATAAATAATTGCTCATATATTGAAATGATGAAATTATTTTTGATTTGGATTCTAGACTCAAAGAGATAAATTTTCACCAAATGGTATATTAAAATTATCTCTATTCTAGTCACAGGACATGTTTGATTAGAGGATTAATGTTCTGCCTACTAAGGCAGATTTATTGCCAAGTTTATAGTCATGCATAAATCATATAGAAATCCATTTTTAGGAGCATAAATTAGGTCAAATGAGTATTATATATCTGTATAAGTATGTATATGTGATTTTGATGGAGTTTTGTGATTTACATTACTGATTTAGGTACTCGTTTTGGCAACGACGGTGCAAGTAGAAAGTAAGGCAGCTTGTGACGTGATTTTGGACTAGTTTTGTTTGTTGTTGTTGGGTTTTCTAGATTCACAACGCAGCGGAATTTCAATTTTTTTATCTAAATCCCAAACCAAGATCCATGTAATTCGAATAAATAGATCACTACTAGAAATCAGCTAATTAGCGACGGAATTTAGCGACGGACCTAACTTCCGTCGCTAATTGCTGGATTAACGACGGATTTGCCGACAGATTAGAAACCCGTCGGCATTTCCCACCAAATGAAAGGCGGGAAGCTTCCCGCCTTGCTTTTATGACGGATTAGCGACGGATTAGTAAGTCCGTCGCTAAATTTAGCGATGGACTCACTAATACGTCGCTAGTACATGGGACTCAGTAAAACTCATCGTTTTACTTAGTCCAGATTAGCGACGTATTAGTAAGTCCGTCGCTAAATTTAGCGACAGACTTACTAATCCGTCGCTAATGTCATCCGTTAATGAAACGCATCGTTTCATTAACGGATAGCGACGACGTTGTTAGGTTTAGCGACGGACAACGTCTGTCGCTAAATTTTAACTTAATAAAAACCGCGCTGCTCCTTCTTCTTCCCTTTTTCTTACCTATTTTCTGCTACACCTTTCTTCTTCCGCCGTTCTTACCGCCGCCTTCCACCTTTCTTCCGCCGTTCTCACCATCAGTTCCTCCGCCGTTCTTACCGCCGTTCTTACCATCAGTCACCGCCAACTTTCCAGCCATCGCCGGTTCACCCACCCTCGTGTCACCCACCGCCGGCCACTGTCAACGGGAGCCAGCCCCCTTCTCCTCCGCCGTCAACCTATCTCCTCCGGTGAGTCGTTTTTCCATTATTTTAATTATTAAATATATGATTCAATTATTAATTTAGGTATTTGAATTAATTTTTTGTTAAAAATTTATGCCCCCGACTTTGGCAGTCGCTGTCCACCGCCGCCTTCCACCTTCGCCGGCCACCGCCGCTTTCCACCTCCATTGTCCAGCCAGCAATTCACCGCCGGGTCAGTCATTTATTAAATTAAATTTTGTCAAATTTAATTCAATTAGGTTAGGTGTAATTAGGTTTAAATTTAATTAGTTTTAAATGTGATTAGGTTAAAATTTAAGTAATTTTATATTATTAGATTAGGTTAGGGTTTAGTTTTATCAAATTTATAAGTTTATTAAATTAGGTTAGTATTATTTGTATTAGTAAATTTTATAAAAATAGATAGCTTTTTAAAATTAGGTTAGTTTTTATAAATGGAAAAATTTATTAAAATTAGGTTAATAAAGTAGATTTAATTTTGAATTAAAAATAATTAAAATAATATTGTTTCATTAGTAATTTAGTTAGTAAGATTAAGTTATTTAATAATGAAGTTAGTTAATTAGGTTATGTAATTTGGATAGTTAATTGTTAACGGTTGATTATTATGTTATAATTTATGTTATAATCTTTAATTGTTTAAAAATTTATAAATTGGGTTAAATTTTATGTTAATTTTGAGAATTTAGCTTATTTAATTAATAATAATCGTAATTAATTAATACATTTTGTAATATGAGAATTTTTATATGATTGGGGTTGGTTATGTTGGAATATATATTGTTTGCTTGCAGGATTTTCCTGAAAAATGGGTGATGCTCATTTTTAGGGGAAATGCTGCCGAATTATCAATAAATATATAATAATTATTTGATTATATCCGGTATATTGTTAATTAGAGTTAATTAAATTATTTAATGTAATTTAGGATTAATTGTTTGAATTAAATCATTACGTTAATTGTTCGAATTAATATTATATTAGGTTAATTGTTAGAAACAAGTAAAGCATAAATTGATATTTTATTATTTTAAATAGTAAATATTTTAATTGTTAACAAAATTATTTAATTAAATTAGTCAATTTTTTTTAGTTTAAGATTTAGTTTAAATTAGTCAATTTAATATTTTAATTGTTAACAAAATTTTATTTAGTCAATTTTATTTTGTTTAGTTTAGAATTTAGTTTAGGATTGAGATGAAATGGTTTGTTTTTTGGTTTGGTTAATTGTTAGAATATGTATTGTTTGTCTGCAGGCTTTCCCTGAAAAATGGGTGATGCTCATTTTGAGGGGAAATGCTGCCGAATTTTCGTTAAAAATATAATAACACTTAGAATATTAGAAAACACGTATCTTGATAAAGTATTAATTTGTATTGTTATGATAATCTGATCCAAAACTATTAATGTAGGTTTCTTTCTGACGATTGTTGATAGCCGCTGATCATAGCCGTTGTCGTCTGTTTACACCGCGTCTACCGTATTCATGTCTCATATTTATTGCGGTTCTGCTCTTCAACAAGTAAGTGTTACTGTATTTTTGTATTTTATTTTAATTAGTTCGAGTAAATTCAATAAAAGTTAAATTTAATTAACAAAGATTTTATTCCCACCGAATAAAATCTTACCTAGCCGTAGAAACCCGTCCCGTGTGTTCAAGAGATTGAAAGACACGGGATTGTACGTGTGTACAGTTCGTAAAACTACTGTCGTCTGCGTAATTTGATCACGAAAAAACATATATGTATGGATATGGTATAGGAATATTTGGTAGTTTTCTGGCGTATGTTCTCCGGGTGGCTATTTAATATAGGCTGTGTAACGCTTATTCCTTACGGAATATATAATTAGCGTTACACACCCTATATTATATAATGCACCTGGGGAACGACGCCGGAAGGCTGCCGAATATTTTTTCCATATTCATGCATATATCGTGATCAAATTATGGGGCGCCAGTTTTGCGAATGGGATAGGACCCTACCCTTTTAACAGTCAATTACATTGACTTTGCTACATTGAGCTTATGAACCAGTACCTAATTGTACGTCCTCCAGAAATGAATCCAGACCGCAGTTGGATGTATACGAGACATGACAGAGGCTTCCTGCCGCCTGATTTTTTCCCTAATCTTGAAGAGTTCGTGAATTTTGCTGTACAACATCCCGAGTGTATGAGTGGAGAAGAGATAAAATGCCCATGATCTAGGACAAAATGTAGAAATACGAATTTTCGAGATGTCGAAGTTGTGAAACTACATGTCTTGCAGTCTAGGTTTGTTCCAGATTACTATGTCTGGATTCACCACGGTGAGGTGAATGTCCCTCCTGTAGTTCAGCAGCCGGCTAATGAATACGATTACTATAATGAGGGAGGGAGAGATTTAAACTATGGTCAGAGAATGGTTATTGATGCTGCTGGTCCCGAAGTTTTTGAGGAAGAGACCCCGAATGACGAAGCTCGGAAGTTTTTTGATATGATGAGTGCGGCAGAAGAAGAAATATGGCCCGGAAATAGCAGACACTCACCCCTGTCCGCATCTGTTGAAATTTTGGATATTAAGTGTCGACATCAGGGGTCGATATCTTTGATTGATGACACCTGCCGTTTATTACAAGAACTGCTTCCAGAGAACAACAAAATGCCGAAATTTTTTGCTAATATCAAGAAGCTGGTGAAAGGTCTCGGGTTGCCGGTCGAGGTTATTGATTGCTGTTTCCACAACTGTATGATTTACTGGGGGGCGGACGAGGATTTAACCCACTAAAGTTTGCACATTTCCTCGGTGGAAACCTGTAACGAAAAGCAATTCGGCCAAAAGAAGGGCTAACGTTCCGTACAAAAAAATGTTTTATTTCCCTTTAACTCCGAGGCTGCAAAGATTGTATGCTTCCAAAGCCACAGCTAAACATATGACATGGCACGCTGAACATGAAATGGAAGACGAGAAGATGTGTCATCCTTCTGACTCTCCGGCTTGGAAACGGTTCAGTGAGTTGCATACAGATTTTGCTGACGAAACAAGAAATATCAGGCTAGGCTTATGTACTGACGGGTTTCAACCATTTGGTAGTTTTGGGAAAAATTATTCTTCCTGGCCAGTTATTGTGACGCCGTATAATCTGCCTCCTGGCATGTGCATGAAGGATGAGTTTATGTTTCTAACAATACTTGTCCCGGGACCCGGAAATCCAAAAAAACATATGGATATTTTCCTGCAGCCATTAATAGCGGAGTTAAATCAGTTGTGGGAATCTGGAATCCGGACGTATGACATTCAAAAACGGCAGAATTTTCAAATGAGGGCGGCGCTTATGTGGACAATTAATGACTTTCCCGCTTATTCAATGTTGTCTGGTTGGAGCACATCAGGAAGATTGGCATGTCCGCATTGTATGGAAAATACTGAGGCTTTCACGTTGCCCGAGAGTGGAAAAAAATTGTGGTTTGATTGCCACATAAAGTTTTTACCTACAGGTCACCATTTCCGTCGGAACGTTACCGAATTCCGAAAAGGCAAACAAGTTAGGCATCAATTTGGAGGTGTGAGGACTGGAGATGAAGTGTTAGCAGAGGTGGACGGTTTGGGGTTTAAGAGGGCCTATGAGAATGATGCTAAGGCTACGAATGATGAACTATCTAAAGGCCGTGGTTGGAACCGAAAAAGTATATTTTAGGATTTACCGTATTGGAGGATAAATGTGATCCGGCATAATCTCGATGTCATGCATATTGAGAAAAATGTATTTGACAACGTTTTCAATACCGTGCTCAATGTACCTGGTAAGACGAAAGATACGGCAAAATCTCGGGCAGAGTTGAATAAAATTTGTGATCGTCCTGGCCTGGCACAAGATGAGGAAACTGGTAGATATCCAAAGGCTTTGTATGCTTTGGACAGAGATTTAAAAAAGATTTTGTTAGAATGGATTCAAAAGTTAAAGTTTCCGGATGGTTACGTGTCCAACTTGTCTAGGTGCGTTGATTTAAACAGTTTAAAGATGATGGGCATGAAAAGTCATGATTGTCATGTCTTCATGCAACGACTTTTGCCAATTGCTCTTCGGGATCTTCTTCCGGCAGAAGTGTGGGAGCCTTTAACAGAGTTGAGTATATTCTTCAGAGAGTTAACTGCCACATCGCTGAAAAAGGCAGATCTTCAGAGATTAGAGCTTGATATCCCGAAGATACTGTGCAAGTTGGAACGTATATTTCCGCCGAGTTTTTTTGATTCGATGGAACATCTCCCCGTACACCTTCCGTACGAAGCTATGATGGCAGGACCTGTTCAGTATCGTTGGATGTATCCGTTTGAAAGGTGATATATTTAAAGTTCTATTTTGTCAACCGATAATTAGGTAAATTAACTAATTATATGATTATGCAGATACCTGAGAAAACTCAAAAATAAGGTTTCGAATAAAGGCAGAGTGGAAGGAAGCATTAGCAGCGGATATCTACTGGAGGAAACAGCAAAATTTGCATCTTTTTATTTCAAGGATGGTGATCCGATGGTACCATGTCGGATGCAAAGAAATGAAGTTTGCGAAATGGACGTTGATGATGATTTCGACAGATTAAATATTTTCAAACCGAAAGGGCGACCTGTAGGTGCTTGTCGGAACAGATATCTGGATGATGCTGAATATGTTGCTGCCCGAAGCTACATCCTTTTGAATTGCCCTGAAATCGAACCTTACAGAGAGTAAGTCTTAATATACAAATTTAAGTTCAGTATTGAAGAATTTGATACAAATTGTATTAATTCGCTCGTATTCTTGTAAAAAGAGTTTTTGAAGGCGAGTTGTATGAATTCAACCCCGAAATTACACAGACCGAAGTTGTAGTCAAATTGGAGAGGGAATTCGCCTTTTGGTTCGAGTAATATGTAAGTATTAATGTTGTTTTACCGTCGTAGTTGTATATTATATTATCGTGTTGATCCGTATAATAATTGTGCTACAGGTGAAAGACCCAACTGTCAGTACCAATCCCTATATTCTAAGTCTTGCAAAGGGACCGCTTAGATCGGTCAAAACATTCAAGGGGTATTGTGTGAACGGGTTTAAATTCAATACTGAAGAATATGGGGAGGATCGGGTCACAATGAATAGCGGAGTCTGTGTAAAAGGATCACTCTACGGCCCAGCTGAAAGCGACTTTTATGGAGTGTTGACTGACATTATTGAGTTAGAGTATCCAACTCTACCAATAAAGAGGACGGTTTTATTTAAATGTAATTGGTTTGATCCTACAAAAACGGTTGGTATGTTAGTCCATCCTTGGTATAACATAGTGGATGTTAATCACAGAAGGAGATACAACAAATATGAACCTTTCATTTTAGCTGAACAGTCTGATCAAGTACATTACTTACCTTATCCTAGCAAAAAGGGGGACAAGAAAGATTGGTGGGCAGTATGCAAGATAAAAGCTCGCTCTGAGCTAGACATGCCTGAAACAACTGTTCCAGCTTTCCAAGATGATAGTGCAGAACATCCGCTCGATGTCATAACGAATGACGACCCGACAAATTTAGTTGATCCGAATGGCGAGGCGAACGAGGCTGCATTACACAACCCTCCAATAGTAGAGACGGAAGATGATTATCCACCATCCTCATCAGACGATGATGACATTGGAGCGGAAGATGATATAGAAATTGCATGATTTGTTTTAATGTTATTTCTGTAGAATTTTGACTTTTATTTACGTTTGTTGATGAAGTAACTTTATTTTGTTAAAAAATTATGTGTTATGGTTTTTATAATAGATGTGATTATTTTTTTCTTGTCGAATATTGTTTTGTAATTTGTTTTGCAGATATGAGAGGTTCAAGTTCTTCTTCTGCCGGCCGAGGCCGGGGTAGGGACACTGGTCAGGGACGTGGACGTGGACGTGGCGACCCAGAGCAGGATCCACTTGAGAGGTCGGATCCAGGGGCTGAGCAGCAGGTGCTGGCGGGTAGACCCGCACCGCGGAGAGCGGCGAGACAGCCACAGGACCAGCCGCCAGCTACGGATGAGACTGGGAGGATTAGAGTTACACCTGATGCTGCAAGGTATGATTGACAACTTTTTTTTAACAAATATTATTTCAAAAATGTGAAAACTAACTTTTTTGTAATGTACAGAGAAAGGTTACTAGATAGCAGGAACGACAGCGGGAGCGCATCGAGGGCGATCTTGCCCATTTTCCGATCTGGCTGGTTCCCTGAGGGTTCCTCGTGGAAGAAGTTGACAGCAGAGCATAAGGGCTTCTACTTCGAGGAGTTCAAGGTTGTTAAATTAAAATTTTAAATTTATGTTTTACTGTCTTTTTGATTTCTAATTGTTTTTATTAATTAATGGTTTGCAGAAGGGTTTTTGCTGGGACTCCACCCACCCTGAGGACCTGATTAGAGGGGTCTTCTACCGACATGCAGCTAATCGGTACAAAGATACTCTCCACAACATGAAGCCAGATAAAAAAGAGGGCAGTGTTAGTGCTGATACTTGGGCGTCGTGGAAGCGAGACTGGGATACTGCTGAGGCTAAGAAGAAGTCTGAGGTAGCACGAGCTAATCGGCTGAGTGAGCCGTCCGGAGCTGGCACCGGACCGGTTCGACATACCGCAGGATCGAGATTGGCTACGAGGCATAAGACAGTTATGGTAAGTTTTTAATATTACTAATCGTTATATATTCTGTTTATCTACTAATTAACTTTTTCATTTCATATGATAGACTGAGGAGCTCGGTCGAGAGCCCACTTTAGCTGAGTTGCATGTACGGTTGCACCTGACCAAAGCTGATCGGACTGTCTTCGTTGACAAGAGATCAAAGGATAAAAATGTAAGTTTATTTTAACCTTAAGTGACTGCTTACTATGATATAAATATAACTTTATATAGTTAGTTGTTTATAGGATGTTTACGTGTTTGTTGTGGGTGTTGTGATTGCTATTTCGTATTGTTGAATAGAGTTGTCTGTAGTTGTTGCAGGATGTCCCTGAAAAATGGGTGATGATCAAATTTTAGAGAAAATGCTGCTTTAGAAATGTAGGTTTAAACTAATATTTGTGAAGTATTTTTATAAAGTTTTACTAAACTATAAATTTGTATTTTTATTCTCAGGACCGTTTCCAGGCAGAGCTTGCTGCAGCGACCCAGTCTCAGGCGGCTGGAGAAGGGAGTTCATCGACTCCAGAGCCGATCGACGAGAACGAGCTGTTTTTGTCTCTCGAGGCAATCAAGAAGCAGCGAGTCTACGGTATTGGTTCGGCTTCAGCATCCTACATCGGCCAGAGCAGCCGATTGCGCCGCGGCGGATCATCCCAGTCACAGCAGCAGGCGGTCGTTAGTGAGGAGATCGAGCAGCGCATTGCTAGAGAGGTTGAGGAGCGACTCAAGCAGCGGATGCGTACTGTGGAGGCGGGTTTTGAAGAGCGGGTCGAGCAGCGGATCCGTACTATGGAGGCGGGTTTCGACGAGCGGATCCGTACTGAGCTTGCGCGACTGATGACTATACTCCCACCGGAGTTACGACCGCAGTTTCCCCCACCTCCACCTTCACCGGCTGACGACACTACTAGTTTGGGGTAGTATAGTATTTGGACTTGGATTTTTATAATACAGTTTGCATATTTTGACTTATTTAGTATTTATCGAACTGTATACTTTTTTACCGTTTATTTATATATAACGGTTTCGGTTTATGTTTATTTGTGTTTCGGTTTTTGTTTATTTGTTGTTGTCTATTGTGTCTGTCTGTGATTAGTTAACGGTCTATTAAAAAACAGGGAAAATCGAAAAATGCCGAAAAACGGGAATTTTCTGCCAAAAAAACAAAAAATTAGCAACCACATATGAGCTTTTAGCGACGGATATTCCGTCGCTAAAATGTTCAAAAACGACAAAAGTGGACTATTTAGCGACGGAAAATCCGTCGCTAACTAGTCCAATTTTGCGACTACATTTAGCGACGGATTATTCCGTCGCTAAATCAGCGACGGAATAATCCGTCGCTAAATGTGTCGGTATTTGGTCGGTCAACCCGACCAAAATACCGACTGATCCAGGTCAACTTACCGACGGACATTTCCGTCGGTAAGTTGGCGATGGTTCATTTTTTGGGTCGCTAAATGATTAGCGACCCAAATTGTACCGACGGATTATGTCCGTCGGTAATCCGTCGCTAATCTTGATTAGCGACGGATATTTCCGTCGCTAATTGGCTGATTTCTTGTAGTGGATTAACTATAGAATTAATACTTACTTGTATGTCGAATTCAACAGCAATGTAGGAAGGAAGGAGGTGGTTCACTTTGGTGATACCTGGCCTCGGATCAGAAAGGCCTCCAAAAGAATGCGTCCTCTACAAGTATCCACACGAACAGACATTAGCCAAAACTAGTGCTTGTGTGCTAGCACTATTGCTTCACAAGCAATTTCGAATTTTCAGTGATTTAGTGAATAATGAATTTCGTGATCCTCAAACCAATTGCTTAATGTGTATTTATAGTGATACAACAATATTAGGGTTTGAGACAAATTCGAATTTCAATCTCATTGCAATTCTACAAGTTTATATTTATCAAAAACTCCTTTTTTGATAATCATCTATATATATATTAATTACTATATTTAATATCTTCCAAAAATAATAAATTAAGGAAAACACTTATCCTTAAATTTCGAATTAATATATATTTATTAATATATATATATATATATATATATATATATATATATATATATATAATAATTAATCACTTAATCACATTGGGCTTGTACAACCCATAACTGTTTTGGGCCTGTTCTTAGTATGCGACCCTGTACGTTCATATAACATTGGCAGTAGGCCCGAAATCCCTATTTCAGCCCACAAGTCATAAGTGGCCTCTAGCAAGACATTATGACTACACAAGTTATACGAATATCGACAATCCGATTTAACCATTTACAATAATATTTTAATCCCTTTGTCACTCGATATCCAGAATGAATATAAGGCATAGTCCTGTCATCCTTATAACATTCAATCATTAGTTTCTTGACTCTAAGTAGATTGAAAAGGATAACTCTTTATCAATTCATTTAGCATGGCCATGCATTTTCTTCAGTGTATCTTCTTCAAGGGGCCCATAGATATCTTACTCAAAAAAATGAGGGACAAATTCCTTCTCAGTCACTCACATTTCTCACATAGTTACTTCCATATCCAATGACAATCTATTCCATTATCCTGTTAAAGATAACGTAACACTGTATCAAAATATGAAATAGCTACGTAGAAATCCATGATGATTTCAAGGTCAAAGGATTATACTAATAGAACTGTAATGAGAATTACTTATGACAGTTTTCTATGTAGTATTCTCACAGTGGGTCATCCAGTGTCTTATTTCTCAATTAGCACCTATGATTTGACTTAATATCTCATATACATGATTAGTAAAACATAATCATCAGTCAACATCATACTAGTCTCAATGTTCTATTAAGACTAGGGATAGATGGTATATAATTCTTTTATTAAACCTAAGGGTTCTACTATCAAGTCACATACTTGATGACCTTAGAAAGAATTAACCATTCAAGTATTTTAATCATTAATATAAAATGATAAAAACTGCCAATCAATAAATAACAAAATGATAAAGTCAAAACATGGTCAAACATGATTGACCTAGTGCATATAACTAACAGTTGTGTGGTGAGTAGATATACTAGCCCTTTCTACTAAAATTAATATGTTATTTTGATATTCAAAGTGTCAAGGTTTATTGTGTATTAAATGATTATATATGGTTGTTTTGATAATGCACAAAAGGTATTTGATAAAATATTTCTTTGAACGTTTAAATGATACATTATGCAATGTTGTTTATAAATGAAAGATGTTTTGATTTATACCAATATGTGGATTTGATTATAGTTAAGATATTATCCTTTTGATATGTTAACTTATTGAATATTATAATTCGATAGTCGTTTGATTTGGTAAACTGTGAATGAGAATTTGAAATGGTTTTATTATTGAATTGTATTGAGTTTTGATGAAATGAATTGAGATTTCTTTTATGTGATATGGCTACTCTGTAACGATATATTTGGGAGGTGCTGAGTTGTGATATGCACCTGGTCATCTACTAAGTTAGTTATATGCACATGTGAGATATTGTGGGTGTCTATGCGCATTTGACACAGGGAACTTGATTGATGGTCAGTGAAGGGAGAAGGGCTGAGCCGTGCTAATGATGGAGAAGGGTTAGCCATCAAGTGTTCCTAGATATGTTGGTTAGACTGTAGATTAGTGTTGTGTTTCTGATTACAGGTCTATGGTTTATATTATTGTTGCAGGGTAATATATCACTGTTATAGTTGATGATTGATACAAACTATGTTACATATTTAAAGTGAAATTGTTTTGATATTTGTTTATATTTTTAAATGCTTTCGTGATGGACTTTACATGTATTTTGTGTTGTATTGAGATGTTTTCTAGTATATGTTATTATATGATATACTTACTTTAAGTATATAAATGTTTTATGCTTGTTATGTCTATTCATTGAGCTTTCACTCATTTTAGTTGTTTTAAAACCTTTTCAGTTAGCAAGGCTTTCTATAGTACAGTTGACTACAGAGGGACTTGGGCTTAGAGTTTGGGCTTGAGACATTGAGGTTGGCCACATCTCCGAGTTTTGAGATGCCTTGATGTTTTTGTGTAGAATAAACTTATTTGTACCTATATATATATATATATATATATATATATATATATATATATATATATATATATATATCGAATCATATGTATAAAAGCTTGTATCAAGACTCAGTTTTCATACAATGGTTTAATTATAATGTTGTAAATTGGTTTTTCGTATACTTGTGTTTAATTATTTGCAAAACACGTTTTACAATTGTGATTTGGAAATAACTATATTTTAAATATCATTCAATCTCGTGCTAAGTAAGGCGGGGTTTGATGTTGGGTTTTCTAGGTTCATATTGCAACGGAATTTCAAAAATTTATCTAAAACCCAAACCAAGATCCGTGTAATTCGAATTAATAGATTAATAACATAATGAATACTTACTTGTATGTTGAATTCAAACAGCACTGTAGGAAGGAAGGAGGTGGTTCACTTTGGTGATACCTGGCCTCGGATCAGAAACGCCTCCAAAATAACGCGTCCTCTACGAGTATCCACACAAACAGACCTTAACCAAAACTAGTGCTTGTGTGCTAGCACTATTGCTTCACAAAGCAATTTCGAATTTAGTGATTGTGTCTTTTGTTTATTTCGAAAAACACATAACTCAAAACCCTAGCCTTAAGAGTCTATTTATAAGAAAATAGGACATCTAGGGTTTACTCAAAAATGTGTTTTGCAATCATATACAAACACTACGTTTTTAATAACTCTTTTGAGTTCATGTCTATCAAAAAACTTTTTGATAATTACACATATATATTAATTATTATTATTATCTTCAAAAGATAATACCTTAAGGAAAACACTTATCCTTAAATTTTGAATTAATATATATTTATTAATATATATATATATATATATATATATATATATATATATATAATAATTAATCACTTAATTTCATTGGACTTGTACAACCCTTATGTTTTGGGCCTATTCTTAGTGTGCGACCCTGTACGTTCATATAATGCTGGCAGTATGCCTGAAATCCCTATTTCAGCACACAAGTCATAAGTGGCCTCTAGCAAGACATTATGACTACCCAAGTTAAACGAATATCGATAATTTGATTTAACCATTTATAATAATATTTTAATCCCTTTGTCTCTCGATATCCAGATTGAATATAAGGCATAGTCATGTCATCCTTATAATATTCAATCATTAGTTTTCTGATTCTAAGTAGACTGAAAATGATAACTCTTTATCAATTCATTTAGCATGGCCATGCATTTCCTTCAGTGTATCTTCTTTCAAGGGGCCCATAGATATCTTACTCAAATAAATGAGGGACAAATTGCGTCTCAGTCACTCACATTTCTCGCATAGTTACTTTCATATCCAATGACAATCTATTCCATTATCCTGTTAAAGATAATGTAAGACTGTATCAAAATATGAAATAGCTATGTAGAAATCCATGATGATTTCAAGGTCAAAGGATTATACTAATAGAACTGTAATGAGAATTACTTATGACAGTTTTCTATGTAGTATTCTCACAGTGGGTCATCCAGTGCCTTATTTCTCAATTAGCACCTATGATTTGACTTAATATCTCATATACATGATTATTAAAACATAATCATCAGTCAACATCATACTAGTCTCAATGTTCTATTAAGACTAGGATAGATGGTATATAATTCTTTTATTAAACCTAAGGGTTCTACTATCAAGTCACATACTTGATGACCTTAGAAAGAATTAACCATTCAAGTATTTTAATCATTAATATAAAATGATAAAAACTGCCAATCAATAAATAACAAAATGATAAAGTCAAAACATGGTCAAACATGATTGACCTAGTGCATATCACTAACATTTGACAATAACCAGTGATGGGAAAGAAACGGTTTCGGTTTAATAGCATAATGAGATACATTTCAAACCATAATGAGATGGTTATGGAACTAGAATGAAGTAATTAAAGAAAATTATTTGCAAAGTTTCAGTATGATTTTGATCGGAACGTTTTAAAGGGAGTTTTTAAAACGTTAAAAAATGTGTTGTCTTCCGCAAAAAAATTTAAAGTAGTTTTAAAGTGTTCTTAAGAATTGCTACGGGTTTCGAAGCAACTACTTCCATTTCCTAGTGTCGGTATCGATGCCGAGAATCGGATCGTGACAAAGGTGGTATCAGAGCAATGGTCGATGAGATGAGCCATTGCGTGATAATGTGTGAGCAAAATTCGAAAAAGTCAAATTATTGCATAGTGATTTTGTGTAAAGGCTTAAGAATGTCTATCGTGTTCCTAAGAATTTATAAGTATTCATAGGAATCTACTGCAGCGTATAAGAATTCAAGTCATGTCTTTGTTACGTCATCGTTTTCAAAATCCTATATCTTCAGCTATTCCTCAGGATGTAAGTCTGTGATTATATGATAATGTGTTTATATGCAATTCTATGATTCACTACTTAAGGTTGATTTGGATTAATGAAAAATCGAATATGATTGCATGTTTTTCAGTATTTAAAACGTGAAAAAAGTGATATGTGGAAAGTTTAAAAATTAATTGTATAATTTTTATATAAGAAAGTTATATGGTTTATGATTGGCTATTCGGTGATTATATGTTTAAAAGGACGATATGTTATTTGTTTGCGCATTTGAATTTGATTGATTGTTAAGTACTGAGCAATGTGATACGATTAGGATGTTTGATTAAAGATAATTGGGAGCTCATGCTGCAGAAGTACAACATGTTAAAGAGGAGACTCATGATGAGACCTCTATTCTAGGTAAATAAATGACTCATTACCTATTTTAGGTAAAAATTGTGAACGGTAGATAATAATAGATATTGAGGCGTTGTCGTTGATATCGAACTGATCAACGGAAAAAGGAAGTGAAGAACGATTTCTACAGAGTTGAAAAACATGTCTAAAGCAGACTTATTAAAACAAGATATACTGATTGTTTTCAAACGAGTCTGATTATAAAATTTTTATTGTTCGCACAAGAAAAAGAATGTTTTAACGATCTTTCTTTGATTTCAAAAAGTGAAAATTCTGAAAGATTATTGAAAAGAAAACGGGGACGCCCTAAGTCTTAAAGTGAATTTGAGTTTTAAATAAATATTGCTGAACATAATTTTGTAATATCAAAAATGTTCGAGATATCAACATTGTTCGTGAGATAAAGGATTCAAGTACGTTCTGATATTCAAGTATAAGGAGAGATTCTTATTGAATATCCGGATTTCTACCCGAGTAGAAATTCGATAGCGATAGAGTTGAATTATCAGGTATCTTAGATGATAATACCAATAATGTAAGATAGGTATATCCTTTGAGATATAAGGATTACGTGATAGATCGAGCGAATTAGAATTAAATAAGAGCAACTTAGATATATATCGTATAGAAGATAGGATACGATTTATAACTATTCTATTATAAGATTATAATAGCAATAGAAAGTGGTAAGATTTTTATGGTGAATAAAAGAAAAATAAAGGTTTTGGACGACAAGGTATATAAATGTCAAGTTTAAGATTTAGATAGTTTACGATACGAAAATGATTGGAAAAAAAATGGGAATAAATAAAAGATAAAGAGATAGAAGTAAAATAAATATAAGAGATAATATCAGAGTAGCGCAGTGAAAGCGTAATAGATTAAATGAATTTAGAAGTCTAAAAAAATATATATAAAAAAACTTGGTAAGGTAAAAAAAAGTCAAAAGGAAAAACAAACATATGGTATAGAGCGGAGAATGAAAATGATAAGAATAGTTTAACAAGATTAAAAAAATCTTGATAACTCTTAGAATATGAATTAAATAGAATAATGAGTATAAAAAGTAAAATATCAATAAGATATTATAGAGAAAGAGGTAAATCGAAAGGTATTATTAAAAAAAGATAAGAAGAGTTAAAATAATGCAGTTAAGATAAAACGTATAACTTTCAAGATGTAAAATATGAATGTAAACTAGCATAGTTATAGGAAAGTGGATTGTCTATCTTTAACATTAAAATATTTATTAAAAATGATAATAGACGACTGAGATATGAGAAGTAAAATTTGATAGAATGAGGTGTATATGTAAGAAAAGTATAAATAAAGAATTAAGTTACTTATGAGATACGAAAATAATTAACCAGAAATTGAAGATAGAGAAATTATATTGAGGACATATGAATAAAAAGATTAAAAAGAATATTGTAAATTTATAGAAACGAAATAGTACATTTATTAAATAGAATATATTAGAAAGGCAAGACGTAATTGTGATAGTTACGTACAAGTGTGTTAAACTCCGAGCGGAGTAAAAATGATGGAGTAAGGAATAGTGTATATGTTGGTAAAAAGGGATAAAGTGGAGTAAATAGAGTAAAGAATGGACGATAAGAATGAGGTAAAAGGAAAGTTCAGAGAATTGTAAAAGGTTATGAAAAAATTATGAAAATTCGAGGACGAATTTTTGTAAGGGGTAAAGAATGTAATATCCCAAAATTTACGGGTGTAAATTTTAAAAATCGGACGGTAAGATTAGTCCTGTTGACTTTTAAGCCCGGAATAGAAAAGTCAATTTGACGATTTAGAGTCATAATAGATTCCAATTGTGTGAATTATGTGATTATGTGTTAAAAATAGATTCCCTGCTATTTGAAAATCTATTTATTATGTGCAATGACATTTTTGTTAATAAATGCAAAATATTTTAAAATGGAGTTTAAAATATTTCAAAATGAATAAAATGTGGAATTTAATTTTTAAAGCTGAAAAAAATATTTTAGGGATGCATCAAAAGTAATTTCGAAAAGATATTATATTTATTTCAAAGACCGTCAAAATAATATTTTTAAAAATAGATTTATGTCTATACACTGCAAAATATAGTGCAGAGACAAAATTAATATAAGGGAATTTTAAGGTTAGACACATGGCCTTGCATGTGTCACTCTTAGAACGAAGGATAACTTTACCCCCTGAACTTGGCATAAAGTATCAAAAACATCCAAATTAGCAAAATAAGATCACTTTTACCCTGAATTTATCAAAAACATGTCAAAACCCCCCTCCCCACTCTCACCTAAGAGAGTGAGGCACACTCTCTGATTTTTGTAGTGGTTTTCTTTTTATAAAATGGGTTTTAATGGTAAAAGTTTCAAATAGTCCTAATTTTTTTAATTTGTTAAATTAACACATAACAATTTTTTAATAAAATATAATTATTTTAATTTTAAAACTTCATATATTAAATTAGTAATAATTAAAAATATAGAGTATTTTTATGTATTTTTTACAAAAAAAAACCATTTTTTTGGAAACAGAGCAGCTGGCGGATTCTTCTCAGGCAACCGCTCCTCGTCGTATCTGCTAGAGACAACGAGCTTGTCTTTGAGAGAGACGAGATCGTTGTCTCTCACAGAGACGAAACGTCTCTGTTGCAGACAAACCGGATGAGTTCGTCTTCAACTGAGACGAACAGTTGAAGACGAGCCCATCTGGGTTCGTCTTCAACAGTTGGAGACGAACTCAATTCTTCTCCAACAGATCTCAACATATCTGTTGGATGGGTTCGTCTCCAACAGATCGGACCTGTTTGAGACGAGTCCAGATTGGTTCGTCTTTGTTGGTCGGTACTGAGTAACGGTGGTTCATCGGTTTTGGGCGTGGCTGGTCGCTTTTGGGCGGTGGAAAAAAATCCGATGAATTTATTGGTTCTGAATTTAGATTAATTAGATTAGGTGTTTAATAATTTTAGGTTAATTATAGTTTATTAAGGTTAAGTATAATTAATTAAAGTTAATTTTTAAAATTAGAAATCTCACTCATTAATTAGGGTTTGGTTATGATTAATTTGAATTTAAGTATAATTAATTAGAGTATGAATTCACTCTCCTTGTTCAGCAAGTGCAACACAAACACACAAGGAGGGGTGTCTTTGAGCCTGTTTTGATAAGTTTAGGGTAAAAATGATCTGCTTTTTAGTTTTGATCTTTTTTGATATTTTGTGTCAAATTCAGGGGATAAAATGATCCTTCGTTCGTCACTTTTACAAACAAACTTGGAGGTTAAGTTTGCATGTGATATAAATTGGTTTTATTAAAGGAAATTTTTTTATTTTCTTTCTTTTCTCAAAGAAACCAAAAACTTCCATTTTCTCCTTTATTCTTGCAAAAAACCATACCACCCACAAAGATAAGGGGTTTCATTTCTTTTGATCCTTCAACTTTCCAAAGCTTCAAATAAAATATTTACACTTTATTTATCATTTGTTTAAGCTTGTTTTGATGGATGATTAAGTGGTTTTAAATGTTTGTGTGTGTGATTTCCAAAGTTAAAAAGTTTAGTTTTATTTCAAATTTATGATCTTTAAATGATCAAAAACATGGGTCTTGATTAGTTTTGAAAAATAATGATTATTTTTGCAAACGAAGATTTAAAGCAAAGGAATAAAATGTGAAAAGAAATGCCTATATGATTTTTAAATCCGAAAATTTATGGAGTAAAATTAAGTTGAATTTTTTAAAGATTATAGCTTAAAAAGATGAATAAATTTATGGGTATTGATAATTTTGAAGTTTTAAAGCTTTAATATGAAGTTTTATAGAAAAATCAAGACTTTAATAGTATAGTGTTCTTGAGGTAGAGTGCAATGTTTTGTTTTTGTGTAAACCGAAAAAGAAAGAATTACAGATGATGATGCTTGAAATTTAAAAGATTAAAGATTTAATTTTAAGGGTTAAACCAAAAATGTGAAGAATTTTGGGAATAATATAATTTAAAGATTTTAACTTTGAAAATTGTTGGTTTTCTAAGAAAATAAGGATTTTATGGTTAATTGATTTTATGGAAAAGAAATATTAAAAGATGGGAAAATTTGGGTGTTGGCCGAACATATTTATAGATCATTTTAAAAACATTTTTTGATTTTATTAAATAATTATGATGAGTAATATATTATTTGAATTTTATACATGCAATTTAAGTTTGTGCTTGTATGATTTATGTGAAATTATGATTTATGAGTTTTAAAGAAAAAAATGAAAAGATTGTATTTTTCTTAAGGAGGCCGAATATTTCATGGAAATATTAAGTGAGATTTTGAGGATTTTTATAGAAAATAATTGATGAATTAAGTGTATATGTTTTGTTTTATGTTGGAAATTATGTTTATGTGAGTTTAAATTGCATGTTAGAAATTCATGATAATATAAAATGAAATTTGGTTAAAAATTCCATTTTAAAGTGTTGGCATGATTATTTAATTATTTGATCAAATTAATATTTGATATGTGTCGATGATAATTTCTTTTGATGTTGATCATTAGAATTAGAATTTGGTGTTTTTAATTTCATATGTTATTGAAATTAATATTTCAATGTGATTTGGTAAAATAAGTGTGTCACGACCCGATTTCTACCCCGAAACTCGAGCCGAGACCGGCACTAGGGAATGGAAATGGGAATGGTTGTTCTGAAACCCGTAGCAAGTCTAAAACCTCTATATATTTTTGCAAATATAAATCTAAATCGTACCTCGCATGCGAACCGTTATCAGAAAACACCGTTAAAACATTTTTCCATTTAATTCTTAAAATATTCATATAGCGAAATCACGTTTTCAAAAATGCTGGTTGAATAACCCTAGTTATTCTGACCCATGCGCATTTCTGAAAACCGGTGCGGGTCTAGGGACTTACCTCACTTGCCTTGTCTCACAGGCAGCCCTGCCTCAAACCACGCATCCGAATATTATGTTTAATAAAATATATCGAACATATTAAAAACTCGCACAATAGGCATACAAACGTAAGACCATTAGAACTATACACAGTGTCTTTGCAGATCAAAGACACAAAGCTTGGCCTACCCGTAGAGGGACACAACTAAACACTATATGCCTAATAAGTAGCCACCTTGTAGAGATAAACAAAGTCAGGTTCCTATTAGAGTATATCAACAGAGGAACGGTTATGTGGCCACTAGCATAACACTCATATATACACTATTGCAACATCTAAGATTTTAAAGTGTCATTTACATATTAACAAGAAAAGCTTCCCTGATAGAAAAGGGTGGAAGCTCGACCAGACCTGATAGTTAGGTACTTGAAAATGATAAACAACAAAGGAGTCAAAAATATAAATATTTCTGAGTGAGTAGATAGATTTTGTAATACCCCGTAAAATTAAAGAATTAAATTATTCCACGTAAGGAATAATTTATAGGACCGGGAGAACGTAAATTAAATTTAAGGATAAATTTAATTTATAGTATCTCCGGAAATATAAAATAGTTATAGAAGTTAAAATATAAAATTTGGATATTTATATTTTAACTAACGGGAATTAAGAAATGCTTATAAATTAAAATAGGATAATTTATAAGTCCCGTGTGAATATTGTTGGATTCAATATTCACGAAATATTTTTAGAAAGTTACCCCTAAAATTTTATAAAATTTGGAGATAGAAATTTTATTAAGTGGGTCTAATTTAGCCCTAATAAATCTTTAATGAATTATTAAAGATAAAATATAAGTCCCGTGAGAATAAAAATTACGTTTTTATTCTAATTACGAATTATGGGATTCGTGGTTAAAATTTCATAAAATTTAGAGTTCGTTGTCCGTTTGAGTTACGGACGAGTATTTAAGAATTTGGGTTAAAGTAACGCGTGAATACCTAAGGACTAGTTTGGATTTTAACCAAACTATATATATAAACATTTCAAATGAAATGTTTCATTTGCACCAGAAATCAAAAACCTTAGGTTTTTGAATACAGAGAACGGCGATTGCGACGGCGACGGTAGGTTCGTCGCTTTCGATCCGATTTCTCGTTTCTAACTCAAATTTCTTCGGTAATCCATTAATAATCGAAGTTATAACCGTTATTTTGAATTTGGATATATAGAAAATGGATTATATTCGAATATATAACGGTTACCGTATCGAATCGAACGTATACGTAATGATTTTACGTTCCGATAGTGAAAATGGATAGATTGGTGTTTGTATTGGTGCTTAGGATCGAAAAGTGGCGTTTTAGCACGTCGGAAAGCCTGGGAAATCGCGTTTCCCGGGGCTGTGCACGACTGGTGCACGAACGTACACCAGCCATGGTGCACGACCGTGCACCAAGTGCACAATCGTGCAGTAGCCTAGGTGCACAAACGTGCACCAGGCAGCACGACCGTGCACAGGGTTGCACGATCGTGCTGCCATGGCTCGAAGGGGGGGAGTGTTTTGGGCCTTTTTGCCCTAACTTTCGACGCAAGTAATCGTCGAACTATAGATGATTTAAATGGACTTTAAACCTTAAACCTCGATGTTCAAAGGATTAAAAGAACTTTGACAATTAAGGGAGTTTGATTAATTAAAACTTAGAAACGTTTCAATTAGGTCCTCTATTAATCAAAGTGATTAATAGTTAGAGGACTATGAGTTGAGATCAAGAATGAGTATAGACTAGATATGTTATATATCTAGTAATGTCAATATAATCTACTCTTTAGAGTTAGAATTCATATTTCAATTGTGTTTAATAATTGTTTTCTAACTAGATCCGACGAGCAAGCATGCTACCGGACCAGGAGGGTAGAGGGTGACCGAGAACTGTTTTGTGGATAACGGTTTTGTGAGTTCGCATATTTACTTTTGAATATTGATGTCAAAACATTTACAACTAAAAAAAATGTGTTTGAAATTGCATTGCATAGAGTCGATTTGAAACCAATATATAGATCCACTGGAACATGCTATCTATTGGGCAACAATAGAACTGTATGATCACCGGTATTAATAAAACATTGCATTGCATACTAGTTGGGTTCTTAGCCAGATGCTTGCAAAGCGGCCTAGACTCAACAGGTTATCCTGGGGAGCCAGTAATTCAATTTACGGCCCAGCAAACCTTACACAGAGATAAGATGATTGTGATAACATGAGTTCACATTTCATCCTGTGTTAAACAAGAGAGCATGAACTGTGACATTTATCACAGTTAACCAAATGGGGTTTCTTTTAGGGTTTCATTTGGATCGGTTATTTGGCTGGACAAAGTGTGTTTACATGTGATTTCTGCTTTTATTAATATGCCTGAGTAACTATGTGAATTCACTCATATTTGACCCCCGTTGATTTCCCTTTTCATAGGTAAATGATATTTTGACGTGACAAGACTTCCAATTCTTTCTCCGGAAGTTGTAACTAAATAAAGGTCACTCTAAAGCTGCAGAGTAGTTCTAGCTCCGAACAGTAGTTCAATTGTAAATGCTTAAACTCTGATATGAAACTACTGTTAGTATCATTATGGGACAAAAGCATGTTTCATACAAAAGGGCTTTTACTAGTTGTTTATATGAAACCTGGTTTTGATAAAAGTTTTGTGATTAATTATTTGGCATGCTTAAACCGGTCATCTAATGTGATAACTGGTTTGCACCGCTGGCTATGTTTTGGACAGGGTTGTGTCAAGATGTGTGCAGTGTACACATATTACCCTGAGTCCAGAAATGCAATTGCACGGTTTCGATTACACGTTTATCTAAAGGTTTTCAAACACTTGCGGAAAGAGATTGAGACTTTCTATGTTTTCAAAACGCGAAAAGTTTTTACTGTTTTTTTCCTAGGCTTGCTACGGGTTTTGGAACAACCATTCCTATTCCCTAGCACCGGTCTCGATACGAGATTCTAGGCGGAAATCGGGTCGTGACAAAGTTGGTATCAGAGTAATGTTGTAGAACTAGAGTGTCTACAGTAACATTGCCGATACTCGAGTAATAGAGTCTAAGGAACTACTGCAGCAATAGGATTTGAGTCATGTCCTTGATATGTCATCATTTAATTGTGAAATATTCAGCTTTTCCTTTAGGTTGTGAATTTAGAGTGAGTTTGATATGAGTTATATATTATGATACGCATGAGCACGTAAGGTGTGACCATTGAGATGGTTATATGCGTTTATGTTGGACTTGTATTTGTTACTCTTCGTTTGATTGCAGTGTGGTTTGATTTGGTTAGGATGGCTGACCAAAGACAAACTCGAGGTCGAGCTTCGATGATACGAGATGCACCTGAAGAGGCTCATGATGAGTCGTCTGTGCATATAGGGCAACATGAACCGGCCAACGTAGCAGGTAGAGGCCGTGGGCGTGGTAGACCTAGAGGTAGAGCTAGAGGTCAAGCTGTGGAGGAACAGGAACCAGTTCAGGCTCCTGGGATGTCACAACAACCTAACGCGCCAGGCTTTGCCTTTAATCAGTTCTTAGCTGGAGTTGCAGCTATGCAGGCTAACCAAGTGGAGAATCAGGCTATGCATAGGGAGCAACTATTGCAACAACAACAACGTGTTGGTGCAAATGTCGATAGAGACAGTGTTTTGGCTTATATGCGGCTCAAACCAACAGAATTTGATGGTTCAGGCGATGCATTAGATTTTCTTGAGGAAGTTGAGCGTAATGCTAGACGTTTGCAGGCTGACGAGAGACAGTCAATCTTGTTAGTTGAAATGTCAATGAAGGGACCAGCAAAAGATTGGTTTCGACGTATAATTCAACCTACGATGAATCAAATGACCTGGGCAGAGTTTGTTAATCGGTACAGAGAATTTTATCTGCCATTTTTTGTGACCGAGAGTTATCGAGATCAATTGTTGAATTTAAGAAGAGGAAATAGGTCAGTGCAAGAATATGTGACGGAGTTCACTAGGTTGGAAAGATTTGCACCTGATTTGATGGCTGATCCAGCAAGGGCGAATGCGAGTTTTTTCAAGGGTTTAGGACCCGAGTTTATTAGCCTTGTTTTTGATGTGAACCAAAATTTGATCCAGCTGATAGACAGTGTACGTCAGATGGAGACTTCGTTGGTACAGTTTGGCAGGATTGTAAATTCTACTGCACCAATGTCAACAAGGAGTGATCAAGTTGGTGCGACAGCCAATACACAAATGTGGTTTAATCCAAGTGGTTTTACTGGACCGCAACATAAAAATTTTAAAGGGAAGAGTAATAAGCGTTTCAATACCCCTGGAGCTTGTTCAAGTGGACGTAGCTCAGGAAGTTCTAAAGTTTTAACTCCATATTGCCAGAATTGTCGGAGGAGGCACTATGGAGTGTGTCATCTTGCTCCAGTAGCGTGCTTTGTTTGTGGCCAACCAGGCCATTATGCAAGACAGTGTCCGATGTCTGGAGCACAAGGGTCTGCAGCCAGTGTTGCTCAACCTTTTCAGCAGCAGCGGAGACCTATGTTTCCGGCGGCATCTGGACAAGGTCAGATGGTAGTACATTTACTAGTCAGAGAGGAAGAGGTTTTGGCAATAATCGAGGTGGAGGAAGAAATGGTGGAGGAAGAGGTACTGGTCAGAACTCTCAAGCGGAGGGGAGTCAAGTCAGGGTGTTTGCACTAAACCCCCAAGAGGCTCAAGCCTCTAATGCAGTTGTGCAAGGTATTTTTACTATAGCTTCTATGGATGCATTAGTATTATTTCATCCGGGTGCAACACATTCATTTGTTTCACCGAGTTTTGCGATTAAGATTGGAAAGCAACCCGCTTACTTGCAGAGTCCATTATCAGTAGCCACGCCAATGGGTGAAAGTATGGATGCGGACATAGTTTATTTGTCTTGTCATGTGAATGTTCAAGGACGAGAGTTGCTTGCCCATCTAATTTTGCTAGAAGTACTAGCATTTGATGTTATATTAGGCATGGATTGGTTAGCTCGACATTATGCGAGTGTGGATTGTCGCGAGAAGTTAGTGACATTCAATACCCCTGGAATTGAGATGGTTTCAATTCAAAGTGAAAAATTAAAATCCACTGCTAGCATAATCTCAGCTATGAAAGCTCAACGAATGATGAGAAAAGGATGTCAAGCATTCTTAGCTATTGTGTTGGATACACAGAAAGCTCAAGGAACTATACAGAATGTACCGGTGGTAATGGAGTATCCAGATGTTTTTCCAGACGAATTACCGGGATTACCACCAGATAGGGAGATAGAGTTTTGTATTGAGTTAGCTCCTGGTACCAAACCGATATCAATACCTCCTTATAGGATGGCGCCAGCAGAGTTAAAGGAACTGAAAGACCAACTAGAGGAACTACTTAATTGTGGTTTTATCAGACCGAGTGTTTCACCATGGGGAGCACCTGTTTTATTTGTTAAAAAGAAGGACGGATCGTTTCGGCTCTGTATAGACTACAGACAGTTGAACAAAGTTACAATCAAGAACAAGTACCCATTGCCAAGGATTGATGATTTGTTCGATCAACTGCAAGGAGCAAGGTACTTTTCTAAGATTGACTTACGATCAAGATATCATCAGTTAAAGATCTGAGAGGATGATGTTTCGAAACCTGTTTTTAGGACTCGGTATGGTCACTACGAGTTCCTAGTTATGTCATTCGGATTGACGAATGCACCGGCGGCTTTCATGGATTTGATGAATAGGATATTCAAACCATTCTTGGATCAGTTTGTAATTGTTTTCATTGATGATATTTTGATCAACTCGTGTACGGAGGAGGAGCATGCACGTCATTTGCGCATAGTTCTTCAGATATTGAGGGAGCATCAATTGTATGCCAAGTTTTCAAAGTGTGAATTTTGGTTAGAAGAAGTGGCATTTTTGGGACATGTTGTGTCTCAAAGTGGAATCAAAGTAGATCCAAAGAAGATTGAAGCAGTTGTGGAGTGGAAACGACCAACTTCGGTGACTGAAATTCGTAGTATCCTTGGTTTAGCAAGATACTACAGAAGATTTGTGCAAGATTTCTCAAAAATCTCTGCACCATTGACGAAGTTAACTCAGAAGAATGCGAAGTACGAGTGGACAGAGAAATGCTATGACAGTTTTCAGAAATTGAAAGAATGTCTGACGACAGCTCCAGTGCTAGCATTACCAGGTATTGAAGGATTCACCGTTTACTGTGATGCTTCAAGGATTGGTTTAGGATGTGTTTTAATGCAACATGGACGAGTAATAGCTTACGCTTCTCGCCAACTGAAAAGGCATGAAGTGAACTATCCTACTCATGATTTGGAATTAGCAGCAGTGATTTTTGCATTGAAAATCTGGAGACATTACTTGTACGGTGCAACGTGCGAGATATTCACGGATCATAAAAGTTTGAGGTATATCTTTGATCAACGTGAATTGAATCTCAGACAGAGGAGGAGGTGGCTAGAGTTGCTTAAAGATTACGATTGTACTATACAGTATCATCCGGGTAGAACCAATGTTGTGGCTGATGCATTAAGTAGGAAGTCTGCAGGAAGTTTAGCACACGTTACAACAGAGTGGCGAAGGCCATTGATTAAAGGGATCTATACGATGTTTAGTCAGAACATCAGATTTGAAGTTTCTTATCTTGGAAGCTTGATAGCCCAATTAAGTGTGCGACTAACTCTAATCGACAGGATTAGGGAACTACAAGGTGAAGATCCTCAACTAAAGCGTGTAATGGATGAGGTAGAGAAAGGAAAGTGTCAAGACTTCAGTGTTGTTAACGGAACACTGAAGTATGGTACCAGATTGTGTGTACCAGATATTGAAAATCTAAGGCAAAAGATCATGGAGGAGACCCATGGATCAACTTATAGTATTCATCCGGGTTCTACCAAGATGTATAGAGATATTAAGGAGATGTACTGGTGGAACGGAATGAAGCGAGATATTGCGGAGTTTGTAGCAAGGTGTCCAGTGTGTCAGCAAGTTAAGCTTGAACACCAAAGGCCATATGGATTTTTACAACCCCTACCCATTCCAGAGTGGAAGTGGGAGAGGATTACAATGGACTTTGTGGTTGGATTGCCTAAGACACAGAAAGGTTTTGATTCTATATGGGTTATAGTGGATCGTCTGACGAAGTCGGCCCACTTTATACCTATTAAGATATCATATACTGCGGCGAAATTGGCACAAGTATATATTGACAAGATAGCCAGTTTACATGGAATTCCTGTGTCAATAGTTTCAGTTAGAGGTTCGGTATTTACCTCTAGATTTTGGGGAAGTTTGCAAGAAGCGATGGGAACGCGGCTAGATTTTAGTACTGCATTTCATCCGTAAACTGATGGACAGTCTGAAAGGACTATTCAGACTTTGGAAGATATGCTTCGACTGTGTGTACTGGATTTTGGGGGTAGCTGGGATGTGTATTTTCCATTAGTAGAGTTCTCATACAACAACAGCTATCATTCCAGTATCGAAATGGCTCCATATGAGGCACTATACGGTCGTAAGTGTCGATCTCCTATTTGTTGGGAGGAAGTTGGAGAAAGAAAGTTGACAGGAGCAGAGATTATCCAAATTACCTCAAAGAAGGTACCATTAATTAAGCAGCGATTGGAAACTGCTTTTAGTCGCCAGAAACGTTATGCGGATCCAAAGAGAAAAAAGATAGAGTTTCAATTTGGTGACTATGTCTTTCTGAAAGTATCAACAATGAAGGGTGTTATTCGTTTTGGAAAGAGAGGCAAGGTATCTCCAAGGTATGTGGGACCTTACGAGATTATAGAGCGCATCGGAGCAGTAGCATATAAATTAGATCTACCGCCAGATATGTCACAAGTTCATCCGGTGTTTCACATATCGATGCTGCGAAAATATATCGCAGATCCTTCTCATGTGATTCAACCACAAGCTGTGGAGGTTAACGAGGAACTTTCTTACGAGGAGCAGCCTGTTGAGATAGTAGATACTCAACTGCGAAAACTTCGTACTAAGGAGATTCCTATGGTGAAAGTGCTGTGGATGAATCATTCTGTGGAGGAATGTACGTCGGAGACGGAGGCGGATATGCGTCAGCGATATCCTTACCTGTTTTTACAAGGTACGTAGTTCTTATTGTATTCGAGGACGAATTTTAATAAGGTGGGGATAATGTAAAGGATTAAATTATTCCATGTAAGGAATAATTTATAGGACCGGGAGAACGTAAATTAAATTTAAGGATAAATTTAATATATAGTATCTCCGGAAATATAAAATAGTTATAGAAGTTAAAATATAAAATTTGGATATTTATATTTTAACTAACGGGAATTAAGAAATGCTTATAAATTAAAATAGGATAATTTATAAGTCCCATGTGAATATTGTTGGAGTCAATATTCACGAAATATTTTTAGAAAGTTACCCCTAAAATTTTATAAAATTTGGAGATAGAAATTTTATTAAGTGGGTCTAATTTAGCCCTAATAAATCTTTAATGAATTATTAAAGATAAAATATAAGTCCCGTGAGAATAAAAATTACGTTTTTATTCTAATTACGAATTATGGGATTCGTGGTTAAAATTTCATAAAATTTAGAGTTCGTTGTCCGTTTGAGTTACGGACGAGTATTTAAGAATTTGGGTTAAAGTAACGCGTGAATACCTAAGGACTAGTTTGGATTTTAACCAAACTATATATATAAACATTTCAAATGAAATGTTTCATTTGCACCAGAAATCAAAAACCTTAGGTTTTTGAATACAGAGAACGGCGATTGCGACGGCGACGGTAGGTTCGTCGCTTTCGATCCGATTTCTCGTTTCTAACTCAAATTTCTTCGGTAATCCATTAATAATCGAAGTTATAACCGTTATTTTGAATTTGGATATATAGAAAATGGATTATATTCGAATATATAACGGTTACCGTATCGAATCGAACGTATACGTAATGATTTTACGTTCCGATAGTGAAAATGGATAGATTGGTGTTTGTATTGGTGCTTAGGATCGAAAAGTGGCGTTTTAGCACGTCGGAAAGCCCGAGAAATTGCGTTTCCCGGGGCTGTGCACGACTGGTGCACGAACGTGCACTTATAGTGCACGAACGTGCACCAGCCATGGTGCACGACCGTGCACCAAGTGCACGATCGTGCACTAGACTGGGTGCACGAACGTGCACCAGGCAGCACGACCGTGCACAAGGTTGCACGATCGTGCTGCCATGGCTCGAAGGGGGGAGTGTTTTGGGCCTTTTTTCCCTAACTTTCGACGCAAGTAATCGTCGAACTATAGATGATTTAAATGGACTTTGAATCTTAAACCTGGATGTTCAAAGGATTAAAAGAACTTGGACAATTAAGGGAGTTCGATTAATTAAAACTTAGAAACGTTTCAATTAGGTCCTCTATTAATCAAAGTGATTAATAGTTAGAGGACTATGAGTTGAGATCAAGAATGAGTATAGACTAGATATGTTATATATCTAGTAATGTCAATATAGTCTACTCTTTAGAGTTAGAATTCATATTTCAATTGTGTTTAATAATTGTTTTCTAACTAGATCCGACGAGCAAGCAAGCTACCGGACCAGGAGAGTAGAGGGTGACCGAGAACTGTTATGTGGATAACGGTTTTGTGAGTTCGCATATTTACTTTTGAATATTGATGTCAAAACATTTACAACTAAAAAAAATGTGTTTGAAATTGCATTGCATAGAGTCGATTTAAAACCAATATATAGATCCACTGGAACGTGCTATCTATTGGGCAACAATAGAACTGTGTGATCACCGGTATTAATAAAACATTGCATTGCATACTAGTTGGGTTCTTGGCCAGATGCTTGCAAAGCGGCCTAGACCTAACAGGTTATCCTGGGGAGCCAGTCACAGAGATAAGATGATTGTGATAACATGAGTTCCTATAACCAAATGGGGTTTCTTTTAGGGTTTCATTTGGATCGGTTATTTGGCTGCACAAAGTGTGTTTACATGTGATTTCTGCTTTTATTAATATGCCTGAGTAACTATGTGAATTCACTCATATTTGACCCCCGTTGATTTCCCTTTTCACAGGTAAATGATATTTTGACGTGACAAGACTTCCAATTCTTTCTCCGAAAGTTGTAACTAAATAAAGGTCACTCTAGAGCTGCAGAGTAGTTCTAGATCCGAACAGTAGTTCAATTGTAAATGCTTAAACTCTGATATGAAACTACTGTTAGTATCATTTTGGGACAAAAGCATGTTTCATACAAAAGGGCTTTTACCAGTTGTTTATATGAAACCTGGTTTTGATAAAAGTTTTGTGATTAATTATTTGGCATGCTTAAACCGGTCATCTAATGTGATAACTGGTTTGCACCGCTGGCATTGTTTTGGACAGGGTTGTGTCAAGATGTGTGCAGTGTACACGTATTACCCTGAGTCCAGAAATGCAATTGCACAGTTTTGATTACACGTTTATCTGAAGGTTTTCAAATACTTGCGGAAAGAGATTGAGACCTTTTATGTTTTCAAAACGCGAAAAGTTTTTACTGTTTTTTTCCTAGGCTTGCTACGGATTTCGGAACAACCATTCCCATTCCCTAGCGTCGGTCTCGACACGAGATTCTAGGCGGAAATCGGGTCGTGACAGGTTTACAATTGAATACCAAAATTGCATATAGATAAAATATCGATATATAAAAATATTACAATTTCTCGATTCAAATGAAACCCTAGTCTTGTTACGTTATAATGCTATCAAATGTAATGCATATGCTCAACTCCTGTTTAATACAGGATGAGCTGTATACGTGTGTATCACAACCATCTTAACTCTGTATAGAGTTGCTGGGCCGGAACCTAAGTCACTGCCACCTCAGAACTACCCGTTAGGTTTAAGCCGTTTTGCAAGCATCTGACTTCAGAACCTAACTTCAATATATATGCTTATAAGGTTTACCTCTCATCTAGTTCATTAGCACCGGTGATCACATAGTCCTATTGTTGTCCAATATATAGCTCATTTCAGTGGATCTTCCTTGGCTAAGTTTCATACTTAGTGCGATTTCTGGATTTAAAAACAATTGAATAGTAATATTAAAAAGTAAACAAATGAACTCACAAACACCGCTAGGTCTGATACTTATTCCTGTGGTATGGGTGTTAGACTCATGTGGTCGTGGTCAGACTGCTAGCTAGCTGGTCGGACTAAATACACAAAGAAAACAGGATAAGCACATCAATATATGTTTCCTATATAATTTCTAGGTTCGGAAACCTAATTCTAGGTTAAACATATAATCATGTAAAACCCTATTATAAATTCTCGTTTTGAGAAAACGTTCAAACTTCTATCTAGAATTTAGTTTAGGTATATCAATACCTAAAGAAAACCATTTATAGTATATACTTATCATCAAAACAATTCTTAGTCAACTCAATTGCTAATCTTTTAAAACCGTTTAAACGTCGACTTTAACTCTTTTAAAGTCTGGTATAAACGTTTAATTTCAGTTTTAAAGTATCCTTTTAAAAGTTTTTAGGTTTAGTTTTTAAACTTTTTTCACTTTACTTTAAAAGAAACTATTATATTTAAACATTTTCGAATCAATGAAACTACGTCAAGCTCTTAGGGCAAAAAGCCCAGAAAAGTCCCCAACTCTCGACATCTCGGCATGGTGCACAATCGTTCACCTTGGGTGCAGGATCGTGCACCTCAAGACAGTGCACGGTCGTGCACCCCAAATGGTGCACGTTCGTGGACCTCCAAATGGTGCACGTTCGTGGACCTCCAAATGGTGCACTGTTGGCAATTAATCGCAAGTGTACGATATCGCTCAAGTAATATAACTTGGAAGACCAAGTATCGATCCCACAAGGAACAATGAATTAAACAACTAATTTCTAATATTCTTTAATTGGCTAGTAGAAAAATAAATGGATTTGTGTAAGCTTAAATAAAATCTAACTTAAATAAACTTCAAGTAATTAAACTAAAAATCTGAAATTAAACAAATAAATTGAGGTTTAAACAATAATGATAAAAAGCTCAAAGATTGATAAGTCCAAATAAACTAGTAAAAGAATGGGAACAGCTATTAACTGCACAAGTTTCGTTCGAAACTTTTGTAATCTTTTCTTTACGACGTTAATTCCTTCGTCCGCAAGCTACGCTTTTACTCCAACGCTTAATCCACCATAAATTAGTTCCAAATACTCGATTTTCACCTAATTTCCACTGAAACACTAACAAACACTATTAAACATAAAAATGCCAAATAATGTATAAAATTAATACTAAACGTGATAAAAACCGAGTAAAATCGATCCTAATTATAGGAGTAAAATACTCCTATCAAACCTCCTCACACTTAACCTTTGCTTGTCCTCAAGCAAGAAATAAATCTTACTCTACAAAATATGTTAGAAATCCTTAGCATATAACTTAACAATAAATCAATCAAAGAAATCCCCCAACCTATGAACAAGATGAACAATCAAAACTTCTAAACCCGACAATTAAATAATGATGCAATCAAATAACAATAATAATTTATGACATAATTCAATATAACGAAGGTTACTAACTCATTAGTACAAGGTCAAATTGAATCACACTTCAAGCTTCACTATTACTTGCGGGACATGGAAAATAATCAATTTCTCGCTTAGGCAAATCATAGCACAATTTAGTAAAAACTAAGCTAATGGCATCAATATTTCAACAAGTAGGTTATATAATCAAAGAAAAGCTCACAATTGAAAACATGAATACTCACCATAAGCTTGCTCATAGTCCCGGACTCCGCTACTTGATTCGGTAATCAACAAAAATCATATGGTCTTTTATTGGGGTTGTAACGTGGCTAAGGTAAAGGGTAGGTAAAAAGAATAAAATAAAGGCTAATTATTCACTTAATAAACTATTTATTACTACTATTAACTTCTAGGTTGATCTAACTCCGCTTTTGCGTTTATATGAACTCATAACTTTCTTTTCTTTTTGAATTACGCTCTACTCATTGCTTTTTGCAATCTCAAATTTTTTCTTCTTTTTGAGCTATTACTTGCAAATTTTTATCTCTTTTTTTTCTTTTCAATCTTTTTCAAGGCACAACTTAATCTTTTGAGCACAATGTAGTTCACTTTCTCTTTTCACTAATCTTGAGTTATTAATCACCTATATTCATCATAGTCATAACAAATAATATATTAAGTCGATAAGGTAAACAAAAGAGGTAAAACATAGAACGGTAAAGGGTAAAATATGGTAAAAACAATAAAAAGGCTTAAGGCTCAAATTGGTGTAATCTAGGGGATAAAGGGTAGTCTATTTAGTGGTCTAAAAGAAAGGTTATACCTAATTGCCATAATCATCTAATTGTTGAAAACTCAATCGTGTAACTTTAAACGGACACCGAGCAAGTTATAGGAATAAAACATGAAATCAACACTCACAACAAGGAAATTAAGCTCAAAACTCTCAGAAAGTGTGTAGTGTTATGCCATAAACTCAATTCCTACAAAAATTATGCTACTTATGCCAAAAGTTTAAAAACGACTTATAAAAATAAACAATCAACATGTCATGAATCCGCATCAAGTTATTCAATTATGTTTCAACGATTTGAACAAGTCTAAATTTCGAATTCACCATTATTTCATCGGATTATGTCAACGAATTATTAAGTCATTAAGCAAGCATCGCTTATCAATTGTCGAATTAAGAAATCGCGTTCATACATTCATCGATTCGGGGAAATCTAAGATTGACAAATTAATTAAGATACACACCAAATCAACTAACACCTTTCATAATTAAAGACAAAGATTGGAGCAATACAAGCCTTTGAAAATAAACTACATTAATACCCTAATACATTCTACTAAAAATAAAAAGAAAAACTAAAAATAAACTACTTCAACACCCTAATAAAAATAAAAATAAAGCTGAAAATAAAGACAAATCACCGAAAATAACCCAAACGAAAGATAAAATTTTCTTCCCCCCTCCTCACACTATTTCTAGCTATGTCTCCAAAGCTAAGAAATAAGAAAAATAAAAACAGAAAATTAAAGGAGTTTGGGTTTAGAAAAACAAATCTCGCTCTAGTCAAAGGCCGGTGGATCCGGTGATGGTTCCGGTGATGGATAACGCTCTCCGCCGGCGGCATTAAAATAACCCCGAAGAAAATCCTCTTGCCGATTGAGCCGTGCCCGCATTCGATCTTACCTCCATTGAAGTTGTGCAAGACCAACATGTTGCTCACGTCGGATATCTTCAAGTAATTTTTGGTTAGTTTCCCAACCAACCCGGTTTTGCTCCCATCCGGTCCGGTTTTGTTCAACCAACTCAGAAAACCGTTGATCAAACCCGAAAATATTAGCCGCCTCACCGGCTTGAGAAGTTTCTGCGGGTTCCTTCCCCGCTCGCCGTCCTACTCTTCCTTCCACGTCTCCTCCTTCTTCTTCCGCTCTCTCTTCTTATGTCGCCGCTTCTCTTTCGGCTCTTGACAACAATCAGACCCTTCTATTATAGGGAATAATTCTCCCCCTCTTCACGTACCCGGCCACATCTAAATGGTTAATATTTATGACCCGCGCCGGAGTGGACTCGAATGTTGCCAAGGTAGATGTCGTGGGCATACAATTGTACTTTTCGGCCAATGCACGAACAAACCATCCATAGCCAATCTTCGAAAATTCTTGTGGAACCGCTCGTAATCGCTTCAAAAGACGATAAGCCGTGTTGACTTGATAGGCGTCGATCTCCGGATGTAAAATGGCATTCAATGCCAAAAGATCACTCTTCGCCACCTTGGAGTACTCATTAGGCCCGCCAAAAGAGTGCCCAAACCATTTCAAGAACACCACAATGTTGATGTCTTTGACTTCATTCATCTTCGATACCTTGGACTTGTTATCGTCACGATCCGTCAATTCCCTCCAAATTGCCACTTGATCGAACTCTTGAGCCCAATTGACCAATCCTGTTCCCCTCATTCCAAAAAGTTCCACTAAATCTTCAACACTAAGAGTATGACTAGTGTTGTTGATGCGGAAAGTAATGGAAGTAGGAGAACCGCGAACCGGTTGAAGAGTAGAAAAGAACTCAAGAGTCATCTCATCGTAAGAATGGTGACTTACCTTGGCCAACGCCGTTAGACCCAAGATGTCTAAGTACCGCTCAATTTCATCTTTAATACCGAGGCGCTCCATATCATCGAAATCAATTTGAAATGGAACCGCCATATCCCCTCCTTAATATTTGAATACAAGTCACCTTCTTCCTCCGTATGGATTTGGAAAGGTGCTTGATAACGGGATGTCAAAATCGCCGAGGTGCTAGGCCTAGAGGCGGAGGGAGCGGTTGATTTTGAGCGACTTCTTCCAACGGCCGGTAAAGATGGAATAACCGCCTCTTGATTTCTTGTGCTTGAACGGCGGATTGGTTGATTTTCGGCATTCTTGATTTGCACCATGATTGCGGAATGAGAATTTTTCTGTAAGCAAAAATTTGGAGAATAAGAAAAGATAAGTATTAGAAGAAGAATATGTGTGAAATAAAAAGTGGAATAATGCAAGGTATTTATAGGGAAAAAATATCGAATCTCAAGATTTCCCACCACTAAATTCAAACTTTCCATTTAATAACTTTGAATTGATTTAACAGTTTAGATCAACACCATGTAATCAATCCAAGTGAAATTTAAGCACTAATGAATGGTTCAGATTTTCCAAGTCATCAATCCAAGTGAAAAATTCAAATTTTTCAAAGCACAAATCTCAAAGAAACACAAGTTTCAAAAGAAACACAAGTCCCAAGAAATCTACCACACTTTAATTCAAAAATTTTACATGAAAAATTCAAATTTTCCACTATTTTTGATGGATTCCCGAACGGGAAAATGGTTTTTTCGAACGGGAAAGGAGAAATTTTAATTATGTTTGATTGTGGCATGTTTTTCTCGTTCGAAACCTAATCGGACCTAGGAAAAAATGCCTTGGTTCTCGAACGGGAATATCATTCTCGAACGGGAAAAAGGCAAATTCTGCCTAGGTACGAACGAGAAACCCATTCTCGTTCGAAAAAAACCCTTAACCGAGCGAATTTGGCTTTGCAAATTTCTCTTGGTCTCGAACGAGAAAGGGATTTTCGAACGAGACCAAGGCCAAATTTGCATTTCTCATTCGAAAATCCATATTTTCGAACGGGAAAGCCCTTACCTAAGCCATATTTTGAATAATTTTGTAAGGGTCTCTCGTTTGAAACGTCAATTCTCGAACGAGACCAATGCAAAATTGTTCAAAATTCATCTAGAAACTCTTCCGAGACTTGTGATAAATCCTTTAAATGCCTGCACTATCAAAAACAAAAACTCACCCCGGAATTAAACGGAAACAAAATAAAACATAAACAAACAAAATTTCAAAAATAAGCAAAATCATAAAATAAAATAAAATAAAAACATGAACCTCTCGGGATTGCCTCCCGAGTGCGCTTTATTTTTGGTCAAAAGCTAGACCGTGGCCCGGAATTTATGGAGGAGTGGTGAACATGATTTGTTCCACCACTTGATCCGTCAAAGGTCCAAGATACGGTTTGCACCGTCGTCCATTTACCTTGAAGACTTCACCACTAGCATTCTCCAATTCCAAAACTCCATGACTTGCCACACTTCGAATTTTGAAGGGACTGCTCCAACGAGACTTCAATTTCCCGGGAAATAATTTGAGGCGTGGGTTGTAGAGCAAGACAAACGACCCTTCCGAAAACGTTTTAGGAACGATATGAGCATCGTGCCATCGTTTCGTCTTTTTCTTGTAAAGCTTGGCGTTTTCGTAGGCATTTAACCGAAATTCGTCCAACTCATTGAGTTGAAGCATACGTTTCTCCCCCGCCGCTTTAAGGTCAAAATTGATCTTTTTTATGGCCCAATATGCTCTATGTTCAAGTTCCACCGGAAGATGGCACGCTTTCCCAAAAACAATACGATATGGAGACATTCCGAGAGGCGTTTTAAAAGCCGTACGATATGCCCATAATGCATCATCTAGTTTTAGCGACCAATCTTTCCTTGTGTTATTAACCGTTTTCTCTAGAATTCTTTTTAGCTCATGGTTAGAAACTTCAACTTGCCCGCTTGTTTTGAGGATGGTACGGAGTAGCGACCCGATGATAGACTTTATACTTCCGCATCAAGGCATCGAATTGCCTATTGCAAAAGTGAGATCCATCGTCGCTTATTATTGCTCTAGGAGTCCCGTATCAATTCATCAAACGTTTGAGAAAATCCAACACAACTTTGGCATCGTTAGTGGGTAATGCTTCCGCCTCTACCCATTTTGAAACGTAATCTACGCACACCAATATGTATTGCTTTCCAAACGACATAGGAAATGGACCCATGAAGTCTATTCCCCACACATCGAAAAGTTCCACCTCTTGAATGTTGGTAAGCGGCATCTCATCTCTCTTAGATATGTTCCCCACTCTTTGGCATCGATCGCAATGACTAACAAAGTTGTTTGCATCGCGAAATAGCGTAGACCAAAAGAATCCGCACTCTACCACACGAGCGGCGGTCCTTGATGTACCATAGTGACCCGTATAGTCCGACGAATGGCATTGACTAAGTATAGGCATCATCTCTTGTAGTGGTACACATCTCCTCAAAATCCCATCTCCACACACCTTGAAGAGGTACGGTTCCTCCCATAGAAACCGTTTAGCGTCGCTCAAGAACTTCTTCCTTTGGTGGTAAGTCAAGTCCGGTGGCATTATTTCGGAAGATAGATAGTTTGCAATATCCGCATACCATGGTGTTTCTACTTCCGAAAGTACCATCAACATCTCATCCGGAAATGTTTCATTAATCTCTACACCACTTATAATTGGTTCCAGAATTTCTAACCTTGACAAGTGGTCGGCGACAACGTTCTCCGTTCCTTTCTTATCGCGAATTTCGATGTCAAACTCTTGCATAAGAAGCACCCATCGGATTAGTCTCGGTTTAGCATCTTGCTTTGCAAAAAGGTATCGAAGTGCCGCATGGTCCGTATAGATGATAACTTTAGAGCAAAGTAAGTACGACCGAAATTTATCCAATGCGAACACCACCGTAAGCATCTCTTTTTCGGTGCTGGTGTAATTGAGTTGAGCACCCGCCAATGTTCGGCTCGCATAGTATATCACATGAAGCTTTTTCTCCTTCCGTTGCCCCAATACGCACCCAAGTGCTATATCACTTGCATCACACATGCGTTCGAAAGCAAGAGTCTAATCGGGTGATGAAATAATTGGGGCCGAGATAAGAGCTTCCTTCAACCTAGAAAAAGCAACAAGACAATCATTAGTAAATTCATAAGGAATGTCTTTAACAAGCAAATTAGTTAATGGACGAGCAATGGAAGATAAATTTTTGATAAATCGTCGATAAAACCCGGCGTGCCCTAAGAAGGCACGAACTCCTTTTACGGTAGTTGGTGGTGGTAATTTCTCGATGATTTCCGTTTTTTCTCTATCTACTTCAATGTCGGCCTTGGAGATTTTATGTCCCAAGACAATTCCTTCCTCTACCATGAAATGGCACTTCTCCCAATTCAAGACTAGATTGGTCTCCTCACACCGGGCCAACACTCGTTCAAGATTATTCAAGCACATCTCAAAAGAGTCCCCGAATACCAAAAAATCATCCATGAAAACCTCCATAATATCTTCAATCATATCGGCGAGGATGGAGGTCATACATCGTTGAAATGTTGCCGGTGCATTACAAAGACCAAATGGCATCCTCCGGTAAGCAAACATTCCATAAGGACATGTGAAAGTTGTTTTCTCTTGGTCATCCGGGAAGATAAGAATTTGATTGTACCCGGAATATCCATCGAGAAAACAATAATAAGCGTGGTCCACTACCCGCTCCAACATTTGATCGATAAATGGTAATGGAAAATGGTCCTTCCTTGTCTCCGTATTTAACTTGCAGTAGTCAATACAAACACGCCACCCCGTTACCGTCCTAGTGGAAATTTGCTCACCCTTCTCGTTTTCAATCACCGTCATTCCCCCTTTCTTTGGAACGCATTGAATGAGACTAACCCACGCACTATCGGATATGGGGTATATAATTCCGGCGTCGAGAAGTTTTACTATCTCTTTGTGCACGACCTCCTTCATATTTGGATTCAAGCGTCGTTGTCTTTGAGCCGATGCTCTTGACTCACTTTCTAGGTGGATCTTGTGCATGACCACCGATGGACTAATTCCTCGGATGTCTGAAATTTGCCAACTGATCGCCAATATATGTTGCTTCACCACCTTGACAACTCTCGCTTCTTGCGTTTCCGACAAGTTGTTTGAGATGATGATGGGAAGTGTCATGTTGTCGCCTAAAAACACATACCGTAAGTGAGATGGTAACTTTTAAGCTCAACCTTTGGTGGAGAAATAGAAGAAGGTGGTGTCACGCTCTCTCTTCTAATCAAATTTTCGGCTTTCGGCTCATCTTCTTTGGAATATTCTTCCCCGGTGGCCTCATGTGTCTCATCGGAATAAAATATGACTTTTGAAACCGGGAAAAGTTCTTCCACGATTCCATCAATCATATCCAATTTCATGCATTCTACCTCCTCAAAAGTGTTGCGCATGATCCTTTTCATATCAAACTCCACTTTGTCATCATCGATACGCAAAGTGAGTCGTCCGGCGTGCACATCTATCAATGCCCTCCCCGTGTTCATGAAGGGACGCCCAAGAATCATAGGGCATGCTTTATCCGCCGCATAGTCAAGTACGACAAAATCCACCGGAAAGATGAATTTGTCTACTTTGACTAGAACGTCTTCTACCACTCCGTATGGCTTTTTGAGTGAATGGTCCGCCAATTGAAGCATCATCGATGTTTGCTTCAATGTTTGATCACCAAAAATATCCCTGAAAAGAAACAAAGGCATTAGATTGATACTTGCCCCTAAATCACATAGACAATTAATTGAATTTAAATCGCCTATTTTGCATGGAATTGTAAAACTCCCTGGGTCCTTAAGCTTGGTGGGCAAGTCACTAAGGATGAGTGAGCTACAATTTTCCGTTAGGGAAATTGTGCCTTTGTCGTCCCAACTCCGTTTCTTCGTTATGATTTCTTTGAGAAACTTCGTGTATTGAGGCATCTCATGCAAAGCATCCGCAAAGCTTATGTTGATTTGGAGTTTCTTGAAAATTTCCAGAAATTTATGGAATTTTTGGTTTCCGGCATCTTCTTTAATCGTCCCGAGAAAGGGACCTTCGGCACAAATGGAGGAGGAGGCGGCGGTTTAACATATGGAAGTTCGGTTACTTCCTCCTCATTTGTTCCCGTTGTTAGATCGATTGCTTTCTCTTTACTTGCATGTGGATCATCAAGTTCTTTCCCGCTTCGGAGTTCAATAGCTTTGACTTGCTCCCTTGGATTTAATTCTGTTGTAGACGGTAAACCCCCTTGAGCTCTATTTTGAAGCGAGATGGCAAGTTGAGAAATTTGAGTCTCGAGATGGTGATTGACGGAAGCTTGGTTCTTAAAACCGGTTCTAACTTCCTCAATAAGCTTGCCAATTTTTCTCCCCTCATCCGTATTCCGATTTTGAAAACCGGGTGGGTGTTGTGGTCGGTAGTTGTTGAAGTTGCCTTGGTTTTGTGGACCACGGTTTCCTCCTTGGAAATTTGCTCCTCCCATATTTGGGTTGGCATTGGCTTGACCCGAATTGTCCCTCCATGAAAAGTTAGGATGATTCCTCCACCCCGGATTATAGGTGTTGGAATATGGGTCATTGCCTTGCCTTTGCCCATTGACATAGTTGACTTGCTCATTTGAGTTTTGATGTAGGACGGGGCAATCCATTCCCGAATGATCGTGCCCATCACAAGTCTCGCACCCCATTTGAACTACCGCAAGTTGAGCATTCCTTTGATTTGCTTGTTGTTTGCACATCTCGAGTTGTGCTAGAAGTGTCTCATTCTTTGCTTTCATTGCTTCAAATTCTTGGGTTTGCTCGAGGGTCATTATACCCTTTTGAGGTGGTTGCCTCAACCGCTCGGTTGACCAAGAAAAACTATTTGTAGCGAGTTCATCTAGCAAGTTATTGGCCTCATCATAAGTTTTCTTCATAAGTGATCCTCCCGATGCCGCATCAATCGTTGCCCGTGTACCCTCATTGGTACCATTGTAGAAAATAGAGACAAGATGCTCCCTTCCTAGATGATGATGCGGACAATTTCTTTGAAGCTCTTTGAAGCGTTCCCAAGCTTGGTATAGAGATTCACCATGTAATTGGAGAAAGTCTATAATTTCCTTGGTCATCCTCGCCGTTTTGCCCATAGAGAAATACTTATTGAGAAAAGCTTGTGCCAATTGCTTCCATGTTGTGATTGAGGTGCTTGGAAGTGATTGAATCCAATTCCTCGCCTTATCCCTCAAAGAGAAAGGGAAAAGACGAAGCTTGATTTGATCCTCCGTCACATTATGGATTTTGAATGTGTTGCATACCTCCGTGAATTTTGTAAGATGAGCATTTGGATCCTCGCGTTCCAATCCATAAAATTGGAAACGACTTTCAAGTAGTTGAATCGTTCCCGGCTTGATTTCAAAATTGTTAGCGATGATAGGAGGTGCAAAACATCCATAGTTGGCGTTGTCCACGTTGGGTAAGAAGAACTCACCCAAGGTACGTCTTTCGGGAAGAGGGACAACCCTCTCGTTTGGCCTATTAAGAGCTAGGCCATCATGTGGTGATGGTGGTGGTGGTGGTACAATCCCCTCGTGATTCAATGGAGGGTTACGGTTGTCCTCCATTGTTTTGGATTTCCGCGCTGTTTTTCGGATACTTCTTTCGAAAGATGTTAAATCCGACTGAAACGGTTCTACCGGTTTTTTGGCACGTCGTGTATTAGGCATACACTAAACAAAACTCCTGCGCAAACACAAACAAGAAAACCAACGTAAAATCCAAGAATCACAAAGTATAAAAATAAGTAAAATTAAATAACACTAACTCAATCTAAGAATAACATACTTTTAATTAATTTAATCGCAATTGCTACCCGGCAACGGCGCCAAAAACTTGTTGGCAATTAATCGCAAGTGTTCGATATCGGTAAAGTAATATAACTTGGAAGACCAAGTATCGATCCCACAAGGAACAATGAATTAAACAACTAATCTCTAATATTCTTTAATTGGCTAGTAGAAAAATAAATGGATTTGTGTAAGTTTAAATAAAATCTAATTTAAATAAACTTCAAGTAATTAAACTAAAAATCTGAAATTAAACAAATAAATTGAGATTTAAACAATAATGATAAAAATCTCAAAGATTGATAATTCCAAATAAACTAGTAAAAAAATGGATTAAAATTTATCTAGTGATTTTATTATGAATCGAGCTATTCTAATGCACTGAATCCCGCTCTCTCAAGCCTCAAAGATTCGAATAAAATCACAACCTAATTAACTAATCAATTATTAACTCGCTCTCACAATATTAAAATTGAATTAAAGAACTAAATTGTAATTATGAAGCAAACTCAACGACTACCTAAATTCCAACCCGCTCTCACGGCGTTTTCCTCTAAGTTTTTAACTACCTATGTCTATTTAATTAACAATCTCTCAATTAGTTAATTAAACACAAAATCATGAATTAAGTGATCAAATTAATTCAAGCATTAATCTTAGTAATTAAAACACAATTTTACTCACTTAATAAATCCTAATCCAATCCGAAAACTAATCTAAGTGTTCATATCAATCCCCGAACAAAGGATTTAGTTACGCATGCTTAACCTTAATTTAAACAAAGAAGAAGATGAATAATTAAACATAATTAGAACAATAAATACCGGAGTTGTCAATTTCGGAAGAATCGTCTACATTAAACTTGAAATCTTCACAATCGTTCTTTGCAGAAACTGATAATAAACTACTTATAAATTGCTGAGAAACAGAAGCTAAAACGCTATTTTAAGAGAACGAAAATAAAACTAATGTATTCTAATTATTAAAACTAGTCCATTACAAGGTCTTTATATAGAGGAGGAAGCTCTGGAATCTTCTAAGTCGATTGACGAATCGAATTTGAAATAGGAGTTTCGGTTGTAGTCGTAAAAGGAGATTAATTCCAAGTCCAATTCTGATTAGGCAAATTTCACCTCTTTCTCGTTCGTACCTCTCTTTCCCGTTCGGGAATTAAGCCAAAATCTCAAGGTTCTCGTTCGTGAATCTCTTTCCCGTTCGAAAAAACCTTGACTGAGGGAAAATTCTCGTTTGCCCATCCTATTCTCGAACGTACCTTCACCTTTTCACTTGAGTCTCGTTCGAGAATGGCTTTCTCGTTCGAGACTCAACCAAAAACTTCATGGTTCCCGTTCGAGACTTGTGTTTTTCGAATGGGAACATCTATTAACTGCACAAGTTTCGTTCGAAACTTTTGTAATCTTTTCTTTACGACGTTAATTCCTTCGTCCGCAAGCTACGCTTTTACTCCAACGCTTAATCCACCATAAATTAGCTCCAAATACTCGATTTTCACCTAATTTCCACTGAAACACTAACAAACACTATTAAACATAAAAATGTCAAATAATGTATAAAATTAATACTAAACGTGATAAAAACCGAGTAAAATTGACCCTAATTATAGGAGTAAAATACTCCTATCATGCACGTTCGTGGACCTCCAAATGGTGCACGTTCGTGGACCTCCAAATGGTGCACGTTCGTGGACCACCAAATGGTGCACTTTCGTGCATCCGAGTGCACAGCCCCGGAAAACTCAATTTTCCGAGCTTTTCGACGTGCTTTAACCCTGTTTTTCCGCCCTAACATGTATACACAATCCAATCTATCCATTTTCACATTCCGAACGTATAAACAATATGTATACGTTCGATATGATACTGTAACAGTTAATAAACGAATATATATTCAAAGTATATCAAAATAAACGTTTAATACGGATATAGTACCTCGATTACTTGAGTAATCTTTGAAGAACGGAGTTAGAATCGAAAAATCGTCGAAACGGTCGAAATCCTAGGTTTTGTTTTTGTTCTGAGAGCAAGTTTTTCGGATAATTGATTTTGGAGGTCACTATACTTTTCAAAAATTGCAAAATGGTGACCGAACTTCAAAACGTAACATTTTAGTTACTATACTATTTGGTTTTGTTAAGATAGAAGGATTTTTGGTCACCGAAGAAAAATATTTCGAGTTGATTTTTTGTTGATTATGTGTATATATGAAATATAAGGTATTATTTTTCATAAATAACCAAAATTTGATTACTACATATGTATAATTTGACCGTAAAACACTTAAAAACCTTCCAAAATCACATATTTGAAAGTTTAGTAACCATTTTGTTACGTTTTGAAGTTTGGCCACCATTTTGCAATTCTTGAAAAGTGCAGTGACCCCTAGAATCAATTACCCAAGTTTTTCTTTTAAAGTTTGAAACTTAATGAAATGAGCTTCTGAGCTCATTTCATATCAAAAGCTCATTTCATATGCTTTAATTCATTTAAATAGGTAAAGTGTCGTTTAGTACTAGTCCAATCATGCACTTTAAACCACCTTCTAAATTAGTCATCCATAGCCCCTACGGTAAAGACTTCCAAATTTCGTGAAAATCTACTCAAAAATCTAATAAAATATAAAAAGAATAAAAATATAATTTTTCTTCTCATCCGACTTATATTTTATTTTTAATAAATCATTTTCGATTTATTAATTCTGCATTGAATGCGCTTGATAAAATTTCTACTTCCAAATTTTATCAAATTTTCACGATAACCTTTTTAAAATATCTCGCAACTATTAGCACCAAAAATATTTGCTAGGGACTTATTAATTATTCTGCACCGAATTCATAGAAACACAAGAAACAACAAATGTCGAGCCGCAACGTTTAAAAATAAACGCCAGGACCACAAAAATCAACAGGCGCCAACCCCAGGCTCTCAAGAAAACCCTAGAATAGACACCACACCTATGATACCAGAGACAATATCCGGTCAACAAGGGCCATCACAACCCTCACAATAGGCGACAAGCCTCTATCTCCAAGAGAATTACAGAATATACGATATGCCTCCGCTACACAGAGATGAAAATCTAATAACAATGGGCATTGAAGTCCTCAAACAGAAAAACAGAAGACTTCCCTAACCAAACAACAGAAACATATGAATTCCTCACCCAGAGATATGGGGATGTAAAATCTCCATCCGCCAAGAAGACCGGGAATTTAAGGTCCCCATAATCCAGAAACCATAGGCGCCATTACATCACCCAAAAGCCACAAGCGCCAGCCTTACATCACCCAGAAGCCACAGGCGCTAGCCTTTTATCCGCCCAGAAGACTAGGGATGTAAGGTCCCTTTCCCTCCAGAAACTCCAAGATGCAAGCTTCCACCTACATGCGCCAGCCTCACAACAGTCAGAGAATAGGGGGGGCATCAAGTCTCCACCAGCAGAAGAGCCGAGGGCATCAGGTCTCCATTAGCAGAAGAACCGGAGGCATCAGGTCTCCACCAGCCAGAGAATAGGGGGCATCGGGTCTCCAGCAGCCGAGGAACCGGGGGCATCAGGTCTCCACCAGTCAGAGAACCGGGGGGCATCAGGTCTCCACCAGCCATAGAACCGGGGACATCAGGTCTCCACCAGCTAGAGAACTAGGGGCATCAGGTCTCCACCAGTAGAGAAACCGGAGGCATCAGGTCTCCAGCAGTCAGAGAATTGGGGGCATCGGGTCTCCAACAGGTAGAAAGCCAGGGGCATCAGGTCTCCACCAGCCAGAAACCAGGAGCAGAGAGGACAAAAGACGCCGGAAAAGCTAAATTAGAAAACAGAAACTACGCTATAGAAAGTGGCGTCCGGAACGCCAAATGTACAAAACATTGTGCCAGCATACACAGTCATCAATAAAAGCAAGTGTTCAAAACATAACAAACATACAGTACAAGCCTAACCATCAGAGTCTAAATCCTGCTCCAGGATCTCTCAGTCTCCGCAACGGCTCCAAAAGGGAGTGTCTCCAGATTAGCGCCCAGTCTGCGCACCACCAGAAGACGAGGCGAAGTCTCCACGACCTCCTCGAACATCGAATCCTCGACTACCACGGGCTCTCCGCCCACGATCGCCGGCACAAAGTCCACCTCCCCGCCAGGGAACCCTGGAGGGATGTCACTGTCAGCTGGCCGCAGATCCGTCAGACTGCTCCTCCAGATCATCAATGCACAACTGCAGAAGAAACCAGAGAGCAGTCACAACTATAGGACTGAATACATGCATACACATAGGATAGAAATATTGCATACTGTTTTTACCCTCATTTATGCAGAGACAGTGCACAGGCGATCACGCCAGTAATAAGCAGCATCAGCTAACTGAGCCACGTCAAACACCAATAGCTGAAAACTAGAGAAGGACGCGCAGTCCAACAGGGCAAACAGGCCCTCAAAATAAAAGGACAAAGGAAAAACCACTCATATTAGTAAAGTCGACAGGCGCAAAGGAATGCGTCATGTAGCATAAGGGAAAAGAATCTTGCACAGGCCCATGCACGCCACTGTAACGCGCAGATCTCTCCGGCATCTAACTCAAAGAACCGGAGACCATGTCAATACCACCAGATCGCCTACCAGTTGGGACTCAACTAGGAGACCTAGGACCGTCTACCCTATCACGGACAGAACGAGTCCCACGTTTAGCACCTCCCTAAGAGAACATCAGAAAAGAATTCAAGTGGAAGAAGAGATCCAGATAAAGAAAACCAGAAAAGTAACACATACCTGTGGCCCTGTAGCCGCTTGCTGAACTTGAACGACAGGCAAAACATCCAGTGGAAGCCTCCCCAGATGACGGTGTCTCGCGAAGTTGTCCAGATAGCTCAACTGAGGGACAGATACCAAACTGGTAGCCGACTAACCCCTTAGATCCGGTCGAAGAGCAGGCGATGTCACGTCCCTGCCGCGCAGCATCGACAAAGGAGGTCCAACCCGGACCATACGAACACATGGGCCACCCCACCAACGAAGAACATGCTCCCTCAAAAACCTTGACCTACAACTCGGGCTATGCATCAGATAACGCATGTCCGACCTCTCTAACGCACCCTATACCCACCGAGGCCAACGAACTCCGGGCGGAGTGTTCCAAGTAGTTCCTGTAACTAATAAAGCTGGGGGTCAATATCGTAAATCAGACTCATAATAATTCAAAAATAGAGTTCAGTACTCACGTCTATCCACGTCAGCTCATTCAGCCTGCCTCTGCACTTAGCTCCTTGACTCTACGTCAGAGTATGTGAAAAGTCCGAGAACCTCAGTATAGGGTATCCTAACCCCGGAAGGACACCAAAACCAGTCAGAAGGCCCATCCGGAACAGAAAAAAGACCGGATAAGATAACAAAATCAAAAACACGATGCAGTCAAAAAGCAATAAAAGAACTCACGTGTACAGCATGCCACATCCTAGAAAGACAGGATGCCCCATGAACCACTCGATCCATGCTGGTATAAAGATAGGCCAAAGCAGCAGACCCGTAGTCATAGGAACTGACCGAGTCCAAGTCCTCTAAGGCCGGCAGCGCACAAAGTGGTAGAGTAGCGCCTGAACTACAAAAAAGTAGACCCTATCAGATAATAGATGAAAGCTCGGGCGATCAGATCAACCTCGTCACTAGTCTGGGGAAAGCTCTCCTTATAACGCTCATACACCTCAACATGTCGAAGACTGCGACCCTTCATCTCCGGCACAAAACTTAGCATCTCAAAGATGTATGTATCGCTCTGAGCGTAAAATCCAAAACCACCATCAAAAGGCACAGGCGGACCTCCAAAAGTAATCCCCGTGATCAGCGAGAAATCCGAAGGAGTCACTGTCAACTCTCCAACCGGCAAGTGGAAAGTATGGGTGATGTCCATCCACCGCTCCATCAACGCACGCAGAGAAACGCTGTCACAGATTCTCATCGCAGTAAACAGACCACTGGCAAGACGGCCGAAACCCGTAGCGTATACCTAAAAACAAACAGTAGCAGGCAAAGCACCGTACCAGATATGCGTTTCCACAAAGTTCCCGGAAGTACGAAACACATCTCTCTCCGGAAAGCATAGAAAGATAAAAAAAAACAGGGTCAAAATCATCAAAAATCGAACCGAAAGAGTCAAATAATACTTCAGATGTCGCGTGCCACAGATACACTGGCACCAGTATCACTGGCAGCGCCGCTAGCTTATTCTGGCGGCACCGCCAGAACATAGTGGCGGTGGCGCCACTATGTCTTGGCGTCGCCGCCGACTCTCTCCACCCTCCAGAATAATTTTTTCGGGGCTTAAGCCCCCCTTTTGGCTGAGTTTTGACAATACTTCGGATGTACTTCAAACATACAGACAATAGAAAGTCTATCTACAAGTTAAAAATAGCAAAAACACACCTCTCGATGAGTCTTGGCACACAAATGCCCCTCTTGACGAAATAAAAATGGGACCTCCTCGCCCAACTCTAGTAAAGTAGCATGATGGTCAGCCTGCCGGTCAGGATCAATACACGGCTCCCTAAAGTTCCAGGGTGGTGCCATAATCCAAACTAAATTTTCAAATCAAAAGGATAGAAAAGAAGAGAGAGAAATGAGGGGATGACTCTCTTTAAAAGGCACAAGCCACTAAAAGACGAAAAGGTACATCCTTTGAGGATATGCTAAGAAAGTACCTCTAAAGACAAAAAGTAGGAAGACGGAACACAGAATCCTCCGATAGACAGACAGAACATAGAATCCTCCACCGAACAGATAAAAATACAGACATCCCAAAAGATGGACAGACAAAAATACATATATTTCCGAAGATAAACAGACAAAAATGCAGAGATCCCAAAATATGAACAGCCGAAAATAAAGGAGCCCCGGAGGATAAAAATAAGCGACATAGCCTTCAGAACAAGCCCCAAAGCCTTCAAGACAAGCCCATATGATCAGAACAAGCCCTAGAGTCTTCGAGACAAGCCCTAGAGGATCAAAACAAGCCCAGAGGGTCAGAATAAGCCCTAGAGCCTTCGAGACAAGCCCTAGACGATCAGAGTAAGCCCCAAAGCCTTCAAGACGAGCCCTAGAGGATTGGAATAAACCCTAAGAGGAATAGAAAGCTGCCCATAAGACGAGATTCAAACATCCAACGGAGTCAGGCTTCATAAATAGCATAAAGACGCTTCAATATGTTATAAAAACACCACGGATGACATAAAAACGCCAAAATACGGTAGAAAGACACCAAAGCATGGTATAGAGACAGCAGAAAGACGCCAAAGCCTGGTAGAAAACATCAGTATACGGTTAAAGACATTGAAGATCAGTAGAAAGAAGCCAAAAATGGCAGCAAAACGCCAAGTCTGGTTGAAAGACACCAACATCCGTTAATTGTGGAAATTTTTATTCTTAAAATGAACGAATGATCACTTTACCCCCTGAAATTGGCACAAAGTATCAAAAACTTCCAAATTGAGAAAGCCGGATCACTTTTACCCTGAACTTGACAAAACCGGCTCAAAACCGCCTCTTATGCTGACGTGGCACTTAAATGGAGAGTGTGTTTCTAATTCAACTTAATTTACTCTAATTAATCACACTTAAACACTAATTAATCACAAGTAAACCATAATTAACATAGGGGCCATTTTGAACTTTTATCCAAAAAAATCATTTTTTACTACGTTGGAATCTTAGCCAAATTGAACATGAACAATACTCATAGCCTTATGCCAAACATAAATCAATTCAGCCATTAACCCATTGACACCTCATCATCTTCAACAATCATTCATAATAGCCAACCCGTCAAACACAAACTCCTCAATACAGAAACATCAATTTCAAACCATTCATGAAATCTAAACTTCCTAAATAAACCTAATAACAATAACAACCAAGAACACAAAATCAAGCAATCAAGAACATAATAACAATCAAGAATCAACACCACACTTTGACACTGCAACTACGGAACCTCGCTGAAAATCATGAACGATGAACACGAACCGAAACGATGAGACAAATCTTAACTGAGAGCTTAAACAATTAACTACCCAATATACAAGAGACTATAACCATTAAGTAACGACATCACAGTCAAAGAAATCAGCAGAGAACTCAATAATAAAATAGAGAACAATAAAACGCACACATAGAGAAACGACGTACCGATGAACGATGAAGAACGTCCAAAAGATTTAGAAAGAACAGAATAAAGGGATGACGAATCATGAGTTCACCAAGATGCGAATCCGAAGTAATAGGAAGGTAAAAGTGTATGAGTTTAGTGTATAGTTAGGGTTTGTAAGCGGCTAGGGTTTTCTGAATAATTCTGGAACAAAAGAGTTGGGTAAATAACGTGATATATATATATATATATTGACGATTTCATCAGGTCTCTTTTGAGATCTGAGAACCAAACCTCGTGGTTCAACCATTCAGTTGAACCACAACCTAACTAGAGCCATAACCGAATTCAAATTTGAATCGAACAATCAAACCTTAAAACGAACCACAAAACTAAAACGACCCGAAAAGTACCGAAAACTCATCGGAAAAATAAATAAAAATTTACGGGGTATTACATTTTTCCCAACTAAAAAAAAATTTCATTAATATGTTGGAGAAGAATGGATGTTATGTTTTAATATGTCAGAAGTTGAAAATTTCAAAACATTTATCAGTTTATTGCTTTGTGTTTGCGATTATTATGGATTGATACTATTTGAAACAACCCATTGTCTTGCAGGATGGGCATGGTACTGAAAAAGTGAAAATCCAAAGGAAAGCACTGCTGATATGACTGTTTTTGTAAGTTTATGAACCTCAGTGATATTTTTTTAAGTAATCCATATATATAAGCTTAAACATTTAGACTATCTCCAATCGGAATGGAAAGTTAAAAAAAAAACAACACTTGTATTGTGAACCACTCTGACATGAGCTAATTCCTTTTTACTGCTCCTTATACCTAATTTACGGCGAACCACTCCGATATGAGCTAATTCTTTCTAGGTAGGAAATGCATAATGTTAGGATTGATTAGGCAAGAACCAAGTGAAATTACACCAAAAATAGTTTATTTTTCTCAAACAGTTACTGTAAATTTGGATGTAATGAGATTTGTTTGTTATGACGAGGATGGGCTAAATTTCATTCTAACGCACTGAACACTTCATGAACGCTTCAGTAGTAGTGAAAGTTTAAATTAAAAGCATAAGCAATTGCCTGAGAATTTTTTAAAAAATTAGTCTGAATGAAGTTTCTCATCACGTATACTCTCTTTTTCCAATGAACTGTCTGTTTTCAGACGTTCCGTCATTGTTAAGGAACATAACTGAAACACATTTTAAATGATATTTCTCGTTTCTGAATTGGACTAGGCATTGTAAAGTTGATTGATTTCCTGTCAATTTTGACTTAAGTTATTATTGTTGTCAAACTTGAGATGAGTTTTGAACCGCATTTTACTATCTTATTATTTTTAGGTCTTAACAATAATATAATTAATTTGATAAACTTTAAAATTAAATAAAATCCCCAATTCTTATTTAATATAGTCAATATATAAAAAAATCGCATATAAACTATAATAAAATTAATATTAATTTAAATTTAAAATATTAATTCCCAAATAAATTTCAAATTATAAATAATAATATTATTTAAATCGCTAATTAATAAGTTGAAACTAATTTTGTAAATTGAAATCAAAAATCAACTTAAACAGTTAAAAGATAAATTTAGAAATCAATAGATTAGAAACCAAACAATTTAGTGACCACATGGGTAAATTAACCATCACTTTTGCAAGCCAAAGAAACAAGCTTAATTACCCATGTAATTTGAAACAAAGGAAGACCAAAAAAAAAAAACGTGGCCCATGTTTGAGTTATACTCATTACTGGCAACCATAAGTCCAAGTCCAATCAACACAACAATTTTTTTGAAAGGAGCAGTAGCATGAACAACTATAATACCAGGCTCAATTTGCAGAAAATCAAAGATAAAACTCAAGCCAAGAACAAACGTGAATCAATTTCCCAAACAACCTAGAAATTGTCCATAGCCATGAACATGAACTATTTGCTTCACTAACAAATCTCAAACAACAAACCATGCCCAGAAACTACGTTGGAATCTTAGCCAAATTGAACATGAACAATACTCATAGCCTTATGCCAAACATAAATCAATTCAGCCATTAACCCATTGACACCTCATCATCTTCAACAATCATTCATAATAGCCAACCCGTCAAACACAAACTCCTCAATACAGAAACATCAATTTCAAACCATTCATGAAATCTAAACTTCCTAAATAAACCTAATAACAATAACAACCAAGAACACAAAATCAAGCAATCAAGAACATAATAACAATCAAGAATCAACACCACACTTTGACACTGCAACTACGGAACCTCGCTGAAAATCATGAACGATGAACACGAACCGAAACGATGAGACAAATCTTAACTGAGAGCTTAAACAATTAACTACCCAATATACAAGAGACTATAACCATTAAGTAACGACATCACAGTCAAAGAAATCAGCAGAGAACTCAATAATAAAATAGAGAACAATAAAACGCACACATAGAGAAACGACGTACCGATGAACGATGAAGAACGTCCAAAAGATTTAGAAAGAACAGAATAAAGGGATGACGAATCATGAGTTCACCAAGATGCGAATCCGAAGTAATAGGAAGGTAAAAGTGTATGAGTTTAGTGTATAGTTAGGGTTTGTAAGCGGCTAGGGTTTTCTGAATAATTCTGGAACAAAAGAGTTGGGTAAATAACGTGATATATATATATATATATATATATATATATATATATTGACGATTTCATCAGGTCTCTTTTGAGATCTGAGAACCAAACCTCGTGGTTCAACCATTCGGTTGAACCACAACCTAACTAGAGCCATAACCGAATTCAAATTTGAATCGAACAATCAAACCTTAAAACGAACCACAAAACTAAAACGACCCGAAAAGTACCGAAAACTCATCGGAAAAATAAATAAAAATTTACGGGGTATTACATTTTTCCCAACTAAAAAAAAATTTCATTAATATGTTGGAGAAGAATGGATGTTATGTTTTAATATGTCAGAAGTTGAAAATTTCAAAACATTTATCAGTTTATTGCTTTGTGTTTGCGATTATTATGGATTGATACTATTTGAAACAACCCATTGTCTTGCAGGATGGGCATGGTACTGAAAAAGTGAAAATCCAAAGGAAAGCACTGCTGATATGACTGTTTTTGTAAGTTTATGAACCTCAGTGATATTTTTTTAAGTAATCCATATAGTTAAGCTTAAACATTTAGACTATCTCCAATCGGAATGGAAAGTTAAAAAAAACAACACTTGTATTGTGAACCACTCTGACATGAGCTAATTCCTTTTTACTGCTCCTTATTCCTAATTTACGGCGAACCACTCCGATATGAGCTAATTCTTTCTAGGTAGGAAATGCATAATGTTAGGATTGATTAGGCAAGAACCAAGTGAAATTACACCAAAAATAGTTTATTTTTCTCAAACAGTTACTGTAAATTTGGATGTAATGAGATTTGTTTGTTATGATGAGGATGGGCTAAATTTCATTCTAACGCACTGAACACTTCATGAACGCTTCAGTAGTAGTGAAAGTTTAAATTAAAAGCATAAGCAATTGCCTGAGAATTTTTTAAAAAATTAGTCTGAATGAAGTTTCTCATCACGTATACTCTCTTTTTCCAATGAACTGTCTGTTTTCAGACGTTCCGTCATTGTTAAGGAACATAACTGAAACACATTTTAAATGATATTTCTCGTTTCTGAATTGGACTAGGCATTGTAAAGTTGATTGATTTCCTGTCAATTTTGACTTAAGTTATTATTTTTGTCAAACTTGAGATGAGTTTTGAACCGCATTTTACTATCTTTTTATTTTTAGGTATTAACAATAATATAATTAATTTGATAAACTTTAAAATTAAATAAAATCCCCAATTCTTATTTAATATAGTCAATATATAAAAAAATCGCATATAAACTATAATAAAATTAATATTAATTTAAATTTAAAATATTAATTCCCAAATAAATTTCAAATTATAAATAATAATATTATTTAAATCGCTAATTAATAAGTTGAAACTAATTTTGTAAATTGAAATCAAAAATCAACTAAAACAGTTAAAAGATAAATTTAGAAATCAATAGATTAGAAACCAAACAATTTAGTGACCACATGGGTAAATTAACCATCACTTTTGCAAGTCAAAGAAATAAGCTTAATTACCCATGTAATTTGAAACAAAGGAAGACCAAAAAAAAAACGTGGCCCATGTTTGAATTATACTCATTACTGCCAACCATAAGTCCAAGTCCAATCAACACAACAATTTTTTTGAAAGGAGCAGTAGCATGAACAACTATAATACCAGGCTCAATTTGCAGAAAATCAAAGATAAAACTCAAGCCAAGAACAAACGTGAATCAATTTCCCAAACAACCTAGAAATTGTCCATAGCCATGAACATGAACTATTTGCTTCACTAACAAATCTCAAACAACAAACCATGCCCAGAAACTACGTTGGAATCTTAGCCAAATTGAACATGAACAATACTCATAGCCTTATGCCAAACATAAATCAATTCAGCCATTAACCCATTGACACCTCATCATCTTCAACAATCATTCATAATAGCCAACCCGTCAAACAAAAACTCCTCAATACAGAAACATCAATTTCAAACCATTCATGAAATCTAAACTTCCTAAATAAACCCAATAACAATAACAACCAAGAACACAAAATCAAGCAATCAAGAACATAATAACAATCAAGAATCAACACCACACTTTGACACTGCAACTACGGAACCTCGCTGAAAATCGTGAACGATGAACACGAACCGAAACGATGAGACAAATCTTAACTGAGAGCTTAAACAATTAACTACCCAATATACAAGAGACTATAACCATTAAGTAACGACATCACAGTCAAAGAAATCAGCAAAGAACTCAATAATAAAATAGAGAACAATAAAACGCACACATGGAGAAACGACGTACCGATGAACGATGAAGAACGTCCAAAAGATTTAGAAAGAACAGAATAAAGGGATGACGAATCATGAGTTCACCAAGATGCGAATCCGAAGTAATAGGAAGGTAAAAGTGTATGAGTTTAGTGTATAGTTAGGGTTTGTAAGCGGCTCGGGTTTTCTGAATAATTCTGGAACAAAAGAGTTGGGTAAATAACGTGATATATATATATATATATATATATATATATATATATATATATATTGACGATTTCATCAGGTCTCTTTTGAGATCTGAGAACCAAACCTCGTGGTTCAACCATTCGGTTGAACCACAACCTAACTAGAGCCATAACCGAATTCAAATTTGAATCGAACCACGAATCAAACCTTAAAACGAACCACAAAACTAAAACGACCCAAAAGTACCGAAAACTCATCGGAAAAATAAATAAAAATTTACGGGGCATTACATTTTTCCCAACTAAAAAAAAAAAGTTGTCCTCGAATTTACCACAAAACCAAAGTACTTGTAAAATCAATTATAGCACGCAAGAAATCACACGTCTGAAAATACGGAGCAACACATTCTCAACGGAACAAAAGAACACAATTACGCATCACAAGTTTCCGATCCGTAAAATCACTCACTCCCGAGTGACAGCTCAAAAAAAAACGCAAAACTCAATTTAAGCAAAACAAAACCGCAATCTCAAAAGATTAAATCGAACTCTTACCCAAAGGTATTTCTACCACAATGACAACTAAGGAGAGTCAAATGAAATGAAACATAATTTAATCGGAAAAAAAAAAATTGTTCAACAATCTGGTACTCCAAACGACTCTCCAAACACCACGTGTGAATGAATTAAAAATTTATTTTCTAACCGGGAATAACCAACACGCTATACGAGGAAATATTTCGAAAATAACAGGCTCAAGTCTCAAAGACTACCAAAGCAACACTACACGTGTAGGAACAATCCCAAATTCAAATCATAATCTTACTAACCCAAACTCCAATGCTACAAACCGAAACATACAGACACTCTCACTGAAAGTAATCTTACATCTCTTAACGCCTACGCATTATAAAGCTTATAATGGTCATAACATCGATTACCTCAAATGAGAAAGTTTATCAGCAAAACAAAATATCGATCAGATCAAATGTGCTCTCATAAAATAATGGCTAAAAACTAACACCATTAGTATCGTCTCAGTTCAACCAACTAAAATCAGCTCGACAATACCATCAACTTCGAAAACTAAGATGTAAAAACACACACCAATTTCTAAGGAATACATAACTTAAACTTCTGACAACAATATTTTTCATCCTCGACATTTATTTTGAATCACCAAAACCCGAATCCTATCGAAAATCATTAAGATCAAATCGAAATTAATCGGAGTATTGGTTATACTCAAAATAAAAATTTTCTAGAAAAACGCTTTCTGTAAACACAAACAAATAATAACACCATCCACCTTTAATTTGAAATCACTAGCACCTCAATTTAAATTTCATTTTCAACCGAAAATAATTAATACTCGTTGAAAAATTCTTTTGTTCGTAAATGTATCAACATAGTAAAATACTCTCAATTTGAAATTATAACCGAGCCTTACTTTCAAAATAATATCATGATTTTACAAAACCGTTCATTTAGAAAAATTTACAATCTGCTTTTAAATCAAAACTGGCAAAGTTTCATCACTTCTCAGAAGTTAAATTTTTACAAATAAAAATTCCTTTATTTACGAAAATTTCCATATCGGTATCAATTTTTTTTTTGACGGAAATCGAATCTGTAAAAATAAAATTTCTTTTTAAAATTTTCAGTGTAAATAGACACGCAGAGCATAACCAATTTTCCTAAGTCAAAAATCCTCAATGCATACTCTAAGCTGACAAAATTCTGAAATCCGAACTAAATCTCGAGTGCAACCTTATAACCATAGTTCCTATTTACTAATTACTGATACTCCAACATAATAGAATAACTCCTTACAATGCGATTTCTTTTAAGTCACCACCGTCATGTCTAGTTTCCAACTAAATAAAAATTTCAAAACCGTTTGAAATTTAATAACCTTTTAAACACCATTTTTCCAACATAATTCGCGAGTTTATAATAAAACATTTTTCTTGAAAAGTTCCACTGATAAAATTTATTCTTTTATATAATTGTGCGCCAGGGTGATGACATATTACAATGTTATATTGGTGAATCTTCATTGAGCATGTATTGCTTTATTGATATTTTCTAGTAGTAATGGTTCATATCGACGAGGTATAACTCAAGTTATATAAACGTTGGACAACTTTCTGTTAAAATTATGAGTTCAATTTTTTTAACAAACGCTCTCACTCTCCAATTATTAAAAAAGAAAAAAAATAGTTATGATTCATAAAATTTACTATATTATTTTTAAAATAAGAAAAATTTATTAAATCTATTTTAAATTCTATTAGAATTAAAAATATTAAATGAAATTTTGAAATGTGCAATTTTTTTTAAATTATACTAAGATATTTTAAATATTTAAAAGAAAATTAATAATATACATACAAAAATATTTTAATAAAATTAATATTTATTTTTATTTTTTTAATAATTATGAAGGAAGAGTACTTGAATAAGGAATTAAAGACACAACTTTAGTATAATGATGTTTTAGTTAAATTAATATAACTTACAAAGTATTTTTATTTTTTAATAATTATTTAAGAATTTTAATATATAAAAAACAGTCAAATACGTTAAAAGATAAGTCAACTAATTTATTAGTATCATGCAAACAAGATCATTATCTTCTATGAAATAATTTATTAGTTTATATATTATAGTATGGTGGCGCTTGAGCTAAAATTAGAGGCTTCCTATAATAGATGGACTAACTTTGTTCATATGTAATATAATCACAATGTATGTACAGTTGCAAAGATAAGAATTAAAAAGGCTTAATCACCAAAAAATGCCAAACCTATACGTCTTGTGTCAGTTATAGCCAAACCTTTAAAAATCACCAAATTTAGCCAAACTTATATGTTCTGTTTCTTTTTTAGCCATTTTTGAATCGAACCGATTTTTTTGACACCATGTCGTCCATGTCACCGCCAACTAAGCAATTGGCGGTGACATGGCAGCTGATATATTTTACATAGGTTTGGCTATAACTGACACAAAATGCATGGGTATGGTATTTTTTGGTGATTAGAGCAAATTTTAAAATGAAACTAATTTTTAAATTCAATAATTAATAAATTAATTATATTATAATAAAATTCATATATATTTAATAAATTTTTTTTTTATTTAACACTAATTAAAATTACTCTAATTTTTTAATAAACTTAATCGATTTTAATAAATTTGTTTTATAATATTTGATGGATATATAATTAATTTAAATTTTATTAAAAATAAACAATGTCATATTCATCATAAAATTTCTGTTTTTAAAATTTCAATTGTCGGTCCGTCGACACCGCCGCCGTTTGAGACCCAATTGTTCGTGTTCCGACGAACAACCTGAGAGTAATATACACAACAAACATACGCCATTGTTTATAATTCAACTACACACACATAAACGGAAAAATAATTTCTCAATAGATCATTGCTTATTTAAAGGAGATGTTCAATTTTTTTCTCATTTTTTTCTCTATAAAGTGAAGTCACGATATTTATAAAGCATTGAAAACTTACCTTAATTTACACATAACAACTTTTTTTTATTATCTAGACTCAGTCATAATAAGATCTCAACAACATTGAAAATAATAAATCAAGTTCGAAACCATCATGAACAATAAACACTTTCACCAAATTTAATTCAACATTAATTCCTAAGTAATACATTAATTCATTTTTTTAATTTGAATGGCTAAAAATTTAAAACTATCCTTTAATTTTTATTATTAATTAAATTAATTACATATTCATTAAACTATATACTAAATAAATTTATTTGATTTAGTGAAATATTAGATTAATTTTATTTAGTATTAAATAGAAAATATAATTATGTTTAAATATAAATGAATTTTATAAATGATATAATTAATTTATTAATTATTAAATTTAAAAAGTAGTTTGATTTTAAAATTTGCTCTAATCACAAAAAAATACCAAACCTATGCATTTTGTATCAATTATAGCCAAACCTAATTTAAATATATCAGCTGCCATGTCACCGCCAATTCCTTAGTTGGCGGTGACATGGACGACATGGTGTCAAAAAAATCGGTTCGATTTAAAAATGGCTAAAAAAGAAACGGAACATATAAGGTTTGGCTAAATCTGGTGATTTTTAAAGGTTTGGCTATAACTGACACAAAACGTATAGGTTTGGCATTTTTTGGTGATTAAGCCAATTAAAAAAGCTTAAAAATGCTAACTTTTCACTTGAGGAGTATAAATGAAAAGCAGTGGAGTAAAACGAGTGTATATGTAGATAAATGAATTCCAGCTTTTTTTAAGGAATTCATTCATTCCAAAAGGGGTCTAAAGTAAACGTGATTCTGTTTTGGTAATTTTAACGTTTTTTATACTTTGTGACAAGTTGAGGGGTAAAGTGATTCTCGTTCTAATTAAAATAGTACAGTTCAGGTCTTATTCCAGCAAAGTGACATTCTTTTCTTTTACTCTCAGATTTTTATCGCTCTATTTGATTCTCTTCTTCGGTAATCAGTTGTTTTGCAGTTTTCAGCGATGAACTCACTTTGAGCTCTTTGTGATTGTTCTTCATTTCGGCGATGAAATTATCGATGGAGGTATTTAATTTTAACTTAAGATTTTTATTATACTGTTTTTTAACTCAAGCTCAAATTGATTAGTTTTTTTTTTTTTTAATCTATGGTTTATGTAGAGAGAAATTTGAATCTGAGATTTTCAGTAGTTCTTTTTTTTGATAATTTGGGGAGGAGGAACGCTTGTGGGAAGAATTGAACCCACGACCTAGCAGTTTTCTGCTTAGCGCTTATACCATTTGAGCTAAAACTCGTTGGTTTTTCAGTAGTTATATTTTTTTAATTTGTCTTTTCAATCCCATTCAAGGAGAGCTGAATCTAGGGTTTATTGACTAACTTTGCAAGTGTGATTTGGGTGTACAGCTCAACTTGATTAGATTTTCAGTAGTTAATGTTTTTTTAATCTCATTTATTCTACTTTGGTTTTGCATCAGAGTTGCACCTGCACATATAAACAAATCCATCTTCATGTGTCATATCTTATTCTGTCTAATTCTGTAGATTCAGTGGAATAGAATACTAACATCGTATTACGAATTACATTCTTTCCGTCGAATACTGATTGCTTTAATCTGAAAGTCTTCCATTACTATTTTGTAGCCTACCGATAATAGAATTGTAGTTTAGGAGATATGGTGAATCGGTGAAATTTGGAGTTACATTGTAAATTAGGAGCTAATCTTAAGGTCCTCTATTACAATTTTTTATAGTTTGCTATTGGAGTATTAGGGTTCTATTATTGATTATAATTTTGAATGTGAATTAATTTATGCGCTAATCAAATTCTGATGGACTAATCAAACACAGTGTTTCAGACCATACGAGTACCATTAATTACTACTATTATGTATAAAAATCGGTTTGTTTGTGTTTTTCCAATTTCATTAATATGTTGGAGAAGAATTGATGTTATGTTTTAATGTCAGAAGTTGAAAATTTCAAAACTTCTATCAGTTTATTGTTTGCGATTATTATGGATTAATACTATTTGAAACAACCCATTGTCTTGCAGGATGGGCATGATACTGAAAAAGTGAAAATCCAAAGCAAAGCACTGCTGATATGACTGTTTTTGTAAAGTTTATGAACCTCAATGATATTTTTTTAAGTAATCCATATAGTTAAGCTTAAACATTTAGACCATCTCCAATCAGAATGGAAAGCTAGCAAAAAACAACACTTGTATTGTGAACCACTCTGACATGAGCTAATTCATTTTTACTGCTCCTTATACCTAATTTACGGCGAACCACTCCGATATGAGCTAATTCTTTCTAGGTAGGAAATGCATAATGTTAGGATTGATTAGGCAAGAACCAAGTGAAATTACACCAAAAACAGTTTATTTTTCTCAAACAGTTACTGTAAATTTGGATGTAATGAGATTTGTTTGTTATGATGAGGAAGGGCTAAATTTCATTCTAATGCACTGAACACTTCATGAACACTTCAGTAGTAGTGAAAGTTTAAATTAATAGCATAAGCAATTTCCTGAGAATTTTTTAAAAAATTAGTCTGAATGAAGTTTCTCATTACATATACTCTCTTTTTCCATTGAACTGTCTGTTTTCAGACGTTCCGTCATTGTTAAGGAACATAACTGAAACACATTTTAAATGATATTTCTCGTTTCTGAATTGGACTAGGCATTGTAAAGTTGATTGGTTTCCTATCAATTTTGACTTAAGTTATTATTGTTGTCAAACTTGAGATGAGTTTTGAACCGCATTTTACTATCTTATTATTGTCTCTGTACATAATAACCTTTCCATTTTCAAATGTTTTTTTACCATTTAATAGTTTTTTTTTCTTCTAACTGATGGCGATTTGTGAAATCTCCTGCATTTCTAGCTCTGAACATTCCAAAGGTTTTGACTTCTATGTCATTGTGCTACATGTAAGGGGGTGTGCATTTGATTCCATCTGAAATGAAATTTTGATTTTTTTTAAAACCAACTCAATTTCTTTAATTTTTTCATAATCAATCTGAACTAGTTTATAGGAATTTTAAATATTTAAAAATTTGGACCTCTATTCGACTGGTGTTTTTTTTTGCTCGGTTTGTACAACAAATGAGCTGAAATGTTTTTCTTTCAAAATCAAACTGAACCAATAAGTCAAAATTGTTCATAATTTTAAAAGGAACCATATTTTGATAATAATCTGATTCGCTAAAGAAAACTACATTATACTCTATTTAATTACTCCAATTTTATAGTAATTGTCTACTCCAATTAAAAATATGATATTATCTGTTATTTTTCCAATGTAAATTATCCAACTCTTGTTTTTGATTTTGTTGTTTTCTTCCAATGTATATTATCCAACTCTCTTGCTTAGTTTTTGTTGATGACTTAATTTGAATTTTATTGATTTGATCTTTCAGTTGATTACTTTTGTCTCTGGAGTATTCATAATTTGATCAACTCATTTCACCCCCAAGTTCAGGGGGTGAAGTGATCCTTTGTTCTTGGAAGTTTATGCATACAAGATGTTGAATTTGAAACCTAACTTAATGTTTTTCTATGGGAGGTCTTTTATTTTAGGGAATGTTTTTCTCAGTTTTAGAGCCCTGGTTGCTGTAGAAATCGAGTGCATCCTACCAATGGAGTCTTATCGAGAATTATTAAAGAAATACTAAATCTTAATACTTGTAGAATTGCATGCTTTGCCTGTTTACATCACAACAAACATGCCGTCCATTTTGCAGCAGGATTAATGGTTCCCAAGCAGTCGGGGAATGTTTATGCATAGCTTGTTAGGTAACACGTGCTAAAACATTGACTTTTCGACTGAAGCCCTATCTCTTGCATATGAACTGTTTGCTTACTATATGAACTGAATCTAAATTTATTTTAAGCCGCTGGTAGGTCATAACCTTGACTTATTTGTTGAATTTCTTCATGTCTAGAATGAAATATGCGAGGTAATTCAATCGGATCCCTCTCTTGCAAACGTAGATGTAATTGAAAAATGTTTTGGTTCTCAATGCCATAGTCATGTGGCTGGCTATGGCGGTGGAGTAAAATTAGAAGACTTGAAGGGTCCACCAACTACGAAGGTTGATCGTGAAACTAAGCTTCGAGAAGAGAATTAATTATTGAGAGATTGCGTAAACACATTGGAAGATAAATTTAGAAAGTTTGAAGAAGTGTTCCTTGCTCAACAATATAATGACCTACCAACGGCTTATTCTCATTCAACTGATGGCCTACAAAGTTAATCATACCTTAACATGTGAGTAATTTTCTTGATTTCAATTAATTAATCTTGTTAAGAAATATTTCTAATGTATACAATAGTTGACATGTTTTTTTGTTTAGTTTATATTTGTTAATGATAAAAAATGTGGGTTTTACTGATATGTGGATTGACTAATTGGAATTTAATTAAAGTTGTAATGTTTTCTTACTAGAATTTGTGAGTTTTGAATTGAGTCGTGTGCTCTCATTTCCTATTACATAGTGCAATTGATGATATTCTGGTGCTTGTTAGTATTCCTTTTTGTTCCGTTTATCTGTGCGTGTCTTGTCCTACCTTTTACAATTGTAATACTGCAGCTAGTTTTAGTGGTTAGATATTGTGGTTGTATTATCATCTATCTAATACGATGACTGCTTGATGATGGGATTCCGTAATGATGCTTTGTAATTGGTGCATGGCTGTGGAAGTCATAATGGACCAGTTGCTATCTGCAACTTATGGCTATTGCCTGGTATCACTTATGTGATTTTATCTGTTGTTTATATATATACTTGCACACCTCCAGCACACGGTTTTGTTACTTGAAATTATATTCAGTTCCGTTGGTTGTAATAATTTCTAACAGGTTTTACTTCGTACTGGACTTTAGTAATTTGATATTGAACATACATGTTGGTTGGTCATGGTTGTTTCTAATCTTCTATTAATCTATTTCAGACTGTACTTTAATAATCTTCTCATTTTGTTCTAATGAGGGTGATTTTCATCTTGTGCTGATTATTTGTTGGTGACTTCAGGGATATGTGGATCGGATCCGAGAAGGCTACCGCATGACGATTGTGTCTGACTTGTGCCAAAGGGAATAGCAGTCTCTTTTGGATTCAAAAGAATTTTTTTTTTTGCTAGGACACTTAAGATTTTAGATTCCTAACTTAGTATTTTAGTTTTTTGGCTGTTTATTTATATATATTCAATCATATTAGATACTAATTTTATAATTAGCTAATTTCTTTTGAATGATGATATTCAGTTGATATTAGATACTAATTTTGTAATTTGATACTTCTTTTTGAATGATGATACTTCATCTATAAATATAATTTTTTATATTTCATTCATATTTTTATAGAAGAAAAAAAGATAATCTTACTGATAGTTATTTATAAAAAATGTAATGTTTAATGAGTCGTCTATCAATGGCCATTTTTGCGACTAGATAAATTTTTGTGACCATTTTATTAAATGGTCTAGAATAATAGTCTGGATTTTAGATTACACAAAATGATAGCAAGAACCTTCCCAATAACAGTTCATGAAGTTGAGGCACTCATATGAGGTGCAGCTAGGGAAGCATAAAAGCCATTAGATATTTTGATTAAAGCTTCATGCTTGCCCCTCTCTACAATACCCCCATTCTTAACGACTGCGATAACATCTGCGTTTTTAATAGTTGACAATCGGTGGGCTACCACAACTGTAGTTCTACTCACAATTACTCGGTCTAGTGCGTCTTGAACCACTTTCTCAGATTCAGCATCCAAGGCGCTGGTAGCCTCGTCTAAAAGCAATATCTTTGGACTTTTCACTATTGCACGCGCTATGGCAACCCTTTGTTTTTGGCCACCTGACAGCATCACTCCTCGCTCTCCTACGAGAGTGTCATATCCCTGCATATGCATCATCCAATCTCGGTCACGAAAAGCTTAATTTTTATTGCAACTGAAAAAGGACAAATATCCATAGATACAGGTGCAATCTTTGGATAGTAGACTGACCTGCTGTAAGCTGCTAATGAACTCATGCGCATTGGCCAACTGTGATGCAGCTATGATTTCTGCCTCGGTTGCATTCCCGTCCTTTCCATATGCAATGTTGGCTCGGATTGTATCATTAAACAAAACTGGCTCTTGGCTCACAAGCCCCATCTGCTGCCTCAACCACTTCAACTGGAGATTTTGAATTTCAACTCCATCTAGAGTTATATGTCCTGAATCAGGATCATAAAATCTTTGCAGCAATGCAATGACTGTTGATTTTCCACTTCCGCTTTCTCCCACTAGAGCCACACTCTGTAAAATGAAAAGATACACTTTCATCTTTCTCTTCTGTTAACCAAATAGAATAACAAGGTGGAAAAAAAATTACCTTTCCACAATGAATTTCCAAGCTTAGATCTCGAAAAATTGGAATATCCGGTCTGGATGGATAAATAAAGCTTACATGACGAAGCTCTATATCTCCTCTCACATTCTCTATTCTCGCTCCCGACTGATCACTTGGATCTATCTTTGAATTGCGGTCTATAATGGAAAATATGGAGCCCACCGCACTCTTGGCCTTGGAGGAATCAGGAGCTAAAGAGCTTGATTGTGAAATTCCTACAGCAGCCATGCTTAAAGCAAAGAATACCTGCAAACAGAAATGATAGGTCAACATCACTGAATCATTTTTTTCTGGAGAAAACAAAGCTACACAACAAAACATAAATTCCCACTTGAAAAACATCTGCATAAGATGCTCTCCCATGCTTGACGAGTTGCGCTCCTACGTAGAAACTGGTTGCATATACCGAAAATAACATGAAAAAGGATATTCCAAATCCTGTTCCACTTATAATGCCTCGCCTGAGTCCTGCCTTAAGAGGGCCTTCACACTTGTTTCCATACAGTTGCATGACCTTCTCTTCTGCACAGAAAGATGCAACTGTTCTTATGTTTCCAACCGCATCAGTTGCTATTTGGCTTGCTTCCTGGTACGCCATCTGCAGCAATTAAGTCGGCAGATTGCACCAAATCATCAAAAGCGGTTAAAAATTTAAGTAAATTAACTGGTGATGTTTGCAAGAAATAGAGCGCACACCTTTGCATCTGCACTGAATCCATGGATGAACCTCATTTGTAGAAAACTTGAAATTCCTAATATCGGAATAAGTGCTATAATAATCAATGCCAATTCCCAACTGGCATAGAAGGAAATTAGCACTCCTGCTACCGCGGATGCCAAGTTTTGAATTAGTAGTGACAGGGTGTTCCCTACCAATGTACTCATTGTTGCTGCATCTGCTGAAAGCCTTGCACCGATTGCGCCACTTGTGTGCTGGGGCTCGTCAAACCAGGCGATTTCCATGCCCACCGCCTTTCTGAAACAAAGGCATCTTATTCTCTTAATAAGTTTGCACCCTGCTACGGCGAAGCAATAGTACTGTAGAGGTATTACAACTATACATGCAAACCCCAGTGCGACGAAAATGAGAGCCCAAAAATTTAAACTAGTCGTCAACTGATGAGGCGGTTCATAAAAGGTCCGAAGCACTTTGGAGATCAATATACCGTAGATAGGATATATTGATCCGCTCCCACATGCTGCAACCGAACCCGCAATAAGCACGGGAAGCTCTGGCTTGTTAAGAGCAGCCAGGCGAGCATAGGGGACCTTTGGAGCTATGTCTTTACGTTCGGCTTCTGGCTTCGGGTTTTCAGCGACACTTGGACCAGATGAATGGCCGAATGAATTCCTCTGACTTGATTGAGATTCAGATCCAGAATATAGACCTGATCTCTGATGTTCCTCCATTGCTTCTTTTGTAGTGTTTGCTTCTTGTAAGCCAATAAGCTGGGAGTATGCTCCTTTAGAATCCCTGAGTAGCTCTGAATGTGAACCTAATCAATCAACAAGAAAGTTATACATACATGTTTTATATTCCTTTCAACAATTAAGTGAGAGTTGTGCAAATGAATTTGCTGAAGTGTTCAAGTACCTTTCTCAACAATAACTCCATGATGCAGAACAGCAATTAAATTCGCTTTTCTTACTGTAGTCAAGCGATGAGCGATGATTACGGTAGTTCGGTTGACCATTACTCGGTCTAGCGCATCTTGCACAACCCTTTCGGACTCTGCATCAAGGGCACTTGTAGCTTCATCCAAAAGTAAGATTCGTGGATCTTTTAGGATTGCTCTTGCTATAGCAATTCGCTGCTTCTGTCCGCCAGAAAGCTGCGTTCCATGCTCACCAACCATGGTGTCTAGTCCCTGGATGCAACAAGGTTCGAGTAAAATGAAGCAAAAACTGTACAGCACACTGAATAAAAATAAAAATAATGGACAACCACTTACATGAGGCAGTCTATCGATGAAAATAGCAGCATTGGCAAGTTCAGCTGCAGCTCTTATCTCTTCGGTTGTTGCTCCATCCTTTCCATATGCAATATTATCCCTAATGCTGGCTGTGAACAACACAGGTTCTTGACCAACAAGTCCAATTTTGCTCCTGATCCACTTCAGCTGAAGCTCTTTCAAGTTGATTCCATCTATAAGTACTTCACCAGCCTGTGGATCATAAAACCTCTCTATCAGACTGATCACTGTTGATTTCCCACTTCCACTGTGGCCAACCAATGCTGCAGTTATTCCACTAGGTATTGATAGAGAAAGTCCGTTAAAAATTCGTTCTTCTAGTCTGGCTGGATAACTAAAAATTACTCCCTTTAGCTCAACATCTCCGCGGATGTCAGCCAATACCATTCCCGTTGTGCCATAAGCATCTATCTCAGGTTGTCTCATAATAGTCTGAAACATTTTATGAGCTGCAGCTTGTCCAGCAGAAAATGCAGTCATACTTGGAGATGCCTGCCCGAGGGACCTGAAGTTAACATCCATAAGTAAGCGATAAAAAGTTATATAAAAGCGTCAAAGAGTGCGCTTTCAAGTTTGTGTGTGCGCAGGCACCTATCTATTCCACAAAAGGGACTTACATAGAACCAACCAACACCGCAGCAATCACATTGAGCACGTTGCCTCCTGTATATCCCTTTTCCACTATCATCCTCCCACCGAACCATACTGACAAAGAATAGGTACAGAACAGGACCAGATTTACGACTCCAAGACCTATTCCAGAAGCAGTGCCTCCACCGACACCTGAAATGTATGCAGCGTCGAGAAGCTTCATGTAATTACTTATGGCTTGTCGCTCTCCAGTAAACGATGCAACCTGGTAAAAAAACAAACTGTAAAAAATAAGCATACTCTTCAAAAAGAAATTAAATCTGCGATGTAAAACTTACAGTTCTGATCGAGCCAATAGTCTGCTCAACCACATTTGCTGCTTTTGCATAAGCATTTTGACCCCGGGAGGCCATCTTAGCACTTGCGATAGACGTCACAGCGAAAGCCATCACTAGCAGGGGAAAAGCTGATAGCATGACCAAGGTGAGTAACCACCCTTTAGTAAATGCTATAACAAATCCTGCAACGAATGTTGCTACAAGTTGTATAAATTTCCCCACCTGCAACAATGTATAGAAGGAATGCATAAGCATAGGACGAGATCTTAGTACGAGTTGCAATAGTAATATTTTCAAAATAATTACAATATATATAGAACTCTACGCTTTGAATATATTCTGGTTTTGAATTTATTTTCGTTTTGAATTAGCTTGTTTTGAATTTATGTAATTTAACTCCAAGCTACAACTTACATATGAATATATGTATATGAGTAATAAAATGAGATGAAAAAAACTTCTCTATAAAAAATAATTAAAATCAAATGATTATCTTATTTATGAGAGATATTAAATTAAAAAATTTATATACACACCAATTGTTAATTTAAGAAAAATCTCAACATAAAAAAAGAATATATATTAAAATATTTTAATCTTAAGGCTTTTAGTATAAAAAATTCCTTTTTTAGAAAGAGTTTAACTTTTCTACACCTCAAATATAGGTGGAATAAATTTCTACCTGTGCAAATAGAACTAAAGTGAATAAGTCACCTTATACATTCCCTTTCCCTCTAACGGAAAAAATTAAATTCACCTCCTACTACGTTGAAATAGTACTCCCTCCGGTTCATAATATTAGTCGCATTTGGCTTTAACACAAGAACTAAGAATACAATTAATATGTCTTAATTTGTAAACACTTTTACTAAATTATCCCTACATTGAAAATTGTTTACATTTATGACTACCATTTTTATTTGTTTATTGTATTCTTTCAATAAATTATTGGGGGGTAAACATGGAAAAATAGCAATTAATGCTCTCTTGATATTATAACATGACAAATATTATGGACCAACAAAATTTCTCAAATGCGACAAATAATATGGACCGGAGGGAGTACTTGTTAATGGTTCTAGTTCTGATAATAATAATAAAAAAAATGGCTCTATACCTTCTCTCCCATGGCATCTTGTATAAGAAGGGTGTCCCCGGACATTCTACCGATGACCTCTCCGGTGTTTGTTTCCTTATCAAAGAAAGCAATATCTTGGCGTAAAATGGTTTTCAAATATAAAGCCCTTATTCTTACGGCCTGTCTCTCTCCGGTGATCGTCCAGCAAGCCACCTCTGGAGCACAAGAAATTCACATGCTTAAACTATATAATCTCTGTATAACAGATAATACTTTATGAGACTCTAGTAGTCGGATGCTATCTACGTTAAAAAAAAAAAAAAACTTACGGAGAAGTGATGCTATTGCCGCGCCTATCCCCAAGTAGACGAAGTTTAGAGATGCCTGAAAATTATCAAGCAATAAATTAGTAACACTTTCGCAATTATTAGTTTCTCTTCAAATTCATAAGATTATTGCAGACTCTGTTTACCCGAGAAACTACATCAACCACATCTTTATCTTGGCTGTGACCGAAAGCGTCGATGGTATCACCGAGGACAATGGCCATCAGAGGCATAGGCAACCCATTTGCAATCGCACCAATTGTGCCCATGATCATCAGAACTGTGTCCATGCAATCTCTATATGAAAAAAGCTTGTGAAAAGGCAATGAGATACGAACGGCTTCATTGCTGTTGATATTGGCCATCTCAAGATGCTAACTTAACTATGGTATATCGCACCATTCAACATTATATATACTGATATAGTTTTGTACAACTCAAAATATTTGAACTGTCCTAATTATATTTGGATAACAGTTTCAGTAGCAGAAACTGATCAACATTAGATAACCGTGATCAGAGTTTTAAGTTGAATCATGCGATTGTGATAAAGAGTTTTAACAAAATCATGAGGACTCATAACACTTGTAATAGAACTAGTTTGACTCCTCAATTTTTATATTTATTAAATTTAAGCTTAATCACTCAAAACACCCCACCTTTAGTCCCTTTTGTAAATATACCCTACGTAGGAATTCTCTAATTTTACCCTATTTTGCCATTTTATGTTTCAATTGTACCCCAAATCATTAAATTGACCTCTTTTCACTTGTAAAAAAGTTCAAAATAATCTTTTATTTTTTATACTATTAATAATATTAGGGTCTAATTGAAATAGACGCTAAAAATGGAGGACTATTTTAATTTTTTTTTTCAAGTGAAAAGAGGTCAATTTAATGCTTTAGGGTACAATTGAAACATAAAAGGGCAAATTAGAATAAAATTGGAGAAATTCCTACGTCGGGGTATATTTGTAAAAGGGTTAAAGGTGGGGGGTTCTGAGTGATTAGGCCTTAAATTTATTACAATTATATCTTTTGTTTACCCGAATTATCTGTTTTAGAGTTTTAATTTCAAAAATTTATTTTTTACTTTTTTTTTACGTTTTATGTCTTTTTTATAATTTTTTTATAAATTATAATTATACCAATTTGTTTTATTTATAACTAATTTAAGAAATTAGAGTTTTACTAGAATTGTAAGCATATTACACTATATGATACAAAGTTAGAGATTTAGTAGAATTGTACTAGTATATTACACTATATGATACAAAGTTAGAGATTTAGTAGAATTGTAATAGTATTACACTATATGATACAAAGTTAAGATTTTGGTTAGATTAAAAAATACTTTATATTGTTGGATAATAAAAGTTAAATAATTATCAAAAACATTATTCTCAGTAATGCATGATTATTTGCAAAAGAATTGGTAAAATTAATAAGACATATGAATTTGGAAATATTTGAATTGGTAAAATTAATAGTATTACACTATATGATACAAGTTTTTTTTTTTATATAGACAAAAACCTTGCCCAGCAAGGAGAAAGCAAACAAACTAAAGAGAAACTACACTACTGCAAAAATCATCATTCCAGATATGGAACCAGTTTTATGAGACAAATCTTCTAACCAAATTCTTCCATCCTCCTCTGTTGCATCTGCAGCTAATTGGTGAGCCAAGGTATTATTTTTCCTAGGACAATAAGACCAAGAAATCTCATCAAACTCTCCCGCCAATTGTCTTGTATCGTTCAATAGAAATGTACTAAAAAATTATAAATATAAAATCTATAAACAAATTAAATATTAAAGATGTTTTTGAATTTTTTTTTTCTATGTGCTACGTCACCAGTTAACAGTGATTATAGACAGAAGGATTTTTTGTTCAATGAAAACAACTGGGGGGCTGGATTGTACTCCAAAAATCAAAAAGAACTGTCTTGTATTTTTAGCAAAACTTCAGGAGTTTTTTATACCTCTTACCCAACTAAAACCAATTATTTTCCTCGTCAAGTAGGAAATTCATACTTAGTACAATTTTGGTGTGAAAGAAAAAAGAGAAAATTAGGTAAAACACTCTATTTTCTAAAATAATAGTAAATTATACCTCAATAAGGAAAACATAAAAAAAATACCTCACCTTTTTAGCATTTTTATTTTTTTACTCTATAGTCTTTTTTTATTATAATAATACTTATTTCTTATTATTTTTTACTCTAAATATTTTATTTTTACTCTAACATGTATATTTTTTTTTTTCAGATTTACTTCCCTCTCTCTCTCTCTCTCTCTTTCTCTATCTTTCTCTGTGTTTCTTCTTTTTCTTCTTCTTCTCCATTTTTTCTTCTTCTTCATTTTCTTCTTCTTCTTTATTTTTTTTCTTTATCATGCCGTCGTCGTTCCTTCAACGATCCGCCATCACTCCGTCGTTGCTCCGCCGTCGATTCACCGTTCTTCCATATTTTAGCAATTTTTTTCTTAACTCGTGGTGATTATTATAATTTATTTTAACTCTCAGATCTAAAAAAATTGTTCTTTAATTTGTCCAGTTTGAGATCTGAAAATTTGCATTAAAAACGATTTTCTGATGAAAAAAACGATTTTCTGCAGAAAAAATAGTTTTTTTGCAGAAAACAGCGTCTGATTATCATATCGTTATCACTATGACGTTATCATATAATTATCATAACACTGTAGAGAAAAATAATTTTCTGTCAAGAAAAATGTTTGATTATCATATCGGTATCATTAACGTTAGCATGTTTGTATCATATAACGTTATCATATCAGTATCATAATATTATACGATTATGATAATAGTATGATAAGGTTTATGATAATAGTATGATAAGGTTATGATATAGTTATGATAAAGTACGTTATGATAATGTTATGATAATATTTTATGATATTGTTATGATAAAGTTTATTATGCTAATGTTATGATAATAGTATGATAAGGTTAATGATAAAAGGTTACGATATAGCTATGATAAAATATGTCATGATAATCTTATGATAATATTTTATGATACTGTTATGATAAATTATATTATGATAATGTTATGATAATTTTTATAAAAATAGATGATAATAGTATGACAAAGTTAACGATAATAGTATGATAACATACGAAAAATAATTTTTTACAGAAACATTATGATACCGAGATGATAATGTCACTGCTGCTTTTATGATAATATTATGAAAAAAAATTGTGATACCGATATGATAATATCACTGCTGCTTTTTTAGATCTAGATCTGAAAGATGAAATTGCGAGATAAAAAATAATGATACATAAATAATTGGAAATTTTTAAAATAAAATTACAAGATTGAAGATGACGGAAAATTGAAAATAAGTGAAAGTGAAAAATGCAGGAAGTGGAAGAAGAGGGAAAAAAAGGAAGAAAGAAAAAGAAGAAAAGTGGAAGAAGAGAAAGAAAAAAAGAAAAGAAGTGGAAAGAGAAAGAAAGAAAGTGTCAGATCATGCATTCCATATGTTAGAGTAAAACCATTAACTTTTTGCCACGTAGAGTAAAAATACAATATCTAGAAAGTTGTGATGTATTTTTCATAACTTTTTTTTACTGAGGTATATTATCCTATTATTCTTGTTTTTTAGGTAAATTTGTAAAGAGCCCAAGAAAAAAGTTGGTGGGACTCTTTTCCAATTTAATAGGAAAGAAATCCAATATTTGCAATTTAAAATTTAAAATGGTAATTTTTTCGGGAGTAATTTATTTTATTTGTGTTTATTAAAAATACTTTATCTAAGTTAATAGTTTAGATGATCAAAGTAGTAGTTTATTAGAAATTAATTAATATTTTAAAATAATTTATCTATATATTGTCTTAATTAATAATATTAATAATAATTAAATTATTATTAAAAACATAATTGTAAATTTTCTTCTCTTTCTCCCATCCATACTTTTATATATATTATAGATATATGAAGTATTGATTAATGGATTCATATTAGAGATGTTCTCTGATAATTTTTGTTCACCTAGAAATTATCCGGACTCGAATCTTTGAATTTATAATTGGGATTGGTTTGAAGTTTGATATTTAACGGAATTATGAAAATATCTACAGGGCTTCTTTGGTATAAAAATACTTGACCACGTAATCTAAATGGTAACAATCTGGGAGTTAATGAACTCAGGGCGAGATTAATACCGAAACTACTCCTAAATTAGAACAATCTGAAGATTGTGAGATAAAAAACACTGGGCTTAATTTTTAATTGATTGATTTGTTTATACAAAAATAATAAAATTCTAAGCTATATATATCTCTATAAAATCAAGACTCCTAATCTAACTATAACTAATATTTTTAAAAAGAAATACTCCTAATGGGTTGCGAATTCCTAATAAAAAACTAATCTAAAAAAGGCTTTCAGTTGGGCTTAATCCCCTTGGTAAGCCCATGCGACGCTCTGACACACAATATTTCTGGACCGGTGTAAACAATTTTATTTATGGGCTATCTGTATAAAATCCATGGGGTAATTTATTTTATGGGTCACTGTACTTTTCAAGAATTGCAAAATGGTGACCGAACTTTAAAACGTCACAAAATGGTTACTTAACTTTTAAATATGTGATTTTTGGAGGGTTTTAAGTGTTTTATAGTCAAATTATACATATGTAGTAATCAAAATTTAATTATTTATGACAAATAATACCTTATATTTTATATATACACACAATCAACAAAAAATCGACTAGAAATATTTTTCTTTAGTGACCAAAAATCCTTCTATCTTAACATAAACTAAAATGTTACTTTTTGAAGTTCGGTCACCATTTTATAATTTTTTAAAAGTACAGTGACCCTCAAAATCAATTACCCAAATCGATGCATAAACTCATGATAAAATTACAACAAAGCACCTAAAATCTCAAATATTTATGTTAGTGATTCAATTTTAGAAATCTTTTATTTTTTTTTTAAAAAATTCCATATTTATCTTTTAATTATTGTCATTCCTATTTTATTTATATGGTATCATTTTCCTATAGTGTTTCTATTACGCAAAATAAATTTTTTGCGTAATGTATAGTTTGACCCCTAACATTTATACCATTTTACCCATTTAACCTCTATATTTGACCTATCAAACCTCTGAATTTGTTAAAGTATCCTTTTTAACCCTAAAACGGAGATTGAGTTTCAAATGCATTAGCGTGACGAAAGATCTTTTACTGGGCTGCCAATGTGTTTGCCAAAATATACAAGGCTTAATATACCGTTAGACTCCTGAATTTGTACTACTTACCTATCTGACCCCTAAATTTTTGTTTAACCCAACACACCTCTAAACTTGTTAAATTATCCCTTTTTAACCCCTTAACTTGAGAGTTTTAAATTTATTTTTATGAATATTTTACTTTTAATATATATTTAGTTTAATTAATAATTAGTAGTAAAATATTTTTATATAAAATTTTTATTTTTCCATGCTTTATACATTATTTGTGTAAATAATTTTGTTTATTTTGTATATATTATCAATTCTAATAAAATTCCATTGAAAAATTATTATACTTTAACTAATAATTATTTTTATTTATTTTATTCTATAGATACAATGGACGAGATGAGAGCCGAATGACTCGGTTACATGAAGTTCAAATTATGGCAAGCAAAATTATTATATAGTATTGTAGATAGTTTTCATATAATAAAAAAATAAATTTATAATGAATTGATAATGAATATAAATAAACTATGATAATCATAAAAATAAATATCATATAAGACAACAATAATTAATAATTAAAAAAATAGACTAAAATAAACACTAGATTAAATAACAATAATTATTAAATATTTTATAGCTATTTTTTTGTATAATTTTATTAGAAAATAAATACAAAATAAACTAGATATATTAAAAAAAATTGTATATTAAGTGTAATACCCCAAAAGATTTAATTATTTATTTAGGCCACGTGTCCAGTCTGGACTCGTCAGAGTGGCGATATCAAAGAGATTTCAGGGAAATTAAAATAAATAAATTTCAAGTAGGCCGGTTTCGGGAAATTAATTATGCAAAAACTACGGTTATATTTCAATTCTAAAGTTAGAATTGGAATTAAAAGGAAAAATGTCAAGAAAAGTCCAAAATAAAGTACAGGGACCAAAGTGGTAATTTAGCCACTTTGTGTCGAAAAATGCAAATTTTAGGTTTTGACGGGAAAATATTAATATCGGGATTCGTATTATTTATTGGATATAAATAATACGTATAAGGTATAATTAAAGTGTCTATTTAATTTAGTTATGGACTAAATTGAGCGAAAGAAAAGTTTAAAGGATAAGTGATAACAAACAAAAAAAACAAGGACCTAAGTGGCATTTTTGCCTAATTATATATGAAGAGAAATATGAATCAGAAGGGAGAAGAGAAGGGTCCAGAGAGAGCGAGAGAAAATTCGATCGATACCGTCGTTTCGTCGCCGTTTCTCCGTTCGACGTCCGATTCAAGCGGTTTTCGCGGCGATTTCTTCAGAATCAAATCCTCTATCGATCCTAAGCTTTGTTTTAAGGTAAATCTTTGAGAAATTTGGTTAAGAATCGAATTATAGGGCTGTTTTAATAAAAATAGAATATCGATGTTAATTTAACGTTTTTGGACTCGTTTTGGTGTTTTGGCAAAACAGAGAGTCGGGTTTTGAGTGTGAGGGTGTTGAGCACGTCGGGGTTGATGGAAAACCCCGGAAAATGAGTTTCTGGGGGGCTGCACTCGGTGTGCGATCGCACACCGAAGTGTGCGAACGCACACTTGACAAGCGTGCGAACGCACACTTGACAAGCGTGCGAACGCACACTACATGTGCGGCACAGTGTTCTTCTGCGCCCCCACAGTGGGTCCATAGGGACCAAAATGGGCTTTTTGCCCTAATTGAGCGGGATTTTGATATTTTTGGATATTAGACCCTAATATTTGATTAAGGACCCCGATACGTAAAAAAAAGTGAGAATTTAGCTCGACGCTTTACGTGGGCAACAATAATGAAAAACGCTAAAGATAATATACATTTCTCGAATATGAGAACCAGGGTTCGATATATCATCAATACGATAAAGGAATATCGAGTTCACGAATAATACTAAGAATGAAATATAACCCTAGAATTTAAAGTAATATACGTATAAAAACACGAGATTAATATCTAACTATTAAACGTAAACTATATGTATCAGACGTACGAGCAAGCGGTCTGGGCATTAGACGGGGACTAGTACGAGCATACCACCACATCGACTATATTATAGAGTGGATAGCGGTAACAGTGAGTTGCACTTTACTTTCGTGTATTATATATTAAAATTATTTTATATATATGTATATTGTTTACACGCATCGCATTATATATAATTGATTGAAATGTTATATGTTTTATTAAGTTTTTATATACGAGAACTAGTATGCGATCCGAAGAAACTAGCTACCTATTGGGTGTCAATAGGCTGTGTGATCACCAGTATCTAGTCAGCCTAGTGTGTTTGCATATAATACATGATTGATATACGTAGAATATGAAATGACACGATATGAATATGAATTTTGAAGTTGGACAATGAATTTGATACGAGTGAGCACTCGGGTACGGTGTAATATGGAGTCCCCGTATCTAGTGAGTTGGACTCACACTTTGGGACTAAGAGATAGGTCACGATCGACGAGGTAGAGTGTGAGCACTCCCGGGTCGGACTATCTGGATCAGTATGATTTGATTATTCAAAAGTTGTGTCGCATGATAGGATATTAGTTTCGTACGGATCAAATACCTGTTTATATGTATTTTATATTATTGTTTACTTGAAATGCAATGCTATATTTTTATAATAATACTGTTAGTAAATGCCAACTCACTCAATATTTTCCCAAATACTGACCCCTCACCTTTGATGCCTTTCATGTGTTTAGCGTGTGGACTTAGCTAGAAGCCAATTTTGAAGTCCAGAAGTCAGCTGTGTATGTATAGTTTCTGACTTCTGTGAATGCTGCAGTGGTGGTCCCGCGTTGACAGAGTTGTAGCCTAGATAGCAGTGCATTTTGAGTGTACATATTACTTGCTGTCCTGTTTATATGTTTTTGATAGGCTACAGGTAGTATGTTTTGTTCACGGATCGTATACAAATTCACATTCGCACATAATCGACAAGTCATAAGCAAAGTAATACAATTCATATATCAAACAAGTCAATCCAATACAATGTAGTTCAATCCATAAACAAACAAGTTGAATATAATTCAATCATATACCAACAATCCAAATCAAACAATTCAATTCAAATAACTAATGCGATGCATTTAATAATAATAATATATAGTATATATAAAATAGTTTTTAATACGATAATAAGAGTGAGTAAAATATACTCACTGCTTGCTATCCATGATCTTCGATAACAGCTAGCGACGTCACCTTCTGTAAGTTTCGGGTTCTACTGGTAGTCGCCACGTCAAGTCTACACAATTTCGATAATAACTCGAATTAATTACAATCTAACTATAATTAATTAATCCAAAACTAGGTTTCTAGCCAACTTCGGCTATTGAAACCGTTTACTTAAAACAGTCCGACCCCTAAACAAAATTGACATTCTTAAAGTTAAGAACGTCGCCTACAACTTTCATTTAGGTCTCGGACTGAGATTAGCACCCGAAGGTGTCGGAATTTGGCTCCCAAGTTAAGACCTTGGGCTGTTATAAAATTATAGAACTGCTCTACGCGACTTAATGTTCTGCCTTATACGAGCAGTTTAGAGTTCGATTCGACAAAAAGTTAAACTTAGACATTCGTAGATAACATCATTAAGTTTCCGTACCAATAAACGGAACTCAATTTGGACGTATACAACTCGAGATATGTCCCGCGCACTAAGGCTGTTTTGCACAGCAAATTCTTGCAAAATGTCCAATTATCGTTTATACATTCGGATTGAAACTATTACGTGACGGAACTAAACATATCGATAGCATATTTTTATATCCATTAAATTCGGTCCTTAAACATGCTATATCAAATCATTTTATCCAATGAAAACCTTAACTCATTATTTATTTTCAAACTATCTTTACGTCCAAATCGAATTAGCTCATAACGCTTAGCGTTTTCGTCAATTATGAGCGTAATTGGACTTCGGAGAAAGGGTGACTTCAGCCCCTTCCTCCTTTGCTTCCCTCCCCTGTTTTGATAAGGGGAGGGGCTGATCATGGCCATCCCTCATCGCTCACAAACAATTAACTAATAAACCTATCAAAACCGATCAATTACAACACGTAAACTTCATTTTTAAGCCTCAAATCATTATGGTCACCATTATTATTCAAAACAGCAAATTAAGCTCTAACCCTGAACATACATCACACATAATTCACAACTCTCAAGTCTCACCAATTCAATCATTAAACTTTGCATAAACCATCAATTTACTCATCAGAAACATCATCTACACCATTAGAATCATCATCACCATTTAAGCTCATCAAACCAGAAAATTTCGAATTAAACCCTAACTATAATTACTGATTCTTACCTTGATTAACAGGTATAGATCAATAGAGCTCCTCCTCCTCGTTCCGTGGCCGCAAGAATCGTCCAATTCCGAGCTAAAATGAATAAGTTATGCTAATTTGAAAATTTTCCATGGTTTAAGTTCAAAGGTTGAATGTGATGAGTATTTGTTGCTGAACTCAAATGGAATTCTGAGTTTAAGACTCAAAGTAATTGCCTTATATATTTATGGAAAAAGTCTCACTTGATCCCTAACATTGCCACCTCCTTAAACTTTGATTCGTAGCTTTTCTTTCGTACAATTTAATCTGTTAATCGCTTAATCGTTCGAACTCGATAAATTTCATATTATTTATGTCCAAATAAATAATATCAACTTAATATCTCATAATTCCATCTCCGATAATTTATTTTTGCAATTTTTAGCTAAAACCGCTCAAATTCCAATTTGAGGTAAAATGCACTTTTTCTCACTTTTTCCTTTCAAATTTTGCTTTAACAAATATCGATACCCAATTATTCGATATTATTTTTTATAAGTCTAATTCCCGTCAATAATCTATTAAATTTCCATTTTCCGGAAATTAAATCCTTTTTTTCCAATTTTCGAGGTTAAGTGCAATTTATCTACTTTTCCATTTTTTTTTTAAGTCTAATTCCATTTTCTTTATGGAATTCTTGGTATTGAAATTTTCTTATTAGAATCTCAATATCGACTTACTCGGGTCCTCTTTTATTTAATTATTTTCCGATAATTCCTTCTTTTGGCCGCTTTAACTATTTAAACTTAGACACGTTGCCTACTTTGGAAACGTCAAACATACGGGGTATTACAATCATGCATCATATCTTTAAAATGATAAAGAAAATGCGATTTCGAGCAACTCTTTAGTGATGAGAGGCGTCATCACTCTGAGCTACAAATGTACAAACGATTTCAAACGATTTATGAAAAATAATTTAAAAAGAGCTGGCCAGCCAAAGTTTGAAATCTTTTGTTTAGTAAGTGAACTCAGATGTGAAACTCTACGACAGATAATAAAAGATTCCTAATAAATAAGAATAAGATTTGTAAAACGAACCCCAATAACAGAATGAAGCCATGTTAATGACTAATTGCAACAAAGCTAGTGAAGCGAAAGGAAAATATGAATAAGGAGTTGTCGCCGGAGAGCATACGCAGACAAGATGCGATGCGCTGGCAATGTCTAAGGATACAATATTTATCCTTATTGATAAATCACCAAAATGGATCCGAGCTTTATCAACCTGCACAGAACAAGCAGACAGAGGTCAGAAGGAACTCCGGTGGGGGTCACCGGACGTTCGCTCCGACGCTCAAGTAAGGTTTTGAGGTAGAAAAAGAAGAAGAAGAGAAAAGAGTATTCAGAGTTGAGAGGAAAAAGAAATTACCTAGGGTTTGTCCTTAAACCCTATATTTATAGTTAGGGTTTAAGGACAAACTTGCCTTGCTGGCAGGCTGTGACTCGTGTGGTCCCGGATACGGTTATGCATACGTGGAGGGCGTTTCCATACGGGGCGTAGGTTGTTAGGTGTGTCAAATGGAGGGAACATTCCTCACGCACCTGTCAGAGGATCTTCTGTGGTCCCAAGATCTGGTACACGTGAGTGTGTTCGTGGGCTAGATCTCGGAGCTCGGTCTAGGTCTGAAGCCCGGATTGTTCAGTTCCCTACTTATAAGTTTCTGGTCCCTGGGTATATCTCGAAGCTCGGATTGTCTACGTCGAGCTTTACATGTCTCTCGTCTCGGAGCTCGGACAGGTATGCATCTCAAATGATGCTCGCGTGTTCATCGATCAGGTGACCCCCCAGGTCGTGTGGTTTCTTGTTTTGGAGATGGTCGGCAGCCGACAACAGGTCGGTGAAATGCTTGACTTAGCGATGTTCGTTCTTGGCGAGGTTGCTTCGCCCCTATTAGATGTGCTACGTTATCACTAGTCCCCCCCAGTGTGTCGGATATTTATGTCCGAGTTAGTAGTGTTCTTCGGGGTCTCGAGTCACGTGAGTGTTGGTGAGATTGTCCTTTTTGTCAACCATTTCTGACACCGAGCCGCTTGTTAGAAGGATTAGCTGGTAGGATATGGTGATGTGAAATGACCTGTCCTTTCGAGGTGGTGTGCACGACAGCTGTTGGAGTGAGTGTCCTTGATGGCGTTTGTGCTTCTGCTCACGTTTTAACCATGTGTCTGGCAGTTATTGCTAGTGCAATTTTCTAGGAGACGTTTTGAGTGGGAAGAGAGAGAAAATTAAAGGCGTGCCTTTTCATTTTTCCCTCTCTTTTTCATTTATAAACTTCATTTGTTCAAAGTTTATAAAACTCTTCGATTTCTCATTTCTCTCTGATTTCGCAAAACAAAACTCCCTGTTCTTCATCTTCTCCAAACTTTCTTCTTTGATTTCTCATCGTTGGGGAGACCTTCCTGGTTCTGATTGTTGAAGTTTCTGTCGCTGTGTTTGCTTTTTTTCCAAGGGATCTTCTGTGCTCTCGATTTTCTTTTCAAGGATCCTCTGTTTTGGGTACAAGTAAGTGTTTCTGATTTATTGTTTAACTTTCTGTTTTCTTATCTGTGTTGTCTTGAATGTTTGTGTTTGCTATGCCTGGTTTGATTTCACTGTGTCAGTTTCTATGAATTTTCAGTTTCGTTTGTTTATCATCGTATGTCCTGCGTTCTTCGTTTTAGCCATGGATTTCCAGGAACCTGGAAATTCATGAATTTGTTCTTCCTGTTCTTTGTTTGGGGCTTGAGTTTCCAGGAATCTGAAAATTCAAGGAAATGTTCTTTGTGTTCTGATGGCTTCACTCCCTAGGAATTCCTCTTTGATCCATGATATCATGCCTTTAGCTCGTTTATCTTGTTTTTCTTTTTAGTGAAACTTGTCTCATCCGAGCTTGTTCTCTGTACTTAGGCATGTCGGGTGAGTCATCAGAACGCGAGGAAGGGATGGGTTACGATGAGGAGGATGTGGTCACTGATGAGCCCTCCACCGAGTTTCATGTAATTCGGCCACCGCATACCGTCGTCTCCGAGGTAGACGGGGTAGGGACTTCGAGACCGGCGCCCTCTAGGAAGGGGAAAGAAAAGAAAGGAGCTGCTGGAGCTGGTGATAAGTCGGATGATCGAGATATCAGGGTTTCACGATGTACGGCGGGATTTTTGAACGCAGTTCGGTCAGCTTTTAACATCCCGGAGGAATACGAGCTTTCCGTTATTCCCGAGGGGCAAAGATTGAACGACGCTCCTCTGACAAATACGATCATGCTGACTCTGGAGCACTTGCAGTCAGGGATACGATTTCCTCTTTCCGAGGAGTACCAGCGGCTGAGCAATTATTTTAAAGTGCCATTGTCTCAGATCCACCCTAACGGGGTCCGGCATTACTCTTGCTTCCTAAAACTCTGCCAGCAGACCGGGGTCGTGGATTCTATGCGGCTATTCTGCTGTTTGTATTTGATGTCTTTAAAAGACCGGAACCATTTCGCATATATTCGGTTCCGAGGTGAAAGGAAGGATGTGCCTGGGGGTTTGATTACCGGGATAACCAACTCTCTGAGAGATTTCAAGGAGGATTATTTCCGAATTACTCATCCTACCGCCTTTTAGGGGATGATCGCTTCCTGGAACTCACGGTGTCATAAACCGGATAAATTGTTCCATGTCCCTGGCCCTTTTGAGTCGGAGGACATATCTAAACTCCGGGATGCGACTCCTAGGGGGGAAAAAGCTCATGCCGATGATCTTTGCCCAAAAGTCGCATTCGACTTTTGGAAGACTCCGGTGCCTGCTGGTAGATTCTCGTATATCTTTATTTATATGTTTGTGGTTTGTGTTGTTTTTTTTTTATATATTTTTCCCGGTTTGTCTTGCCTTGTTTAGTGTCTATTTTATCTTCGTGGATTTTGACTTGTGGCTTGTTTTTGATAGTGAATAGCCTGGATACTGCTAGACTTGCCGGGAAGAAGCGCAAAAGACCGGCCAACCGAAATTCCACTTCGGTCCCGCCTCAGCCTCTTCTGCACCTAGTATTCCGGTACCTCCCAAGTCTCCGGTGGGTCCCGGAGAGGTGCCTGAAACCGGGCTGAATGCTATGCCACTGCGGGTCCAGAGGCCGGACGGTGTAGAAGTCCCCCTTGCTGCTGAGCCGGTCGGGAACATCCCGTTTGTTGATCTAGACTCGGCCGAGACCGTGATGGGGCCGAGACGGGCTGAAGAGGTTCCACCGGGAACGACTCCTAGGGAAGGGGAGGGTCAGATTTCCCGAGCATCCGGATTTGCCAGATATTTCCTCCGACTCCAATACTACCGCGCCGGGAACGCACAACATTACTCGGGCCAGTTTTGCCGAGTAGGTCAGCCAGTATAACAATGGTCTCCCTGCGACTCTAAACGAGCTGGCTATCGCCGGTGACGTTGCTCGGGTTACGACGATGCCTACTGACCGAGAGCATTACAAGACCTTTAAACCCGAGAACTTGTGGGCTGTTATTGCTTCCTTTTGTCTTCAGGTAATTTTTCATGGTTTCACCTATTTTGCGTTCAATGTTTATGTTTGATATTGCTTTGTGTTTTGACTTGGGGTTTGCCCTTATATTCTTAGGCCTCACAAATGTCTTATATGGCTGACCAGCACCATAATAAGACTGAAACTGACTTGACTTTGGCCAAGAACCTAGTCCTGTCCGCGCAGACAAAGACTCGGGATGCGGAGAAACGGGCTGGAGAAGCTGAGAAGAAAGCTGTTGAAGGAGCAGCTCTGGTGGCCCGGCTTGAAGGTCAACTAAAAGACTCCGAAGACCGCAGGGCGGAGGATCTCAGTATGTTGGAGAAACTCCGAGGTGAGATCAACCGGTTAGAGACCGAGAAATCTTTAGCAAAAGATGACTTCACCAAGCAGCTATCCGACTTGACTGCTCGGAATGAGCTGGCTGCCAAAGGTCTTTGTGAAACTGTCGCTGACCAGAAGAAAAAACTGGCTGAGATTACAAAACGAGCTGAAGATGCGGAGGGTAAGGTTGCTGAGGGAGCTACCCGGGAGGAGGATTTATATGAGGACTTTCGGAGAATCCTTCATGTCAGCGAGATCCAAGCGGGTGAGTACGTGAAAAATCGATTTGGAGCCGACATTGATGTTTCCGACTTCAAGTTGGATATCCAGGAGCTACACCGCCGGGCTAAGGAGCTACCTGACGATTATGACCTGCCTGCTGACATCGAAGATTACTTGGCTGATGACCAGAGTTAGGTCCGAACTAGATTTGAACGTGTTTCCGGCCTTGTAAATTTTTGAACAATGTTTGTTTTTGTCTTTTGTAATTTTTTGGATATTTTTTGTGTGTTGAGCTCCGGGCTCTTTATGAATTCTTCCTTTGTTTTTGTAAACTTTGAATATTTCCTTAGTTGGTTTATATACTAATTTTTTGTTTATCAGTATTCCTGGGTTTTCTTGTGATATCGGTTGTCTCTCTGAATGAATTTTTACCATGTTTTGTAGCTTTGAAAATTTTGACTATGCATATGATTACTTGTTTCCATAGATAACTCGGCTAGGTTCCCGAGCTAGTTTTGTTAGTGTGGGAATTGCTAGTATTGGTTCTTTGTTTTTCCGAGATCAGGTTGAGACAAGTTGCACGGTGTTAGTAGTCTTCTTGTTTCTGGTAGCTCGGGATTATCATTGCTCGGGGTCAACAGATAGCCCGTAGGTAGCACTTAGCCCGTGGGTGGCACGTAGCCCGTGGATGGCACATAGCCCGTGGATGGCACATAGCCTGTGGATAAATTACCGAGTAGATTGCTCGGGTTTTGAAAGAAAGCCATGAATTCTTTTTAAATCTTTTTTATTCATTGAGGGGAAAAACTTATGTTTGAGTTTTACAAAAGCCTAACTCAAACATAAGTGAAAAAACCCCTAGGTACCTCAAAAGAAAAACAAGTGACTACTGATAGTATTTCCGAAGAACCTGGGAGTTCCAAGTTCTCGGGAGCACTCTGCCTGACATGTGTGCTATCTTGTAAGCCCCTGCTCGACCGACCTCAGTGATCCGATATGGGCCTTCCCAGTTAGGTTCAAGCTTTCCCACCCCATCATTTCCCTTGGCAATATCTGCCCGTCTCAGGACCAGATCACCAACTTGGAAACTCAGGGGTTTAACTCTCTTGTTATGATACTTAGCCATTCTTTTCTTGTATGCTTCGATTCTCAGTGCTGCCTGTTCTCGCCGTTCTTCTAACAGGTCTAACCATAGCTTCTGCTCTTCCTCATTCTTGGCCTCATCAAAGAACTGGACTCTCAAGGTCGGCATCTCGATTTCCACTGGTATCATTGCTTCACACCCATATGTCAGAGAAAACATATGGAGTAGTGCGGTAAGCCCAGATAACCTTAGGTAGCTCTTCCAGCCATTGTTTATCATACTGCCCCAGCCTGGCCTTAAGCCCTTTCAGAATTGTCCGGTTGGTCACCTCGGTTATCCCATTACTCTGCGGATGAACTACTGAAGTAAAGCGCAGGTCGATGTGCAAATCGTTGCAAAATTCTTTAAAGGCTCGGCAATTGAACTGCTTCCCATTGTCGGTTATCAATGCTCTGGGTATCCCAAATCGGCACACAATTTGCCTCCAGAAGAAATCCCGGATTCGAGCTTCTGTGATAGTGCTTACTGCTTCTACCTCGATCCACTTTGTAAAGTGATCTACTGCCACTATCAAGAACTTTTTCTGCCCCGTGGTTGCTGTGAATGGTCCTAGAATGTCAATCCCCCATGTTGCAAAAGGCCAAGAACTGGTGATAGGACACTGCTCTATAGTTGAAGCATGTCGGATATTCTGGTGCCTCTGACAGTTCTCACACTTCTTTACTATCTCTTCAGCCTGCATGACCATCAGGGGCCAGTAATACCCCTGCAGAACTGCTTTCTTTGCTACCATGCGAGGAGCTATGTGTGCCCCACAAATACCTTCGTGTAGTTCTCTCAAAACATACTCGCCCTCTTCTGTCGTTAGGCATCTTGACCAAGGATGGGTGAATGACTTCCTGTACAAGACTCCGTCGAGAAAAGCGTAGTAAGGGGCTTGTCGCAGGATTTTGTATGCTTTATCTCTGTCTTCTGGCAGAGTTCCGTCCATCAGATAATGGGCTATGCCTTGCATCCAATTCTCCAAAGGCTAGGTCAGAAAGATGGTTTCATGGTTGTCGATGCTGGAATGCTTTTGAACCGAGAAATAGACCCCGGGTATCTTTTCATCCACTGTTGCTGCCTTGGCCAGTACATCGGCTTCTTGGTTTTCCAAGCGGGGAACTTGCTCTATCACCCATTTCCCCCCGAGCTCCTGAATCTTGTTTAAGAAGAACTTGACTCTGTCAACGTATCTTCGCATCTCTGGATCCCGAGCTTCAAAAGTACCCAGAATTTGACAAACGACCAATTGAGAATCGCTCCTTATCGTTACATGCTCGGATTTGACCACATTACCATTCTCAATCCAATCAGCAGAGCCTCATATTCCGCGGCGTTGTTGGACGCCGGGAAATCGAATTTTACCGAGCTCCGGAGTGTAACTCCGTGAGGCCCTCTTAGGACCATGCCTACTCCAAATCCTTCCAGATTCGATGCTCCATCGACTTCTAGGACCCAATTTAGAAGTTGTTCATCAGCTTCCTCAGGTTGATCACTGGCCGTGGTCTCGGCTATAAAATCAGCCAATACCTGTGCTTTCAGAGCAGGTATCGGTTCATACCGGATGTCGTATCCTCCTAACTGGACCGACCAGCTGACAAGTCCTCACATTTCTGGCCTTTGCAACGCCTTCCTCAGAGGTTGGTTTGTCCGTACTACTATGATGTGAGCTTCAAAATATCTCCTTAGCTTTTCTGCTGCCACTTTCAGTGCCAAAACAAATTTTTCAATCTTTGGGTATCTGACCTCCGGGCCTTTCAGGACTCTGCTGAGATAGTAAACTGGGGTTTGCAGACCTTTATCTTCCTTGACCAGGACTTCCGCTGCCGTCTCATCATTCACCGAGAGATATAAGTACAAGATTTCTCCTAGCTCGGGTCTACCTAGCACCGGGGGTGTGCTGAGGTAAACCTTCAGCTCTTCGAAAGCTGCGTTGCACTCCTCTTACCACTTGAAATTCTTTGGATTTTTCAGGATTTTGAAAAATGGCAAACATCGCTTGGCCGAACAACTCATGAACCTTCCCAGTGCCGTGACTCTTCCATTCAAATTTTGTACTTCTTTTACCGACTTAGGGGCTTTCATGTTCATTACTGCCTCGATTTTTTTCGGGTTTGCCTCGATACCTTTCTCTGAGATGAGGTGCCCAAGAAACTTCCCAGACCGTACTGCGAAAACACACTTCTCCGGGTTCAGCTTAAGGTTGAACCTCTTCAGCTTTTCAAAGGTTTCTCCCCTGCGTGATCCTCGATCCCTCTGGATTTCACGACTATGTCATCTACATAAACCTCGACGTTCTTGCCCAGTTGATCTTTGAAAACGTGATTCATGAGTCTTTGATAGGTTGCCCCGGCATTTTTCAAACCAAAAGGCATCTTCTTGTAGCAATATGTCCCCAGATCTGTGGTGAACGCTGTCTTTTCCTCATCATCCTTGTTCATCAGGATTTGGTGGTATCCCTGAGAAGCATCTAAGAATGCATAGACTACGAAACCACACGTTGCATCTACCAGTTGGTCGATGTTTGGCAGAGGGAAACTGTCTTTCGGGCAGGCATTGTTTAGATCAGTGAAATCTATACAAAGCCTCCATCTGCCATTAGATTTCTTGATTAAAACCACATTGGCCAGCCACTCCGGGTAATCCACTTTCCTGATGAACCCGGCTTTCAAAAGCTTCTCCACTTCATCTCGGATAGCAATCTGTTTCTCTAAAGAGAAAGTTCTTTTCTTTTGCTTGACAGGCTTGCACTTAACATCCACGTTTAACTTGTGCGAGATTATCCTCGGGTCTACCCCCCCCCCCCCCCGATATCCTCTGGCTTGTTGGTAAACTCTTACACGTACTGTTTTATCCGAGCTATGATAGCTTCTCGGTGATCAGTTGGCCAATCTACTCTCAGCTTCACACATATCTCGGAGCCCTCTGTTAGTTCAATTTTTTCTAAGTTTTCCCGGGGTTTCTGAGCCTTTTTCTCTCTGAGGAGCAGCTCCGGTGTATCGATGTTCATCGTTTCCACCGTGCTGCCCATCGTTGCCATGTAACATTGCCGAGATAGGGTTTGATTTCCCCTAATAGTTATGACCTCGTTTTCTACTGGGATTTTCATCATTAAGTAACGAATACTAGTCACTGCACCTGTGCTATACAACATAGGTCTACCAAGAATACCATTGTACGCTAAAGGCATGTCAACTATCATAAAAAGTGAACGTACCTTCCGTGTTGGTTCCGCCAGGATACCCTCTGTTCTGTCCTCCTGAGGTATTTCGACTCCGAGTTCCAAGTCCAGCTCGACCATGCCTACTGGGCAGACTGGAGCTCCACTCAGTCCCAGGAGAGGGATGTTCACTGGTTTAAGATCAGTTTTGGATCCTCCCAGCGTCAAGAATACTGACAAAGTTAATAAGTTAACTGAGCTACCATCATCTACCAGCAGTCGTTTTACCCATTTCGATATGACAATAGCTGATACGATCAAAGCGTCTTCGTGGGAAATTCCACTCCTTTCGCGTCCTCTGGCCCGAAAACGATGCTAGGCCATGGCGATCCTGTAGACATTGACATGACCACCCTTTGCTTAATTTTTCTTTCGGCGTTTTCGGCTATATTCAGATTCCAAGGTTCCTCCTGAGATTGTGTTAATCACCCCTGTGACTTGTGTTTTCTTTGATGGGGGTTGGGCTTCTCTGCTTCCCCCTGGCTCCGACTTGACCGAGTTGACCCTCGTATTTCCTCGGTCTTGACCCTCCTTGGCAACCACGAAGTGTTGTAACCGTCCCTGGCAAACTAGCTTGTCTATCTCACTTCGCAAGCGCCCACATTCTTCTGTTTCATGGCCATAGCCATCATGGAATTCACAGAACTTGGACCGATCTCCGTCTTTCACAAGCCTCGGGGGGATAACGAATCTCCTCATTATTGTGCTTGATCCAAGATAAAATATGCTCAATCGGAGTACTAAGCGGTACATATCGTCTGGGTACCCCTGCTCGGTCCACGTATCCTTCCGTACCTCCCCCAATGCTGAAACTCGGGTTTGTACCAGGCCCCGTGCTAGGCGGACTGGGTTGAGCGTTAAATGACTTACTTCCCCTGTATCCTGAAGTCTCGTTCAGAGGTCGGTACCGATCTTGACCACGGCTAGATCCCGGAGTGCTCTGCGGTTTATTGGGAACCGAGCTAGCCATCCCATAAGCTTTCCTTTGTCTCTCCTCATCGAGGTTGATATAGTTCCAAGCTCTGTCCATCAACTCGGTGTAAGTGTCAACCGGGTTGGTGATCAAGCTATCTCGGAAGACTTGCATGGTGGTGTTGTCTTTCATAGCGTCGATGGCAGTATCATCGTTCAAATCTTCTATCATGATAGCCTCGGCATTGAACCGATCAATATAAGCTTTCAAACTTTCTCCTTGTTTTTGAAAGCATTTCTTCAAATCACTGGATCTTTTCTTTCGTTTGATGCTCGGAGCAAAATGAGTTTTAAAGGCCATAGCGAGCTCCCTGAAACTGTTAATAGAGCCATCCTTGAGGTTCCGGGACCATTTCTGCGCGGCATCACTCAATCTTGAAGGGAACACTTTGCACGCCGTGGCATCCGAAACACTTTGTACTCCCATGGCAACCTAGAAACAACTTAAATGAGTCATCGGGTCGGATTTACCGTTATATCTGTCAATAGGTGGATATTTAAACTTATCTGGGAATGGGTCGTCCCATATAGCCTTTGACAACGGGCTAGCAATGCCACAGGTGGTGAAAGGTCGAGATTCTGCCTTGTGCCCTTTATGCTTATCTAGCTCGGCCTGGACAAGGCGAGTGACTTCGACACACAATGTTTTATGATGTTGCGACGCTTCCCCCGAGTTGTGAACACTCCCAGCCCCATTTCTCCTGACCGGTGGAACTCCTGCTCTCGCGGTCCGCAGATGATCTGCCTCCGGGTCTGGGTCTCCCCTCCCCAAGCCAGCGTCTCCGCGCTGTGTCCCCGGTGGCGGATTCTCATCTTGCACCCCCTCCCTTCGAGGATGAGGAGGATCATTCCGACCTTCTTCTCTCGGAAAAGGGCGGTCATGCCGACCTTCGTCTCTTGGCATATTAGTATCACGGCGATCTTCGCCCCTCGGCGCTTGGCGCTCTGGCGGGCCTCTAGGTCTTGGTCGCAGGTGGTCGTTCTGACCTTCTTCTCTCGGAGGATGACCATCCCGAAACTCGGCTGGAGGAGGTGGAGGAAGCGGGGTCGTCGTGGGGTTGTATCCTGGGTAATACTGGGCCATAACTGCAAAATGCATATGATGGGCCTGATGCAGTTGGCGAGCCATGTATTCTAGATATTCTTGAGCTTGTAAGAGCGCCGGAGGTACATCTTGCCCAGAAGTTGTTCCTGTTCCAGTAGTTACCAGCGTAGCGTATACTGGAAAGTTGAGTTGAGTGGGAGGCAACGTGTTGTGGAGGAGACTCTGAGGCATTGTGGCTCCTGGGGTGGATAAATTTGTGTGGCTAGCATCTGAGGTGAATGGGTTCGCCCTAGGATAGTTTTCCAATCCATACAAAGGCACAAAACCAACACCACTACCGGAGGCCTTGGATCCTCCGATCTGAGTATTCGCCGGAGGAGTTAAGCCAATGACACAGAGGTCCGACCACTAGCAGAAACTCCACCAACCGGATTAGCGTCAGTAACCATAGTCCCAAGAGGGTCTATCCTTTCTAAAACAGGATCATTAGCCATTGTTTCTCGTCAAAATTTAACAGCAACGTTGAAAAATAAGAACAGGAAAAACAGGGGATATTACAAACGATTCCCACAGACGGCGCCAAGTGATAAATCACCAAAATGGATCCGAGCTTTATCAACCTGCGCACTAAAAGCAGACAGAGGTCAGAAGGAACTCCGGTGGGGGTCACCGGACGTTCGCTCCGACGCTTAAGTAAGGTTTTGAGGTAGAGAAAGAAGAAGAAGAAGAGAAAAGAGTATTCAGAGTTGAGAGGAAAAAGAAATTACCTAGGGTTTGTCCTTAAACCCTATATTTATAGTTAGGGTTTAAGGACAAACCTGCCTTGCTGGCAGGCTGTGACTCGTGTGGTACCGGAATACGGTTATGCCTACATGGAGGGCGTTTCCATACGGGGCGCAGGTTGTTAGGTGTGTCAGGTGGAGGAAAAATTCCTCATGCACCTGTCAGAGGATCTTCTGTGGTCCCAAGATCTGGTACACGTGAGTGTGTTCGTGGGCCAGATCTCGGAGCTCGGTCAAGGTCTGAAGCCCGGATTGTTCAGTTCCCTACTTATATGTTTCTGGTCCCTGGGTATATCTCGAAGCTCGGATTGTCTACGTCGAGCTTTACATGTCTCTCGTCTCGGAGCTCGGACAGGTATGCATCTCGAATGATGCTCGCGTGTTCATCGATCAGGTGACCCCCCAGGTCGCGTGGTTTCTTGTTTTGGAGATGGTCGGCAGCCGACAACAGTTCGGTGAAATGCTTGACTTAGCGATGTTCCTTCTTGGCGAGGTTGATTCGCCCCTATTAGATGTGCTACGTTTTCACTTATATTAAAACGAAGGGTGTAATAACAGAGAGTCATGTTAGACGAAAGAAAGGTAATAAGTATGCAAGGACGAAGAGTATAATTATTATTCTTATGCAGAGATAAGTAATATAGCGAACGAGAAACATAATAGAGAAAAGAAATTGAAAGTATAAAGGACGAGAAGACGATAATATGAATGTAATACCCCAAAAGGTTTAATTATCTAATTGGACCACATGTCCAGTTTTTAGTGGCCGGGGTGGCGATATCGGAAGAATTTCCGAGAAATTTAATAAATAAATCCATGTAGGTCGGTCTCGGGGAAAGTAATTATGTGGAATTTAATATTGTATTCCAATTCTAAAGTTGAAATTTGAAATAAAAGGAAAAATGTCAAGAAAAGTCCTAAACTAGAGTTCAGGGACTAAAGTGGTCATTTAACCAGTTAAGTCTCGATAAGGGAAATTATTTCGCCAAGGTCCGCGAAATGTTTAATAGTAATAGTGGTAAAAATTTCGGGTCAGTCGGAGACTTTTTAAAATTTGGACGCAGATGCGTTTGGGCTAAATTGCAACTTTTGAAAAGTTCAAGGTCTAAAGTGAAAATTAGCCAATTAAATCTCAAGAATAGTAATTAAAAGATTACTGACGGAAAATAATAATTTCGGGTTAATATTATTTATATGAACATAAATAATAATGTAAGTAATTGAGCTAAAAGGAAAATTTAACCGTTTGGTTAAATTAGAAAGTTTAAAAGAGAAATGGTTAAAAGAAAGGAAATGAATGATCAAAGAAAATAATTAGCTATATATATATATATATATATACTCTGGTACCAGAAGTGCAGAGAGGATATTTGCGTGTACTGCTCACAAGAACAGTAATATGGAACTAGAGTGTGGAAATGCAAATGAATGAAGTAAAGAAATGATAAACAAAAGATGCACAGTAAGAAATAACAATGAACAGTAAAATTAATTAAAACAAAAGCATGAATGGAAACACGAATTATAAAACTTAAGCATAAAGCTTACTTGTATTGAAGATTTGTAAAGGTGCTTTACAGTTTCCCGTAAGACCATATTGTAAAATAAGCTACTGCTTATTACTTGTAAAGTACAAAATTAAGAAAATGATTGTAAAAACGAGATACAATTTCTGGGGGTTTGGGAGAAGAACTGGTTCTATAGCTTTTGAATATGTCACTCCAAATGAATGAAGATTGAACAACCCAAAAGCCTATTCGCAATTCTCTTTTCTTTTCTCTGTAAAAAAGTGTGTTGCTAAGGCCTTCCTCCCCCCTTTTATAGAGCCTTGAGTCTTGTAAGATGCTGTAATGCCAGTAGTATTTCTGGCGACTTGGAAAGAGATGATACCCAGTCTTGGATAGCTGAAGAACTTGGTTGAGTACTTGAAGAAGCACTCTCTTGTAATTTATTTTCATTCTCCCCTTCTATGACCATATCAATCCATGATTTGATTGGTTTTGTAGAGGGTAATTGTAAAGGTTTTTCGTCCTTGGTCTTTTTGGGAGGCATCAGGACCTGTTTTGTAAGAACTCTCTGGTTAGGAAGTCTGGGATAAAATTTGTTTCTCCTTTGATATATTCTATATCAAAATCAAAAATACTCAAAATAGCTTGCCAACGAGCAAAAATTTGTTTAGAAGCTATATTTTGGACATCTTTTTGTAAAACTTCTTTTGCAGATTTACAATCAATTCGTAATAAAAATTTCTGATTGAGTAAATCGCTTTGAAATTTTGAAATGCACTTGACAATGGAAAGAATTTCCTTTTTTATTGTTGAATAATTCTTCTCGGTGTCATTCCAGTATGCAGATGTAAATTGTACTATGCATTCTTTTTCGTCTTGCAATTGTTTTAAAATTCCGCCATAACCTAAATCTGATGCATCAGTTTCAACAATTTTAGGTGCAGTTGGATCAGCAATATGCAAACATGGGATGCATGATACTTGTAATTTAATTTGTTGGACTATCCGAGTGTGCTTGTCTGTCCACGGTGCCTGATTTGTTTTTAACCTATCATGTAATGGTTTAGCAAGGCGATTTATATTTGGACAAAAATCCAAAACATAATTGTGTTTTATCCAGTATTTGATCTGGAAATTTATTTGTAAATTGTAATGATCGTTCGATTGGTGTGACAGTTCCCTGGGAAATATAATGTCATAGGAATCTAACACGAGTTTGGAAAAGTGATATTTTGGTCTTGGAGACCACTAAACCATTTTTCTTTGTAACATGGAAGAATGTTTCAAGATGTTTGAAATGTTGTTCTATTGAATTTGAGTATACTAGAACATCATCAATGTAAACGATGCAGAATTTGGAAAATGGATTAAAAATGTCATTCATGATTCTTTGAAACTCAGAAGGTGCATTTTTTTAGTCCAAATGGCATGACGTTCCACTCGTATTGTCCAAATGGGACTGTGAATGCAGTTTTGTAACGATGTTTCTGATCAATCTGTATTTGCCAAAATCCAGATTTCATGTCAAATTTTGAAAAAATGAATGCAGAATGTAATTTTTGTAAAAGGTCCTTTTTATTGGAAATGGGGTATCTGATCCACCTAACGACTTTGTTCAGGGGCTTGTAATTAATAACCAATCGTGGAACACCACGCTCTTGCTCTGATGCTTTAGAGACATAAAAGGCTGCACAACTCCAAGGTGATCTAGATTTGGAAATCAAACCTTTGTTAAGTAAATCTTGGATTTCTGTTCGGCAGTGTTGTTCTAGGTCTTGGTTCATTTGTATAGGTCTAGCTTTTGTAGGGATTTCTTTTTCATTGAAATCAACCTCATAAGGTAGGTCGACTATGTGTTGTTTTCTATCCCAAAAAGCGTTTGGTAAGTCTGAACAGAGAACTTTTTCAATTTGGTCTTGAAAATCAGAAATCTGTTGTTTTGTAAAGGCGTTTTGTAATTGTAATTCAATCCTTTGTAATGAAACATCCTTTTTCAAGATTTGTAAATGAAAATCTTTTCCTTTAATCAAATTGTAAATCTCATTTTCATAGACAGAATGTGCTTTGATGATATTGAGATTTCGTGTATGTGGTTTTTGTATGAAAGGAAAAGTAATTTTTGTATTCTTTGCTTTGCAGGAAATTCCATCATGATTAACCTTATAAGGTGTTATAAGGTTAATGAAAGGCGTGCCTAGGATGACACTATGATGCATATTTCCTATTAAGACAAAAATATTTGTATTGGAGACAGAGGCCGAGGCCTTGCTCTTGATTGTCATTTTTGAGTTGTTAGCTGCTGAGAGCTTTCTTTTGTAAATTCATGAAATTTTTTAGGGACTATTCCTTCTTTAATACAATTGAGGTCTGCTCCTGTATCAAATAAGGCGATAGTATTGATTTTGAAATCTCTTGAAAAGACTATTGTAACCTGAATGAGATATTTTCTAGAAGTAATTTGTTCTAAAACATTTAGAAAATCTTCTGGAATTTTCTCTAAACTTTCAACCTTGGAATCATCATGTTGGTCTTCATCAGATTCCTCAGTGTCATCAAGTTGTTTTTGTAAAAGCATTTGTATGGTTTCGGAATGTTGAGCATGTTTTTCTTTAAGTTCCTTCAGCTCCCCTTTTATGACTTTGATTTCAGTTTGTAAATCTTGAATTGTAGAAACATGACTCTTTTTCTTTTTTGCCAAAATAGTTGTAAGGTCATACGTATTAGGTCCTATACTAGGCAAATTAGAAGGTGATGGTTGTTCTACAGGTTTTGGATCAAAAGACTGGAGGAGTTTATCCAGACAGTCTTTTTGTGCATTTGAGTCATGAATGTGTTTTACTAGTTCTAGGAGTATTTCCTGGTCCTTTGTTAAAACACACATTTTGTAGTAGATTATGTATCTAAGGTAGATGAGGAAGTATTGGCTAGCTCATCTATTTGTAAGGGGTAGTCATCTTCTGAAGAAAATTCATGTTCAGAAGAACTGGTGGTAAGGAGGGCTTCTATTTTAGACAATACCTCTTTTTCCAATTGTAATTCTTGTATTTTCCTACAGACTCTACAGAATTTGGCAATGTGCCCCTTTTTACCACATTTGAAACATGTGACATCTTTGGATTTGGACTTAGACTGCTCTTTGTCCTTTGTAAAAGGTCTTCTAGTCTTCCTGTTGTATGGTTTCTTGTAATAGTTTTCATCTTTAGGCTTCGAATACCTAGAATATCTATGAAATGTTCTTTTTTTGCAAGGCTTAATTTTGGAGCAATCTCCACCAAGATCTTGTGGGGATTTCTCAGTGGAAGAATAAGAATCAAAAGACGAGAAGGATCCAGATGATGGTGAGGGCGAAGGAAAAACGGCGATCGATTTCGATCCGCCGTCGTTTCGCCGTTTCTCATCCAAATCGCGTGTTCTTTATATCGATTTGTTCAGAATTCAATTCTCTATCTATTACGAGCATTAAATCAAGATAAGCTTGACGTTTTGGTTTAGGGTTTCGAGCGGTTTTATCGTTTTAACGATTTTCGATTCGAATTCAACGTTTTAAGCTTGAATCTCGTATATTTGATATTGTTAAACGTTGCGTAATGGATTTGAAAGGTTTTAGCACGTCGGAATGGTCCGGGGATTGAACCCCGGGGCTGCACATCGCGTAGCCAACAGGCTGCACGAACGCGCAGCATGTGCTGCACGATCGCGCAGCACAGCAACTGCACGATCATGCAGCGTACTGCACGAACGTGCAGTACCTTGCTGCACGAACGTGCAGTACACTACTGCACGAACATGCAGTCCTTCGTTAGCGGGGACCGTCGATTTGGGCTTTCGGGGCCCGGGCGCGATGCAGAAACTTGATTTCAGACAATTTCAAGTCGCGTAATCAATCGTGATTCGATCGAATTTCAAAATGTAAACTAGGACGTTTAAAAATGAAATGTGATTAAGAGATATATTGGATATAAGGTCGTGTTAAGCTAAGTTTACAACTTAGGGTCTTGATACTAAACCTACGTTTATGGATTAAACGTACAGGTAATTCGACTAAGTAATTGAAGTATTGACGAGCTACCAGGCCGATGAACTGGAATAGCTACGTAATCAAACAACGTATGGAGCTCGCATTCATGGGATCTTAATATTATTATTATTCGGAAAGCGGTCACAGTGAGTGGCAAATTTACTTTTGCGTATTATTATGAAAGTTATTTTCATACCTTATTAGTATTATTACCCGTATATCGCATTTATATGAACTGTTTATATGAGATGATAGGTTTGATGAAATTGATTATATAGATGCTGTTGTATTCGTTATTTTGAAGATAAGTGTCTAGTGTGCGGTCTGAAGAGACCAACTACCTATTGGGTGTCAATAGGCTGCATGATCATTAGTGAGTCAGTCTAGAGTGCCTGACTTTATGATTAAGATTTAATATATTTATGCATAATATGATACGAACACGATACGAGGGTGAACTCGGTTACGGTGTAACCTAAACCCCGTATCTAGTGGGTTGGACCCACCAGTGGGTTGGACCCACCAGTGGGTTGGACCCACCAGTGAGTTGGACTCACACTTTGAATTCGATACGAGTGAGCACTCGGCTACATTGTAGTCTGGAGTCCCCATATCTAGTGAGTTGGACTCACACTTTTAAATTAAAAATATATGCTGTTTACTTATATCATTAAGCATATGATGCTACATTTTGATAATACCACTGCTTTGATGTTTGCAGGTAGTCGGAGTCGGATCAAACAAACCATCTCCAATGTGCCAGAAGTCATTGGACTTGCACAAGTATGAGTTCCTAGAGCTGCAGTAGTCAGTAGGTGTCAGTCTAAGATTAGTGAATTGATTTTCAAATAGATGTTTTTGAATGTAAACTTTAATATAATATTTCAATATCTATAAGTATATTATTTAAAAGAGTTTTGCCGAAAATGTTTTATATATACTACTATACTTTTAAATGTGAAAAATTATTAGTGGTTTTAGGCTTGCTACGAGTTTCGGAGCTACCACTCTCATTCCCTAGCGCCGGTCTCGGCTCAATAATTTGGGTCGTGACAATTGTGGTATCAGAGCAGTTGGTCCAGTTACCTCTGCTAAGATGCGTTTGTTGATTAAGTAACTTAGGAACTACTGCAGTTATAGAGTTGAGGTTTGTCTGATCCAAGTCGTTAATATTATGTGCTTTGTGATAAGCACGATAAAATGAATTGTGAAATACTTATTTGTTTCTTGTGACACGTATATACGAGATATATACGTATATGCTGTTTTGATGTGACAGGCATACATGATATGCTTTTTGAAATGAAGTTTCTAGGAGAGGTATTGCCTCATATGAATAGAATATAATTGATATGATTGTGATATGATGTCATATATATGTGTGCTTAGCATCAGATAACGTGAGAAATGTTATAGGATTCGATCGATCGAAATTTTAGAAAGAGTGTGAAGAAGGAATGCAAAGTTATAGAAGTGGGAGAAACTTGCCGGAGACAGAGTTTTAAGGTCTAGAGAACTTACAAAACGTAAAGTTTATAACTTGTTAAAGTTATTTGTTTAACGATTCTAAAAGCATAATTGTGCCTAGACCCTTAATAGCCATTGATAATTGCCACGACATCGATAGAAAATGCATCACTACATACATCAATACATGCATCAATAGGACATGCATCATATGCATTATGTTCAGACGAAGAGGTGAGATGTGGCAACTCTTTGGGGGATGATAGACGTCATCACCCTAGTGCACAATTTGCTAAGATTTAAATGGCATTTGCAAATGAGTCGTTTTATTTGAAAGAGTTTTTCAAGAAGTTTTGTTTTTTATGTAAGTATAACTATACCAGAACTCTGTGGTGGAAGTGAAGTGCTCGCGAGCAAGCTGCGATCAAGGCTACGAGGCGGATGAATACGTATAATTGTGAGAACATAGGATTTGTGCCTCTAGCTAATAAACTTAGCATTGATTAAATAGACTAGTATACGACTATAATAGTAAATATGTTCAGATAGTAAATCATATCCGATTAATAACGTATAGAACATGTATGTTATGTTTTGATATTCTTTATGTTTGATTAAGTCAATATGAGCGGAAAGCTCGCAAGACTTAAGTTACGATATTTAATCAAGGAAATCTAGGGAACACTGATTTTTTTGAATCCGGACAACGTAGATGCTTATAGCTATGATAGTATATATGTATAACATATTCAACGCGAGTATATGTTTTGATAATTTCCTAAGTCTACAATGAGTTAGAGCACTCAGAAGACTTGCAATAAGAGACGTAATCCTAGAAAGCCTAAAGGAAGGAGACGTTCCTAAAGTCCAACTTACATGGACAGCGGTTAGTTGCGATGACTAGTAGGTGTTATATTTTAAGGAATTCATCAGAATTCCTTTATATATTCGCCATAGTATGAATAAAGAATTGCGCGAACGCGTGCTGTTGCACAACAAGTACATGAGGCGCGAGAAGAAGATTGAAGTAACAAAAGCAAATATACGTTTAGCCAGTAAAGGCCAGAGACGAGATGAAGGTCAACGGGAACTTAGCAAAGTAAAGTGGGAATATACAGGCATCGGAAGTGCTGCAGTAACCCAACGTCGTTATGAATCAGTTAGTTGTAAAAGTAACTGATATAAGGAATTGTATGTCAATAATAGGACGATGGATACAAAGACAGTGTTGATGTGAAGAAAGGAACACCTATAGAGGTTTATAGTGGTACACATAAGTTTAGATTAAAAGAGTTTGACGGATCAAGCGGTATGCTAGATCCTCTAGGAGAAGTAAAGTGAGATGCTCGTATACATCGAGCGAATGTAGAATAAACAGTAATGACGATCAAGATGTCGATGAAAGGTTCAACCTATGATCAGTTTCGACAAGCAATTGGAGCAGTGATAGACCAAATAATATGAATTAAGTTTGTGACCCGACTTGGGAAACTCGTTTTACCATTAGTTCCGGTTAGGGATAATCGGGAAAGAATAAGGTACTTAGATTAGAAAATATAATGAAAATGAGTAATTGAAGTATACGATAAGAAAAATTGAGAGATAAATAACAAAAAAAACTGCAGTCGCGGTAGATTAAGAGTTAAAACTTCCACATCAAGGTATCGATTATGAAGCGAAACAGTCGGCTGTGAAAGGTACAAATGTAAAGGATGCTTGTGAATTGCTAAACCTTAAACTTTAAATTTGATCAAATAAAGAGTAAAGTGTATATTATATGATCGATATAGAAGATTGATTATGATCTTTAAAGGATTAAGATGTGTTAGACATGAACAAACTTGTTTGATATAGTCCCAGAAGGAGATCCTCAAGAAGAGGACTTCGGGGAAGAAAAGTTATCAGACGAGTCTGATGTCAAGAAGTACCGAAGTGAGTATTTCTGGTTCAGTGTACGAAATTATCGCAATCTGAGGGAGGATGCAGAGATAGCCAGTGGTCAGGCACAAGTGGCTCTGAATCAGGTTAAGAGGCAAATGTGCTCCTTATCACAAGGAATGCTACCAGTGGAACTGTATTCCACTGACTTTCTGCATATAGTCATGGGAGTGCCAGAGGTATATGACATGTATGATAAAGTATAAGGATGCAAAAGTAGATTATGTATAATAAGAAATCAGTCAGAGTTAAGACAAGTATAGATAACATGCGTATGACGCAATGAACTCGATAAAAGTGATCGAGGAAATGAAAAAGAGAAAAGTTATGTGGAAAGTTGACAAGGAGATTAGAGAAATGGAAATCTATGTAGTCGCGGACACATAGAAACAAAGAAAGATAAAGAGGAGAGAGATATAGGATCGAATCCACTGACAGTTAAGATGTCAGTAAAGGTACAATAGTACAATATGTAGGTAATTGAGAGCGCACTACGTCGATAATTCAGGCAAAAAGGGACTGCGACCCATTAGTTAATTGGTCATCGACGTTCAGAGTGCTGAAACAAGAAATATCAGATATGCGAGACGCGATAAAGATGATATCAGCATAGGATCGGCTTTACAGACGGCCATGATAACAGTACAAATACGATAAGACGATACATATACGATTGAGAGCACACTACATCGGTAAATTCAGACGAAGAAGGCTACAACTCTCTATTAATGATCGATGTTGTGGATATTAAGAGCAGGTAGTACACGATGTACCAGATGCACTGAGGAGGAAAGCAAAGGATGCAATGGAAGATAATCAATGGACACGATAAAAGTGTGAATAAAGAATGTAAGAAGAATACCATAGGATGATAACATTTAGACTATTAATCCTATGGACGAAAGTACAAAGAAGTACATCTACGATATGGACAAAAGTAGAAATAACAAGTGTAATAGCATGATCGTGAGTAGTGATGAGAAGTAAGCTTAATGCTACATGATAGTAAAAGAAAATGAATTGGAAGCTAAGAGCAAACTAAGATTGAGAAAAACAAAGAAGATATAGATAAGAAAGAGTTAGTTTATGATAATAAATGCTAAAAGCATCTTTGAAGATTAAAAGACGAATAATGTCAAGAAGACGACAAAGAAAAAAAAAGCGTAAATGAAATAAGAAAGGATGATGAATAAAAAGATTAAACATAAGGCAAGTAACGATATTATCAGAAAACATTCTGATATAAGTATATAATTGGAAGAGGATTAAGATCCTCATTTAAGAATTATAAGCAAAGAAATCTTGCATGAGCATTGGTCACACGCTAGATGTCAATGACTAATATGAAAATCCTATCGGGTTAACAACCAGATTGATGAAATGGATCAAAGTGAAGTAAGAAGGGACATAGAGTTTCAAGAATAGCGCGTTACGCTAAAGGAAAGGAAGTAGGTCAATAAACATACGAGATACGTATTGACGCAAGAAGTAAGGTAAGTAAACCCTACAAGGAAGGTAAATAAAGACCTTATAAGGATACGTCATGAGGATTCACCTCATGGAAGAATCTTCATACGAGAAGAGAAGTAGCGAGACAAAGGAGGATAGCGAATAAGGGAATAAGTTCCTAGCACTACGATGAATAACAATCGGACGACAGCAACATTAATACAAAAGGAACTACGTAAGTAGAGAAGCATAAGTTATTTGAGTGTCCGCGTCACTCAACAAGGAATGATGATTGGATTAGCCGTATTGAACAAAAGTAAAGAATCAAGAACAGAGAATGGTAAGTACATATGAATACTACTAGTTTCGTCATCTTTAGTAATGAGACGTCATTAGGACGAACTACCATTAAACATCAGTAAGGAACTGAAAGTTCAGTTATGAAAACAAAGTTCATAGTAGTAGATATCAGACAAAGAACAGATGAAAAAGTCATGTATCCAAGATACAAGAGAAGAAGGTCACATAAAGAGATAAGGATATGAAGGTCGTCAATGACGATTGGCATTAATATACAAGAAGTACAGAACTGAAATAATAACTCTACGTGCCAACAAGAATTGTAAGGTATACAGTATAATTGTGTATGTGGGTTAAAATAAGTAAGAAGAGTATATGAAAATTCGAGGACGGATTTTTATAAGGGGCAAAGAATGTAATACCCCAAAAGATTTAATTATCTAATTGGACCACATGTCCAGTTTTTAGTGGCCGGGGTGGCGATATCGGAAGAATTTCCGAGAAATTTAATAAATAAATCCAGGTAGGTCGGTCTCGGGGAAAGTAATTATGTGGAATTTAATATCTTATTCCAATTCTAAAGTTGAAATTTGAAATAAAAGGAAAAATGTCAAGAAAAGTCCTAAACTAGAGTTCAGGGACTAAAGTGGTCATTTAACCAGTTAAGTCTCGAAAATTATTTCGCCAAGGTCCGCGAAATGTTTAATAGTAATAGTGGTAAAAATTTCGGGTCAATCGGAGACCTTTTAAAATTTGGACGCGGATGCGTTTTGGGCTAAATTGTAACTTTTGAAAAGTTTAAGGACTAAAGTGAAAATTAGCCAATTAAATCTCAAGAATAGTAATTAAAAGATTACTGACGAAAAATAATAATTTCGGGTTAATATTATTTATATGAACATAAATAATACGTAAGTAATTGAGCTAAAAGGAAAATTTAACCGTTTGGTTAAATTAGAAAGTTTAAAAGAGAAATAGTTAAAAGAAAGGTAATGAAGGATCAAAGATAATTATTAGCTATATATATATATATATATATATGTGTGTGTGTGTGTGTATATGAATGAAAGAATAAGAATCAAAAGAGGAGAAGGATCCAGATGATGGTGAGGGCGAAGGAAAAACAGCGATAGATTTCGATCCGCTGCCGTTTCGCCGTTTCTCATCCAAATCGCATGTTCTTTATATCGATTCGTTCAGAATTCAATTCTCCATCTATTAGGAGCATTAAATCAAGGTAAGCTTGACGTTTTGGTTTAGGGTTTCGAGCGGTTTTATCGTTTTAACAATTTTCGATTCGAATTCGATGTTTTAAGCTTGAATCTCGTATATTTGATATTGTTAAACATTGTGGAATGGATTTGGAAGGTTTTAGCACGTCGGAATGGCCCGGGGATTGAACCCCGGGGCTGCACGAACGCGCAGCATGTGCTGCACGATCGTGCAGCACAGCTACTGCACGATCGTGCAGCGTACTACACGAACGTGCACTACCTTGCTGCACGAACGTGCAGTACACTGCTGTACGAACGTGAAGTCCTTCGTTAGCGGGGACCGTCTATTTGGGCTTTCGGGGTCCTGGCGCGATGGGGAAACTTGATTTCAGACAATTTCAAGTCGCGTAATCAATCGTGATTCGATCGAATTTCAAAATGTAAACTAGGACGTTTAAAAATGAAATGTGATTAAGAGATATATTGGATATAAGATCGTGTTAAGCTAAATTTACAACTTAGGGTCTTGATACTAAACCTACGTTTATGGATTAAACGTACAGGTAATTCGACTAAGTAATTGAAGTATTGACGAGCTACCAGGCCGATGAACTGGAATAGCTACGTAGTCAAACAACGTATGGAGCTCGCATTCATGGGATCTTAATATTATTATTATTCGGAAAGCGGTCACAGTGAGTGGTAAATTTACTTTTGCGTATTATTATGAAAGTTATTTTCATACCTTATTAGTATTATTACCCGTATATCGCATTTATATGAACTGTTTATATGAGATGATAGGTTTGATGAAATTGATTATATAGACGTTGTTGTATTCGTTGTTTTGAAGATAAGTGTCTAGTGTGCGGTCTGAAGAGACCAACTACCTATTGGGTGTCAATAGGCTGCATGATCATTAGTGAGTCAGTCTAGAGTGCCTGACTTTGTGATTAAGATTTAATATATTTATGCATAATATGATACGAACACGATACGAGGGTGAATTCGGTTACGGTGTAACCTAAACCCCGTATCTAGTGGGTTGGACCCACCAGTGAGTTGGACTCACACTTTGAATTCGATACGAGTGAGCACTCGGCTACGGTGTAGTCTGGAGTCCCCGTATCTAGTGAGTTGGACTCACACTTTTAAATTAAAAATATATGTTTTTTACTTATATCATTAAGCATATGATGCTACATTTTGATAATACCACTAGTAACTTGCAAACTCACTCAGTATTTTCCCAAATACTGACCCCACACTTTGATGTTTGCAGGTAGTCGGATCAGACAAACCATCTCCATTGTGCCAGAAGTCATTTGACTTGCACAAGTATGAGTTTCTAGAGCTGCAGTAGTCAGTAGGTGTCAGTCTAAGATTGGCAAATTGATTTTCAAATAGATGTTTTTGAATGAAAACTCTAATATAATATTTCAATATCTATAAGTATATTATTTAAAAGAGTTTTTCCGAAAATGTTTTATGTATACTATTATACTTTTAAATGCGAAAAATTATTATTGGTTTTAGGCTTGCTATGGGTTTCGGAGCTACCACTCCCATTCCCTAGCGCCGGTCTCGGCTTAATAATTTGGGTCGTGACAATGAATGATGAACATCAAGTGATATATTAAGGATATATAACCTTGTCAATATCAGTGTTTGAAGATACAAAAATGGAAAGGAAAAGGTATGAAGCGACAAAAGAAGTGATTTTAAAAGAGTATAAGGATTTAAAATTTGAAGAGTCAAGAAGTAAACAATGTTAGGAGGTGGATATCAAATGACGTCTTAAGCATATATGACATAATCTATATTAGCATCAGAAGTGTAAGCTACCTAACGGAAAAAGGGGGGAAAAGCTAAAGGAAGGAATTCATATAAAAATAAAGGTTACGCACATAGACATGCGTACCAGTAAATGTAAGAATGGTGAAAAATATGAAAGAAAATGTGATAGGAAACGTATGTGTCCTTGAAATTTAGTATGATGATTAGAGAAATGGAAAGTTCTAGAAATACGTCAAAAGGATTATCAGAATAGAACAACAATAATGGAGCTATTATAAACGGAGGAAAGACGTAATGAATACAGTAAGTAAAGGATAAGATGATACTTAATTGCTATTGGATAGATAGGAGTGAACTGTATCTAAGAAGCCACGATGTCGTAAGAACGAGAAATGATATAAGTATAGAGAAAGCAAGTTAAGTTAAGAAACGATCATGACCAGTATTAAGCCGATACCTTGAAGAGTGAGGATAAAGTCGTGGAACTATTCAAAAGTAAGAAGTAGAAGTGTAAGATAAAAAAGAAAATTGTTTATACAGTAAGAAGGAATTACGACAAAGAAAGTGATGAAAACCTATAGGATTGTCGGATTTAGGATAATTTAAGTACAAAATTAGATAAGATATCAAAGACCTATTGAATCAGTCAAAGATTAAAATGGCGTGAAGAAAGAACAGCGTTGACAAAAAAAAGTCAATAAGAGATTCGAGGCGAACTTCACAAGAATAACTAGAGGGAAGTGAAGATGATAAGAATATGAGTAGTATTAGTAAGCAAGGGGGATTGTACAAGCCATACGATCAAAAGTAACGTGAAATGAAACATTTAAGATAATGGTAAAGAATGAAGGATCACGACCAACAAAACGACGTGAAGTTCACGATAGCTTAAAGAAGCAAAGGAGGGAGAAATTGAGGATAGTAAAGGATGTATCGGGCTTAGCTATGTTAAAAGACAGTGAATGTGTTAGACATGGAGCAAGTTGAAAGAAATTGGCTGATGAGGAACGAAATGTTAGATAGTGATAGAAAGGAGTAAGAAATGATGATAACCAGCTAAGGAAGAAAAGTGATAACAACAGATGATAGTAAAGACTATAAATTGTAAATTGTGATTTCAAGAGAAAATACTCATAGAAGTATTAATTACGTCATTAAGGATGGAATCGACACGTCGTGACTATTCATGTATAAAAGAGATGAGTAGCGACCCGATGACGACTAAGAATGGAATAGTAGATTTGGAGAGTATTAAGTAAGTATTAATGACAACTGACAAGAAAAAAATAACAGTAAGAAGATTCTCAACGACATAACAGTAAGAAGCTATTATGAGTTGGATAGACGATCAATTAGCAACAAGTATGAAGTTATAGATGTGCATAGAAAGCTACGAGTTTAAGTAAAAGGAAAAGCTGCGACCAAAACGTACTAATGGACGTTAAGGAAAGTATAAGAACAATTTTAAGATCCCAACAAGTTTTATGAAAATTCGAGGACGAATTTTTATAAGGGGGGAAGAATGTAATACCCTAAAAGATTTAATTATTTATTTGGGCCACGTGTCAAGTCTGGACTCGCCAGAATGGCGATATCGGAGAGATTTCAGGGAAATTAAAATAAATAAATTTCAAGTAGGCCTATTTCGGGAAATTAATTATGCGAAAATTACGGTTATATTTCAATTCCAAAGTTAGAATTGGAATTAAAAGGAAAAATGTCAAGAAAATTCCAAAATAAAGTACAGGGACCAAAGTGGTAATTTAGCCACTTTGTGTCGAAAAATGCAAATTTTAGGTTTTAACGGAAAAATATTAATATCGGGATTCGTATTATTTATTGGATAGATATAATACGTATAAGGTATAATTAAAGTGTTTATTTAATTTAGTTATGAACTAAATTGAGCGAAAGAAAAGTTTAAAGGATAAGTGATAACAAACAAAAAGAACAAGGACCTATGTGGCATTTTTGCCTAATTATATATGAAGAGAAATATGAATCAGAAGGGAGAAGAGAAGGGTCCAGAGAGAGCGAGAGAAAATTCGATCGATACCGTCGTTTCGTCACTGTTTCTCCGTTCGACGTCCGATTCAAGCAGTTTTCGCGGAGATTTCTTCAGAATCAAATCCTCTATCGATCCTAAGCTTCATTTTAAGGTAAATCTTCGAGAAAATTGGTTAAAAATCAAATTATAGGGGCTGTTTTAATAAAAATAGAAAATCGATGTTAATTTAGCGTTTTTGGATTCGTTTTGGTGTTTTGGCAAAAACAGAGAGTCGGGTTTTGAGTGTGAGGGTGTTGAGCACGTCGGGGTGGATGTAAAACCCTGGAAAATGAGTTTCCGGGGGGCTGCACTCGGTGTGCGATCGCACACCGAAGTTTGCAAACGCACACTTGTAGTATGCGAACGCACACTTACAAGAGTGTGCAAACGGACTATCTGGATCAGTATTTGAAAGTTGTGTCGCATGTTAGGATATTAGTTTCGTACGGATCAAATACCTGTTTATATGTATTTTATATTATTGTTTACTTGAAATGCGATGCTATGTTTTTATAATAATACCGTTAGTAAATGCCAACTCACTCAGTATTTTTCCAAATACTGACCCCTCACCTTTAATGCATTTCAGGTGCTTAGCGTGTGGATTTAGCTAGAAGCCAATTTTGAACTCCATAAGGGGTTTTTGATATTTGGGTGCCTCATAGGCACCCAAAATTCTGCTTCTGTGCCTCTTTTTGAATTAATTCCAAAAGAGCGACAGGGCCCACATGTTCCGCATTCTAGGAATACGGAACAGGTGAGTTTCCGTATTCCTAGAATGCGGAAAATGTCAATGAGCTGATTAACCGAGTTAATCAGCTGATTAAGCACGTTCCGCATCAAGGAATGCGGAACGTGCTTCTCCCCAATGATTGGGGAGACAGTTTTGTCTCCCGAATCATTGGGGATGCAATGATTGGGCATTTAGTGCCCAATCATTCACTACTAGAAAACAGTGAATTAGTGACGGACGCTAAATCCGTCGCTAAATGTATAGTTTGCGACGGATTCTGTGACGGATGAGGAATTCGTCGCTGATACACTAATAAAGAAAGGCGGGCTTTGGCGGGAGTGTTCCCGCCAACATTTGCGACGGAATATCCGTCGCAATTTGTGATGTCGGTTGCAAATGTTGGAGGGAAGACTCCCGCCTTATCAGCTTTCCAAATTTGGCGACGGAATTGAGTATCTGTCGCTACGCATGCACATGGTAGCGACGGATTGATGAATTCGTCGCTAAGTCAGCGACGGATAGCAAAATCCGTCGCTAAGTTGTGTGTAAGTGAAACGTTGCGTTTCACTTACTAGATTAGCGACGGATTAAATATCTGTCGCTAAACCTAAACCTATTTACATACCTTTTCTTTCTTTCTTGCTTCTTCTTCTTCTCTTCTCACCAAAACCGCCGCCGTTTCTCCTCTCCTGGAAATCGCTTCCTCCTCTCCCCACCGTCCTTCTTCCTCTTCTTCTCCGGCGTCTTTTCTCCTCCTCTTTTCCGGCGTGTTTTCTTTTCCTCTCCTCTCCTCCGTCTTCCTCTGTCTCCTCTTCCTCTTCTCCACCGCCGGCCAATCCTCCTCCAATCTCCACCGCCGGCAACGACAGGTATGTTTGGTCTTTTTTTGTTTATTTATTATTTTTAATTTATTAAGTAATTTTTTTTTTAAATCAGTTTTCCGGTGACCGTTCCGCCTCCTCGTTGCCCATCCGCCTCCACTGCCCATCAGCCTCCTCGCTGCCCCTCCGCCTCCGCTGCCCCTCCGCCTCCGCGCTCGATTCCGCTAAATATCAGTTTTGATATTTATTATTTTATTAATATATTAAATAGATTTGTTTATTATTTTATTAGTTGTAAATTAGATAACTAATAATAATATAGGTTAGTTAATAAATAATTATGTAAGTTGAGGTATAGTTAATTAAATTAAATACTGAAATTTAATTAATATGTTACGTAATTTAATTATATTAGTTGGTTATTAATTAGATGATATAAATTAATTATTTGTGAATATTTATTAGCTATGATTTTAGTAAATAATTTATTATTATTATTGTTAAAATTTGGTTAATTATAGATGTTTTAATTAATTAAAGTTACAATTATTTAATTAGTGTAATTATGAGGTAGAATTAATTTATTGATTAGTGTAATTGAGGTGAAATTGATTAATTAGTATAATTTTAGTTAAATAATGTAATTGTATTGTATTATTAGTTTGTATGTACTGTAATTTGCTTGCATGACTTCCCTGAGAAATGGATGATGCTCATTTTATAGAGGAAGTGCTGCCAAATTTTTTTTCAGAAAATTAATATTTATTTATATAATAATAAAATATTAAAACTACTATATATGATAGATTTGATAGCCGTCAGTTGGTTACATCGGTCCGTTATTCTACATTGATCCTTGTTATCTGTTACGGTTCTGCTCTGCAACAAGTAAGTACCGTTATTATTTTAATTTTTATTTTCATTTATAGTTAGTTAATTTATAAGATGTTTCAACCTAAATTGACTTCGATTTTATTCCCACCGAATAAAATCGTAAATCTAGCCGTAGATTTCCCGTCCCGTGTGTTCAAGAGATTGAACGACTCGGGATTGTACAATTTGTACAATTCGCAAAATTGGTCCTCCCGTAACTCGATCACGAAAACCATATATGCTAGTAGCGGTAGAAAAATATTTGGTTGTTTCCAGCGTTTGTTCTCCGGGTGGATGTATAGTATATGTTTATTAACGCTTATTCCTCGCGGAATATAATTAGTGTTTCAACGCATATACTAAATATCGCATTTAAGGAGAACGACGCCGGAAGGCTGCCGAATATTTTTCTCCGTTGCTAGGCATATATCGTGACCGAGTTAAGGGGCGCCAGTTTTGCGAATGGGATAGGTCCATACCTTTAAAGCAGTCAATTACATTGACTTTGCTATTTTCGAGCGAAAACCCCTCCTAATTATCAGTGCTACAGAAATGGAATCAGATCGAAGTTGGATGTATAGGCGGCTCCAGGGTGGGTTGTTGTACCCAGGTTTTGACGAGCACGTACAAGAGTTTGTGAATTTCGCCTTACGTCATCCTGCGTGTATGAGTGGGGCTGAGATTAAATGTCCCTGTCCTAGAACAGAATGTAAAAATACGAGTTATCGGGATGTCAAAACAGTCAAGCTTCACATTTTGCAGAAAGGGTTTGTCAAACATTATCAAGTCTAGGTTTTTCATGGTGAGGGAAATGTTTTAAATCCCCGTCCCGTTGCAGAGCTACCGGAGTATGACGTTGACATGGAATATGAGGGGGGTGACGAGTTCAGCTCCGTTCAGAGAATGGTTATCGATGCTGCCGGTCCAGAAGTAGTGTTCACGGAGGAGGAACCGAATAATGAAGCTAAACATTTTTATGATATGATGCGTGCGGCCGAAGAACATGTATGCCCCGGTAATAGCAAACACTCTCCCTTGTCTGCAGCTGCTAAAATATTAGACATCAAATGTCGACATAGTGGGTCAGTAGCTTTAGTAGATGATGTGACCGAATTTATACAAGAGCTGCTCCCAGAGGACAACAAGATGCCAAAGAACTTTGCTGAAATAAAGAAGATAGTTAGAGGTCTTGGGTTGCCGGTTGAAGTTATCGATTGCTGTTTCCGCAACTGCATGATTTACTGGGGGTCAGACGCGGAGTTAACACGATGCAAAATTTGCGATCACGAACGGTGGAAACCGCCCCCTAAAGGAAATTCTGTGAAAAGACGAGTTAACGCCCCTTATAGGAAAATGTTTTATTTTCCTATAACTCCGAGACTACAGAGGTTGTACGCTTCTATAGCCACCGCCAAGCATATGACGTGGCACGCAGAACACGAGATGGTTGATGGAAAAATGTGTCACCCGTCAGACTCTCCGGCGTGGAAACATTTCAGTGAATTGCATACAGAGTTTGCGGGAGAAATTCGAAACGTCAGACTAGGCCTGTGTACTGATGGGTTTCAACCATTTGGGGCCTTCAGGCAGAATTATTCATCATGGCCAGTAATTTTGACACCCTACAATCTCCCCCCAGGGATGTGTATGAAAGATGAGTTCATGTTTTTAACTGTTATTGTCCCTGGGCCTCGAAATCCTAAACACCAAATGGATATATTCCTGCAGCCCGGACTGAACCAACTGTGGGAATTTGTAGTCCAGACATTCGATGTTCATAGGCGACAGAATTTTCAATTGAAAGCGGCACTGATGTGGACAATTAATGATTTTCCCGCTTATTCCATGTTGTCTGGCTGGAGCACATCTGGGAGACTGGCTTGCCCACACTGCATGGAAAATACCGCTGCTTTCACGCTTAAAGGGAGTAGAAAACAGTCGTGGTTTGATTGCCACAGAAAGTTATTGCCTCGTGGTCACCCGTACCGTCGTAACACAACTCATTTCCGTAAAGGGAAAACCATAAATCAATAATTCGGACAGCCAAAAACTGGAGAATAATTACTGGCAGAGGTGGACAGTCTGGGTTTTATGAAGGCCTATGAAATTGGGGCTGAGAAAAATAATGCTGCAAAGTCGACAGATTATGGTTGGAATAAAAAAAAGCATTTTCTGGGATTTGCCGTATTTTAAGCAATTTAAGCCAAACGTTTACAAACGTTACGAAACGAATCCCAATCATGCATTAACTAGGATTCATATCAACCCCCAAACAAGGGGTTTAGCCAACCATCACTAATCTAGCATTAACTACTAACCAATAATCAATAAACATAATAAAAGTTAGAGTAATTACCTTAAGCAAGAAGGGAAGCAATATCATAAACAAGATAATGAAGATAGAAAACCAAAAGCTTGCATTAATGGAGATAAAACCCAAATTACAAAATCTGGAAATTAAATGAAGAACACCAAGAACAATGTAGATCCTATTCTAAAAGTAGAGAGAAAAAGGAATTGCAACTACACTACGAATTGATGTCTCCTACACTAATGAGACATACCCTAAAAGAAGAGATAAAATTGTTTATATAGTACTCCTAGAAAGGTAATAAAAGACAACATATTACAAGAGTGTTTGGCCAAATAAGGAAGTGGGCCTAAGTCTTGAGCCTTTGAAATTTGAAAGCTGAGAATTAATTTTGCACTGGTCCAGATCGTAACCCTCAGGTCCAGATCGTGATCTTCCTTAGAGCATTCCTCTCGGTACCATTTTCATGCCTAGTCCAGATCGTGACCCTCAAGGTCCAGATCGTGACCTCCTTTAAAAATGCCTCTTCGCCGTTTTATTACTCCAAGACTTTGCCGAATCGATTCTTTGCCGGTTCTTTCCGCTTTTTGGGCCAAATAGTCTCCATTACGCTCCAATGCTCCTAAAATGCATACACATGCGATAAGGCACCAAAACACCTCAAAATACGTGCTAAAATGTATCAAAACGTAATGGATACGACTCTAGATATAGGAGTATTTTACTCCTATCAACACCTCTCCTAAGGGGGATTGGGTCGACTGGACTACCATTTACTAACACCGATGTAGACCCCGAAACCAGACAACAAGACATCCACTCAATCCACTTCCCTGGAAAATTCATGCAGCGCATAACATATAGAAGATAATCCCACCCTATACTGTCAAAAGCCTTTTGAAAATCAAGTTTGAGAACAAGTAATTTTTCCTAATGTTTATTAACGTTACGAAACAAATCCAAACGTTTCACCTTTTTAGCGATTGAAACCAAACGTTTATAGACGTTACGAAACAAAACCAAACGTTTATAAACGTTACGAAACAAATCCAAACGTTTCATTTTTTTAAAGATTTAAGCCAAAAATTTACAAACGCTACGAAACAAATCAAAGCGTTTCCCCTTTTTAGCGATTTAAGCCAAACCTTTACAAACGTTACGAAACAAATTCAAGTGTTTCACCTTTTTATCAATTTAAGCCAAACGTTTACAAGCGTTACTAAACAGATCTAAGCCTTTCACCTTTTTAGCAATTTAAGTCAAACGTTTACAGACGCTACGAAATAAATCCAAACGTTTAACCTTTTTAGCGATTTAAGCCAAACGTTTACAAACGTTATGAAACAAATCCAACCGTTTCACCTTTTTAGCGATTTAAGCCCAACGTTTACAAAAATTACGAAACAATTCCAAGCGTTTCCCCTATTTAGCAATTTCAGCCAAACACTTACAAACGTTACGAAACAAATCCAAATGTTTTATCGTTTTAGTAATTTAAGCCAAACGTTTACAAACGTTGCGAAATAAATCGAAGCGTTTCACCTTTTTAGCAATTTAAACCAAACGTTTACAAACGTTACGAAATAAATCAAAGCGTTTCACCTTTTTACCAATTTAAGCCAAATGTTTACAAATGTTATGAAACAAATCCAAGCGTTTCACCTTTTTAGCAATTTAAGCCAAACGTTTACAAACGTAACGAAACAAATCAAAGTGTTTTACCTTTTTAGCAATTTAAGCCAAACGTTTAAAAATGTTACGAAAAAAATCCAAGCGTTTCATCTTTTTAGAAATTTAAGCCAAACGTATACAAACGTTACGAAACAAATCAAAATGTCTAGCCTTTTTAGCGATTCAAGCCAAATGTTTTCAAATGTTACGTAACAAATCCAAACGTTACACCTTTTTAGCGATTTAAGCCAAACGTTTACAGATGATACGAAACAATTCCAAAGGTTTCACCTTTTTCGCGATTGAAGCCAAATGTTTACAAACGTTACAAAACAAATCCAAACGTTTATAAACGTTACGAAACAAATCCAAACGTTTATAAACGTTACGAAACAAATCCAAACGTTTCACCTTTATAGCAATTTAAGCCAAACATTTACAAACGTTACGAAACAAAACCAAGCGTTTCAACTTTTTAGCAATTTAAGCCAAACGTTTACAAACGTTACGAAACAAATCAAAGCGTTTCACCTTTTTACCAATTTAAGCCAAACGGGTTTATTAATTGGAAAGAGTTAATTAGATGCTTAATTAGTGACACCATGAGAGTGGGTTAGTAATTAAGTGGCCTTTGAGTTGTGATTTATTGTAATTGCTCTAATTGTGTTTAGTGCTATGAGAGTATGTTAAGCTTGATTAGTTGTGGTTTTATAGCTCTTTGAGGCTCGAGAGAGCGGGAGTTGCGATTTAGAAACGCTCGGCCCTCGTTTTATGTCCCTAGACCCGAATCCCGAGAATGCATGACCTAGGTGGATTGTCGACCTCCAAACCTCGTTTATCATTTGATTTATCGTAATTATTAATCGTTGTAGTTTTTTATTAATCGCCAATTTAGTTGTTAATTGCTAGATTAGTGTTAGTTGTTGGTTAGTTGTTTAGTTGTTACTAAAAACCAATCTTTCCGTTGCTAAACGAATTGAATTTCACAATCAATTTCATTCACTTTAAACCTCTCATCCTTGTGGGTTCGACAACCCGGACTTAAAGTCTACTCTATTATAAGTTGGCGAGTAAAATTGCCAACAAGTTTTTGGCGCCGTTGCCGGGGATAAGTTTGTGTTTAATTGATTGAAAGTACTTTGAAATTCGGTCGAGTTAGCCTTATTTTTTGTTTTTACTTTTCTTTTGTTAGTTTGTGTTTTCGTGAATTACGCTTGGTGTGCTTGTTTGTGGTTGCGTAGGAAATTTTGGACTTCATTGGTTTATCTTCAAATATTCTTTTTATGGCAATTATGGTCGGAAAGGAGTAATGGCATGGAATCAAAGTTATTTGCCGTACCAAAACATTAACTACAATTGTGATATTTGTGGGGATTTTAGTCATACCGGAGCCGAGTGTCCTACACTCTATTCATATTGGAATGACCATGTAAATTATGTGGGTGATCAATGGCAAGATAATGACCCTTATTCCGATATGATCCGGGTGGCATAACCCTCCGAACTATGGTTGGGACAACAATTGGGAAAACTTCAACTCAAGTTATCACCCACATCAAGACCAATGGAGCTTCAACTCCAATTTTGGCAATGAACCACAACAATCACATGAATTTCAGCAAAATGGAATGTTTGATGAGGATAGCATGCTTGACAAGGTCTTGGAGAAACTCGATCAAATAAGGGAGGATAATGCACGCCACCTTGAATATCAAGCCGCCACTAATCGCCGTCTTGAAACTCAAATTGCTCAAAGGGCGCTTTTTATGCAATGTGGAGCACAAGGTATCGTATCAACTACAACCGAGTCTAATCCGAGAGAGCAACTCAAGGACATTGAGTTTAGAAGCGGAAAAGCTCTTGATGACCCTCATGTCAAGAGACCTATGGTGGTTGAAGATGAGCCAAGTTATAGTGAGCTAAGTTCTAGTGACGAAGTGAAAGTTGAAGCTCCATATGTTAGACTACCACCCCCACCTCCTTATGTACCAAAGGTCCCTTTTCCGAGTCGACTCAAGAAGGCTTCGGACAATCAAAGAGGATTACTAGCCGAAATTGAAGCTACTCCAACACAACATGCTATGGCCATAGATTTGAAAGATGATGGTGCTTTAGTAGAACATCCTCACACAATGGTTCACATAGAGATCGAAAGAGAAAAGTGTGAGGATGTTGAACTTGAAGCTCCAATTTCCAAGCCACTTACTTGTCCCAAGAGCGTAAATGATAAAAGTGAGGAGACATTTGGTATTACGGTACTCTACGAGGAATTCAACAAATCCTTTGATTATAAAGATCCATTCTTAGAGGGGTTTGATTCCGAGTATGATGGAAATAATACCAAGTATATGAAGATGCTTCATACTCCTCATGTTCATTATTTTAGAGTATAAGCATACTTCATATCACATGAGCCTTATTTGAAGGAGCCAACAAAGCAAAAGAGGGAGAAGATGCTACCAAGACGGCTTCCAAATGTTAGGTTGTATTTTTAACAACCTTACGCGAAGAGTCTAGCTTTGGACTCCAACTAAAGCGCACTCGGGAGGCAATCCCGAGAGGTTCGATTTATTGTTTTTGTTCATTTTTCTTAGTCTTTTAGTTTCAATGTTTTATATGTTTAGTTATCATGTTTTTGTTCGAGTTAATTCCGGAGTGTGTTGTGTTTTTGGTGTGTAGGTGAAAAAAGCGGAGATTGTGATTTTTAATGAAGATCCAGATCGTGACCAAAAGGTCACGATCGTGACCTTTGGTACAAAATGTACCGAGGCTAATGGGCATAGCATGTCACGATCGTGACCTCACCTGGGAGAGAGGGTCACGATCGTGACCCTCATTAAGGGCAAGATGAGAAAATTTTTCTTGGGGCAAATGACACTCCTTTACATGGATTGATGAGGTGGCATTCATCTAGACCATTCCCCAACAAACACAAACCACATGGATCATTTTCATGGCGATCTCATCTCCTCCACCAACGCCCGGCACCCCGACATTCGACTAGCGAGATTTGCTCTTTCTAACTCTATCTCATACAATTTCATGTTTTATTTTTATATTTCTTGCTTAGAGACTAAGCTAGAAATAGTGTGAGGAGGGTTGTGAAATTGTATCTCGCTTTATCATGTTTTATATTTTTATTGCTTTATGTTTGTGTCGTGTGTGTCTAGTTGTTTAGAATGTTTGAGTCGCCTCCACTAAACTCTTGTACCAAGCTTGTTGAATGCTTTTAGTGAAATTTAGTGAATTTGGCAATGACTTGAAATGTATCAACTTTTGTTATCACTTGAGCTTGAATGTCATGATCTAAACAATTATTCTTGATGCTTGCTTAATGAAATGCAAATTTGTATGACACGTTGCGAGGGGATAGTGGTGAAATTGACCGTTAGTTGTTAACTCTCGAATATGACAGTTTTAGCTTAATGCGGATGCATGATTTGCGATAATTTGAAACATTTGTGTCATTTTATGGGCATGTTTGGCATGAGAACATAGGAATTGAGCATTAGGCATAACACCACATATTTTGAGAGTTTTTGAGCCTAAATTTCTTGTGTGAGTGTCGATCGCATGATATTCCTAGAACTTGCTCGGTGTCCGTTCAAAGTTGCATTGTTGAGTAGTTGACAACTAGATGAGTTTGGCAATTAGGATTACCCCTTTTAACTTAGACCACTTGTAAAAAGCCTACCCTTTACCCCTAGATTACACAAACTTGAGGCTAAACCTTTCTTTTAATTACACACATTACACAAATTTACCTTTCAACAAATTACCCTCTTTAAACACCTAATTTGACTTGTTTAACTTAACTAAGGAATTTGTGACTCTAGCTTGATGTTTAGAAGGAAAAAGTGAACAAGTGCTTTAAAAGAGAAATTTGCCTTGAAGAAAAGAAAAACAAAATAAAGAAAAAAGGAAGAATAAAGAAAAATAAGAAAAGAAAAGAAAAAATGAATAAAGGCATAAAAAGAAAGAAGAAAGTTCACTTGTGTGAAAATTTCCGAGCTAGAAGTAAAGAATTTGGTTTCGCCTTGCAATATGTTTTTCAAGTCAAGTTATAGCCAATTATCCATTTTTACCTACCCCTAACCCTTAGCCAAGTTACAACCCATTTTAAGTCCATATGATAGTTTTCGATTACCGTGCTAAGTAGCGGAGTCCGCGACAAAGAGCAAGCCTATGGTGAATATACATTTGTGTTGTGAGCTTAATACTTTTTGCACCCTAAACACTTGTATGTTAGAGTGACACCTTGTGAGGATTTATATGCCATTATTCAATGCATATGTTTGCTATGCCATAACTTGCCCAATATTTTGTTTGACCAAATATACGCATGTCCCGAAGATGATGCTGATACCTTGATTGTTCGAGATTTGACATTAGGCTAATGCAATTATATTCTCTTTGTCTTCGGAATATGTCATTATAATTGCATTGTTCATTTGCTTGCATCGCTTATAGTTGTTGATGTTAGACATTTGCATTTGTGCATTCTTGATTCGGGAGTATGTTTGTTGATGCTTGTTTAAGATTGCCAAGTTTGCTAGTTGTGAGTTGTGAAACATGCATTTCTTACTTGAGGACAAGCAAGGGTTTAGTGTGAGGAGGTTTGATAGGAGTAAAATACTCCTATATCTAGAGTCATTTCCATTACGTTTTGGTACATTTTAGCACGTATTTTGAGGTGTTTTGGTGCCTTATCGTATGTGTATGCATTTTAGGAGCATTGGAGCGTAATGGAGACTATTTGGCCCAAAAGGCAGAAAGAACCAGCAAAGAATCGATTCGGCAAAGTCTTGGAGTAATAAAACGGCGAAGAGACATTTTTAAAGGAGGTCACGATCTGGACCTTGAGGGTCACGATCTGGACTAGGCATGAAAATGGTACCGAGAGGAATGCTCTAAGGAAGGTCATGATCTGGACCTGAGGGTCACGATCTGGACCAGTGCAAAATTAATTCTCAGCTTTCAAATTTCAAAGGCTCAAGACTTAGGCCCACTTCCTTATTTGGCCAAACACTCTTGTAATAGGTTGTCTTTTATTACCTTTCTAGGAGTACTATATAAACAATTTTATATCTTCTTTTAGGGTATGTCTCATTCGTGTAGGAGACATCAATTCTTAGTGTAGTTGCAATTCCTTTTTCTCTCTACTTTTAGAATAGGATCTACATTGTTCTTGGTGTTCTTCATTTAATTTCCAGATTTTGTAATTTGGGTTTTATCTCCATTAATGCAAGCTTTTGGTTTTCTATCTTCATTATCTTGTTTATGATATTGCTTCCCTTCTTGCTTAAGGTAATTACTCTAACTTTTATTATGTTTATTAATTATTGGTTAGTAGTTAATGCTAGATTAGTGATGGCTGGCTAAACCCCTTGTTTGGGGGTTGATATGAATCCTAGTTAATGCATGATTGGGTTAGGGTTTGGGTTAGTTTGGTTGTTCTAATTAATGCTCCTAAGGCTTGCTTAGACTAGCTACCTACGTATTGTTGTTAGATTAAGACTCACCTTGAGAGAGGGTTTATTAATTGGAAAGAGTTAATTAGATGCTTAATTAGTGACACCATGAGAGTGGGTTAGTAATTAAGTGGCCTTTGAGTTGTGATTTATTGTAATTTCTCTAATTGTGTTTAGTGCTATGAGAGTAGGTTAAGCTTGATTAGTTGTGGTTTTGTAGCTCTTTGAGGCTCGAGAGAGCGAGAGTTGCGATTTAAAAACGCTCGGCCCTCGTTTTATGCCCCTAGACCCGAATCCCGAGAATGCATGACCTAGGTGGATTGTCGACCTCCAAACCTCGTTTATCATTTGATTTATCGTAATTATTAATCGTTCTAGTTTTTTATTAATCGCCAATTTAGTTGTTAATTGCTAGATTAGTGTTAGTTGTTGGTTAGTTGTTTAGTTGTTACTAAAAACCAATCTTTCCATTGCTAAACGAATTGAATTTCACAATCAATTTCATTCACTTTAAACCTCTCATCCTTGTGGGTTCGACAACCCGGACTTAAAGTCTACTCTATTATAAGTTGGCGAGTAAAATTCCCAACAAGTTTTTGGCGCCGTTGCCGGGGATGAGGTTGCGTTTAATTGATTGAAAGTATTTTGAAATTCGGTCGAGTTAGCCTTAGTTTTTGTTTTTACTTTTCTTTTGTTAGTTTGTGTTTTCGTGAATTACGCTTGGTGTGCTTGTTTGTGGTTGCGTAGGAAATTTTGGACTTCATTGGTTTATCTTCAAATATTCTTTTTATGGCAATTATGGTCGGAAAGGAGTAATGGCATGGAATTAAAGATATTTTCCGTACCAAAACATTAACTACAATTGTGATATTTGTGGGGATTTTAGTCATACCGGAGCCGAGTGTCCTACACTCTATTCAAATTGGAATGACCATGTAAATTATGTGGGTGATCAACGGCAAGATAATGACCCTTATTCTGATATGATCCGGGGTGGCATAACCCTCCGAACTATGGTTGGGACAACAATTGGAAAACTTCAACTCAAGTTATCACCCACATCAAGACCAATGGAGCTTCAACTCCAATTTTGGCAATGAACCACAACAATCACATGAATTTCAGCAAAATGGAATGTTTGATGAGGATAGCATGCTTGACAAGGTCTTGGAGAAACTCGATCAAATAAGGGAGGATAATGCACGCCACCTTGAATATCAAGCCGCCACTAATCGCCGTCTTGAAACTCAAATTGCTCAAAGGGCGCTTTTTATGCAATGTGGAGCACAAGGTATCGTATCAACTACAACCGAGTCTAATCCGAGAGAGCAACTCAAGGACATTGAGTTTAGAAGCGGAAAAGCTCTCGATAACCCTCATGTCAAGAGACCTATGGTGGTTGAAGATGAGCCAAGTTATAGTGAGCTAAGTTCTAGTGACGAAGTGAAAGTTGAAGCTCCATATGTTAGACTACCACCCCCATCTCCTTATGTACCAAAGGTCCCTTTTCCGAGTCGACTCAAGAAGGCTTCGGACAATCAAAGAGGATTACTAGCCAAAATTGAAGCTACTCCAACACAACATGCTATGGCCATAGATTTGAAAGATGATGGTGCTTTAGTAGAACATCCTCACACAATGGTTCACATAGAGATCGAAAGAGAAAAGTGTGAGGATGTTGAACTTGAAGCTCCAATTTCCAAGCCACTTACTTGTCCCAAGAGCGTAAATGATAAAAGTGAGGAGACATTTGGTATTACGGTACTCTACGAGGAATTCAACAAATCCTTTGATTATAAAGATCCATTCTTAGAGGGGTTTGATTCCGAGTATGATGGAAATAATACCAAGTATATGAAGATGCTTCATACTCCTCATGTTCATTATTTTAGAGTACAAGCATACTTCATATCACATGAGCCTTATTTGAAGGAGCCAACAAAGCAAAAGAGGGAGAAGATGCTATCAAGACGGCTTCCAAATGTTAGGTTGTATTTTTAACAACCTTACGCGAAGAGTCTAGCTTTGGACTCCAACTAAAGCGCACTCGGGAGGCAATTCCGAGAGGTTCGATTTATTGTTTTTGTTCATTTTTCTTAGTCTTTTAGTTTCAATGTTTTATATGTTTAGTTATCATGTTTTTGTTCGAGTTAATTCCGGAGTGTGTTGTGTTTTTGGTGTGTAGGTGAAAAAAGCGGAGATTGTGATTTTTAATGAAGATCCAGATCGTGACCAGAAGGTCACGATCGTGACCTTTGGTACAAAATGTACCGAGGCTAATGGGCATAGCATGTCACGATCATGACCTCACCTGGGAGAGAGGGTCACGATCGTGACCCTCATCAAGGGCAAGATGAGAAATTTTTTCTTGGGGCAAATGACACTCCTTTACATGGATTGATGAGGTGGCATTCATCTAGACCATTCCCCAACAAACACAAACCACATGGATCATTTCCATGGCGATCTCATCTCCTCCACCATCGCCTGGCACCCCGACATTCGACTAGCGAGATTTGCTCTTTCTAACTCTATCTCATACAATTTCATGTTTTATTTTTATATTTCTTGCTTAGAGACTAAGCTAGAAATAGTGTGAGGAGGGTTGTGAAATTGTATCTCGCTTTATCATGTTTTATATTTTTATTGCTTTATGTTTGTGTCGTGTGTGTCTAGTTGTTTAAAATGTTTGAGTCGCCTCCACTAAACTCTTGTACCAAGCTTGTTGAATGCTTTTAGTGAAATTTAGTGAATTTGGCAATGACTTGAAATGTATCAACTTTTGTTATCACTTGAGCTTGAATGTCATGATCTAAACAATTATTCTTGATGCTTGCTTAATGAAATGCAAATTTGTATGACACGTTGCGAGGGGATAGTGGTGAAATTGACCTTTAGTTGTTAACTCTCGGATATGACAGTTTTAGCTTAATGCGGATGCATGATTTGCGATAATTTGAAACATTTGTGTCATTTTTTTATGGGCATGTTTGGCATGAGAACATAGGAATTGAGCATTAGGCATAACACCACATATTTTGAGAGTTTTTGAGCCTAAATTTCTTGTGTGAGTGTCGATCGCATGATATTCCTAGAACTTGCTCGGTGTCCGTTCAAAGTTGCATTGTTGAGTAGTTGACAACTAGATGAGTGTGGCAATTAGGATTACCCCTTTTAACTTAGACCACTTGTAAAAAGCCTACCCTTTACCCCTAGATTACACAAACTTGAGGCTAAACCTTTCTTTTGATTACACACATTACACAAATTTACCTTTCAACAAATTACCCTCTTTAAACACCTAATTTGACTTGTTTAACTTAACTAAGGAATTTGTGACTCTAGCTTGATGTTTAGAAGGAAAAAGTGAACAAGTGCTTTAAAAGAGAAATTTTCCTTGAAGAAAAGAAAAACAAAATAAAGAAAAAAGGAAGAATAAAGAAAATAAGAAAAGAAAAGAAAAAATGAATAAAGGCATAAAAAGAAAGAAGAAAGTTCACTTGTGTGAAAATTTCCGAGCTAGAAGTAAAGAATTTGGTTTCGCCTTGCAATATGTTTTTCAAGTCAAGTTATAGCCAATTATCCATTTTTACCTACCCCTAACCCTTAGCCAAGTTACAACCCATTTTAAGTCCATATGATAGTTTTCGATTACCGTGCTAAGTAGCGGAGTCCGCGACTAAGAGCAAGCCTATGGTGAATATACATTTGTGTTGTGAGCTTAATACTTTTTGCACCCTAAACACTTGTATGTTAGAGTGACACCTTGTGAGGATTTATATGCCATTATTCAATGCATATGTTTGCTATGCCATAACTTGCCCAATATTTTGTTTGACCAAATATACGCATGTCCCGAAGATGATGGTGATACCTTGATTGTTCGAGATTTGACATTAGGCTAATGCAATTATATTCTCTTTGTCTTCGGAATATGTCATTATAATTGCATTGTTCATTTGCTTGCATCGCTTATAGTTGTTGATGTTAGACATTTGCATTTGTGCATTCTTGATTCGGGAGTATGTTTGTTGATGCTTGTTTAAGATTGCCAAGTTTGCTAGTTGTGAGTTGTGAAACATGCATTTCTTGCTTGAGGACAAGCAAGGGTTTAGTGTGAGGAGGTTTGATAGGAGTAAAATACTCCTATATCTAGAGTCGTTTCCATTACGTTTTGGTACATTTTAGCACGTATTTTGAGGTGTTTTGGTGCCTTATCGTATGTGTATGCATTTTAGGAGCATTAGAGCGTAATGGAGACTATTTGGCCCAAAAAGCAGAAAGAACCGGCAAAGAATCGATTCGGCAAAGTCTTGGAGTAATAAAACGGCGAAGAGGCATTTTTAAAGGAGGTCACGATCTGGACCTTGAGGGTCACGATCTGGACTAGGCATGAAAATGGTACCGAGAGGAATGCTCTAAGGAAGGTCATGATCTGGACCTGAGGGTCACGATCTGGACCAGTGCAAAATTAATTCTCAGCTTTCAAATTTCAAAGGCTCAAGACTTAGGCCCACTTCCTTATTTGGCCAAACACTCTTGTAACAGGTTGTCTTTTATTACCTTTCTAGGAGTACTATATAAACAATTTTATCTCTTCTTTTAGGGTATGTCTCATTAGTGTAGGAGACATCAATTCTTAGTGTAGTTGCAATTCCTTTTTCTCTCTACTTTTAGAATAGGATCTACATTGTTCTTGGTGTTCTTCATTTAATTTCCAGATTTTGTAATTTGGGTTTTATCTCCATTAATGCAAGCTTTTGGTTTTCTATCTTCATTATCTTGTTTATGATATTGCTTCCCTTCTTGCTTAAGGTCATTACTCTAACTTTTATTATGTTTATTGATTATTGGTTAGTAGTTAATGCTAGATTAGTGATGGTTGGCTAAACCCCTTGTTTGGGGGTTGATATGAATCCTAGTTAATGCATGATTGGGTTAGGGTTTGGGTTAGTTTGGTTGTTCTAATTAATGCTCCTAAGGCTTGCTTAGACTAGCTACCTAAGTATTATTGTTAGATTAAGACTCACCTTGAGAGAGGGTTTATTAATTGGAAAGAGTTAATTAGATGCTTAATTAGTGACACCATGAGAGTGGGTTAGTAATTAAGTGGCCTTTGAGTTGTGATTTATTGTAATTGCTCTACTTGTGTTTAGTGCTATGAGAGTAGGTTAAGCTTGATTAGTTGTGGTTTTGTAGCTCTTTGAGGCTCGAGAGAGCGGGAGTTGCAATTTAGAAACGCTCGGCCCTCGTTTTATGCTCCTAGACCCGAATCCCGAGAATGCATGACCTAGGTGGATTGTCGACCTCCAAACCTCGTTTATCATTTGATTTATCGTTATTATTAATCGTTCTAGTTTTTTATTAATCGCCAATTTAGTTGTTAATTGCTAGATTAGTGTTAGTTGTTGGTTAGTTGTTTAGTTGTTACTAAAAACCAATCTTTCCGTTGCTAAACGAATTGAATTTCACAATCAATTTCATTCACTTTAAACCTCTCATCCTTGTGGGTTCGACAACCCGGACTTAAAGTCCACTTTATTACGAGTTGGTATTTTTGCCAACAGGTGTCCGTCAGGGAGATCCGATATCGCCTTATTTATTTCTCATTGCTGTGGAGGCTTTAAAACGGCTTCTGAACAAATCCGAAGAGCTAGGGTTCACTCGAGGTTTTGTTTTCTCGGAAAATCATGATCCTATATCTTTATCGCAGTTTGCTGATGACACTATTTTGTATTTGCCTTATAATATTGAGCAACTTAGGAATTTGACTCGGATTCTTCGCTGCTTCGAACTGATATCGGGTCTTCGAATCAATTTTCATAAAAGCTCTATTATGGGGATTAATGTGAACGAGGCTGATTTGCTGAACGCGGCGCAATTTGTTGGGTGCAAAGTTGATTCTTTTCCTATTAAATATCTTGGACTCCCTCTCTCGAACAGGACGCTCTCTGTTCGTTCTTGGGATCCAGTTATTGAACGTTTCAAATCTCGTATGACTTTGTGGAAAGGTTCTCTATTATCTCCGGCTGGAAGGTTAGTCCTCATTAAATCGGTTCTCTTTAGTGTGCCAGTCTATTTCATGTCGTTGTTTAATATGCCGTGGGCGGTTCAGACACAATTGGAGTCGTATATGATTCTCTTTTTGTGGAAGGGTGATATTTCTTCACGGGTGTTGTGTAGAGTTTCTTGGAAATATATTTGCCAAGACTTTTAATATGGAGGTTTGGGTATTTATAATCTTAAAGTTAGAAATCAAAGTTTGCTTTTTAAATGGGTGTGGAAGGTGAGAATTAACAATAGCGATTCGCTTTGTTATAAGATTGTTTCAAGTTGTTCTAACGTTACGGATTGGAACTCGTTGCTGAATGGTGATGTTAAAAAAATGTCCCTCATTTGGAAGGAATTAAAAAAGCTTGCTGTAATGACAAACATGCGTGGAAATTTTTTCTTAACAACTTGAAATACAATGTTGGAGATGGGTGTTCAATTTCTCTTTGGAATGATAATTGGAGTGGCTTGGGTCCTCCTTGCTTTTTGTTACCTCGTCTCTATAATCTTTCAAAACAAAAGCAAGCGACTATTAGTGTTGTTTGGCATGATGGATGGAGATGGAGAAGACGATTAAGAGGGGCTGAGTTGGTTTTATTAGATGATTTACTGTCCATTTTTAATGTGATTCCTCATAATTTGGGACAACCGGATAATATTTGGTGGAACTTAAGTTCTAAATCTTATACTGCAGCATCTATGATTCGGTTTTTAGCTGAGAAAAGGACTGTGGATTGGAGCTTCAGGAGTGCATCTGCTGTGAATACTAATGGGGTTTTAAATATAGCTGCTGATCAGACTATAGGAGTTGTTGCTGCTGTTATGGTTATGAGTGCTACTGCTGGCTGGAATGAAAACACAGCTCCTGGTCATGGCGTAGCATCTGTGGAGGATGTAGCTGCTGGTTATGACGCTACTATTGAGGGAAACGTTTATTCTGTTGCTGCCGATGGGAGAGTGGAGCGAGACGAAAGTGCTGATGATGAGGGAGTTGCTGGGCGTTCGGAAACTTTTGGTCATGATGTAGCAGCTGTTGATGAGGCTGCTGTCGAAGGAAACGATGGAGATGTTGCTGCTGACGGGAGGGTGGAGATGGACGACATTGCTGCTACTTAGAGAGTTGTTGGGCGTGGGAAAAATAATGGAAATGAATCTGCTGCTTATGTTTCAAGTCAGGAAATTATTTCAGCAACTAATAACCCGGGTTTAATTACAACTGAGACACTTAATTCAGCTCCATTTATGACAGTTTGGAATTCTAAAGCTCCGCCACGAGTTAAGTTTTTCGTTTGGTTGGCCATGCATAATAGAGTTACTTCGCTTGGTTTTTTGGCACGTCGGTCAATTATTTCTGTGAATGACTCTATTTTTTCTCTGTGTGATGTGGTGGAGACATAGGACCATATTTTAATTCATTGTGACTTTGCGAGACAGGTTTGGTGCACTATTTTACAGAAGATGGATATAGCATGGATTTTTCCTTCTTCTTTTGGGGAATTCATGCTTCAATGGCAGTATATTATTTCGAGAGGTAATTATTATTATCTCTGGAGGATTTTATGTTTCATAGTGGTTTGGGAAATTTGGAAATGTCGGAACGTTAGAGTTTTTCAGAACATTCGGCAGGACAAGGAGAGTGTTATCTTTAACTGCTTCAATAAAGCAGTTTTTCTGTATAAAACATGTAATATGGAGTTTGCTTACTCAGGCATGGATTTCTATCGAAATCCCACTTGTATTCTCCTTTCGAGACATTGATTTTTTAGGCCTTTCTCTTAGTCGTAGCCTCTAGTGTGCCAACTTGAGTGTGCCACTTCTTGTGCGAAAGCTTTGATCTGGACTTTGCCACTTCTTGCGGTCAATAAACGTTTTATTCATCAAAAAAAAACTAATTTAAACAATGATTTTATTAAAAAAGACACTAATGTCAACAAAACTAATATATTTATGTTATTCAAATTATATATATATCGAAATCTGTTTTTTTTTCTCAAGTGATTTTTTAATGTTATGGATCAAGTATTATGATTCTTATATTTTACGATATTCTTACGTTCGTGTAATTTTATTTTTTTTCAGTTTGTAAGAAAATTTATATTCCTTTTTGTATTATAAAGTGTGTGCTCGAAAACCGGTTAGGTAAAAGTTAAACTTTTTTCCTTTTTATAAGACTGCTCTAAATTGTAAAATTATGATACTATTTATCCAACAAAAGATTAATATATAATAGTAATAAATAGACTATATTTACTTTTAACTCTTTTGTATTTTAATATCATATCATGTTAAATCAAGATTCAAGTTTTTTATATGATTCTTACTTTATGTTAGCAACATAAAATTTGAATTAAATAAACGTAATTTATTAAATTATATATAATTAAATATATTTTTATATTTCTAGACATTTAAATTTTATTGTCATTTCTTTATTAAATATATATAAGTTATATTACTTAAAAATACATAAATTATTATTAGTCATATATTTATAATTTCAATTATTAAATATATTACATATAATTACTACCAACTAAACATATGAATTTTAATTTCTATTCACTTGTATTCTTATTCCAATTAATGTCTAATAATAGCCTCTGAAATAGAACAGTTGTCATTGTAAATCGCATATTTTTTAATTTAATGGTCCAATATATAAATTCAAAAGATATCGCCATTCACAACTGCACCAAAATTCTCTTTAGATCATTTTTTTATTTTTTATCCTAATTAATAAAAAATATAAATAAAACATCAGTTTTCTTTTAATAATTTAATTTTTGGTTATAATATTTTAATTTTAATAATAATATATTAATAATATATTCATAATATATATGATCCGTTATATATATAGTAAATTAAGTATTATAATTTTTCGTACATTATGGTATTTTTAATAAAGGGTTAATGTCATAAAAAAGTCACAAACTTTACACGTATTCTTAATTTAATCACATTTTTAAAAAACTTTCATAAAAATATAACAACTTTCATTTTTCCCAAATTCATACGGAATACTGACGTGTCACTCATTTATTAGTAAAAAATGACTTATACCTCAATAAATTGCACCAACGAATGAATGCCACGTCATTACCGTGTATGAATTTAAAATAGGCTTAATCACCAAAAAAATCCCCACCTTTTAGCCCCTTTTCAAATGCACCCTGACGTTCCAATTTTGTCAGCTGCACCCTAATTTGCATTTTTAGTTTTCAATTCCACCCTCAAGTACTAAATTCATCTCTTTTCTATTTGAAAAAACTTAAAATAAGTCATCCATTTTTAATTTTTTGTGTGAAAAAGAGTTCAAACGAGTATTATATAAGGGGATTTATGAATTTTTTCCAAGTGAAAAAGAGTCCAAATTGATTTTGAGGGTGAAATTGAAACTCAAAGGTGCGAATTAGGGTGCAACTGGCAAAATTGCAACGTCAGGGTGCAATTGAAAAGGACTAAAGGGTGGGTTTTTTTTTGTGATTATACCTTTAAAAAATAAATAAAAGTTGATGTATTTTTATGAGAAATTTTAAAAAACGTGATTAAATTGAGAAAACGTATAAAATTTATAAATTTTTATGACGTTATCCTTTTAATAAATTACGTTATCTATTTGTAGGTTGAAAATGTATATTTATCAAATAAAATACAATAAATAATGTGAATACGGACAAATTTAATTAACTATATCGAAATTAATGAATAAAGGTGCATGGCTCTTGTGGAGTTCATATATATACTCAGGTCAGCTCTTAGTGCAGTCAAGGTGGACATGCAGGACTCCAGGTACCATCAAATTCACATTTTTTTTGTTAGATTGTGTTCGCCTGAAAATATTCCGGACTCGAATCTTTAAATTTATAATCGGAATCGATTTGAGGTTTGATACTTTAACGAATCTATGTAAATATTCACAGGGCTTTTTTGGTTAAAAACACTTAACCACGTGATTTAAAAGTAATAATCTGGGAGCTACGAACTCAGGCGAGATTAATACCGAAAACTACTCTTAAATTAAAACAATCCGGAGATTGCGAGATAAAAAGCACTGGGCTTGATTTTTGATTGATTGATTTGTTGATCCATTCATAATGAAGCTCTGAGCTATTTATAGCTCCTCATAATCAAGACTCCTAATTCAATTAGGACTAAGACTCTAAGAGAAAATCACTCCTAATGAGTTATAAACTCTAAATAAGAAAAAGAAATAATTAAAAGGCTTTTTTTTGGGCCTGAATCCCTAATAAGCCTATATGAAACTTTACTCAATATAATTTCCTGGGCCGGTGTAAACAATGCCCCCAACAAGTTTAAAACAATTATTTTTGGGTTTGTTCTTTTCTTCTTCTTTGACATCACCCGGCCCTACACTGAGGCCCAAATTTCTGCAAGAAAATTTTAAAGGGGTGCTCATCTATTGACTTCTCGGTACTCCCTTTATGCCACGTCATTGCCAACTGCCCTCCACGATGTCACATCTTGGCCCCACGACCTTTCGGCTTCCTCTAATTTTCTCTTTTAAGAAAAAATATTGTCTCAATTACTCACTTACCTACTCTCTCTGCCTTTGCAAGACTTCCTCTCTCTAAGCAAATTTCAAGTAATCTCCGCATCTTTCCCTGGGAAGTGTTCGTTCTTCGCCTCTTAATTTTGACTCGCCCCTTTTTATCAATCGCCTAACTAAGGTATCTTCATTCTTTGCAGTTATCATGGCTGCCCCTCAAGAGACCATCGCCACTCAAGTTACTGATGAGATAGCCGAGACTCGAGCTGCTGCGCCGAACACCGAATTCCAGGTAATTGTCGACGCAGGGGACAACCAAATCTGCGTGGGTCCTATTCTTACATCGCCGAGCCACTTGTGTGATATCACTACTCCCTATCATGACGAAGTCCCACCACGCTTCTCTCTTCCACATCAGTCGTCCATCTGGTTCAACACAACCTTCCGAAATTGGCCGGTCGAACACAAGGGATACCATGCCTGGGTAAACAGACTGAAGCCTCACTTTGGACACATATGGACCGAGGTCGGAATATATGACATGATTAGCCTTTGTAAAGCAATTCGCCCAATAGCCAAGCACTACATAATGGGCGCATCACTTTTCTGGTCTAGTGCGGTAAACTGCTTCTGCTTCAAATTCGGCGCTATGACCATCACACTTCTGGATTTGGCAGTGATGCTTAACATTCCAATAGTTGGCGAAAGGATTTCGCCCAACCTCTCGGCCGATGAACCAAACTTCAAGCTGACCAAGCCCCAACGAAGTTACGGCCCTTACATCGGCATTTTCCAGGGCGATACGGATACTGTTCCCGACAACCGAGAACACGTAGCATTTCTGGCCTTCTTCATCTCCAAATTTATCCTATGTCCGGCTTCGTTCAGGGTCACCCAAGATAGCTTCGTCCTCGCCGCTGCTTGGGCCGAAGGTCGAAGATGTAATGTAGGTGAATTCTTGCTCGCCCATTTATACCGATCTTTAAATGACATCGCCCCACACGCTGAAAAGAGGGTATTCAAATGTCCTGGTGGTCCGTTGTGGGTCGCCCAACTTTGGTTAGCAATGTATTTTCCGGAACTATTTGAGAGTGTTCCCTCTATAAAGGCCGAGCTGAATGGCTTTTCTCTCATATCGTCTGGCACTCGCCTCGGCCACGTTTTAGATATCCTTGAAGTTTTTAACCACTCAGTAAGGGCGTCGGAGCTGTTCTGCCCGATTTTATCTATGAAGTATCCACCATCATGGCTTCTGATCGGCTGGGATGGCGAAGATACTGAGGAAGTTTGAACCCATCCAATTACTCGGCTAGGTGGCCAGTACTGCGGAAGCGCCCTAAAGGCCAGGAATTTGATCGCTGGTCTGGAGTATAAGCAAAGTGGCATCGAGTTGTATTGCCCCAACTACGTGTCTCGCCAATTCGGTTTTAACCAAGGCATCCCCTGTTCTTTATTGATCTCCGTCAATAATCGCGGGACCCATAAAGCTTCCTTAGAAAATTATGCTGGCCTCCAGTTCATAATTCGCCTCAATAAGGCTTATCTACCCCCCATTCCAGACCTGTCTCGTCCCTCATCTAAACCCAAAACTACCCCTGAATATGAGAGCTGGTGGGCTTCGGTCACAGAGTCCTTCTTTGATCTTTCGCCGAAAGAAATCCTTTCTCTTCACAATTTTTCTTTACCTCCTTTGTCAAGAACTCCTACTCATGCCGATCTCTTTCTTTTGCAGGCCCCGAAACGTCCCCAATATGAAGGTATTACTTTTCACCTTTACGAAATAGCTAAATTCGAGCGCTTTTATAAGTATAAGTATGATCCCTTAAATCGCCCAGGCATGAACCTTTTAATACAAAAACATAGGCGAATAGCTAAACGTAACTTTGAAAATAAAATGATAAAACTATGGGAATAAAAATACCAACATAAGTACTCGTACGAGTTTTTCCTAGCTCATATTCGTCCTAAGTTTAAGTATAAGAGCCCACCGGTTCCAAAATGCAACATGTCCACGAATATTCCCATTAAAAAACTTATAAAGAAAACCAAAAAATCTGAGCCGATCATTAATAGTGAGGGAGTCTCTTATACCGGTATTAGATGTCCATCTGATGCCGAGGCTATAGCCGAATTGGTTCGAGTCGGTTATACCAGAATTCCAGGTAATCCATTCTTTTCTGTCTTTAAAACCATTTTTTATTGCCCTTACACATTGTAATAATTCCGCAGTTGGCGTGCCGAAATGGCACAAGGATGACAAGTTTGACATTGATGGAGACGACGAACCTGAAACCAAACGATCGAGAGCCAAACGCCCGGCGAAGCAAAAGCCATCTAAAGAAGCCAAGGCGAAAAACAGAAAGTGGAGCCTAGAGGATCTCGCCTGTTTCATCCTTCGCCCAAGGATTCTGATTCTTCCAAACGGGCAACTCCATCCGCCAGCTCTCATTCGTCTTCTAGGGGCGAGACAAAAACGGCAGAAGATTTTCCTGCCGAAGAAGCAGAATGCACGCAAGTTTCAGTAGAGACCAGCTCTCAACGCACCCCCATTGTGACTCAGATTTTGGCGAGCATGGAGGTTCCTAAGAAGTTGTCGCCCCTCGCTCCGGAATTGCTGAATCTGTCCGAGAATCTAGCTAAGAAATCGGCTACTAAGGTACTTTTCTGCTTTTGCTCATAATCTTTACACTTCCTGGTAGTTGATATTTTATTGTGGTCAATCATGGCAGATTCCAATCGCCGATCCTGGCCTGGAAGATGACGTGAAGGCGAAGGTTGCTGCCTTTCTAAACTCTGATAGCGACGATGAGCTGCTGATTCCCTCAGAAGATGGGCCGACTAATCTGGAGACGAGCAACCCTTCTGAGAATTGGGGTGATCATTTCGATATCATGTCCCAGATGAAAACCCTCGGCGTTTCATTATTCAAATCGCCCGAAGAGATCGCCAAACTGAAGAAAACTGCTGCAGCCTTATCTGACGCCCCTTCAGAAGTTCTCGGCGAGGAGGCCCGAGATGCTGTGACGAGACTGTCGGCATCTCTTGAAGCTTTTCAGAAGATATATAACGATTCGCTGGCTACGCAAGCCGAATATGAAAAGCTTCTCGCCCAGGAGACTGAAGCCAAAGAGAAACTCGAAACCCTGAAGACGAATGTGAAAGCGGCCGTCACGAGCTTGACAGATCGCCGCTCCCAGGCCAAGGAGTTGCAAGATAAAATTGCCTCTATGAACGCCGAGTTAGAGGCCGAGGAGAAAGGCATCAAAGATCTCGAAAGCTGTATGGATAGAGACATGGTCGAAGGCCTCGATGTCAAAAAGTGCCGGAGCATTTTGAAGGGGAGCATCTCGAAGCTGGCGCCGAAGGTGAATGGAGCTCGTAAGGAATTTAGCACCATCCGGAGTGAATTAGGGCTTTGCTTTTCCCGTTTTTGATAATTTCTACGCCGAGAACAATTTATGATTTTTCATGTTTGTAACACACGCATATTCGTACTTTATTGATCGGCCAGGTGCCGTATCTCTTTGTTTTGAATATTTGGTTTTTGTGTTGTTCGGCCAGGGGGCCGAATGTTTCGGATTTTTTATCAATCATATTTTGACCAGTTTTTTATATGTCTCATTATTATTCACCATATAATCGGTCTGTAATTGGTCCGATACGAAATAATTGATTTCATAACTTTTTTCATACAAATGTTGAGAAAAACGGAGCACCCGTTGAAAAAACTCAACTGTAATAGTAAACAGCCGAAGTATAAACAATTACTTCGAATAATCGGCTAAAAGCAACATATAAAAACACCGCCGAACATAAGATGAACGTTTAAACAGTTCAGGGTGTTCGACGAGAGTTTGTAGCTGCGTCTATTCTTCGTCGGCTCCAAACAGCCGTCGGTCGATGCTCTCCCAGCAACCAGGGACATATTTTTTTAGGAACTGACCGTTGATCGTCCTGTCGTGCTCTTCTCCATCAACGTTCGCCAACAAGTAAGCACCGCCTGTTAACTTGTTGACCACAATAAAGGGGCCTTCCCAATTCGGGCTCCATTTGCCGAGCCGATTATCTTTATGGCCGATAGGCAAGACTGCCTTCCATACTATGTCGCCCACCATAAATGTTTTTCGTTTTACCCGTTTGTTGTAAGCCCTCTCGACCCTTCTTTTCTGGGCTTCAAGGTGATCTAACGCCGTTAATCGTTCTTCGTCAAGGTCTAAAGCGTCTATCACCATTTTATCGAAGTAGTCGTCCTTGGATAATTCGTTCTGGTATCTGCGGCGAGTAGACGTGACAGTCAGTTCCATTGGCAACATTGCATCATAACCATACACCAATCTGAAGGGCGAGGTCCCGGTGGCCGACTTCTGACTGGTTCTATCCGCCCAAACGGCTTCCGATAAAAGCACATGCCATTGTCTTGGGTTCTCTTCAATCATCTTTTGAACTATAAGCTTGATAGATTTGTTGGTGGCTTCGGCCTGTCCGTTGGCTTGGGCGTAGTACGGCGTTGAATGTAACATTTTTATCTTCATTTGGGAAGCCCACCAAACTATATCGCCTCCTGTGAACATCGTCCCTTGATCTGTGGTTATAGATTCGGGCAGCCCGTGTCGGTGGACGATGTATTCTTTGAAGAACTTGATCACCGCTTCCTGCGTCGGCGACTTCAAGGGTTTAGCTTCGACCCATTTGGTAAAATAGCAAGTGGCGACAATCACAAACGTATGGCCGTCTGACGAGCCGGGATATATCTTCCCTATTTGGTCGACTGCCCATCCTCTAAATGGCCATGGCTTAATAATAGAGTGTAGTTCTTCAGCCGGGACATGCTGTATAGGACCACATTTCTGGCAGGTTTCGCAACCTTTGGCATATCTTATGCAGTCTTGTTCCATTTTTGGCCAATAGAAGCCGTATTTATGAATCAGCCACCTCATTCTAGGGCCTTCCTGGTGAGCGCCCGCTATTCCTTCATGTGCCTCGGCCATTGCAAGCATCGCTTCTTTTGGGCCGATGCACCTGAAGAGTAGCCCTTCAAAGCCCTTCTTATATAATTCGCCGGCTAACACCACGTAATTTAGGGCTAAAGTTCTTAACCTTCTATTTGTGGGGTCTGGTTTTTCGAACCACTTCAGGAGCTCGACCCTCCAATCTTGGGTAACATTCAGCTGGTAGATGGAGGATTGTTTCTCGTCGACAGTGATGCCCCCAGTATGGAGATTCGGCGTCCCTCTCCATCGCATGGAACTGGAGGTTCACCTTGTACCCGCTACCGTGCTGAGCTAGGTCGTTCGCGACACTATTATCGGCCCTCTCTGTGTATTCTATCCTTGTATCTTGAAAGCCTTCGATCAGGTGTTTTGCCTTGTTGCAATATCTCACCAGTAGCTCGGACTCGCATTTGAATTCTCCTGTCACTTGTTTAATGACTAGCAAAGAATCCCCTTTTACGCTGATCGCGTTTGACCCCAGCTCGGCTAAAATCTCGAAACCGAATATTAGGGCCTCCTATTCTGCTTAATTGTTGGTACATTCGAACTGGAGTCTGAATGACAACTGGTAGGATGCCCCCAAGGGCGTGATGATGTGAACTCCGGCGCCTGCCCCCTGGCTTGTCATGGACCCGTCGAACCACATCTCCCATATGGCGATGTCGCAGAACGTGACCGTCTCTTCCCTGAGGGTAATTGCAGGGTGATCGGCCACGAAATCTGCCAACACTTGTCCTTTCACTGCTCTTTGGGGAACATACACTAATGTGAATTCGGACATCGCAATCGCCCGTTTCCCAATCCGATTCCTTAAGTATGGTTTTGATAAAATATACTTAATGATGTCGGTCTGGGATAATACGTACACTACGACCGGCAACATATAGTATCGCAGCTTGCAACACGTGAAGTATAGGCATAGACATTTTTTCTATGTCGGTATAGCGAATTTCTGTGTCCGTCAGTCCTCGGCTCAAATAGTAGACTGCCCTTTCCACCCCATCGTCCTCTTGGGCGAGCATACAACCTAGGGATTCGTGTGCAGCCGATAGATACAACAATAGTAGTTTGTTCGGCTTTGGGGGGGTCATAACCGGAGGTCTCGCCAAGTAACCTTTTAAATCATCAAACACCCTCTGTTGCTCGTCCGCCCATATCCACTCATCGGTTTCTTTTCCTCGCAGCAAAACACTCCAGCTGCGAAGTCGGCCTGCTGTGTTCGCTATGAATCGCCTAAGGAAATTAATTTGACCGATGAGCCTCTGGAGCTGCTTCTTGGTTTTTGGTGGTTCAGCATTGATGATTGCCTTGGCTTTGTTCTTATCTATCTCTACTCCCCGCTGGTGAACCAAGAAACCCAAGAAGTTTCTAGCCGAAACATCGAACGCGCATTTCAGAGGGTTCAACTTCAACCCATTACATCGTATACGTTCAAAACCTTTCCGAAGGTCGGCCAGATGGACTTCACTGGTATTTGATTTGATCACGACGTCGTCAATGTAAACTTCAAGGCAGTCGAGGCCTCTGAACATTTTGTTCATCGCTCTCTGATATGTTGCCCCCGCGTTTTTCAAGCCGAAAGGCATCACGACCCATTCGTACGCTCCAATCGGCCCTGGGCATCGGAAGGCTGTTTTAGAGATGTCCTCTTTGCTGATTGGTACTTGGTTGTACCCAGAGTGTGCGTCGAGGAAACTGCGTATCGTGTGTCCTGCTGCCCTGTCTATTAGCATATCGGCCACCGGCATCGGATATTCGTCCTTAGGTGTGGCCAGGTTGAGGTTTCGAAAATCCACGCATACTCTTAGCTTTCCGTTTTTCTTCATCACTGGTACGATGTTAGAGAGCCATTCGGTGTACTGAGCTTCTTGAATAAACTTAGCATCTTCCAGCCGCTTAATTTTGTCCTGGATTAGGGTATCCACTTCCCTGGACATTCGCCAGGGAGGTTGCCGAAATGGCCGAAACCCACTTTTCAATGGAAGCTTATGCTTGGCGATATCAGGATCAAGGCCCGACATCTCATCATACGACCAGGCAAAACAATCGCGAAACTCAATGAGTAAAGCGATCAGCTGTCCTCTGAATCCCTCGTCTTGTCCTGCGTTGACATATATAGGCTTAGGCGATTCAGCTGTTCCCAAATTTACTTCGAGAAGTTCGTCTTGTACTTGGGCGGGATCATCTTCCAGTTTCCCGGTTGCCAATTGTATATCCCCAACTCGCAGCGATCCTGTTGGGTGTTGATCTTGGTCCTCGTAGATGCATTCGGCCGATGTAATATCATACAGCGAGGCTAACTGCCTAATCTTCTCCCTCAATTCCTTATGTCATGCTATCATTGTGAACTTTTGAGGATAGTAGATCGGCCTTTGCCCCCAAGGGTTACTAATACTGGCCGATCCGAGTTAACAAGTAGGCGAGGGACGTTTGTTTCCCCTTTTGAACTAAGGGATTGTATGTTGCGCACTTCCTCGTCATATAAACGTGCTTCGAGCACGTTATGGTCTTCGCCGAAGGGGTTGGGATCACCCTGCACGACTTCGGCCTCACCGTCATCTCGCCATATGAAGAGCATCTGATGCATGGTCGACGGTATAAACATGTTGGAGTGTATCCAATCTCGGCCGAGTAAAATGTTGTAGTTGCTCCGGGCATTGACCACAAAAAACCCTTCTTCGGTTTCCACTCGCCCCAACCTTATTCGGAGGGTAATGTATCCCTCGGCCGGCGTTTTGCCTCCTGCAAAATCAGTCATGTAGACATCAGTCGGGTCAAGCTGATCCCGATTTATGCCTAGTTTCTTAAGCATTTTTGCCGGTAGGATGTTAACCCCAGCTCCGTTATCAATAAGGACCCTGTTGATTGACACTCCATTCAAATCGGCCTTGATGTAAAGTGGCCGAATGTGCCTTGTCATCCTCGTTGGGGGTTTACTAAGTGATACCACTACCGTGTTGTCGGCGTTGTCTCTTTCCGGAGTGATCACATCGCCTTCTAACGTTGCCTTTTGTCCAGGCTTGCTTCTATAAGAATCAGGGAGTGTGACCACCTTTACTCCGTATTCGTCCCTTACCACCGGGACCCAAGCTTTTAGCACTCCCTTCTTATGCGAAACAATGACCTCGTGGTCTTTAGGCAATCTCGCCTTCAACTGGCCATCCTGGTGCGACACGAGTACGTCTTTGTAAGACGGTTTGTCGTCGGAATCTATTTCGCCCTTGTGAACCGTTGTCGTATAGGTCGTGTCGGCCGGATTAGCTTCTCGTTTCTCACGCTTTGGCACCCATATCTTCCTGACTTTGGGGTTTCGCCGTTCAGGCGACTTGGTGTTCATATCGGCCTGGTTCCTGACTCCCAACCTCTCGACTATAGGTCTGTTCTCCCGCTCTTCTCGAGGAGCCAATTTCGCGTCATGATTCGCTCTTGACTCTTGTCTCAGCCTTTGCATTCGCCTCTTCTGGGTTTTCGTCATACGAGGGGTCTCCTCCGTTGGCCGAAAAATCCTTTTCAATACGGTGGTGCTAGACCCCCGCTGTGGCTCATGTCTCTGCCACTGCTTCGTAGGCGATTTAGGTTTAAAGGTCTTGGGATGCTCCCTCATGTTCTCGCCTCCCTTGACCTTGAAACACGTACTGCATGATGGGCAAGTCATATCTGCAGTGGGCGAGCTGTGGCGCTTCCTCTTCTGTTGCTGAGGTCGTCCTTTCTCTCCTTGCGATTTTGAGCCATCGGTCTCCACTCTGGGCTTGGGCCTTCTAGGATTCCACTTTCTCCGTATTTGCCCTTGTTCCAGGAAACTATCAAAGTGAGGCCGAACAGTATTGATAGAAACGTACTTTACCTCGGCCTCTTTCTTCGTCGGAAACAGAAGTTTCCCCTCGTTGATTGCCTTCTGGATCACGTTTCTGAAATTTACACAATTGTTCGTGCTGTGCCTCCAAGAATTGTGGTACTTGCAATAATCCTTGCCGACCAGCTCCTCTAACGGCGGAATTACATGACCCTCGCTTAGGGCGATCTGTCCATCCTTTAACAAGGCATCGAATATGTCGTCGGCTTTGGTTAGGTCGAACGAATACTCCTTCTGTACCACCGCAGTCTTATTTTTCTTAACAAAACCAGGCTTTCGCAAGGCCGAACATTCCAGGGGCTTCGTTCCCAAAAATTCGGCCATGTTGACTTCATCTTCGGAACCACTATCCTCGCTGTCAGACACCACGGTCACGTCCAGCTGGTCTTTGTAGTAGGTTCCCTTAGATGCGCCTCTCCTTTGCTCCTTTTCTTGGAGGAGTCTTTCGTAACTCGTCACCCTGTTCGTTAGCTCGAACAAGTCAAGAAACCTATGGCCCTCGAAGTTCTCCCTCATGGCGAAACTCATACCTCTTACCACCATCGGTACGCAATCGGCCTCGGACATTTTGGTGGAGCACCTAGTCCTGAGGTTCCTGAATTGGCCGCTATATTTTTCTGCCGATTCGCTTGGTAGCTGCGAGATTCGGGCGAGGTCGGCCAGAGTGACATCAGGTGGTGCCCTGTAAAATTCCTCATGGAAGAGGATTTCGAGGTCCTTCCACGTGTCCACCGAATTCGGCGACAGTCTAGAGTACCATGTAAATGCCATTTTTGTCAAAGAGCTGGAGAACAGCCGGAGCTTCCAGAAATCGTGAGCAGCCGCTTCGCCACATTGGGCCGAGAACCGGGCGACATGTTCAACCGTCGATTGCCCCTTCTCCTCGCCTGAAAATAGACTGAACTCCGGCACTTTGTAACCCCTTGGGAAAGGGTATAACTTGTCGATCCAGTCTGGATATGACTTCATGTACGATGGGCGAGGCAAAGGTCTCAAGTCCACCCCGAGTCTTTCTAGCATGTCCACGAGTTGCCCTTGATTGTATATATTTGGATCGCCCCCCTCTGAGAATGATCGTTCGCCCACGTTAGGCTCCTAGGTGTTGGCTCCAGTAGCTGCCCCTTGTGGTCTGGTTTCGCCTTGAGGGTTTGACGAGCTTGCCCCCGGGTGATCGGCCCTTCCTGCAAATTCGGCCTCGTTCCTCGTCAAGAGTTTGACCGAACCATATGTATATCCCATCTTGTTGGGTTGTTGCATGGTTTCGACCGAACCACCTTGATGACCAAAATGGTTTGGCGTTTGGTTCTGTTCGGCCCGCCTGTAACCCTGATCAGTTGATTGCCCGGAAAACAATCGCCCTAGGTTCTCCATTGCCTTGTTGAGGCCGTCCAAGTTTCCTTGGATCTGTCTTTGGACCGACGTTTGGTCGGCCATGATGTTTCTCATCACTTCGGACATTTGATGCATGGCACCATCGAACATCTGCTTGTTCTCCTGTGCTATCTCGCCCCTCATGGCCGAGAAATCGGCCTGTGATAAAGATGGGCGAGAAGGAGGAAGCTGACGTGAGTAATCTATCCCATCATCGGTCGCGTCGTCATTCTTGTCCTTAGGCAGGTTCCCCTCGGTATCCGTTGTATTCGGCACCTTGTTTGACTGGTTCACCTGTTTGTCCTTGGCCATGGTTTCAGATCTGTCCGAATCAGATTCGTCTACTGCGTCACCCCCCCTTCAGCTGTTGCCGGCGTATAGACCAAGCGTGCCTGGAATCGTCTTTAAAGTCCGTTTTTGTGCCAACCATAAACTGGTCTCCAGTGGAGTTGCCAAAAGATGTTCGCCTGGAAATATTGCGGACTCGAATCTTTGAATTTATAATCAGGATCGGTTTGAGGTTTGATACTTTAATGAACCTATGTAGATATTCACAGGGCTTGTTTGGTTAAAAACACTTAACCACGTGATTTAAAAGTAATAATCTGGGAGCTACGAACTCAGGCGAGATTAATACCGAAAACTACTCCTAAATTAAAACAATCCGGAGATTGCGAGATAAAAAGCATTGGGCTTGGTTTTTGATTGATTGATTTGTTGATCCATTCATAATGAAGCTCTGAGCTATTTATAGCTCCTCATAATCAAGACTCCTAATTCAACTAGGACTAAGACTCTAAGAGAAAATCACTCCTAATGAGTTACAAACTCTAAATAAGAAAAAGCAATAATTAAAAGGCTTTTCTTTGGGCCTGAATCTCTAATAAGCCCATATGAAACTTTACTCAATATAATTTCCTGGGCCGATGTAAACAGATTGATTATATTAAAACCATAACTTACTTTTCAAGAACTTGCCGGGATTTCGACACTGATATTCTACGGCACTGAGAAAGGGAATGAAGAGAAGACTGTTTATATGCAACGCAGACCTCCGGACTTTTCAAAATTTCCTACGACCTTAATATATATATATATATTAGTCTCGCATTACGTGCTATGCACGTGGCTCGTAACGTAACTCGTCAATGAACATATTAATAAATTTATTATAATTATATCAATTTTTTGTTTATAATTAATATTAAATTAGTTATGAATTTTTATAAAAGTAAATATAATATATTCGGTTATTAATTTTTTTTGAGAATATCACAAAAATACCACAAAAATGGCTCAACATTTCATACATTGTCACCTAACTCCATTATTTATCATTCCTACCACAAAAGCACAAAAGTTTACAACAAACATCATTCCATTAAAAAGGTGACACATGGCAAACATGACATTATCTTAATAAAAAGGAATAAAAACAGCTAGCACATGTGGTTGGCGTGTCAGAGCGTCAACCAGTAGCATACAAGCATCAACAAATTATAGACACAGTTTTGTAATATCATCTGATACATCTCCGAGATATCATTGATACATTCTCCAAAAAAATAAAATTGACAATTTTTTATTTATCTTTTAAAAATATATTTTGATTATATTTCGTATTTTATTATTCCTGTATATTTATAAATATAAAAAATCCACAAAATTATTCAAAGTAATATTTACAAAAATTAGAAAGTTAGTTTAATTAACTACAATAAATAATTATGTATCAATAATGTATCAAACAAATATATGTAAAAAATATATAGTGTGCAAATTTAATAAAAATATATAAATTTAGTAAAAATGTATCTATCATGTATCTATTTAAATACATTTAAAAATATATCTATCGTGTATAAATTATGTATCAGCGATGTATCTATTAAATACATTTAAAAAAATATGTCTATCATATGTTTATATATATTTTTTTATAGAATTTGACGATGATTTATTTGAATATATCAGATATGTATCCACGCTATAAATAATACTCCAACGATGGCAGTCCTTGAAACTATAGAACTTGACAAATCAGAAATGTATCAGCGATGTATTAAATATGTATCATATATGTATCGGCGATATATTAAATTATATGTCTGATAATTTTTCAATTTTCAACGTAATTTGACAATAGTCTTTTTAAATATGTATAAATTATGTATCAGATATGTATCACATATGTATCCGATATGTACCAAATATTTATCGAATATTTTGTATTTCTACTCATTTTTTTCCTTTCTTCCACCTTGGGCTTCCGGTCAAATCATGAAATCAAACCGATCGAATATAAACAAAACAATAAATATAATAATACTAATTAAAATGAAATAATTAGTTCATTTTAATTAATATTATTACATATATGTTTATAAGCTTTTTAAAATATAAAAACGAACCAATCGAATTATTTATCATGATAAATATTTTTTTTATAAATATCACGTATTATTATGTATCGAAAATATATCACGTATGTATCTGAGATGCATTAAATATAGGCTTAATACATCATTTGACCCCTAAACTATACACTTTTATTCTCTGAGACTCTTAAACTAATTTGATATTCTATTGGACCTTTTAACTTTATTTTTTGTTCTATTTAACCCGTCAATTGTAATTTTTTTGCCGATCTGACCTTTTTCATCCAACGTGGCAAAAACGCGTGTTTTCAAACGCGTTGAAGCGCGTGAAGGATAATTAAAATGCATAACTTGTTCTATTTAACCCCCGAACTACACTATTTTGTTCTATTTGACCCGTGAACTTATTTTATTTTCCTATTGCACCTTCAAAAATACAATTATTTAACTTTTATCCATTTAATCTTCTAGAAAAATAAAAAAATATTGAAATTTAGTCAAATAATTACATAATATAACTTCTTGTACATGTAAATATTTGTTTACATTTCAATAATGATAAAAGAAGTTTTGTCTGTTTAACGATATTATAAAATATATAAATTTACTATACTGTGATAATATTAAAAAAAAGACTGATTTTTTTTAAATATTATAATTTTTAGTGTATTTCACGAATTTCCAATTATAAAAATTTTAATACACCAGCTTTTAATTTTTTGCAATTTCAAACTTTTCAAATCAATTCTGAATTTTTAAAATTTGTGTTAAAATTGGAAAACACGCTAAATTTCATGACTTTTAAAGCCTTAAATGATTTTTTCAAATAATATGTAAAGTACATCATTTTTTATTTTAAATTAAAAAAAATATTTAGACTTAATATATTTTTTGACCTCTAACCTTACCTTTTTATTTCCTATGACCTCTAAACTATTTTAGTGTTCCATTGGACCTCTTAACTACTTTTTTTTATTCTATTTAACCCCATGTCAGCAAAGCCATGTCAGCAATTTTATCCACGTCATCGCGCGTGGTGTGCACATTCCGAATGAGGGGTTAAATAGAACAAAAAAAAGAGTTAAGAGGTCCAAAAGAATACGAAATTAGTTTAGAGGTCGCAGAGAATAAAATGGTATAGTTTAGGGGTCAAATGATGTATTAAGCCATTAAATATATATCGGAGATGTATCAAATATTTATCGAATATTTTGCACTTATACTCTTTTTTTCGTTTCTTCCACCTTGGGCTTCCAGTCAAATCATGAAAACAAACCGATCAAATATATATAAAAAATAATAAATATAATAATACTAATTATAAGCTTTTTTATATATAAAAATGAATCAATCGAATTAGTCAGTTAATTCAATTAATGTATCAAATATGTACCTATCATGTATAAATTGTGTATTAGAGATGTATTAAAAATTTATTCAAATTTCAATTAAATATAATCGATTAGAAATCAATAAGCACTAGAAAAATTAATTTTAATTAGTATTATTACATATATGTTTATAAGTTTTTCTCAATATAAAAACGAACCAATCGAATTAGTCAGTTAATTCAATTAATGTATCTATTATGTATAAATTGTGTATAAAATGTGTATCAAAAATATATTCAAATTACAATTAAATGTGATCGATTAGAATTTAATAAACACTAGAAAATAACCTCAGCATCAATAACATATCCAAAAATGCACTATCTAACATTCAAAGATTAAATATTTATACTCAATTCATTAAAAATAAAATTAGAGATGTATCGAAAATGTGCCGCAAATGTATCACAAATGTATCCACTCTATTAACAATTTTCTAACGCCGGTCTTGATTTATAAGATTTTGAAAAATAAAATAAAATTGATTCATCTTGTAGAACTATAACAATAGAGATATTATACTCATTTAACCGAATAAAAATTACAAATAAAAGTAAAATGAATTTAAAAAATAAATTTAATTTTATAACCAATCTAAAGTGAAGAGTAAGTAAAACAAGTAGGGAGCTTCACTGTGACCTTGTTTGCTTGTAAAATGTCATTTCTTCTATCTTCCGGTATCATTTGAAAAAAAAAACAAGTAGCAACAAAATTAGACCATTGAAATTCATAGGTACACCTACCGAGTTCAAAGTCTAATATCAAAAGTGCTCTATAATGGTTCAGTAATTTTCACAAACAGGTACAACTCAATTCATTCATTCATTCATCCATACATACCACTAAAGACATTCATTATCCATACATACCACTAAAGACATTCATTATCCATACATACCACTAAAGACATTGAGTAACCCATCAATTTGTACGAATTTACATCACATAATTTCTAAAAATATTGACTAATTCAGATAAAACAAAACAAAACAGAATTCTTCATTATTTACAACAACTAATTAAAAAATCAAACATAAACCCAAAAACTTCAATCAAAGCTAAATCAATTCATTATTTGATTTCAACCAAAATCAAATCCTGAAGATCAAACATAAACCCAGAAACTCAACAACATCGAATTGTTCCTTATTCACAACAACTAATTAAAAGATTAAACACAAATCCAAAAACTTCAATCAAAGCAAAAATCCATTCAATGACAAAAGAATAATCAATAATCCTTACATAATCTTCGAATTCTTCAAGAATCTATTGACGAAAACTGTAATTGCTTCGTGAATCCTCGATTGATTTGAACCCGCCGTTGACTACTCACCGATTGATAGTTTGAGACTACCGATAAAGAATTAAAAACAAAGACTTGATTATTTTGATAATTTAATGAAGAATTAACTGAAATTTGGAGGTTTTATGTTTTATTTTACTAACCTAGGGTTTTCCTCTGTTTGCCACATGAAGGAGAAGAAGAAAAGTGTTATATGGGTGATTTGACTGGACACGTGTGTAAACTTGAGAAGAAAGTGGTAGTGGTGAAAATAAATGAAGAAAGCTTGTGATTATGAAAATAAAATGGTATTAATGAAAACAGATTTATCAAAATTGTAATGTGTGAAAATAGAAGCCTTTTTGTTGGTTTTCTTGTTATTTTCTCAATTTTTTTCCATACTGAATTTATTCTTGTTTTGGTTTTATAATAATTATAATTAAATAATTAATTTAATTTTATTAATAATATCTTTAAAAATAATAAGATAGAAATTTAAATAATAATATATTGACCAAATACAGTATTTTAATTTTGTAGTTCAATCAAACTAAAAGATAGGTATTCCTACTAATTTGGAGACAATTTAGTTATTTTTTACATACTAAAAACTGAATTGGAGATAATTTAGCTACATGTTCTAATTAGGACTTTAATTATAATAGTGATTAATTAAATAACTAATTAGTTAATGACTGTAAAACCTTTATTTAGTAGTGAACTGAAAAGTATTATTAAGTAAATTTGCATGTCCCCCCCCCCCATCCGTGCTTTTATTATGCACGTGGCTCGTAACGTAACTCGTCAATGAACATATTAGTAAATTTATTATAATTATTTTTATTTTATGTTTATAATTAATATTAAATTAGTTAAGAATTTTTGTAAAAGTAAATATAATATATTAGGTTATTAAATTTTTTTCATACTAAATTTATTCTTCTTTTGGTTTTATAATAACCATAATTAAATAATTAACTTAATTTTATTAATAATATCTTTAAAAATAATAAGATAGAAATTTAAATAATAATGTGTTGACCAAATACAATATTTTAATTTTGTAGTTCAATCAAACTAAAAGATAGGTATTCCTACAAATTTGAAGACAATTTAGTTATCTTTTACATATTAAAAACTAAATTACAGATAATTTAGCTACCTATTTTAATTAGGACTTTAATTACAATAGTGATTAATTAAATAACTAATTAGTTAATGACTATAAAATCATTATTTAATAGTAAACTGAAAAGGATTATTCAGTAAATTTGCATGTCCCCTCCCCCCCCCATCCGTGCTTTTATATATAGTACTAGCGTTTCGCCACGTGCTACGCACGTGAGCGACATTTACATGACCCGTTACATATTTGATAATAAATAATATAAAATGAAATAGTTTAGTTGTTAATTGTTATGAATAATTTTTTATTTATACGTGTTACACATTTAAATGATAATTATATGACTCGTTGTTTGATTTAACCCGTCATATATTTAATAATATATAAAGTGAAATAGTTTAGTTGTTAATTAATTGTTATGCGTAATTTTTTATTTGTACGTACTCCACATGTGAATGAAAATTATATGACCCGTTATTTTATTTAAGTATTAATTAAATTATTAAATCAATCAGAAAGAGGTTGGCATAGTCTCTTCTATGCCAATCATCAGTTAAGGGGCAATATTATTAGACTTGCAAATTAGAATTTTTTTTTTTTTTTTGCCAAAGATAATAATATATAAATATATAAGAAGATAGGCCATCTCATGAAGAAAATGACCTACCTTGAACAAAGAAAATAAAAGTGGACTTAGCGGCTACTGATTGAGCCATCCAATTACACATTCGTTTAACAAATTAAAATACCCATACATGGATAATTTGCTAAACGAACGGTAGCAACATATATGGAACAATACAAATAGATAAATAAAATTACTTACCGCTGGTACCGGCTTAAATAATATAGTGTTACCTTGATTTGTAGAAGTGCAAAAAATTAAAAAGTTTGGATCATCCAGACTAAGTCACACCAGCATTGTGTACCTGATCATTAAATTTAAAAGTAATATAAAATTAAGGTTAAGGTTAAACTTACCTGATAGTAGAGGAGTTCCACCAATCGACGGCGGATGACGGAAGTTAGAGGGGCCGCTTATAAGGCCCCTCTTGTAGAAAAAATAGGAGAATAAAAACACAAGTTAATGAAACCATTAATAGCACTCGATTTTTATATTCACATAAACCTGAAATATTAATGTACCTAAATTGATTTATTGAAACTGAGTATATTGGATAATTATGTCATTATGGATTTGCATATTATGAATTGCTAGACTACATTAGTTTTTATCCATGTAGATACCAGTGACTTGCGATGAGTTTCTATTCGATTCATAATATGAGTAATAATAAAGTTCATCCCACTTAAGGTGTATGTAACTATGTATACGTCATGTCTAGTAAGTCTACTTATTACTTTAATATTTTATTTAAAATTAAAATAACATAAGCTTGCACTTTGTAAAAGTTTCTTAATCACAAAGCATCTGAATACCACTTTCAGCGTATTTCAGTTCTGTTCATCTTATTCCATTCTAGTCCATTATTTTTTCCACCCATCCTAGTTTATTCCGAAAACAGGAAAAGCTTGTAAATAAACTAAGATTAGTTAGAGGGCAAATAATTAATTATCTGAAACCGAACAGGTAGCTGGAACATCATCGCTTTGACAAACTCTCAACCAACCAACAAAGCAATTTTCCAAAGCTTCTTGTTTCTTATTTCCGTTTTTTAAAATCAATCGCTAGATTTAGGGTTTTCTCAATTTTTTCTCTTTTTCTAGATTTTTAACGCAGGAAAATCAACAATCACGACCACGACCACATCCAAGGAAGTATCACAGAAAACATCAGACGGGATGACATTTGAGATGGCAAAAGCGGTGGCTTTGGCTTCACCGACAGTGTTATTCATATGCTGAAAGTCACCGGGGATATACTCTCTATGGTTCTCAAGTATGCCAATAAACATTATCCGGCTCCTGCTACTCCTTTTTCTCATGATGAGTTTGCTCTTTGGTTGGTAATTTTGTGAAATTTAACTCAAATGTCCTCTTTGCTTTCAAATTATTAGGGTCGATATTCTTGTTGTTAATGTTGTAATAGATTTTAGTTGCTTCGTCTTTACTCATTTTTTTTAGTCAATTTCTTACACTCTCAGCTCAAATATTATAAGTAGGTGTACAAAGTCCTTCGCTAAAACATTTCGAATTCTCCCTAGTTTTTAATATCCGTTTCAAATATTATATGTTTGTATATTCAATTTTTTAAAATAAAATGTAAAACTTAAGGACTGTATTCTTGTAGGATTTGTTTTAAGTCAGTTTATATAAACCAAAGCAGAGACAAAAGATTTATCATTTATATTTTTTGTAGAATACAGGTATAGCCGGAACTGCATTGTTCTTAAGCCATGTCGAAATTCCAGGTAAAATTTTCAACCCATCGGATGTATCTGTCAACCAATATCCTCATATTGAGGCTTTTTGAATATTAATACAATGGTTAATTGATTTTTCGTTAGTTTGTCTTATAAGCAAACCTTATTTCTACTGCAGATAGGAAATGATACCACTGTCAACTCTCTCTCGCACTATTGGTAGCAAGCCATCTGGAAATAGACTTCACTATAATACCATATGCTTGAGGTAAAGACACTCTTGGAAAATGTAATTCCTTTTATATACTTGAGAAACTTGCCGACGCTTCTCTGAACCAAAAATTATTATGCATGAGTATTCAGAAATCATATGTAAGTCAAAGTTCTTATAATGTACGGTCATTAGTTGCGACAATAATTGCGATTATCTTGGAATTCTTGATTTTTTATGCAAATATTGAAATAGATGGGAGAATATAATGATAATTGTTATAGATATTCCCCAATGCAGTTTTGCAGAAACTGCAATTGTTCTTGAGCCATATTTAAAAATCCAGGTGAGTTTTTCTACCCTTCGCTGTATCGTTCGACCAATGTCCTGATGTTGATAATTTGAATTATGAATACAATGGAATGTTTCTAGCCTTATAATTCCAATAGTGTCATGGTAAGTATTAAGAGGACTTCAAACTATTACTTTTGATAAAAACTTGATTAATACTACCCATTGTTAATGGCGTAAAAATCTTACCAATTCTAATGTAAACTTAAAAAACATAATCCAACGTCTACACCACTAATATGTAATTATTATAGATTACTCTTATTAAAAGTAAAATTCTTATAACATTTATTATTTAATAAAAATTGTACCTAATAAATTACTCATATATATTTAAGAATAGTTAAAATATTAAATGAAATTGTGTTTTTAATAAATTGTTATGAATTATTTTCTATTGGTTTATACTACGTACGTGAGTGATAATTATATAATTCATTGTTTAGTTATTAAATATAATATTTAAGCCATAAAAAAATTATTATATAAATATTTTTATTTAAATTAAAATTATAGCATTCAAGTGATATTTGTATAATATGATAGAGTATTTTTATGATATTTTAACCATTTTATTTATTTTATTTTATATTAAATTATAGAATTTGCTTCTTTTATAACATTTTTTTTATGAATAAATGCTTTATTAAGAAGCCACAAGAAGTGGCAAAGCAAACCAACTCAAAGCTTACGCCACTTAAGGCTATGACTCTGAGAGAAATGCAGCGAACTACCAAAATATAGAATCCGGATTTCTATACAAATCTAAACCGGGGTAAACAAAAGACGGATGCTTACATTTATAATAAAAAGCAGCACTAGTAAAACTCTTGAAGATCACCTCCATCGTTGTCGAATTCTTATCCTGAAAAACTCGCAAATTGCGACACTTCCATATTTCCCAAACAAGAATAATCCAAATAGTTGTCCAAAGCTTCGAAATACCTCGCTTAGAAACAATACCATTCCATTGTAAAAAGAAGCCCTCTGTAATACCCCGTAATTTATAAGCCACGTGTAAAGCTTTTATTAGCCGGGAATACGTAAATTAAATTTAAGCGTAAATTTAATTTATAAGTATCCCTAAAATTATATCGTAATAATAAGAGTTTAAAATTTAAATTGAGAATTTAAATTTTAATAAAGGGATATGAACGGGATTAATAGAATAGAAAATACGACTGGAGTCGTAAGATAAAAATATATTGATAATTAATATATCAATATACCACTCTAATTGGAGAGTTTAATATTTCGGACAAAACCCCGAAATTAAAATGTCGAAACTCGGAAGTCTCGACGTGTAATTAAAGATTATAAGTTTAGATATATATATAAATATATATATATATATTTAAAAAAAAAATGAATGATAAGAAGGAAGGGAAGCGGTTTGGCGTGGAGGGAAAGGATGTAAAAATGCTTCCTTTAATCCCTAAACTTTTACTTCAATTAGTTTTCAATTATTAACTAATTAAGTATAATTTGTTAGTCCAAATTAAAATAAAATAATTTATAAGCCCCGAGAGAATAATTTTGGTGTCATTATTCGCGAAATAATTTGACGAAACTATCGTCAAAGTTTCATGAAATTTGGACGTAGAAAGTTTAATCAAGTGGGACTGATTTGGACCTAATAAATCAAAAATGATTTATTAAAAATAAAATATAAGTCGGATAAGAATAAAAATTATATTTTTATTCTTTTTATATTTTATTAGATTTTTGGATAAATTCTCACGAAAATTGAAAGTCGTTTCCGTTCGGGCTACGGACGACTAGTTTAGAAGTTGGTTTAAAGTGCATGATTGAGCTAGTACTAAATTGCACTTTAGCCGTTTCTATATATATCATTTCACTCACATGAAATGAATACAGAATTCATTTATTCATTTGCAAAAGCAAATGAAAGAGCAGAAGCTCTCTGAGTGTGCGACGGTAATTAGGGTTTCGGCCGATCCGTCCGTTTCTCGATTCTAACTCCGTTTCTTCGACGATTACTCAAGTAATCGAGGTACTAATCGCGTATTGAACGTTTATTTTGATATATTTCGATATATTTCGAATATATATTCGTTTATAAACGGTTACCGTATCGAATCGAACGTATACCTATTATTTTTACGATTCGAATGTGAATTTGGATATATTGGATTGTGTATATGTGTTAGGAGCGGAAAAACGAGTTTGAAACACGTCGGAATGCCCCGGGAATCGAGTTTCCCCGGGGCTGTGCACGTTGGTGCACGGACGTGCACATATGGTGCACGAACGTGCACCAATCTGGAGGTGCACGAACGTGCACCAAGGTGCACGATCGTGCACTAGCCAGGGGTGCACGAACGTGCACCCAAGGTGCACGGACGTGCACCAGGCCGACGCCAAAGGGGAAAAATTCCTTTGGGGCTTTTTGCCCTATCCGTTTGACGTAGTTTCGTCGAACTAAAACGTTTAAAAATGATAACTTCTTTTGAAGAAAGTGAAAAGAGTTTTTAAACCTAAGCTAAAGACTTTTAAAATATGATTTTAAAAGTAAAGTTAAACGTTTAAAAAGGACTTTAAAAGAGTTAAAGTCGACGTTTAACCGGTTTAAAAGATTTAGCAAACGATGTTGCTAAATAATTAGTAGTCGACTGTGAATGGCTTTGGCAATCAAGTCGATGCTAGTAAATGATTTTAATTAGGTATTGTTATACCTAAAATGACTTCTAGAGTGAAGTCTAAACGTTTTCTTAAGGTGAAAACGATTCAAATGGTTTTTAAAAAGAAAAGGACCATACGTGCTATGTGTTATATGTTAGATTAAACCTAGGTTTCAAGACCTAGATGTTTATACCATAAATGAGTATTGATGTATTGTCTTGTGTTATTTGTATGTTTGATCCGACTAGCTGTCCAGCAGTCAGACCAGGACTCCAGGGAGTGTGTCACACACACGGCGGTGCTAAGTAGTTACTTAGCAGTACTGTGAGTTTACGTGTTTACTTTTGAATATCAGTATTCAGCTGTTTTAAATCCATAATCGCAATAGTATAAGCTAGCCAAGAGAGGTCCATTGGAACGAGCTACCTATTGGGCGGCAATAGGGTTGCGTGATCACCAACACTGATTTTTAGATGTACTTCTGTCGAGGTATAGAGGTATGCATGTCGTGTAAGTCATTGGGAAAGTAGATGCCCTGACTTCACGGGTAAACCCTGAGACGGCAGTAATACAGTTACGGTCGCGGAATAAGCCGCGAAGGCAGTTTCTGATTACGGTCCAGGTACCAGAGATACAGAATTGGACGGCAGTGATTCAGTTCACGGTCTTTATTCTGTTGTCCATAAGCTCGTAAGATGAGTGTGTCTGTTAGGACAATTGTGGACTAGGGTTTCATATGGATCGACATATTGGTAATATTTTTATATATAACTATTTTATATATATTATGCGATTTTGGTATTTATCTGTAAACTGTTTACTCACTCAGAAATATTTATATTTCTGACCCCGTTGTTGTTTCCCAATATTTCAGGAAACGAGATTTGAGGTCAGTCGAGCTTCCACATCCCTTCTTCAGGAAAGCTCTTCTTTGGTAATGTACATAGGATTTTGTACTCTTAGTATGCTGCAATAGTATAAGTGTAATGTGCCAGCAGCCGAGCCACTAGTCCTCTGTTTAGATACTCTGATAGGATCTAGTGCATGTGTATACCTTTTGGGTGGCTGCTTAGTGGCATATTGTATCTAGTTACCGAGTCGGCCTCGTGTGTTTTTGTGAGGGTCAAAAACAGTATGTTTTAAATAAGCCGGCTATGTGTAACCGGTCCGCTGTGTATTTTAATATGTTTAATACCACCGTTGCGAGACCCAGAGGTGTCCGCTTTATTTTATTAAACATATTAACGGTGGCGTGTGATCTGGAACGGGGCTGCCTATGTGTTAAGGCAGTCGAAAGATAAGTCCCCGGTTTCCAGTGATCACCACGCCAGGTTTTCAGAAAGAAGCGAGGGTTGAGATAACGAGGTTATCCAACCAGTACTTCTGAAAACCAGATTTCGCATATATGTGTAATTTCAGAAATGTGTTTGAGTTAAACGAGAAAAGTTTTAACGGCGTTTTCTGAAAACGGATCGTACGCGAGGTGCGATCATTTAATAATATTTGCGAAAAATTTCTAGAGGTTCTAGGCTTGCTACGGGTTTCGGAACAACCATTCCCATTCCCTAGCGCCGGTCGTGACTTGGATTAGGGTGGAATTCGGGTCGTGACAAACTTGGTATCAGAGCAACATTTTAAGTACTCGACCATCTGAAGTACTGTTGCTGATACTTTTAAGTAAGATGTGTTAAGAATTATGGGGATTCTTAGTAGACTATTGCAGCAACATAGGATTCGAGTCATGTCTTGATCAGTTTTCAGTTGTTGAAAACATTCAGCTATAAGTAGCAGCCTATATACCTGTGTAGTATATGTTGATGTTTGATCAGGAACATATGATATGTTCTTGTGTTTGAAATGCGACGCTAACGAGGGAACATGTGAGATGTTCCTGTGTTCGAGACGCTCTATTAGAGTAGTACGCAATGGTCAGATCAATTGACCAGTATTCAAGGAAGTCTATTATGTTCAAATACAGAACGAGGCGAAGATTTCAGAAGAATCGTTTGTTCGAGAAAATAGTTAGATTTTTTCTGAACTATACGTGTGATTGCTATGTGTTTTATTTTATATGTGTTTATAAGGTGTTATCTGTTATATGAAAACGTGTTTTTCTATAACTGTTATATCGGCTACTTGCATTATGGCCACATGTTTCAGCATGTCTGGGCCTAGTCGAGCTCAGCCGCATGTCGTGCCTGATTGACATGGTTTGCCCAGTCAACCAATTATGCCTGATAATCCATTAGAGGCTGAAGATTTTGCTTCAGTTGATAAGATGGATACTGACGATGATGCTATTGAATTAGAGGATCTGGAAAGATTAATGGGAAACATAGATGTTATTGACGACAGTATTGATTCAGTGTCTGAATCTACTGTTATATCAGCCTATATAAGGTTTAGGCTGGGGGAGGATTTAGAAAAGATAAACTATCTAAGGATAGTTCAACAAAGGATGAGTTATTCCCCAGGTCAAAGGTGGGAGAATGTGTATGCTAATGAGGAACAAGAGGAATAAAGTTTGAATAGATTGAGACGCTATGTGAGAATGTTCATGAGGAAGGGAAAGGAAAACTTGCGCGTAGATGCGGACGAGGAAGAAAAAGGTTTGATGATTCGAGAGGCACTACCGCCTCAACAATCATCCTCAGGTAACATTTAGATATGTGTCTTGTGTTTAAGTAAGTACATTTATGTGTTTTAGTACGAAATACTAAAACTAGAAAACATAAAGTACAGAGATAAAGCATATCCTTAAACAAAACACACATACTAATGAACAATAACTGTTAATAAACAGCATAACGATGAATAATAACATAAAAGGTAAATGTTGAATACAGAACAATAAATCCTAATGGGAGGATTAGGAAAACCTTGAAATGGCACAGAGAAGTAGTTTGAAAAAAAAAAAAAAAAAAAACTTATTGAAGTTTTGTTTTACAGTTGAACATAAAATTGTGCTCAGATGCATTAAAGGTGCATGTTGCAAAAAAATCACTATAGAAGAAGCATACCTGAATTTTATATATATCATATATATACATAAAATGATTTTAATTAGGGCATGCATCATATATATTGATATATCAGTATATCAATAAAAAGTGAATTGAAATAGCAACTCCTTGGGGATGAGAGATGTCATCACCCTGAAGCACAATTGTATGAAAAAGGTTTTGAACCGTGAATTTGAGAATTCACAATTTGTTTTTAAAGTGAGATTTAAAAAAAGGCTTGCAAGCAAAACAAATTGATTTGTATTTGTTAAGCGTCAGTGTACGCGAGACAAAACTGTATTTGCTCAAACGAAAACTCTGTGATAGTGACAAGGTAGATGGGAAAAAGGGATAAAGAATAACGGTTTTTATTATAAAGACTAATAATAAAGACCTAAATTCTAATGTTTCATACCGAGACATTAGAGGTTAATGAAAGTACGGGAAGAGTAGAGTGAGTGAGAATCTATATTCTTACTCAGGAAAGGACTGATATAAGTCTAGTGATGAACTTTTATAGCAAGTAAAAGTTCGAGAGTAGACGATAGAAATTGTCACGATTAAGATAAGAGAGTAGGATCTAATTAAACACGACTCGGTTTGTTTGACTTCAAGTAACTATATGTGAACAAAGTCATAAGCACGTGTTTAATTAAACGGATTGGAGATCAGTCTTACAGACAGAGCAAATGTCAGTAATGGACATATCTCTTGAATCCATACGAGTGGTTAGATAAACCAGAATTCATAAGTCTGAGAGGAGTAAACCTCAGCAGTTAAACAATAAACAACAACGAAACATCTATAAGAAAGATGATAAAGGAAGTGTGAGTATTCTCAGAACCAAGTAGGTACACTACTAGTTCTGATATGAGTAAAGGGGATTAATGAATATGTTAACGACTAATGGAATTGTCAAGTCGTGTTAACAAATATTCATTAATGAAAATGATTAATAAATCATAAAATGAATAAACAATATACTTAAACGTATATCAAATCTTGAACCAACATAAGGTAAAGATGTTATCAAGGTGTAACGGGGATGGAGGTAGTGAATTAGACGAGTGAGTTTCAAATGTTTTCTGTAAACTAGCAGGGTGTAGCAAAACCCTAATAACTTGCGATCGAACCGTTAGATCGGTTTGATATTGGGATATGATAATCCCATGATGGTTATCTAAGTTTTAACCGTTGCGATCGTCGAACGGAGAGGTAAACAATGCTCGATGATGAAGATATTGTCGTGGAACTTGCACGAAATTTTGGCGGTAAGCCAAAAGTGCAAGTGACAATGATGAGAAGTGTAAACTTTAATTAACTTGGAATTATCAACATAAGCTCCATATATGTATGTAAATGAATTTGAAAACTGTGATGAGACAATAATTTCAAAAGATAAAAATTCCGAGAACCGAGCCCTATGACTGTGAGGTCTAGGCTGGCTGGTAACGGAATATACATGGAATGTACATGTATTTTGAATGTCGGGCCAAAAATACGTAAAGTATGGCCGACTAAAAGTGGAAAATGTTTAATGAACATTTTGTTTTCAAAGTGAAATGTTTTGAAAACGGAGCTGAAGTTGATAATTAGTTAATTAAATATGATAGTAACAGCTATAGTACAGTTATGACAACTGTTAGCTGTGAACAAGGAAGCTAGAGGTATGTGGAAAAGAGGTTAAGAAGTCTAGTTAACCTTGGAAATACCGGGAACTAGTGACAGGAGTATAGTTTTACGGTGACGATGAAGTAAGTTGGACGGTGTTTCATGGTGAGATAATTAGGTTATAACCTACACCTACACCTAGATGACCACATCATTAGTGTGAGAGTAACCCAGTATTCAATCTGTAACAGGAAGTTACTATAGATTGATAAGGAGTTAAGAGAACATTCTATGCAAGACATAGAATCATAAGAGAGATAAAGGATATTCTATACAAGATATAGAATCATAAGGAATGTGAAAGACGAGTAGTCTGTTTAAAGAACAAGAGTTCAGACAGAAAAAGAGGGTAAGGTTAGAGATTAAAATACTTAACCAACATTACCCTAAAACGAGTAAAAGATATGAAAATTTTATAATAAGATTAAAAATCTTAATTATAAAAGGTACAATAAAATGTATGTCTGTAAAGAAATACAACGAAAAGAAAAAGTAATAAGATGTATTAAAAATACAAGTTTGGCTAGTAGCCAACTTCAAGGATGATTTCGAAAACCGAAAAGAGGTCGGATTAAGTTCGACTCTTCATGAAATTTGTATATTGGATGTCAAAAAATAAGAATATGAAATAATATTTGGAAAAAGACTGGTTTAAATGCTTGGTTAATTGGCTTCAATAACAGCCATGACGGCAATTTCGTAGTCTTTCAAAGTTAGCTCGAAGAGGCAACTTTGAGGTCAATTTCTGAGACCTTCGAGAAAGAATCTTAACTCGAAGTCTAAACGGAAGTTGTAGAACGCATTGTCAACTATAAGAATACCAAATTTATTTGGTAAATGGACGCTTTAGAATAAGCGATCCGGTAGCCAAAGTAGGCTCAAAAAGAACAAACATAAGGGAATAACCCGAAGTCAATAAGTAACAAGACTTCTGATAACAGAAGTCAAGGTTATAGGTTAGAAACTTATAAGTAAAAGTACAATAAGAGGAGATAGAAAATGATTAAGAATTATGAAACGCAGTCAGAAGAAAACTGCGAGATGTTGATATAAGCATCTGTATACTAATAACGGAGAGTATACGGTCTATTAGGACAAGTAAATACGAGATGAAGAGTTAAAATACAAGAAGATAGTGCACAGCTGTGCAATTGTGTCATAGACGACAGCAGTTATGCAACAGACAACGGCGGTAATGTTTATGCTATGAAAGCATAGAGCATGATTTAGAAAAAGTATTTTTGGCTGTATAAGTAAAAGAAAAAGTATATGTAAATTCGAGGACGAATTTATATAAGGGGGAGAGAATGTAATACCCCGTAATTTATAAGCCACGTGTAAAGCTTTTATTAGCCGGGAATACGTAAATTAAATTTAAGCGTAAATTTAATTTATAAGTATCCCTAAAATTATATCGTAATAATAAGAGTTTAAAATTTAAATTGAGAATTTAAATTTTAATAAAGGGATATGAACGGGATTAATAGAATAGAAAATACGACTGGAGTCGTAAGATAAAAATATATTGATAATTAATATATCAATATACCACTCTAATTGGAGAGTTTAATATTTCGGACAAAACCCCGAAATTAAAATGTCGAAACTCGGAAGTCTCGACGTGTAATTAAAGATTATAAGTTTAGATATATATATAAATATATATATATATATTAAAAAAAAAATGAATGATAAGAAGGAAGGGAAGCGGTTTGGCGTGGAGGGAAAGGATGTAAAAATGCTTCCTTTAATCCCTAAACTTTTACTTCAATTAGTTTTCAATTATTAACTAATTAAGTATAATTTGTTAGTCCAAATTAAAATAAAATAATTTATAAGCCCCGAGAGAATAATTTTGGTGTCATTATTCGCGAAATAATTTGACGAAACTATCGTCAAAGTTTCATGAAATTTGGACGTAGAAAGTTTAATCAAGTGGGACTGATTTGGACCTAATAAATCAAAAATGATTTATTAAAAATAAAATATAAGTCGGATAAGAATAAAAATTATATTTTTATTCTTTTTATATTATATTAGATTTTTGGATAAATTCTCACGAAAATTGAAAGTCGTTTCCGTTCGGGCTACGGACGACTAGTTTAGAAGTTGGTTTAAAGTGCATGATTGAGCTAGTACTAAATTGCACTTTAGCCGTTTCTATATATATCATTTCACTCACATGAAATGAATACAGAATTCATTTATTCATTTGCAAAAGCAAATGAAAGAGCAGAAGCTCTCTGAGTGTGCGACGGTAATTAGGGTTTCGGCCGATCCGTCCGTTTCTCGATTCTAACTCCGTTTCTTCGACGATTACTCAAGTAATCGAGGTACTAATCGCGTATTGAACGTTTATTTTGATATATTTCGATATATTTCGAATATATATTCGTTTATAAACGGTTACCGTATCGAATCGAACGTATACCTATTATTTTTACGATTCGAATGTGAATTTGGATATATTGGATTGTGTATATGTGTTAGGAGCGGAAAAACGAGTTTGAAACACGTCGGAATGCCCCGGGAATCGAGTTTCCCCGGGGCTGTGCACGTTGGTGCACGGACGTGCACATATGGTGCACGAACGTGCACCAATCTGGAGGTGCACGAACGTGCACCAAGGTGCACGATCGTGCACTAGCCAGGGGTGCACGAACGTGCACCCAAGGTGCACGGACGTGCACCAGGCCGACGCCAAAGGGGAAAAATTCCTTTGGGGCTTTTTGCCCTATCCGTTTGACGTAGTTTCGTCGAACTAAAACGTTTAAAAATGATAACTTCTTTTGAAGAAAGTGAAAAGAGTTTTTAAACCTAAGCTAAAGACTTTTAAAATATGATTTTAAAAGTAAAGTTAAACGTTTAAAAAGGACTTTAAAAGAGTTAAAGTCGACGTTTAACCGGTTTAAAAGATTTAGCAAACGATGTTGCTAAATAATTAGTAGTCGACTGTGAATGGCTTTGGCAATCAAGTCGATGCTAGTAAATGATTTTAATTAGGTATTGTTATACCTAAAATGACTTCTAGAGTGAAGTCTAAACGTTTTCTTAAGGTGAAAACGATTCAAATGGTTTTTAAAAAGAAAAGGACCATACGTGCTATGTGTTATATGTTAGATTAAACCTAGGTTTCAAGACCTAGATGTTTATACCATAAATGAGTATTGATGTATTGTCTTGTGTTATTTGTATGTTTGATCCGACTAGCTGTCCAGCAGTCAGACCAGGACTCCAGGGAGTGTGTCACACACACGGCGGTGCTAAGTAGTTACTTAGCAGTACTGTGAGTTTACGTGTTTACTTTTGAATATCAGTATTCAGCTGTTTTAAATCCATAATCGCAATAGTATAAGCTAGCCAAGAGAGGTCCATTGGAACGAGCTACCTATTGGGCGGCAATAGGGTTGCGTGATCACCAACACTGATTTTTAGATGTACTTCTGTCGAGGTATAGAGGTATGCATGTCGTGTAAGTCATTGGGAAAGTAGATGCCCTGACTTCACGGGTAAACCCTGAGACGGCAGTAATACAGTTACGGTCGCGGAATAAGCCGCGAAGGCAGTTTCTGATTACGGTCCAGGTACCAGAGATACAGAATTGGACGGCAGTGATTCAGTTCACGGTCTTTATTCTGTTGTCCATAAGCTCGTAAGATGAGTGTGTCTGTTAGGACAATTGTGGACTAGGGTTTCATATGGATCGACATATTGGTAATATTTTTATATATAACTATTTTATATATATTATGCGATTTTGGTATTTATCTGTAAACTGTTTACTCACTCAGAAATATTTATATTTCTGACCCCGTTGTTGTTTCCCAATATTTCAGGAAACGAGATTTGAGGTCAGTCGAGCTTCCACATCCCTTCTTCAGGAAAGCTCTTCTTTTTTAATGTACATAGGATTTTGTACTCTTAGTATGCTGCAATAGTATAAGTGTAATGTGCCAGCAGCCGAGCCACTAGTCCTCTGTTTAGATACTCTGATAGGATCTAGTGCATGTGTATACCTTTTGGGTGGCTGCTTAGTGGCATATTGTATCTAGTTACCGAGTCGGCCTCGTGTGTTTTTGTGAGGGTCAAAAACAGTATGTTTTAAATAAGCCGGCTATGTGTAACCGGTCCGCTGTGTATTTTAATATGTTTAATACCACCGTTGCGAGACCCAGAGGTGTCCGCTTTATTTTATTAAACATATTAACGGTGGCGTGTGATCTGGAACGGGGCTGCCTATGTGTTAAGGCAGTCGAAAGATAAGTCCCCGGTTTCCAGTGATCACCACGCCAGGTTTTCAGAAAGAAGCGAGGGTTGAGATAACGAGGTTATCCAACCAGTACTTCTGAAAACCAGATTTCGCATATATGTGTAATTTCAGAAATGTGTTTGAGTTAAACGAGAAAAGTTTTAACGGCGTTTTCTGAAAACGGATCGTACGCGAGGTGCGATCATTTAATAATATTTGCGAAAAATTTCTAGAGGTTCTAGGCTTGCTACGGGTTTCGGAACAACCATTCCCATTCCCTAGCGCCGGTCGTGACTTGGATTAGGGTGGAATTCGGGTCGTGACACCCTCAAAAGAAGAAGGCATTACCCAATAAATGCCCATCATATTCCAAATTTCAACCCAAATTTTCCTTGCAAAAATGCAATGCAGGAAAATATGATTTTGAGTCTCAACTTCACCACAAATACCACAACCAATGTTGCTTTCCAAAATAATCTTTCGAGAAGCAAGAAAAGAAAGAGTCGGAGTACAATAATGTAAAGTCGTCCACATAAAAAATTGAACTCTCGGAGGTGCCTCACAATCCCAAATCTTCCAGAAAGTTGCTGCTGAAATTCTTGTTAATGTTGTAGTCCCAATTACTGTTGAATTTAATTGAACTGCTGCAGAATTTGAAGGTTGCTGCCTCGGAAAATTACTTCCATCTGCTGCCGAAAAATCCCGATGAAACTGCCCAGAAATGCTTGTTTCAGCTGCTGTATAAACATGTTGATGCTGCTGAATAGAAACAGTGCTTGCTGCTAACGCCGAAACCTGATGATGTTGCTGCCGAATAGAACCAGCAGCTGTTCTAATAATTCTGGCCATACTTGCAGAGGTAAAACCACTACTATTAGCCTTCCAAATCATCTCATCTTCACCCAAATTATCAACTTCACAATTTTCCAGAAATAGCAAATGAAGACCACAAACTGCTCTTGCTTTCCCAATCTCAATCTTCTACGCCATCTCCAATCAGCTGACATAACTGAGCTAAACTTAGCTTGTTTAATGCTTCAAAGATGATATAAACGAGGGAAAAGAACCGCTGCCGAACCATTACCGGACCAGTTGTCGTGCCAAAGCGAAATCGAATCACCATTCCCAATTTTAAAACTCATATTCATAATAAAAAGATGCCAAACATTCTCGTCAAGACAACAAAAACGTCTAATACCTTTCCAAATATATGAGAGCTGCTGAGTATCTCCAAAGAGAAGGGAATTCCAACTAGTTAACGAGGAACAAGAAGAGACCACATTAAACCATAAAGAGTCACGATTGGCCGAACGCAATTTCCATAACCATTTAAAAAGTAAGCTTTCATTTTGAATCCTCAGATTACAAACATCCAAACCACCATTATCATAATCTTTGCAAATAGTTGCCCACAAAATTCTACAAAAAACTCTATTTGTAGAGCTCTCACCTTTCCAAAGGAATTTTCGCATATAAGTCTCTATCTGATTTTGGACATAAACAGGCATCCCAATAATCAACATAAAATAGATAGGAAGACTATAAAGAACCGACTTCAAAAGCACTAACCTCCCTGCCGGAGAGAGTAAGTTACCTCTCCAAAGGGACAATTTTGATTTGAATCTCTGAATGACGTGATCCCATGTCGCAATTGGAATCCTGCGAACAGCTAGAGGCAATCCCAAATATTTAATAGGGAATTTTTCAACATTGCAGCCCACTAAGTCCGATGCTAAGCTCAACTCTGAATCAGAAACATTAATACCAAGCAAAGAAATTTTATGAAAGTTAATTTTCAAACCTGAAATTAATTCGAAGCAGCGAAGGATTCGAGTAAAATTTCGCAGTTGCTCTAAGTCATAAGGGAGAAATAAGATCGTATCATCTGCAAATTGGAGAACAGATATAGGGTCATGATCATCAGAAAAAGCAAACCCATTAATAAGACCCATATCCTTTGCTTTCTGCAAAATACATTTTAACCCTTCTGCAGCTAAAACAAACAGGTAAGGCGAAATTGGATCTCCTTGCCTAACACCTCTTTTAAGCATGAAAGGATCAATGGGACTTCCATTCACTTGGACAGAAGTGAACGCCGAAGATAAGCAATTAGACATCCAAGCAATCCACTTGTCTGGAAAAGACATAGATTTCATAACACTCGGCAGGTAACTCCAGTCTAAAGAATCGAAAGCTTTGTGAAAATCAAGCTTTAGGACAAGAAGCTTCTCTTTTCTTTTCCTAGCACAGTGGATTAATTCATTAGCTATCATAGACCAATCCATGATACTTCTTCCCTTAATAAACGCATGTTGATGATCCGAGATCACATAGGGAAGAAGAGGAGCTAATCTAGCCGAGAGACATTTTGATAGCAGCTTATAAATCCCATTTACTAAGCTGATAGGGCGGTAATCACGAATATGACAGGAACCAATAACTTGTGGTATAAGAACCAAAAACGAAGAGTTCAAACCAGCAGGAATTGAATTCGAGCTATGAAAAGTGTTAAAAAACTCTAAAATATCCCTCTTGATAAAAGGCCAAGCACGCTTATAGAAAAAGTAATTAAACCCATCAGGGCCCGGAGCCTTTAAATCGTTGCAGGAATTCAGCGCCGAAAAAATCTCAAATTCTTGAAAGGGGCGAATTAAACTTGCTGATCGATTAGAAGATAGACACTTAAAATCAAAGCCGGAATAGTCTACTGAAACCTCATGATTTTTAGAGTATAATGCCGAATAAAACCCTCTTATCTGCTGCCGAATATCCACAGGTTCAGTATAGGTAACATCTCCGACAGTCACAGCCGAAATTTGATTGTTTCGGTAGTGCATTGAAGCTGTAGTGTGATAAAATTTCGAATTCCTATCCCCTTTGATGGACCAATTCAGACGGGACTTTTAAAACCACAAGCTTTCTATACGCTTTTCAACTACCCAAAGCTGAGATTTAATTGCAGCTAACCTTTCTAATTCCACGTCCTGGAGGATTCTTGATTCTGCAAGAACATCCAGTTGTGCTATTTCTGCCGTGAGCTCAGCCTGCTTCTTGTTTTGATCTCCAAACACTTCAGCGTTCCAAGTTTTAACCTTTTCCCTAAGATGCTTCAGCTTGCGAACTAAAGGTAAAGGGTTCTCTACTGAATCAAAAGAAACCCAAGAACTTTAAATAAAACCGCTAAAATCAGAATGCTCCCACCATGAATCAATAGATCGAAAGGGCTTTGGGCCCCAATAAAATTTGGCGTTTGATTGAAAGATAAGCGGAACATGGTCAGTAAACCTCGAGGCAGCTCTGATAAGGAACAAAACCTCCAAGCGTTGACAGCTGATAAAGAAGCACAACACCTATCAATTCTCGATTTTGAGAAAGAATTTTGCCAAGTAAAAGAGCGGCCTTGAAGAGGAAGGTCCACTAATTCTGATTCATTCAGAAAATCACGAAGAGCTATCATAGATGGCGAGAAATCTAAACAGTTAAGACGTTCGACAGGAGTCAAAACTTCATTAAAATCTCCACTTACAAATACCAAGCCAGAGTATGTTGTGAAAGGAACCAAATCGTTCCACAAAGATAATCTTTCCGACACTAGATTACTCGCATAAATCAGAATATGACAAATGGGCAAGGAATTAAACATAAAATCCATACAAATCCAACGAGAGCCAGAGACAATAGAAATATTCTGGAGCAGAACCGTATTCCAGACCACCTGAAGCACCGACAGATGGAACCCAAGTAAAATCAAAGTCCAAATTCGGCCAAAGCTTTCGAATAAGAAAAGCATCGATAGAATCCTTTTTAGTTTCCAACAAACCTAAAAAAGAAGGATTGTATTTACTCACCATGTTTTGAATAAATCGCTGCTTTCGATGGTTTAAAAGACCACCCCTACAATTCCAAGATATAAAAGTAAAAGGCATAGACATTAAAAGAAAAATAAAACCTTGATTCTTGAGACGAATAAAATCATGATTTCTGATTTTTCAAGTCCTGCTCCATATTAAGCAGTAACTGCTTCACTGCCGCGGCCTTTAAGTCATATCTGAAAAACCCCAAAGCATGTCCCACATCCCATATTTTAAGAGCTTCATCAAAGGACCCTTCATCAGCCTTTTCTCTTGAGGATATGATTAGATTGTTCATGTTTTCAAAATCTTCTTCGGATGCCGAAGACTGCTGTTTTGAAGTTGAAACCAATGAACCATTCGGCAAAATTTTCTTGAGAGGCCTACCCTTTCTGAGTGTAACATTGGCAAGAGAATGCTGAACAAAGTTGTTGCTGGTTGGTGTCAGCTTTTGATCTTAAACGGATGGGACAGAATTTGCAGATTGCATCGAATCATGCTTAGATTGTGCCGGCATATCCTTAGGGTCTTGTTGAACATCTGTGTCAACTTGAAAAGGTTCTATAACATCATCATTTTGAAGAGTATCTTGAACTATAGTTCCAACCTGCAATGAAAGAAAAGGTAAAGAGGGGGTATCCTTCTCAAAAGAGAGGATCTTGTTGCTGTCTAGGTCATCCCTTGCTGAAAAAGGGATCTGATTGCTGTTTAAAAGGATAGGAGGGGAAGGAGAAGACAAAAGTGTGGAATCATACACT